>NC_041398.2:101886787-102584287 GCF_900747795.2 Erpetoichthys calabaricus | reverse complement strand
AATGTAATGGACTGGTACCAAGTCTAGGGTTGGTTTCTTTCAATGTATTCAACCAGAATACACTCAAACATCATTAGAAATCAAATTGGATTTATTGGGTTCAGTCAATGGACAGAATTCGTGAAATTTTAAGCATACTGAAGATTTTTCATGTCACATCTACAGTATTATCTACAAAAGCAGAATTTTAAAATGTATAAACAAATACATAGCACTTCATCAGTCATACTGCAAACCCCTTCCTGATAGTTTTCAGTGAATAAATCCATTACCTATGTTCCCTGTAATCAGCAAATTGGAAACAAAAAAATTAAAATATTTTGGGTATAACTCCAAAAGGCCATGAAACAACCTGCTTTCTATTAAAATATAACACCCTTTGAAGAAACAGGTACTAAAATCAAGACTAGTGGCCAGGATTAATAATACAACTAATTATATCACAGAACTCTACATGGCTTTGTGTTTTCTTTCTCCAAAGAAAGAAGTTCTTGAAAAATGAAAGACAAAAAAATTAAACACAGAAAGAACTTTTCTACTAGGCTCTATAGTAGATTGTTATTCCATGCATGGTTGTGTCCTGCCTTGGTACCAATGCTGCCATGACAGACTGTGGTCCCCAAAATTGGGAACCAGATTAAATGCATTTGACAGTGTTATATTAAAAATTTAACAAAAAAATCACATATTTTCCCAGTGGTCAATTCAGTATGTTATATTCACTCTTTCACTAAATGTGTCAAGGCTGTAATTAATGTGCAACACTTGTGGCACCATTCTTCTACAAAATCTGGATCTCTTATAGATGCACCATTTGGATCTTGATCAAGTAAGAGAGGAGGTCATGTGATTGTATAACATGAGGTACCATTACAGGATAACTGTACAACAAACATATTGGGGCACTATTATAACAGAGGTCCCCTTTCCAGCAAGAATGAAATGCTGCAAATGAGATGAAGGTAATCACTAAAAAATAAATAAACTACTGTTTGGCATTGACCTCATCTTCTTAGGAGATGAGTGCATGTAATGTATGTTAGGGGAAATGCACATCACACCATTTTTGAACTGGAAGAATTCTTCCATGAGCACGGATAACATTTACTTAATATAGTACATGTTTCATTTGTGGACAGTAAGGTAAAGGAAGAGTCATCTGACTGTCACAATTACTTAGCTACTTAGTTGTATATTATCCAGAAGAACACATGGGATGCCATTGTACTGCAAATATGCAGTTGTATGCATCCACATTTGGGCAATGTAAAGTCACAGATTAACACATATCTGTAGGTTGTGTAAGGAGAATGGAAATACGCAGAAATACACCCCCAGAAAACCCTAAGCCAAGACCCAAAGAGAACAAACTCCGCACTGACCAAGTTTCCAAAAGCTATGAGGCTGCAGCACTTACCACTGTGAATGTTTGTAATAGAACATGTTATACATAACATATTCCTGGCAGAACATCATATACCAAAGATAGATAGATAGATAGATAGATAGATAGATAGATAGATAGATAGATAGATAGATAGATAGATAGATAGATTATTAATCCCAAAGCAATCCATTCATCCATTTTCTGGCTCAACTTTTGCTATTCCAAGAAATCTGAGCATATCTTGGTAAAATAAGTTGAATGCAGGAATCATTCTAGGATGGGAGAGCAGAACCTTTAGTTTTATTTGCCAGTTAACATAACATTCACGTCTATGGAATGATTGAGGCAATTGAAGCACCCAAAGAAAATTCACACAAACATTAAGAAGTAGCAAACAATGCAGCCAATCAGATGGTGAAAAAACTGAATCCAGATCAATGGTGCAAATACCGTAAATAGCAATAGTAGCGACAGCTAATGACAATTAACGTTATTTTGTAAGTTACTAGAAAACGAGACTGAGAAAATTAGTGCGGCCAGGAGAAAACTTTGGGTTTAACTCGACTTTCTTCCGGGTATTTGACAGTCTATTACGCGTGATAATCATATGATCTGTAACGTGCGGTCCATAAACGCAGCTTTGATGCCACCACAGGGTAAAATCCATTAAATAGTGAAGGTGACTGATGAAAATTGGCGGATGCTTCTTTGGCAGAGAAAGTAAAAAAGAATTAATCGGCTGCATTTTCTAGTTACGATCAAAACGCTTAATTAAACTTTTCTCAGTTAAGTCTTCCCGCACAGATGTTTTAAACGTTCACTCTTCTGTCGTAAAAAAACAACTTTGCAATACTATAGTCAACAACAACTACACAGAAAGCAAAGGATTTGGATGCACATATAGATAATTTAAGCCGTGAAGTTGTCTCAGTTCCCCGCCCGCCTGGGATCATCTCACCTTCACTGTGTACACCCAGCCCACATCCATATGACTATGAGGCACGACGAAGGCCTGGATTTTAGTCGCTTGTCCGGCATTAGTAATCTGAGGCGCCGACAAGGTCGCAAACACGAGCACCAAGAGCATTATTGCATACATCCTAGCTGCAGTCAACTTTAACAGACCATGGTAAAATCTTTTGCCTGGACCACTTCCTAGTTATGCTCATTTCATGCAGACAACCCCGCGAACCAATCACAACCCGAGTGAACCCTTATTCCCACCTCCCTCACTTCTTGTCGTCACTTTCATTTTAGCGTTGAGCACTGAGTCGGCATCATTCGCTTCAAAAACTCAAAGACTGGGCAGTGCAGTGGTGTAACTTTTACTTTTATATTAATTAACGACTACCGCACTATAGTGACAGCAATATTTTCCCACCGTTATTATGTATATATTCTAACAAACGTTCTCAAATGAGTGAAAAACATTGGTTATAAGAATCAAAACACGTTCATTAGTTGTGATGTTGGATTTGAGTTGTGATCAGCAGGTGAGAAAAGGCTACAGAAGGCTAAGCCTTATGTGAAAAGCAATTAATTAGAGAAAACTGAGGGTAAAAGTCTGTAGAGGAAGGCATTGTGGTGTTAGGTGTGCTTTATGTATCAGGCATTAAGTTCTTACTTCTTTTGGGCTCTTAACAAGAATGCAAATTAGGTGAATAATATAATGAGTTGAAATAATATTCATATTTGAAAGGAATTGAGAACACACAAATTAACACACCAGATGAACAGTGACAACATAACAAGCACCATTTGAATTACAGTCCACCATCAAAATGTTGCTAATTCTGTCTGTGGTGTCACTTTGCTACCCATACAGGAGCTCCAGTTTTGGAATGCATTTTTTCCAACTGCAGGTTCACGATGAAACAAAGTCTATCTCAGGTTCATAGAATGAATAGGCCCTGGGCAGGAAAATGGCCCTTTGTAGAGCACGCTTATGCACACGCTTAATAGTCAGGGTAGTTCAGAGTTGACAGTGAACCTAATATTAACAACTGTGCTCTATGCAAAGAAACTGGTAGAACATGCAGACTCCTCGCAGACTGTGACTAAGACAGATACCTGGACCCCTGCCCCTGAAACACTGTACAAATCCCATAACCAGAATTGCTGTCTGCATGTTACAATATGAAATTTAGTTTATATAGCGATGTTATATTGTGTGTGGCTGCTCTACCATGGACCAGTGCTGGCAGGAGATGTCCCAAGTTCCTGTGACCCAGAGCTGAATAAGCAGGTTTGGTAATACAGTAGATGAGTGGACATTGTGTAATATGTCTATTTGTTTCTACAGCACCTATGAAATTAGTTTCGAAATTTTTGGTAATTTTTTGTGAAATAAAAGACAAAAATCTAAATTGAAAAATCTTAACTGTTATTTCTAACTTTGAATTTCAAAGTAAATTTCATACTTAAATAATTTTAGTGCTGTCTATACACTCCATACTTATACAATTTTATTTTATAATATAATACTATGTAACAATGCTCTGTCCTTTTTAATTGCTCATATTGTATTTCTTATGTTTTGCTTGAGAAGTCAAGCAAAATGGCAACTTTTATTGGCTAACTGAACAGATTACAATATGCAAGCTTTCAAGGCAGTTCAGGCTCCTTCTTCAGGCAGGTTGTAATGTCTTGTAATCTGTTGGTATAAAGATAACTGGTAAAATAATACAATAAACATAACACATTAAAAACTTTATATATCTGTAGGACTTTCAGGGCATGAATAGTTTTTAATAAAAGAAAAACAACAGTTGAATGTCATTAGTGTTAATGGAACCACTTATATGCCCTCTTTTCATTATAAAACTGGTTACTTTGTTTCAGGGTTTTCTGTTCTAAGGTAGAAAACCATTATCTAATTCCACTGTACATCAGGCATTCCTGTGTGCAGTGGGACTGGTGACTGTTTGAAGTCAGTACTAAATGTCTTGGGGCTTCATATAGCTGCAATAAATTTTGCTTATAAACTTGTACATTTGTCAGCTTTACTATACTTTTACAATAATTAATTACTTATTTTCATTTTGCCAGAAAAAAATATAATAAAATACATACTTGCACCAATGTATTACATGAGATGAAGCTTAGAGGCATTCCCTTATCTCATAGTTCATTGGCCATGGATTTGATTAAAGACTAGGACTGCAGTTTCCTCTCACTGTCTGGTCAATTTCATATTGTCCTAATATGTGTCTGTGTTTATCAGCTCATTCCAAACTACTGGCATTTATTTAGTGAGTTAGAAATCACATATATAGCACTGAAGAAGTCATATGATAAAGTGCATTCATTTAGATTTGTAGTTAATTATTAGTTCCATATGGTTATATGTTTCTCACGTGGTAGTAGAGCTGTGAATGAAGAAAATTAACATTCTGCTGGAACAAAAATGTTTCTTTAATAGTACAGACTGTCTGCATTTAAATTATTATTGATAAATAGTCATTTTGAGAAATTACATTTAATTATGTTGTCTTAAGACAGAACATTGTATATTTTACTTACTCAGGGAGTTCTAGGGCTGCTGTGCAACAGTGTATCAAGAGAGGGCAGCATAAGATTGCACTTGTTTCAAGAACAAACTGGCAATACCTTTTGCATTCAAAGGAAAAATCTACTCACTACAAAGACTCTATGGTTTTAAATCCTTTATATATTAAAAAGTAATAAGTTGTTTGTTCATTATAACTAATTTTATTTAGAAGGAACACTCTATTTATATGAAGGAGTATACATTGCACATGCAGATTTAGTTAAAAATTCAAGTGATATTAGTGTTAGCTGTTGTGAGGGATTGCTGGCCATATATTCCAGCCAACACCTCCAAGCCGCCAGATGGAGCCCTCCTTGCAGCATGGAGGTGCCCCGAATGCCAGCAGGGAATCATGGACCTTGGAGTTTTTCTTCACAGCCCTGCTGGATACCATGGGGGCAGCGACCATGGGGGCAGCCAGGAGTCGCTGCAGGGAGGCCCAGGGATTTATGCTTTCCGTATAGCCCGGAAGTATTTCCAAGTCACAGGAACGGAAGAAATGATATACTTCCGGGCTGAAGAAAAGGAGAAGTTTTTACCTGACCTGGAAGTGATAGAAAGTCACGTGGACTGAGGTACAGAACCACTTCCGGGTCAAGGACTATAAAAGGATTGTGGGAAATTCCAGACGTTGAGCTGAGCTGGGTGGAAGGGTGGCAACGCGTCTGGGAGTGGAGGATTAATTATTGATTGTATTATTGTGTATTATATGAGTATAGTGGAGTGTAGAGTGCTTGGTGCACATTATTATTATAAAATAAAGTCATATTGGACTTTTATCTGGTGTCTGGCGTCTCGAACAAGGGTTCAAGGGAGCGATAGCGCCCTCTATCTGTTACACTGTATATTTATCAATCTGTTTTCAGAACCCTTTTTTACCTTTACAAGGTAGCCTGAACCACTCCTTCCAGGAATAGTAGCAAGACAGGAATTAGCATAGATACTAATCCATACTGGAACTATACTGAGTTGAAGGGTAATCTAATGTTCACACCTTTTGGGTGCAGGAAGGAACCAGAATACTAGATGAAATTGACACAGGGAGAGAATACTCAGCCTCCATTGAGACTGTGACCATATGACCCATGTTCCTGGATCTTAATGCTGCTGCTGGAAATATATATCCAGCATATACAAACACATGTGAGACCATTATTTTTATTGAGATTCTGAAGAAATGTCAAGACAAAATGGTACAGGAGTTCTTGGTAAGCCTGTTTATTTACATGTTATCCTGAGCTGCAAACATAAACAATAAATAATAGAAGGTAGGGTCATTTAACCCCCTTTTGGCTACTGCATTTCTTGCTGCCATTAGGCGCTCTAAGGCTAAATATTAATTCATGCTGTAGCAGCCACCGATAGTACAGATGGATTTTTATTGGCAGCCTGCAGCCCTAAAACATAAACAGAAAACAACTACACTTATTATTTCCCAACATGGCCAGAACTGAGAAACTAGAGAGCTTTTGGGATAGGTGCTTAACATTTACAGGCAACATTTGTTAGCAGTTTGTAGATACAGTATATTAAGGTATTAGAAAATTACAAAAAAATATGTAAAAGATTAAACACTATTTAACAATATCCAGATTAACACACATTTTGTTGCAAAGATTTATTATACACTACATAAATGTAAAACTATATTTGTGGAACTTCATCTACTTTAAATGGCTTGTTAACATAACTATACAGTATATTTGCATACTTCATAAAGAATAACTGTCAAAACTATAGTATCTACCTGCCAGTATGACAGTAGTGTCAATGAGTAAAATTTAAAAATACAAACTTTATCAGTGATCATTTCTAAAATAGCAAAAACATAACATCCTAAAAATAGTTTACAACATTTATGTCATTTCAGTTTATGGTTATTTCTAGTTCATGAACATTAATTTAAGTCATTTTTGCTCAAGTGTACAATTTTTTTTCTATGGTTTGCTTTTGATCTCAGTCCTGATTAGTACTATATGGGCAGCGGCAGAATGTTGGTGGAACTGGGGCAATTATATTCATCTTAAATGCAGAGAAATGACTTTCAGAAATGATCTGAGTTGTTCTAATGTGAATTGGAATTACGGTGTAAATGGAGTATCCCTTCCACCTCGTCCACTTTGCATTTACTAATAAAGTAGCTGTACTACGCATTTAAGATTGGTTGAATTCTAAGTTATCAATGTAGACCTCAGCATTAACGTTTGCAGTGCACTGTCTATTGGAATATATTTTGCAATGAATTTAGTAATAAAATGCATTGCATTTGTCATTCCAACAGATGATGCATCACAAACATTTGTCGTAATAAAATGTATTATAACAAATGTTTTTGATGTATCCTCTGTTAGAATGAGAAATGCAATGCACGTGTCTCTGTTATATGCCATTTAGTACAGAAGTTTCCAAAGCAGTGTTAATGTTTGTTATGTGCCATCTGTTGGACTGAAGGAGACATAGTAGCCCTATGGACACACAAATACACATACATTTATCCTTTTATTAAGGTGGATATGTTATTTTTACAGCAAACATGCATATTGAAGAGGTAACCCAGAAACATGCTGTTTAAATCTGCGGTATACACTGCATAGTGCAGCACACAATTTACAGATGCATATGTGATGTAAACATACTGACATTTTATTAAATACACATTTGTGTCAAACTTCAACCTACTTTCTCGCAATTTAACAGTCCAGCAGCCAAAGATGATCTCTTCTGTTTATATTAAGTACTCTGGCTTCAGAGGCCAAATTGAAAGAGTCAAAATGGATTGTTACATTTATATTAGAGGATAGAAATGCTGCCTTTATTTTAATCATATGGTTTGTATTTCATGGCACAGAATTCATTATTCAGAGGGGTTAGATATCAAGAGGCATAGCTAGTTTCATAAGATACTCTTCATCTTAAGCGATGTTTGTGCTTCTAGGATGCCTATTGATAAATCTCTTGTAAATCAATAAATTACAGTTGAATAAATGGAAATTTTAGTTCATAGCCAAGCATGTCTGTGCAACTCTGTTTCCTATCCTTCCTTCAGCATAATTTTTACTTGGCCACTATAATTTAGCTTCACAATGTTTCTAATTTAGTCCCATCAACCTCCTTCTCACAGTGTATAGTTTGTTGTCAACCCAGGTGTTCTTCCAGATTGGTGTGTGATGGACTGCATGGGGTGTTCACATGTGTATTTTAAGTGCCAACATTTTCTGATTGCTGGCACTTTGTACATATAGCCAGACTGTCTAACATAAAATACTTATTAATGTCCAGATGGAGATAGTTAAGCATACCATCTGATATCTGTACATTAGGCCAGCCAAAAATATTAACATATTTAAGATAAATAATAGGCCATTAAAAATGTAATTACATTTTTACACCCTACAGAATTGCATTGTCCAAGAGCTTTTATTATTTCAGTTTTCAAAAAATGTTAACTATTCACTGCTGAATTGTTATAGTTGTGTAAAAATAACTATTTTACACAATCTTTCAGATTAACAAAATTTGATAAAGGCACAGAAATATTTTTTTATTTTCATATTCAATGAAAAACACCTTGTGGTTAAAAATTTGTCACTCCTGGTAAGTATACTGAAATAACAAGAAAAAAGGTGTTTCATGCTGACTGAAACTCAGATGTTCAAAACAAACATAATATGTAAAAATGTCATTTTAATTATAAATTATTTACTTCAACTTGTAATTTTATTTTAGTGTAATTTGTTTTTGGTTTGCTTTCTCAATTATAACTTTATTGGTTATATTTAATTACATTCTTGGGGCCTCGTTTATAAAATCTTGCTTAGGTATTACACCAAATTTTGTTTATGCTCAGAAGGCAAAAACAGGGTAAGCACAAAACAAAAAGCAGATTTATAAAACCATACAAGCGCTACATTCCGCAACAAGTTTCTTTGTAATTTTCAGATCAGCTTAACCTGCCGGGAACCATATATGGTTTAAAATTGCTTTCCTGAATATTCATGATCTAGTTACCATTAGGCCAGGATCTTGAGTGATGCAGCTGAATGGTGAGAGCAATGTGCCATCATGAAGTGCCCAAACTACTGGCAGTAAACAGAATGAATTGACGAAGATCGTATGTACTGAACTGTGAGATATTAACATTCTTGATGAACTCATTTTGCCAAGTAAATGTCAGTTTTGTAATATATACAAGTCAATACAACATCCAAACAACTTTGAATTGCAATTGTGTTGATGTGCTAAATGACAAGGTCTGGGTCATCCATGTGCTCATCTTGGTCTAAATCAGGTGGCAGACACAGTCCATGTTTCTGCACTGTGTTGTGCAGTACTGCACAAGCCATCACATTGTGACAAACGTCAGTCTGTCCAAACACCACCATCTAACTTTTGAACCAACAGTGAACCAACAGTCTTTCTATCTCCTCTGTTGTGGTGTACTCATTATCATCTGAAAGAAATAATATACTAGTACAATCCAATTCAAGGAGTCATTGTGTTGTAGTATACCCCTATCATCAGTCAATCTGTAATCCATCCACATGAAAGTTCGGGTATCAAACTAAAAGAAGTTGGAGTTCAGGGTGAAGATTTTACATGGGTGCAGAATTGGCTCAGACACCGGAAGCAGAAGGTGATGTTGTGATAAACCTTATCAGAACTAGCTGCTGTTAAGAGTATTGTTCTACAGGGGTCAGTGCTAGAGTCGCTGCTATTTTTATTATATTTACATGATTTCCACAGGAATATAAGTAACAAGCTGGTTAAGTCTGCAGATGATACAAAGATTGTCAGATAATCTGGAATCCGTTAAATAATTACAGAGGGATTTGGACAGCATACAAGCTTGGGCAGATTTGTGGCAGATGAAGTGTAATGGCAGTAAATGTATAGTTTTTTATATAGGAAGTAAAAATGTTAGGTTTGAATACACAATGGGAGTGTGACGGTATGGGTCGGCTCCATGCTTCCATTTTGAGAGTCTCTTGTGCTGTCGATAGTCATGACTGGGATGAACTGTGCAGATGAGGACAAACACAACAAGGAAGGGGATGGTGAAAAGTGCAAGAGGGCTTTTATTAAAATAAATCAAAACCAAACAGTATTCAAAAAGTGCAGTACTACTTTTATAATAAATAAATAATCCATAAAAACAAAGTGCAAGTGGAGGTTAAAATGCAAATAAATAAATCCATTAAAATGAGGTTAAAATTCAGGCAGGAAACTGTCTTTTTATTCAGTGAGCCTCGTTGCCCCTTTAAAAATCTGACTCCTTTTTGGCTGGCCTACTCTGGACTTTGCAGCATGAGGAGAAGTCCCCCAGCAAGCACAGACAATCACCTTCTTTTGGCCTATGTCACCGTCGCCAATCCTTTCAAAACTAGACTTGATGTTTTTTAGAAGAATTACGTAGATAGGACTGGCAAGTTTTGTCAGGCTGGATGGCCTGTTCTCGCCTAGATTTTTGTAATGTTCTAATGTTCACCCATTGTCACACCAGCACAATCCAATTCAAGGAATCTGGTGCTGCAGCAGTGTTAACCACTGTGCCACCCAGTCAATCAGATACAAACTTTTACAGTGATCCCCCGCTATATCGCGGTTCAGCTATCGCGCCCCCGCTACATCGCAGATTTATTATTATTATTACTAGGAGGCTCCGCCCCCTGCTCGCTTTGCTCGCCCAACCTCGGGTTTGGTTTACCGGATATAAAATTTAAAGAGATTGTTATTTTCATGGGAATTGTTACATATGCATTATTTTCATTTTTACTTTAAAACTTTTGTAAAAACAGTATTTGTCCTTCATTTCCTGCCCCAGGCCTGGTTAAATCTCTTTTTCGTGGATTTCTAATGCTGCTCACGTTGTGGAGGGGGAGTCTGAATGCACACTAAAGAGATGCGATCGGTTCAGCTGGTGTCTTGCTGCTGCTGCTGGCCAGCTGTGTGTTGTGCTTGTTGCGCTTTGTGTCAATCACTTAAAAGCCTGTACAGCAGCTGTCCTTTTGCCACTTTACGTCTCTGCCACTAGCGTTCTGAAGGGGGGATGGGTGAGGGCTGAACACATGCTAAGGAGATGCGTTTGGATCATCTGCTAGTGAGCTGTATGTTCTGCTTGTTGTTGTTTTAAGAGCTGGGAGCACCTGAAGTGTGTCTGCCAAAAGCATTTCAACAACTGCTAGGTTAGATGTCCGTGAACTTGTTTTAAATTGTTTGTAAGTAGGGCATGATGTGCAAAAGTCACCGTCTCACAGGTTTTACTTCCTAAGGCTGTAATGTCTAGTTTCACGTGTCGTCAAAGTGTCTATCTGAGATGATCTGGTCTCGATTTCTTCGCTCATGTTGTGAAGGGGGGAGCTGAACGCATGCTAAGGAGAAGCGGACGGATCAGCTACTGGCATTGTGCTGCTTCTGCTAAGATGCGTGTTCTGCTTGTCGCTCTGCACGTCGATCATTTAAAAGCTTGTACAGCAGCTGTCCTTCTGTCTCACTGCCTTGTCTTGTGTGACGTTAAAATGTCTCTCGCGGGACGTCAGATTGTCTTCCGAGAAGATCATGCCTCGTCTCCCTGCCAAGATTTTTTTTTTATAACAGAGAGATGTTACTCATATCCTTAGGTTGACATCCACATATTATATGTGTTTACAAAGTGTGTTTTAATAAGTTTACATGTGTTTAAAGCATGTGGGAGGGGTATTTTAAGGCTTAAACTATAAAAGAAAATGTTTATTTATACAGTATGGCCTTTCTATATCGTGGATTTTCACCTATCGCTGATGGGTCTGGAACGTAACTTGCACAATAGGTGGGGGATCACTGTATATTTTTTTCATAGCAGCTCATAACAGAGCATACACACAATGTGCGTACACTTAGTCATACAGGACCTGTATAGAGTAGTGGATTGTGAGAGAAAAGTAATTTTCCAAATAAAACCCATGGCATTAACATGCAAACCCCACACAGACAGTAGGTGACGTGATAATTAAATTCTGCTCCCTGGAGCTGTGATGCAGATGCACTAACCACTGTTCCAGGCATAATTGAAGTTAGTGTATGGGCCTAGATATTCACAAAATAAGGTTGCCACAAAATCAAGAATACAAGATACAGTTTATAGGCATCATACAGTATATTAAATGCACTTGAGTGAGATTTAAAATGCAGTCCTAATGCTTCATTTGATTGTTGAGACCAAATCTGCTTTACAGATAGGAATATTTCCAATGAATTGAAGGGATTGGCTACCAAAATGGAAATGAGCATTTGTTAATTGAGCAAGAAGTGTGTATTACTGCTACTGTTTATCTCACAGTCTTACGTAGAGTAATTAGACTAGATTTGCAATCTGTTGTGCAGAAGTTCAGAGTTAGGTGGGATGAGTCTGAAGATTTTTAAGTAACATAACATAGTATTCTCAAACCTGTCTAATCCAATTCAGAGTCAAGAAGATGTCAGGCCCCACTCACACTCCTAGAATCACACCAGGCTAATTGCGAATCACTTGTCACCTTACCCTAATCAGCAAATACTGATAATGTGGGGGGAAACTTGGACATGGTGATCCATTTGACATTGTAGCGCCCGGCTGGGATGCCTCCACACTGGGAGGCCCGGAGGAGCAAGCGTGGCCAGAGTGTTACCTCCCCTGAGACGGTAGATGGCAAACCCCCTGGGTTGCAGTGGTGCCTCGGACTCCTGTGGGCCTCATGGGAGTTGGAGTGTGGTGCAGCCCATTTGGGATCCGCAGGCACCACCAGGGGGTGCTGCAGCAGGAGCTGCTGAGCCCTTTTGGGCAGTTCTTCCGCCACACCCGGAAGTGCTGCCAGGAAACGCGTAATCAAGCACCTGGAGCACTTCCGGGTGTGCTATAAAAGGAGCCAGCAGCCACTACTCGGGGAGCCAGAGTCGGGAGGAGGAGCGATGAAGCTTGACCCAATGAGTGAAGAAGGAGAAGGAAAGAGTGAAGAAAGAGACTTGTGGTATTGTACTGTGCTTGTGCTTGGACTGTGTCATACTTGTGGGGAATGAGGAAGGCGTTTCCCACAAGGGAAAAATAAAATAAAATCAAGAGCATTGAACTTGTGTCTCACACGTGTCTGTGTCGGGTTCAGCTGGCGGTGCCAGCCTGGTGAGCCACAACATGAACTAGTTATTGTAGCCAGAGGATCTAAAATAAGTGGGTAAAGAACGAAAGAAAGAAAGAAAGAAAGAAAGAAAGAAAGAAAGAAAGAAAGAAAGAAAGAAAGAAAGAAAGAAAGAAAGAAAGAAAGAAAGAAAGAAAGAAAGAAAGAAAGAAAGAAAGAAAGAAAATATGTTCTGGTGATCCACACCCCATACTATTGACAGTCTTTATCTGACTACAGTGTGTTTCTTATTTTTGTCCTAAAGCACATTTAGACTGAAGGGTGAAGGGATTCCCTCAATTAGTTTTATACCGATGTGATTGGTGATGTGCAGAATTATAATGGCACAGAAGTATTCACTTTGTGTGGGTAACCCAAATCAGTAAGATGCAATCTGTTCACCACTAAGCAGAGCATGCATTCTATTATTGTTCTGTTAATACCTTTGTACATTTGTTAGGTAGAAAAGTAGATGGATAGCCCTGATCTAAAACCATTGTATTTCCTTCATGTTGTGGAGTATGAGAAACATTGTGTTTATTTACAAGTCTGCAATCATCTACAACCGCGGGACAAACTTCACTATTTCAGAATGGAAAAGGGACTTCTTTGTTTTAGCCAAAAAGTCGCATCCTTTTCTCACGACAGGTAACTAAATCAATATATACAAATAGCCATTTTAAATTTCTTTTCCATTTTCTATTTGTACATTGTATTTTAGAAGCTTTATGTTAAATAAGTGTGTGTTACATAAAATAACGGATCATTGTTTTTGCTGTTGGTCATCATCTTTAATTCACTAACACCAAAACCTAAATTTTAGTCAGCCCTTTGGCTTCACATTACAGTATCTTTTTCTAGTGCACCACATTTCATGTGAAGTCTTTTCAAGGTACATTTCCCATTAAGTCAAAGACCTTTTAAACAGTCAATAAGCTGACTGTGTCTGGGTCAGATAAATGTATTTTAAATTTTGATTGCATATGATCTTAGTGTTAACAAAGAGCAAGACACTAAAGGTGCAAAACAGTACAAGTACAAGCACAAGTGTTTTTAGATGCATGAAATGATAAGACTGTGCTTGTGAATCACATTGTGATCATATTCATTACACTTCCCTGATAAAACAATGTATGATTTCAAGGCAGTTTTTTACAGATCACAGAACACAATCTTCCTTCTTCCACCTGATTTTCTGCATTGACCTGGTTTTCATCTTTGTTTCTTCTTTCACATAAGTTGGTTCAAACCTATGATCTGTCTTGCATTCAAAGCCTGCAAGATAATTTTTCAGTTCATTTTTACTTTCCTTCCCTTACAGTTACTTTTTGAATTTTTAATTATAACTAAATGTACACATATTTTAGCAAATCAGAATTTTTTTTATTAATGTGCCCGTTGATGCAAATGATTTAAAAGCTTTGGATATTTATTCAAAAAGTAGTCTTTATAAAATGAAATCTATAGGATTGTCATTCTTGCACTTCCTTTGCCATCAGAATAGCAATTCTATGACAGTGTATTTGGTTGGGTTGCTTGGAGCATCACGAAAAGAGAATTAATGAAAAAGTAGATTTTGAGATCAGGTGAATATTTTTTTTTTTATTAATCCTTAATACATGTAGCATTGCCAAATACAGGGTTTTCATTTTTGTATATAGTGTTCCTTTGGTGATTGTCAAATGTTATTAACAACACTGGTAGCTCAGATACATGGTTTGTAAATAAGGGGTCTGTGTCTTTAAACAGATTTGCACAGATGTGCAGGGCTTGTGTGATTTGTAATTTGTAGTTCTAGGCGCTGCACAGATAAAACTGGAGCTAACTTCATCACTGGCAGCACCTAAAAGCCCTTTATGAACTGGACGTTCGTGGAGGAGGAGTATTTTGCACGGCCATCATTTACAGAGACAGTGGTGTGTACTTTTTCCCCCAATCTTGTCTACAGTTGCTCTTTGTGAAGAGGTACGCCTCTAAAGATCATTCACCTTCTAGACTCCAGTGGTGGGAATGTGTTCATTTTCCATTTTTCCGGGAATCAGTTTGCTAAAGGGGATTATTCCATGACATATTTCTTACTGTTATTAGTTATTTGCACTTCAGGATCCACACTCATCACTTAACGTAAAGACTTTCCCATGACTATAAATATCGTTTGGTCATTGGCACTTTTTTTGGTGAATTCGTTTGTATTTTTGTGAATATCTTTCCTTGCTGTGTTTGAAAAAAGTTAATACAGTAAATAGTTAATACAAATGGTTGTTGCTTAATATATTTAATCGGTCTGGACATTTTTCAGATCCATATTGTTAATATTCAGGTGTTGGGGTGGAAAATACTGTAAGGCGAAGGTGTTAGCCTGATGCCATCCATCCTTCATTTTAAAAATGTAGTGGCTTCATCGCTATGCAAGTCTGTTGGCAAGCTCAGCACCCTCCCAGAAGTCGGGATTTGCTACATGCAGATCTATGTTACTGTTTTCAATTACATCGTTAATATAGCTGCTGATTTGTACATATTTAGTTCTTACCTTTGTAATGGTATTTTCAGATTCTTATTGTGATTTGTTTTAGTGTTGACTGAAATGAGATACTCAAGTTAGATTTTGAAGTTTGAGGTGAACATAAACATGAATGCAGTAGTCAAGATACACTTCAGATTTTGGCACCTGAACAGGGACTTGAAGGCACTATATTTATACCTCTTACCTTTATTTCCATTTCAAACAGATCTCCCATTTATTAGAATGTTGACCGAGAGGTCTTCCACAGGGGCCTGCAGTCTGAATGCTTTACATGGGAGTGGCAGCAGTGTGGATGATCGGCATGTGACAGTCGGAGCACATCAAGAGGTGAAGGAAATGTCAAGCCTGGTCGAATCGCTTTACATATCCACCCCAAAGAGACCTTTGAAAAATGATTTCTGTGTGCCCCCTCTGTGGACTGACCTAAATGCTTGGCGATAACTGAAAGCACAGTTGTGTACAAGGAAGCACTCCATGGGAATGTCGATGTGTCTATAGGGCAGATTACAGAATATGTAGATTTGCAGATCGCCATGATGGACCGTAATATTGTGGAGTGTTTGCAGTATCAGGATCAGCAGTGGGGTACGGAGCTGCATTCTACTGTGAATCACTACCTGCATGCATTCAGGCGGCCATCCTAGCGCTTCTCATCTGTGGGTGTGCTTGGGATCGTTCTGTTTACTTAGCTTCTTCTGCAGCTGCAGTATATTTGAAATTCCCAACAATGAAATCTGCCTGTGCTGCTGCCGATATAATTAACTTAAATGACCAAGGGGGCGCTTTTATGGTATCAAACCTTTTGAGTCTGGTGGAGCTGGTGGAACATCTGAATGCCACTCTGAAGAGTCCAGCATGCAACTGGTGGCAGGCAGAAAAGAACATTCAGGACTGGGCTTCATTTCACACTAATGTTTTGGAGACTTAACAGCCAGCATATTATAAAAACAGAAATGGAAGAACAGTTGATGGCCAGCAGACTGGGTCAGATGAAGCCGATTTATGACTTTGTTCACGAGTACTATGCGCTCTGCTTAAAGTGGAATACTAATATGACTGAAGTAGAGATAGTAAGAAGTATTGCATGCAAGGCTCTCTGGCTTGCGGCGTGGCATGGTGAGCTCTGTGGATGGCATTGTGAGGATAGGGTCTTTGATAGAAAAAGAACGGGCCTCAATGAGGAACCTCCAGGGTCAAAATAAAGACCCTGGGAGCAAGGCAGCAGCTGGTCCTACATTCAAGGACAACATATTCATTATAGTGCTCACCACCGTTGAACAGATCTCCTGTTATTGGTTGTCCCAATGAGTGTTAGGGGTATTATTGGGGATGCTGTTGTGGATGCTGGCAGCACCTTTACCTTGATAAGACATAGTTTGTGGGATCAAATTAAACATCCCACCAAGCTACTGCAGGAGTGTCCGACAGTAAAGTTCTTATTGGCTTATGAGAGAGCGTACGGTGATGTGGGCAGGGACTCACTTCGGTTTAATCTGCACTCAGTGTCATGGAGGGTAAATGTATATGTCCTGGAGGATGCACACCTGATCATGCCACTGCTTGTGGGACTAGATTCCATCTTAGTCGCAAGAATGGTTATTAATCCTAGACAGAAGGAGTACATTTTGCTGGGGGTGGGGTGTATATGTTTGAGGAGAGGGACAGAGAAAATCTGAGTTTGCCAGCATCATCTTTTTATTATGCTAACGAAATGGAGAATATCAGCCCTGTTGAGTCCAACATTTGTTTGGAGCCTGCCAAAGTCCAGCCTTTTATTGAGGAGGTGGCCTATGGTCTGGACAGACATACTTGGTTGTATGAATGTGGTGCATCATAATATCCACACCATCAACGAGGTTCCTGTTCATCACAGAGACTATTGAGTCTCTCCTTACAAGAAGTGCCTAATTGTGGACTAGGTTAAGAAGATGCTGGCAGATGGTGTCCTGGAGCCCTCTTCCTCAGCCTGGGCATTGCTGGTGGTGTTATCCACAAAATCTGATAGTACTTAGTGGTTTTGCGTGGACTATAGAGGTATTAATGTCAAAATCTACCACGATGCTTACCCTATGCCTCTGCTTCATGAAACCCTGGAATCCCTTTTGTTTTCAGTTCATTGATTTGCAATCTGGATATTGGCAGGTGTTCATCAGAGAGGACAGTATGGCAAAGACAGCAGTCATCACTCCCGAGGGCTTGTTCCATTTCTATGTCATGCCTTTTGAATAAAAAACGCTGGAGCAACATTTTAATGGCTAATGGAGCAAGTGCTGAAAAGGTTGATTGGGAAGTTCTTCTTTGTTTATATAGATGACATTATTGTCTTTGCCTTGACCATCCATTGTCACCTTCAGGATCTCAACACCATCTTTCAAAAGTTTCATACAAACTTGAGTTACACTGAACATAAAGTGTCACTTCACACAGACTCATCTTTCCTTCTTAGGATACAACTATTAAATAACAGAAAAAAAAAGCCTGAGTGTCGAGTGGGCATTGGAGAAATGGCACTATTACCTGGAAGGTGTTGTGTTTGAAGTGTGCTGACCTGGGCTTTTAATTGCCCGAAGACGTCCTCTCAGCTAACCAGGTGGGCTCTTCAACTCCAACAATTTCATTTTAAGGTGTTTTATCGGAAGGGTTGTGGTAATGTGGTTCTGGATGTGCTCTCCCGGTTACAGAATTTAGTCAAATATTGTCTATAACTGCTGTGTTGAGTCAGTAGCCTGGCTTACCTCTTGACCTGCAAACATAGCCTGGGCTTAGTCATTCAGTTCTATGTGTCATGACGTGGGGAGAGTTCCTGATGAGAAGAGGGAGCACAATAACTTTCAGGAGTTTTAATACCATCATGTTCCGCACTCAATACCAACTTCTTGCCCCCAAGGCATTGACTCTGGACTTCCTGAAATATTACCATAACAACCCTTTTGGTGGAGACCATGGAAGAACACTCTCTCCTGAAGATCTTAGAGACAACGTGGTGGCCAACATTTCGTCAAAACGAGTGGAGTCATGTAAGAAAATGCCTGGTGTTTCAACAGTATAAAAACCCACCCGATTTGCCTGCAGGACTTTTGCAATCCACATCAGTAACAATGCCGGGCGAGGTTTTAGGAATGATCACATGGGACCACTGCCTCAGAGCAAGAACAAGAAGACCTATCTAATGATGGTCATGGATTATTTCACCAAATGGGTGGTACTATTTGCCTTACCAAATGCCAAAACAGACTAGCTTTGCTCCATTCTAAAAGATGAGATCTTCACATACTGGGGGTGCCACAGAGTATGGTCTCAAATTAGGGCCCACAGTTTATCAGCACAGTTATGGAAGACTTTTTCAAGAAATGGGGAGTGTAGTATAAGAAGACTATAGCATATCACTCCCAAACAAACCTGACTGAGCAGATTAACCAGACCCTTAAGACCATGCTGGCATCCTTCATCGGGGACCACCATCAGAAATGGCATCAGTGGCTCCCAGAGCTCCGCCTTACTCTGAACAATGTGAAGCATGACGTGACAGGTGAGACTTCTGAGATTTTTCTATGTCCCCTTGAAAGAATCATTTCTATATCTCCACCACATCTTGACTCTGGTCAATATAACACCCTAAACCGTCTTGAAATGCTGATCAGGAGAGGATGTCAAGGCATGCAGGCCAAGGTGTATACTATGAGACATCAATCTGTGAAATACACTGATGGAGACTGGTTCTGGCTGTGCACTTATACTCTCTCTAGAGCCACCTCACAATTTTCTGCTAAGCTTACGCCAAAATAGTTTAGACCGGCTAAAATCATTAATCAATTAGGCCCCATGAACTACTGTATTCACTTACATACTGATACAGGAGATAAAACTAATTTTGTCCTTGTGGCCAACATCAAGACCTACTTTGGACCAAAGGGTGAGCCAGGTTGGCTAATACAGTATGCAGCATTGCCACATAGGGGGGTTTCATTTTGTGTATTATGTCCTTTATTGTGATTGTTAAATATTAATAGCAACACTGGTAGCTCAGATACCTGGTTTGTATATATGGGTCTGTATCTTTAAACAGGTTTGCATGGATGTGGAGGTGTTCGTGGGATTTGCAGGTTCTAATTGTAGGCAATATACCCATAAAACCAGAAGAGAAGGATGTGGCGGGACTTTTTGACTAATAATAATAATAGCAGCTCACTACTCAAAATGTGGAGAGCCCAGGCTCGAAACTGCAACCTTTTGCTTACAAGGCAGCAGCTCTTACCTCTACACTAGCCAAGCAGACAGTCAACTTTCTTTCAATTGATATTTGAGTACTGGTTTTTACTCATTGACAGCAACATGAAAATTGAATAATTTCTTTTTCTTTGGTTATATTCTTGAATAAAAGTGCACTTATTTTGTTATACCTTTTTTGAAATTGTTTATTTGATATTTGGCCTTCAGTCTTCACACATTATACACTTCACATTAGCATTTTGTCAATTATACGTCAGGAAGGGCATCCGGTGTAAAATTTTGCCAAATCAATATGCGGACAACAATTTTGGATGATGTGCTGTGGCAACCCCTAACGGGAGCAGCCAAAAGAGGAAGAAGAAGAAAATTAGTAGAACATGAAAAACGTTTCTGTTTTAGTTATGTGTTCAGCATTTCTTGCCTTGCATTTCCTGTCATCCTACATTTACCCAGATCGCTGTAGCCACGGAACACACATGAAATGTGTGTATTCCAAATAAAGATATATTATTTACTCTATACAATTCAAGGCACCTCACACCCAGATAAACAGACGTGAGCTAGGAGAACTTTGTGACTAACTTCAGCTGAGCTGGTGGGGGATGGGGGTAGCAGGCTGATTGATGCTTGTGCTGATTAACACATTTGCAAAACAAAGACACTGATAAAGAGGTCCCTGGGAATTTAAGGCAGCCCAGCATTACAACTTTTTTCACAGTCTTCAGGGATTCTAGTGTTAAAGAGTGTATTATTTCAACTATACTGCTCAAAAAAATTAAAGGAACACTTAATCATCACTGTCTAACACCAACTCAGTTAAGCTTCAGGGATATCAATCTGTCCAGTTAGAAAGTATAAGTGATTGTAAATAAACTTGACCTGATGTGGTGCAAATGAAAGTGACAACAGATTGGCTGGAGAGGCAGCAGCAAGACAATCTGCAAAAACTGAATGGTTTTACAGGTGGTGGCAACAGACAATTGCTCTTTCCTTATCCTTCTTGACTGACTCTTCTCTAGTTTTACATTTTGCTGGAGTCCTTGCCACTACTGCTAGCATAAGGCAATAACTGCAGCCAATTCAGGCTGAACATATAGTCCAGCTTCTCCAGGATGGGACATCCATACATGGTGTTGGAAGAAGATTTGCTTTGTCTCCCAGCACAGTCTCAAGGGCATGGAGAAGATACCCGGAGGTGAGCCGTTACATGAGGAGAGCTGGATGGAGCTGTGGAAAGGCATCAACCCAACAGCAGAACTGGTTTCTGTTCCTTTGTGCAAGGAGGAGGGTGAAATGAGGGCCCAATGTCCTCTAGTGGGCCCTGTTCTCACAGCCCATCATCATGCAGCTTGATTGGCATTTGGCAGAGAATACCACAGTTGGTAGCTCTGTCATTGGCACCCCGTTCTCTTCACAGATGAGAGCATGCTCACACTGAGCACATGTGACAGACATGAAAGAGTCTAGCGATGCCATGGTGAATGTTATGCAGCCTGCAACACAATCCAGCAATTCAAGTTTGGCAGTGGGTTAATGATAGTCTGGGGAGGCATATCTTTGAACAGTTGCACAGACCTCCACATGCTCGGCAACGGTACTCTAACTGCTGTTAGGTAAATGAAGTCCTCAGAGCCATTGTCAGACCTTATGTTTGTGCAGTGGGTTCTGGGTTCCTCTTGGTGTAAGAGAATTTCCGGCCTCATGTGGCCAGAGTGTGTAGGGAGTTCCTAAATGATGAAGGCATGCCCTTGACTAGCCTGCACATTCAAAAGACCTGAACTCAAATAGGACGTTACGTATCAGTGCATTCAAAAATGCCAAATACCACCACAGACTGTTCAGGAGCTCACTGATGCCCTGATCTAGGTCTGGGAGGAGATCCTCCAGTATACTATCTGCCGTCTCATCAGGAGCATGTCCAGACCCTGTCAGGAGTCCATATTGGTACATGGGAGCCATACACACTACTGAATCCCATTATGATGAAATTCACATTCTTAGCGAATTACACACTATTACCCAGTTAAGATTTTCCACTTGAATATTTCAGATTCATTTTGTGATTTAAATGTTTTGAGCAGTGCATACATCCAAGTTTTTATTATTATGCCCTGTTTAATAATAACTAAATATTTTTGTACTGTTCAGTGCAGCATTAGCCCTTAAAAGAAGCAAAATGCCATTTTGTTTCAAAAGACAATTCTTTTTCATTGTATGTTATCTTTAGTGACTTACTGTACTATACTGGGCTGGGGAGGGACTGCATGCAGATATATACATAAGAAAATAAATGTGCATAGGACTGAAAAATGTAAACTTTCAATAGAAAGAAATATTGAATGGCATTGATTAAGGACGATTTTAAGAGATAATGCTCAATGAACAAAACATCTTAAAATGATTTAACTTGAGTAATAACTTGAGAAAATAGAATGACATATGATATTGTAAAGTGGTTATAATTTGGACTTGCACATAACAGCATGCTTAAAAATTAATGACATTTTATGGTTGTTATGTACATTATGATATTTCATAAAAAATATATTACATAAAAATCACTTTCTGCACATCAAATCAGAACTATAATGAGTAAATGTTAGTGCTATATGAAGATTGTGGGTGAATCAAAAGAATTTTGTAGATTGTAGACTGTCTCATTTAACTTAAGGATTGTGTAATGAAGAGACTGTAGTTTGATTGCCTCACATAAGTACTATATTAACAGTTGATGGAAGATTTGTGGCTGCTTTTTATGCACTTTAGACTTAGTTTTGGAATTCTCTTTTGAGATCTTTAAGACACTGAACAAGCCTTTCATTTCCGATGAATTCAGATTAGCTTTGAATAAGCTCTTGCTTTGGTGAATGTGGCAATTAACTTAATGCAGTGCAGGCGAGTAACAGGCCTTGATGGTTTCCTCTCTGATTTCTATAACACATTCACATCCAAGCTGTCACTCATTTAAATCCCTGTCATCTCTGAATTCCTCTAGTTTATGCTACTTATGTGACCCTCTAACATTTGTCAAGTCATTTTGGCATTAAAGGAGAACAAAGACTCCCTCACTTGAAGCAATATCTCATGTACTGTAATTCCTACCCAAATTCACCATCAAAAATCAGTTAGAAATATTGGCATATCAGGTTTAAATTGAACTACCACAAAAAATAATTTCAATATGAGTAGAATTCCCTTTATAAAATCCGAGGTGCATTATGTTATATGTGAAGTGTAGCTTAGTGTTTAGCTCTGCTGCTTCATGGATCCAGTGTTCTGGGTCTGAATTGTGAGACTGATTAATGTCTCTGTGGAGTTTGGATCTTCTTTGCATGTCCATGTGGGCTTTCCTCCCACATCAGAACATTTCAGAAATTTTGACAAGAGCAGGCCATTCAACTCAACAGTAGACTATCTACCACACTAATTGGTAATTTAGTCAATAACATGCAGGTTAGGTTAAATGGTAAATCTAAGTTGGCCCAAGTGTGATTGTAAATGAATGAATGAGTGCCTCCTGCTATGGATTGGTGTACTGTTCAGGAGGTTTCCTGACTTGTGCTCAGTTCTGCTGAGATAGACTTCAGCACTCTGCTGCAACCCTAAATTGTTTTAAGAAAGTTTAAGAATAGCATTTTGTTTTAATGTATGAAGATATGCAGACAAAGTGATTAGGATAAAATTCAATGAGCATGCTCACATACACTTCTTCAGGTAATTTGGTTTCTTGCTCTGTCCCAAAGACGTGTGTAAAATTAATTGGCAACTCTAAATTATCTCGGCATGAGTGAGAGCAGAGCCGAGTAATTAGAGGATTTATCTGTCCATTGCTCACATTCCTTAATACTTAAGTAGTATCAAACATCCTCTGTATTTGATCTGTTTGGGGGCATATAAGTGCATTAACTTCATTCTCATTAACATTAAGTATTCAAAGTTACAGGAGAAGATAAATAAAAAGATAAGATTAACATTATAGAGTGACAATTTTATAGAGTCGGGTTCTGTTATGGATAGCTTCTTGAACTGCAAACCACAAGGATGGTCTTTCAGTTGCATCATTGCCTCAATGTGTGACCCTTAGTAAATCACTTAACCTGATAGTTTTCCAACAATTGTATTGTGATTTGTATGAAAGATTTTCTATTAATCAGGTTAACAAGATTTAAAAAAAAATTTTTAGGTAAGTAGAGCAAATTGACGTGTGTAAGAATGAATGTAAAAGGTCATGTACTGTATTTGCGATTTCAAGTAACATTAATACAGAATGAGATGATAATTTTGGATTCAAAGCAGATCCCAGAGAGATATAATATGTAATGTAAGAGGGGGATTCAATGAAAGATGTTAAGGTGATTTCTGCAAATATTGAAATTCATCTTAGCTAAAACACAAACCACAAAAAGACATGGCCTGAGACTCAAATATTATCATGCAAAAGATTGATAAATGCATTTAAATCAAGGACAGCACTTAAGTTTAGAATCATAGCAACTGTTCCTGAGCATTTCCTGATTCATTGGATTAGATGCATGATTAACGACTGTAGTTAAGGCTGTCAAAGACAAACATGATAATACTGAGATATTTATGACTATGCACCATTTCTAAGATCCCAAAAACAAAGTTAGCATTTAACATTGGTTCATAGTTCTTAAGAGCACCACAATCTGCCAAATAGTATGCATTAAGAAATTTCTCTACTGATAGAACAATCTTATTTTATTAGGTGTGGAATGAGCAAGTACTACAAACAAATTTAGTGAATATATTATAATGAGATCAAAAGGACAGGTGGATTTATAAAGTCCCAATCTGAAGTTATTTTCTTAAATCATAGCTGTAAAATGGCAGCTATGTATTATTAATTAATTAATAACGCTATCAGTAATAAAAACAAAACCATCATTTTGTCTTTTTAACTGTGATATTAAAACATCAGTTACTAGGGAGTTCTCCAGCACACATTAAAAATATAGGTTCATTTAATGGAAGAAATTCAGAAAAAAAATGGATGTGAAAACCTAGGATGAAAAATTTGTGAATCACCATGTTGTCTACATTAATACAAAATGACGCACATGCAGAGAAAATTGGTTTTATCTCAATACAAAAATAAAAAAAATGTCTTTTTAATACCATTCTCTGAAGATTTCATGTTAAAAAACAAACTAGATATTTTTTTGAAATATTTTAAATTTTTGAGCATGAAAAAACATTTTGTGTCAATGAATTTGTGTTTTATTCCTCTTGGTTCAGGTATGTAAAAGTTAATGCATCAGTCTGTTTAGATTTGCCTTCTTTCCATACATCTGTAGACATTTTGAACTTTAATATCAGTTTTGTTTCTGGGCCTGTGTGGGCTAATGCATGTAATCTGAGTAGGGGTTAGGCTGCCAGGAGTGAGAGCAATCCAGGGACTCGGACATGAATTGGGCACAGGACTGGACTTTTACATGTTTTCAAAAAATTTTTTCATGTCTTGTGTTGGGTACAAAATGCAATAATATCTGTTTTTCATCATATATGGAGCATCTGCATTGCATTCCCCATCCTCCATCATATCTTTAACATCTATATCTGATCTAAAATTCTGATATGAAGATGCTGACAACTGTATTTATTTCTGCTTAACCTAAGCTTGTTTTAGTTTATTAAGTCTATTATTTAAGCAGCCATCCAGCTACTAGCTGGTGTCCTTGTGTGATTCATCTGGGCTTTGCCGAAATTTTACTTTCATCTTATCATTATTATTATGATATTTTAAACTTGTCACTGTCATTTTTACAACCAATTATTTCAATTCAATTCTGTGATATACTGTACTGCAAGTAAAGAAAATCGGGATACTTCTCTTTAGTGTATCAATATAATATCAAGAAAATATTATGATGAAAAATGTTCAAATAGTATTTCTCTTTTTTTTTCTCCCACTTATTGCCCTGGATTGGTACCTGCCTTACTCCTGGTGCTGCTGGAAAAGGGATTCGGCTTTCCATTATACTGGCTTCCCAGCTAGGTAAGGGATGTCTGCTCACTCCACCCTGCTTTACTCTGAATTGGATTAAGAGAAATCACTAAATAGTTGACTTAATAAAAATAGTTTAGTCATTCAGTTATTGTTATGGATTATAACAACATTACTAAATGCCTTCTACATATACTTGCAGTTTGTATGATTACAGTATATACATTTATGCTATTGGAAAGCAAATAATCAAAGCTTTTAGATACACCGATAATGATGACATACTAACAATGGATAAACTGGATCTTCAAGAACAACTAACTGTGTTAGACGAAAGTAGAAAAGACTACGGTTTATACATAAAAAAAGAAAAGATAAAACTAATGGTGATGGGAAACATTTAGCAGATATAAATTTGGTTTTAGAGAAATAAATTGTGTAGATCATATTGTTTACTGAGTTAGCCTGATAGCGAGTGACACTGATTGCTCAAAGGAAATAGTTCTTTTGCAGCACTGAATGAAATGTGGAAAAGTGGTAATATCTAAGTAAAAAGTCAAAATAAAGGTACTGGGAATGTGTATTTATTCCCTACATTACTTTATGCATGTGAAACATGGACACTGACAAAGAAGGAAATTTTCAAATTGTGTTTGAGATTTTACAAGAATATTTTGAAAGCTTTATGGAGAGAACAGGTGAAAAATTAAACAATTCGAAAACATCTTAAGAGAAAAAAAAATGTGAAGCTATTAAGGAACAGGGTTTAAGTCTCTTTGGGCATATATGCAGGATGGTAGAGGAGAGGCTAATCAGAATGATGATAGAGAGAAAAACAAATTGGAAACTTTGAGTAGAAAGTCCTCATAGAGATGGATTGACTAAATTAAATAATAGTTGGGAATAGGTGAATGGACAGTGATATAGATTGCTATGGAAAGAAAATGATTCTGGAAGCACTCTGGAAAAGAATGAAAAGCACCATCAGCCTCCATGGCTCCTTGAATCCCTCTCTTAAGTACTGTAATGTGGTCACTAGTCATAACTGAGCCCCAAAATTGCTGACACAACTAAAAAAAAAAAACATTCCTGAGTTCAAATCACTCCTTTTATTAAACAGAAAATACCATTATCACAGGCTTCTTCCACAATACAATACATTAATCCTTTCTGTTTTCTCCTCCACTTCTCCCAAACAAGCTTTGTCTCTCCTCCACATCAACTCCAACTTGTCAATGGATATGAAGGGCTCCCAACTAAAACCGTTATAGGAGTGCTTCCAGTGCTGAACCGTAGTGTCCAGGAAGCAGTTCTGGGGACAGTGCAACCACATTGGGACAGGTGATCTTTCCTACAGCTCACCCTGGTGGCACCCATGGAATCCAACAGACCAGCCTTTTGGAACCCTAACTCCCATTCTTTCCTACAGGTGTCGAAATGGGACTCACCAAGAGTGGTGCTGCCAACCTTTGTACTGAGGATTGACATGCAGACGCAAGGCAGCCTCTCACTGCTCCTCACTTCTTTTGGCCTCCCAACAGGGAAAGGGACCAATAACCATCCTGTAGGGATTGCTCCACCCATTATTTAGCTCTTTCATTATGCTGGCCTCCCAGCTGAGTAAGGGACATCTGTTCACTCCCACCAGAATGCCAATCCATCCGTTTCTTCCACAATGCTGGCATCCCATAATAGCCACCTGGCTGAGACAGGAAATGCCTTGCCAGTCTTCCAGACCATCCATTATATCCGCCTAACAGCCAAGCAAGGGAACAGGGTCCATCTCAGCAAGGATGCCAGTCCATCCATCCATGACAGTATGTTTGAGATGTTATGTTATTTTACAATTTCTGTATATTTGTGTATTATATAGTGTATTAAAGTGTGAGAATATTTGCAATGTAAGAAGAACAATCAAGTCTGAAATAACTGAGTATTGTATACATTATCTTCAGCATTTAGCTCAGTTGCTAGTGGGCAAGCTAGAATTTAGCTGCATCTTGTCAGTCAGTCATTATACACAGGGTCACGGGAATCTGCACAGGGTGCAAGGCAGGAACAAATCCCGGGCAGGGCGCCAGCCCACTGCAGGACACACACACACACCCACTCACCAAGTACACACTAGGGACAATCGCCAATGCACCTAACCTGCATGTCTTTGGACTATGGGAGGAAACCCACGCAGACATGGGGAGAACATGCAAACTCCATGCAGGGAGGACCCGGGAAGTGAACCCAGGTCTCCTAACTGCGAGGCAGCAGCGCTACCAGTGCACCACTGTGCCGCCCAGCTGCATCTTGTGCTTTAAAGAATTTGTTTTAATAATATTTAATTCAGTCCAATACGTTAACTGCATTTATATTGGTACAGTAAGTACTCCTTTTAGATTCTTCTGTTAAAGACAATACTAAGTCATCAAGAAAGTTAACATCTGTAAGATACATTGATATAAAACAAATTTTAACCCTTTAAGCAGTTGTGCAATGACAACTGTTTACATTGAAATATGTATTAAGAAATGCAGATTTGGTGCATTGATAAGCTCTTGGAAACAAGCACATATAAAACTGATTTATGGATTGATGGGTGAAGTATGTTACAGCTCAACAAAATGGACAGAAAGAGTGCATTTCATATTTTTCATTGGAAAATTGTTTCCTTAACCCATCTTCCAGTGTGACTAACTCAAATTAATATTCAGTACTTTTTTGACAAATGGGATTTTATTAAATTATTTTAAAATGTAATGTGTAGATGAAGGTTACATTTTAGATCTTAATTTAATATAGGTCATTATTTTGTAAAATTTCAAGATTTATATAGGGGGAGCAGAGATATGAGAAGCCATTTATGCAGTATGGGGGGGTGGGGATGTCATTTAACTCAACAAAAAACAATAATCAGTCATTAGCTCAGCTCTGAGATGGATTTAAAATGTCTCCTGAAGGTAGCATGCATTTACACTTTAGTTTTCTTACCAGTAATGACAGCAATTTGGAAAATGTCAGTAGGCATAGTACTTTTAGGATAAATACGCTTCAGTGCTTCTATTGTATTGTATTATTTCATAAATGACAGTGTTTTTTCTGGTAGTTTTATTCTTTGTCAGGTGTTTCAATTTCCTGACCCAGTCACAAATTGTACAGCTTAGGCTAATTGGTCACCCAAAATTGTAGCCTAAAGTTATAATTCATCTGTGAAGTAACCAAATGGCATTTGGTGTTCTCCTTGTGACAGAGACATTAAAAAAAGATCATACATTGTGGTGCAAATGACAAGGAAATACAAGCATATGTCGTTTTTGTTATTGAAGCATGGAAAGGCATGACTGACAGATCTAAATAAGGAGCTACATCAGGAAGAAAGAATTTGAAACCTTAAAATAACATAATGTGTATAACTAATCAAAGATCTTTCTGTTCCTTTATGCCATTGTGTTACGCTACTGTCACTTGTTACCTCACTAGTCTCTTGACGACTAGCACTTTTACTTCACACTGTAACTGAATTAAAAATATTTTGCTTGCTCTAAAACCGATTACTACTTATTTTAGAAATCTCACAGTTTAATATTGCAGAACCACAGCTTGTCGTAAAGCTTCTGTATAGATATGTTTATGTTTTGAAAAGTGTGTCTATTCATGCCGCGTGCCCTCCTCATAATATATCTGAGGAACAGGTTGCCTTTGCCTTCACCTTATTGATTTTTCCAGAATAATTTTATAAAACTGAATTGCTTTGTAAAATGTGTGTTTTGTAACAGTGCTCACAGCTAGGTGCTGTAGTTAATATTAAAAATAAACTGACTGTAACTGTCTTGTCAGTAATACCACATTTATATTAGAACATGATGCTAATTTATGCTCAGGGCAAGAAAGACTACTATGTGGAAACTGTGGGGTCCTTGCCTGTGAGAAGTAATTTCCTAAAAGTCCTGTAACATTACACAACTTTTAAAGTGAAATTCAGTTACAGACTTCATTTACATAATCTTAACAGGTCGTAGGCAAGTTGCATTGAGATCTTGTGACAGTCAGTCATGTAGTCTCATTCTTTTAAGTCGTATCTCAATATGGACTAGAGTTGAGAATCAATGGGCACTCAGCTGGAAATACAGTGCATACAATGCAGCTACAGGGAATAAAAAAATGGGTGCCTTGGACATCACAAACAGAAGAGAGGCTCAGTCTGTCAGTGGAGCAGGACAGTGACAGCAGTCTGTCGCTGAAGCTGCTCTTCTGTCTGGAGATGACACTGTTTATCTGTTTGATGTCCCATGGTTTATGTACCATAACAGAATGCAAAAAAGATGAAAGGGGCAACTTAAGTCACCAAATCTGAAAAGCATATGTACAGCACTGTTTTTTTCATGGAACATGATTGGCTAGCAGGAAAAGGGCCTAACTCACAACACTTTCGAAATGTGAAACTAATGTAATGTCATCATTGAATCATATAATTTGTCATGCCTTATAATTACTAGTGATTTAATCTGATAACCTTAGGTGACAGGATCAGCAACTGCAGTTGTCAAGTTTGGAGTCCCTTCTGTGTAGATGTAATATGTTGTGCCACCAGATGAACTATGCTCAAAGGCATGCTTTTAGGATGATAGGTCAGTATGTGCAAGTATATATGTCTTATGGTGGACTAGAGTGTCTAACCACCACTGCCAGATTAGGATTCAACTGCCTCTATCCTTCCCTTCATTAAACCATATAAAGCCTTGCAAAAATATTTGGGAAATTGAATATACAATGGATAACTACATTAATGACAGCATCAATTGTGCTTATCTCTCACATGTATCACAGGCATCAGAAACTCGTGTTATAATAATATGACCCACTTCATATTATCATTTCAGCCGGATCAGAGATAGATGCACACTTGTTTTGAAATTTCAGCTATTGTGTGAAATCAAGACAAATCATGTCAAAACTTGTTTTCACCTTTATTAAGATCTTGTTCCAAGAATATTTAAGTTAGAAACAAATGCATAGTTTTTAGGAAAAAGAAGTATGAAAAACTTTCCATGTCTCTGCAGTGTAAGCACCCCCTTCCTAATCAGGGTCATGACTATGTGAAAATTTAAACAATCCTATTCCAGGTATTGTCCAATGGTAGTTTGCAATCAAATGTAATCAAGTGAAGTGATTCTAAATAGCCCTAAATTAAGTTGACTGTTCCTATACAATTTCTTCTAAAGACTTTTTTGGTTGAATGGTACTGAGATAACCATAACGGACATGGGGTTAACTAAAGATCTGCACAATCTAATAGCTTATGGAAAGGGGATATCGAAGAATTTGGAAGGCATTATCTTTGTTAAGGAACAATGTGGATAATGTGAAGAAGATCATTAAGAAGTGGAGTAAACATGGTAACACCGGGATATTCACAAAGATCAGTAGGTCACTCCCACATTGCTGACCATGGAAGGTAAAAGCTCATCAGGGAAGCTACCAACAGGCCGAAAAATTCTTAATAAAACTGTAGGAATTCATTACAACCTCCTCTATATTTTATCCGTATTTATGCACTCTCCACAATTTTAATCTATGAAGTCGGATGGTAGGATGGAAGACATTTCTAACAAAAATAATATTCAAGCCCACAGGCAACAAAAGTTCTGGTCTGAGACTAGGAAAAACATGTTTGGCTTAATTTTAAAAGATATTTTTAGCTCAAAACCATAACAGGTCATGATACTGTCACACTTCAGTCCTCCACCTCCTCTTCCTCCTTCTCCTCCTGTTGATATACAAGGTGGGAGCAGAGGAAAAACCCAGGTGAACAAGCAAGGAAGTCCTGATACCTAGACTGGGAACCCAATCCAGATAAATGTCCAGGAAGGGCACTGGAAGTGCACGGTGAGGACAGTGTTGGAGAAGAACAGCCCAACCCAATTCTGGCCACATGACCCTCATTATAAAAGAATGACTTGAAGCTTCTTGGGCTGTCCATTTTCACCAAGCAAAAGAGAAGGAATTCCACTCTGCAGTGGGTGTTACACATGAGGATGGGAACATAACCCAGTAAACTGGGCTGTCTCATCTGATTTATGATCTGCGGGGAAAAGGAGCCTGAACACAAACTATAGATTATTGAAAAGCTATACTGAGTTTTACAAGCATTACTTGTTTTTCCAATACATTCATTTGTGTTGGTTTGAAATTGGTTATTACCTGCTGCTTGCTGGCCACTAAAAATGTCTGGCCCAGCTAAATTTCTTGGTTTGGAAATCTCAGGTGAATGGAATTTGTAATTGAAAAGCCCTGTCCTACAGGATGCCCTGAAATGGCCCAGTTAGAGTACATCTGAAAATGGGTCTACATTGGCGATCGTCTGAAAATATGACAAAGCTAGGACTCTTCAGTAAAGAACGTTGGAATGAAATTGTACAATCTATATGTAAACTTATACAGTGTTATCCAAATCGACTTCTTGCTATAATCAAATAGAAGGTGCCTCACAAGTATAAATTTAGGCTGTGAACATTTTTTTTTAGAAAAATTATTGGTTTGTTCTTCACTTAAATTTTATAAGGCTATGAGATATTAAAGGATAAAAAGATTTGACATGATTGTTCTTGATTTCATACTTAACATCAAAGGCAGCTGAATTTTCATTAAGGTGTGCAGATGTCTGATATCTACTGTGGAGGATGTTGAGACACTTTAGAGGTGTTTTGAATTTACATACTGGAGTGGAACCACTGATGGAACAAAGAATAGCAGTAAAGGAGTAGCAGTCCATTCTGAATGCTTTGTATTTCTTTAAAGATTAATTCCTTACAAAAAAAAAACATATCAAAATTTAGGTAAGCAGATGGGTAACCCCAGAGTTAGAAGAACATTTAAATCTAAAAGAATATATATTCCAGTATATTCCAGTGAGAAGGCAGCACAGCAAAGAAGCAAATTATGCAGAGCAAGTAAAGTGAATGTGGGGCAACACATTCTAACTAAAGTTGTGATTTAATAATGATGCAAAGAAAGCCTGACAGACTAAAAAAACAATAAAATAAAATTTTAATAAAATTCCTGGTAACAAGCTCAGGAGATTACTGAATTACTGTTGAAAATGAAATTCTGTTTGCAAATGATCTGAATTATTTCTAATGTGGATTTGAAACTAGTGATTTGTTTTAGTATAGATGAAGGCAATCGACAAACACAACCTACATGATCTGTAGCAGATAGTGAAGTAATGTGCAGTGGGTTAATCAAGTTTTTTTTTTTTTTTTTTTTTTTAATTTCAGATAATTCTGTAATGAGTTGCAACTGCTTTTTCAGAAGATTTTTCAAGGGTTGACAGATAGTGGAGTAGTCCTGACATTACTAAAAAATCTGTCATTTTTCCAGTGCTCAGGAAAATAGGCCAAAGAAGAAACGGATCTTTTCCAATTGCACTAATGTCAGTACCAAAGAATTGTCTGAGGGCAAATCATATTTAAACACCTTCTCCTGTAGATCAAAATTGAATAGCACCTTTAAATATCTGGAGCAAGTGCTGCATCTAGTCAGGATAGTTTTAAAAGTGAATTCAAAGTACTGACAAAAACAATTAAACTTTTGGTTTCTTTCAGACTTGTGTAATCTTCTTGTGAATCACAGAATGCAAATGGAATTTAACTCTGCCCTGTTCTACTTAAAACATATTAACACAGGAACCCAGCAATACTGGATTCTGTCCCCCAATAGTGTACATTTTGTACATGAATGAACAGCATGCTTCAATCTCCAACTCAAACTTTTTGTCTAATAAAATGATTATAATGGCGCTGAATCAAGTGCCAGATTTATAATATTGACATATAAAGTGTTGCTCCAATTCTACTTGTATACTATATGTGAAGGAAACTTGAGGGATGTATGCATACTTTCAAAGAAACAAGACACTGTTTTTACAGGTTCAAATAAATGAAAAATTTGCATTGTGAAATGCATTACAATTTAGGTTATCTTGCTGATTTTAGAAAGGAGAATATAATAAGAAGGGGCTTAACCTATCACATGTAAATGGTTCTTACCAACCCGCAATATTTCTAGTTTTAACAGGATGACGTCTTCATTTGGTTTGCAATAAGCCAGGACACATTTCTTTTTAAGCAGGGTTATATTTGAGGGGAATTTTGAAACTTCATTTACAGTTAAAGAGAAATCAGCCAGTATTGATTTCAATGAGTGTGTTCAGGTATGAGACTTACAATATTATTTTCCATCAAAACAATATTTCATAATGTCATTTTGTATTCATTTCTTGTCCATATTAATTTCTTTTATTAAATGTTTTTCTATCATTTTGTAATTTTCTTTGCTTCTTCTTATTCTGTCAATATTATTTCTTGTTTTCCTTATTCTTTGTATGTGGAGCCTAAGTTAAGGTGCCTGTGCTGTCTCACACTGTCAGGAGGCATTAGTTTCCCCTTCTGTTGCTCGTCTCTCAATTTTTTATTTCGAGTTTTGAATTTTATAATTTTCTTTTATGATACTTTGTCTTTTAGAGTTCTGATCATGTTTCTGAATTTTGTTATTTGAATTGTTACCTTCGCTTTTCTAATAGTTTGGCACTCCTCTTATGCATAAAACTTTTTAGATATCTTATTTTCTTGTTTTGATTTTTAAACATTTTTTTCAATAAACACTTAAATTATTTTATTAATACAAGTAATAATTATTTTATTTGCAGCCAATTCACAGTTCCTCTCTCTTTAGAGTTTCTAAGGTTGGCTTTCCTTGAGGGTGCAGCCTGCTTAGTTGTTTCAGGGCTCTGCTTATTTCGTATTTGTTATGGACATAGAAAGTGCAAAGACACATAAAGAATTATTGTGAGCGGAAATACTACCGGCTGGCACGGTGGCACGGTGGCGCAGTGAGTAGCGCTGCTGCCTCGCAGTTGGGAGACCTGGGGACCTGGATTCGCTTCCTGGGTCCTCCCTGCGTAGAGTTTGCATGTTCTCCCCGTGTCTGCATGGGTTTCCTCCGGGCGCTCTGGTTTCCTCCCACAGTCGAAAGACATGCAGGTTAGGTGGATTGGCGATTCTAAATTGGCCCTAGTGTGTGCTTGGTGTGTGGACGTGTTTGTGTGTGTCCTGCAGTGGGTTGGCACCCTGCCCGGGATTGGTTCCTGCCTTGTACCCTGTGTTGGCTGGGATTGGCTCCAGCAGACCCCCGTGACCCTGTGTTCGGATTCAGCGGGTTGGAAAATGGATGGATGGATGGAAATACTACCCAGAGTTGAACAGAAGGCAGGAAATCATGTTAAAAGGAAAAAGCGAGGGTTGAAATACCAGAGTCAAAACAAGACTGAGCATCCAGGAATCAAAGGGGCTGTCCTAATCTGGAGAGATTTCTCCATAATATGATTAAGCCCCCAGAAGGAGCTAGGGAGCAGGCCAAAATCTTAACAGAGGGGTCCAGCAGAGGACCACCTCATTCCTGTCACTACTCACTACTGCTACATTTTGGTAGTAGGCCCTTGTCAAGTACAGATGGCAAAATCAATGTTAATGATTCAAAAACCCCACAAGTGTTATGAGACCCAAGAATTATCAAGCACAATGTCCCAGAAATGTCCACCAGAAGGGGATATTATAGTCAAACCACAGATCCTGTGGAAAGCACAGGATCTATGTAAAATTAAAGAATTATTTTTAACAAAAATGCTCTGTAATACCATGAAGCTCCATGGAGCAAAAGGGCAAAAAGGAGTTGCCAGCAAAGGTAATCCAAGGCAAAGACCCAATACAGTCATCCAATGGCTAAGTAAAAAAAAAAAAGAGCAAAAATGTCAAAATACCAAAAATCATGAAAGCAGAGAAATACTTACAGCAAAACACACTCTAACTCACAAGTGCATTTCAATGAACTGCAAGAGACTGTGGGTTGCCCCTGCTTCATAGGGTAGAGGGCCCCTCCCACAAAACACAGGAAACATAACACACAGTTTCACATAGAAGCAGAATTACACAAAACTGAAATCTGATGAACATAAAATAATAACTATAATAAACATAAAAAAATCACTTTAAACTGAACAGAAAAGACATAACAAAGAAGCATCAACAGGAAATAAATAACATAAACTGGTTGAAAACAAAGATGTAAATCAAATTGAAAAAGGAGATCAAAACCAAAGAAACAAGCCTAGTGCTAGGTTTGAAGTAGAAACTACGTGATGCTAAAGAAAACATAATTTTATCTAACGAGAGATACTTAAGAATGCAAATGGTGGCATATTTATAGGAAAACTTCATGTGGTGTCATTGACACAGTTATGACAATTGTGTAATCAAAACTAAGCTATCACATAAACAGAGAAAATAAAGATGCTAAAAAAAACAACTATTGAGTTTCAAATTCAAACAAAACGCAAATCCCAAATTCAGATTGTGCATGTCACAAAATCCCAAATAACACAAAAATAGAAGGAAAGAATAATAAAATATAGACTAAAATAATTGTAAGTCCTATTTTTTTTTTCAATTGAGACCTGTTTTGATTTTCCGGTAAGCTCTGTATCACAACAAGCACTTTTTTTATTAAATGGTGAAAAAGTGGACCTAGGATGAGTACTTGTAGCCCTTTAGGGCTCAAAACTACCATGGTAGGTCTATTCCCAAATGGTAAGAAATATGCTGTACATATTTAGCTTTGCATGTGATAACCTGAGTAACCTCATCATTAAATTGCTAGTTACTGTATAAAGCTATTGTCATAATATTTAACAGTTGTACAGAACAAGGCATAAAAGAAAGTTTTCGTCATGGAATGTTAATGTACTCACACTTTCAGCTTAATGATGCTGCTGTGATTTTTAAACACACAGTTATTTTCACAACATTCCCACCATTGCTCACTTGATATTGCCGGTTGTGTTTAACAGTTTTAACATCTAATTTCTTAAATTAGGCTTAAAAAAATAGATCAAAATAATTAAATTAAAGTACTTGGTGTTTGAACATATTTTTCTAATTTTTGTAATTAATTAATTAAAGATTATAATGTTGTGTCTGCTTGACTTGTCATATGCCTCATGGTATCGGGGGCATCAAACATTTATTTTATTTTTAACAGTACATATGTTGTTCTTAATACATATAAATATTAAGGTTTCATTCTAACTGAATATATAATTTATCACAATCCTATCTTTTTAAATTATTTGAAGAATTACATTTTACATTTGTAAGCATCATGACCATGATTTAATCTCTCAATTGAATGCCAAGATGGTATGTTTTTTGTCTCATTTTGCATTTCTAAAAATTATTGTAGCAGTTTTTGCATGTGCAACAAAGGTTCTTACTGGATAAGAGTGGCTGGTCTGTAGCAGACATTTAATTCTAGAATATAAAGGGAAGATGCCTGATTCACTTTAGATTTAATTATATAGATTAGTTTATTTCACAGTCTAAAGTGACCACAGGCAGTCTCAAGAAAAGTAAATTAAAATGTTCTAGATTTCATGAAACCATTATAAGATATACCGGTATATGCTACAAAAGGAATAAAATGAGATTATGATAGATCTGCTGCATATTTAGAAATACTGTATATTGCGAATCTAAACATTGCCATGGCCAACCTGGTTTGAATGTTCTCTGGAAATATTGACTCCAAGGGCAGTAGAGGAGACAGGTAAAGTTGTTTACCCTTTCAAGATGTTAGGTGCAAGCAGCAGGGTGCAGCTGCCTATCCAGCTCCTGTCGAGTCAAATGGCTGTTTTGGGATGGAAGAGTGAATGAGTTTGCAGGGATGCCTTTGGCCACTGGGGGAGTGCTAGGAGTAATGCCCAAGAGCTTGTACAAGGTTGTTGTTCCCAGTGAGGTAAAGTAACCAGCTATCCCACTGGCAGACAGGGTCTCTATGTTTTAATAGGTTTGCCAAGAGAGTAATGAGGGTGTTCTTTATTTCATCATTATTAGGCATCTTGGGCGGCATGGTGGCGCGGTGGGTAGCGCTGCTGCCTCGCAGTTAGGAGACCCGGGTTCGCTTCCTAGGTCCTCCCTGTGTGGAGTTTGCATATTCTCCCTGTGTCTGCGTGGGTTTCCTCCGGGTACTCTGGTTTCCTCCCACAGTCCAAAGGCATGCAGGTCAGGTGGATTGGCGATTCTAAATTGTCCTGTGTGTGTGTGTGTGTGTGTGCCCTGCGGTGGGTTGCCGCCCTGCCCAGGGTTTGTTTACTGCCTTGCGCCCTGTGTTGGCTGGGATTAGCTCCAGCAGACCCCTGTAGTTAGGATATAGCAGGTTGGATAATGGATGGATAGATTATGCATCTTTGCTCCTTCTGTGATGCTGAACTCCTTTGTGGGGTTACTTTCATTTAATTAGACGTTTTTAAAGATTTGCTTACAAGCACCTCCAAAGAAGATTACTCTCTCTTTATATATATGTATTTATATATAAGGCCTGGGAAAGTTAATGCGTTACTTTTTGCGATTAATGCGGCCTGATTAAAAATATTGTCACATCCAGGTCCAGCCACAATCATTATGAAACGATAACACAAAAAAGTTAAGTGTGTACCTAAAGAATTGCATACACATCCAGTACTGTATTTATATACTACCTTTAAATATTTTATGAAAATAGATTTTCATTTAAAGCATTAAAATTTTGTATTACGCCTTTCAAAAGGATACTCCACATGTCAATATGTTTTTTTAATTTATACATACTGACATACTGCAGGGGAATGTCAGGAAAGGCAGTGGGAAGGGGGAGTTTATGGCAGTCCTACTGCAATGCCACAGAAAACTTGCAAAGGTATAAAAATTATGCTCTTTTTCATTTCATGTTTCTGTAAGAAGATCAAATCAATGTCATATCATGCAAGTGCTAAATAAGTTATCTTTGAGTGGCACTAAAACCAAAATAAGTCTCTAGTACCTCTAGTACCTCTGTAAGCAGAGCGGTGAGTTAAATACAGGGGTACTACAGCAAAGACATTGAATTAAAATTTAAAGAGGTCAGACCAACAAAATTTTCTCCTATCAAAGGTCTGAACCTAATGTTTGTGCTATAATTCAGATCCCTATATGTAGTGTGGTTGAAATTTATCATATTAGAGAAAGAAAAATATCCTAACAGGACAAATCAGTTATCAGGCAGGAGAAACACTGTTTGTTATAACTTTTAATTACTCCTCCGCAAAATGCCTTAGAGATAGCATTCTTCAAAAGCAGCCTGTAACAGCATGCTCAGAATGATCAGAGAACATAGAATAGAGGTTCATTTTATAAACTATTGAATCTAAATATGGTGTCAATCAACATATACATTTTACACTGGTTGGTTCATTTGTTGTACACCCAAATTATTTATATAAAATAAAAGTCTATTATATTCTAGTTCTTCTTATACCTTTGAGTTGAGCCACCACCCTTGAAATTTCTGTGCATATAACAACTGTCCATTCTGTTTTTTTACAGGACATCTGCTGATTTCTTAGTCATCTCTTAATCATCTTTCAGTACATTTTGTTGTTCACTCTGGTTTCCTGTTATGCCTGCAAAGGATTCCAACATTTATTAACCCTTTATGCTATTTCTTTAAGATGAAGTTTTGTTCCATATTAATCAGTATTACAATACTTAATCTGTAATTTTTTAAAAGTTACTTATGGATCCCAAAAATAGTGTCTCATGAGATATTAGGCCTGTTTCATTGAGGGTACACCTATCAAAAATAATGCTAGTGCTAAAACAGATGGTCATTTTATTCAGTTTCTGGTTGTCCATCCATCCATCCATTCTCCAACCCGCTGAATCCGAACACAGGGTCACGGGGGTCTGCTGGAGCCAATCCCAGCCAACACGGGGCACAAGGCAGGGAACCAATCCTGGGCAGGGTGCCAACCCACCGCAGGACACACACAAACACACCCACACACCAAGCACACACTAGGGCCAAAATTTAGAATTGCCAATCCACCTAACCTGCATGTCTTTGGACTGTGGGAGGAAACCGGAGCGCCCGGAGGAAACCCACGCAGACACGGGGAGAACATGCAAACTCCACACAGGGAGGACCCGGGAAGCGAACCCAGGTCCCCAGGTCTCCCAACTGCGAGGCAGCAGCGCTACCCACTGCGCCACCGTGCCGCCCAGTTTCTGGTTGTGTCTTAGCCAATTTATTTTTAATGGTCAAAAGTGAATTCTGCAGCTGCTAAGCACAATGCAGAGGTTTCCACTTATTGTAGTCATTATGTTCAAAAATAGACCCCTCAATAAAAAATCCTCTATAGTTGTATCTAGTTTGGCCATTGTTGTAGACTCAATTATAAGCATATTCATCATAACAACTAAATCATCACAACATAAAATAAAGATAAAGTCAATCTTTATATATAAACCAAAGGAAAAACATTCAGTTGTCTCAGAATATTCAGACTATTGGCACATAACCTTTACTGTTATACAAATAACTTTGCAAACTAAATATCAACCTTTCCCTCCTTAGAGGGAATGTGGAGCAGGAGGGTATCGGTCAATATGAACCCAAATGTCATAACTCTCCTACAGAGAACACTTATGTCCAGAAGTAGCAAACAAGACAAAGGAAAAGATAAAGTAGAGTGGTGTGGAGGTTATTAGTTAAAAAAAACATGTTCTTTGGGGGTTCCTTTAGAAATTAGGAAAATTTAGAAATGACTTCAACCTCACCCTTGAGTTAGAATCTGGGTATAATAATTATAATTTTTTGCATTTATATAGCGCTTTTCTCACTACTCAAAGTGCTCAGCAATTGCAGGTTAAGGGCCTTGCTCAAGGTCCCAACAGAGAAGAGTCCCTATTGGCATTTATGGGATTCGAACCGGCAACCTTCCGATTGCCAATGCAGATCCCTAGCCTCAAAGCCACCCTCTGCACTTTTTGTTCTCCCTTTTTAATGGGTGGTAACATAACACGAGTGTCCTCCAGACAACATTTCTCTCATTCAGTATATCAAGTGGATTCCACATTCTGGACTGGTAAATTCCTAATTATCGTTAGAAAAGAGATCAAAAATAAACTAAACAGCTACGCATCTGGGGATTAAAATTATTTAGAAAAGAAATTCATATTTCACTTCATCTAAGACTAATAGGTTATTTTCAAAAGTTACAATTATCTCCCAAAATGCATCATTATTACCTCAACATGTACGAATAATCTTAAAGCTAAACAGTTTCTATATTCATATCTCACCTATTTTTCTTTAAGCTAATATGTTACTAATTAAATTGACACATTCATTTCTACCTATGGCTTCAGAATTTAACAAGTGTCCAGAATTTTTCTTTAGAGAATCAAATTATCTATACTAATAAAAGGCAAAGCCCTCACTGACTCACTCACTCACTGACTGACTCACTCATCACTAATTCTCCAACTTCCCGTGTAGGTAGAAGGCTGAAATTTGGCAGGCTCATTCCTTACAGCTTACTTACAAAAGTTAGGCAGGTTTCATTTCGAAATTCTACGTGTAATGGTCATAACTGGAACCTGTTTTTTTGTCCATATACTCTAATGGAGGAGGCGGAGTCACGTATCGCGTCATCACGTATTACGCCTCCTACGTAATCACGTGAACTGAAAACGAGGAAGAGATTTACAGCACGAGTCAAACGCGGGAACAAAGGTAAATGACGTTAATTGTTGAGTGTCTTTTAATACTGTGTAATTGTTGAATGTCTTTTAATACTGTGTAAGCATACATATTAACACATGTGCAATTAAATGTGTGCATTTACGGGGTGATTTCTCAGGCTTAAAAGCTCGCCTTTTATTAAAAAGGAAAATGCAAACTTTTTTCACTCTTAAGGGCACAAACCACGTTAGATTTCACATGTGCAATTAAACGTGTGCATTTACGGGGTGATTTCTCAGGCTTAAAAGCTCGCCTTTTATTTAAAAGGAAAATGCAAACTGTTTTCATTCTGAAGGGCACAAACCACGTTAGATTTCAGCCGTTAAACGCGCAAAAATGTCGGTACACCAGATAAATAAGCGCAACATATTATCAGTTGTATTGTATGCTTACAATACATATAGAAATGTGTTAATCGTTAACTAATTTTATGGGATGGTGTTTTTTGACTCGCGCCTTGATTTAAACGATTGCATGTCTTGGTGGGTTTGCATAGCTTATTGTCAATATCTTTACACCTCTTTTTAAGACTTAATTTAAAAAGGTTTTCTTTTCTTCTTAATTAAAATTTAAAAGCAATACTTCACTGCTGCGAAGCCCCTCTAGCGCTGACGTCCGAGGTTCGATTACCGTAAGCGAGTGCAGTGAGTGTGTACGCCTGATGAGCCAAGAATAAGGGGGAAAGACGTGTCGCATACTCTTTGCATTATTTGACAGTAAACTATTTTCAACCATTCTATGATCTGCTTCTCACAACTGAAGGCACCGTGGCTGATGTTACCTGACTTGCTGGCCGACCATAAGTGTTACCTGGTAGGTAACCACCCACTCACTTTACTCCCTTACGGGAATCAAACCTCAGACGTCAGCGCTAGAGGTGAAGCCCCTAAAATTGCGCCATGGCGTGTGGTTCGTTTATTTCACAGCATGTAGATCGGGGTAATTACATTCACGGCATTCGTAGTCTGATTCACAATCTGATTGTATGGGTGGTTACCTACCAGGTTATGCTTATGGGTGGCCAGCGAGTCAGCTCGAAGTGGTCACTCGAGTGAAGGCAGCTTCACAAAAAACAGATCCTTAACAAACTGTTATTGGTATATTTTCCCTCAATTTAAAAAGGTTTTCTTTTCTTCTTAATAAAAATTTAAAAGCGGTACTTTGCCGGTGGGAAGCGCGTGGATTTGAGCGACTGACGCATACAGACATATTCATGAGTGCAGGTACTTCGGAAAGAAAGCACCGTGTAAACCTAAAGTTTAAATTAAGTTCATAGACCTACAAAAGGTTCCCATTGATTTGAGGCAAGATTGCTTTTCTCCTGTACAACTATACGTTGCATTCTCAAGAGTGTGCTTGCACAGCTTGGTCATATTACAACCGGAGTGCTGAACTGACAACGTGGTATACAAACAGAACTATAACAATCGTAATAAACGAACAAAAAATAAAGCGAAGAACCCTTGGATTTAATAAAAAGGCTCCTTCCTTGGCGAAGCAAGGAAAAAGGAAGACCTTATATGGCGTTCGTTTATAAAACAGCGGAAAAGCTGTGTTAAGGCTGCTTCACAAAAAAACAGATCCTTAACAAATTGTTATTGGGATATTTTCCCTCAATTTAAAAAGCTTTTCTTTTTAATAAAAATTTAAAAGCAGTACTTCGCGGGGATTTAGATATATATATATATATATATATATATATATATATATATATATATATATATATATAGAGAGAGAGAGATTATATATATATATATATATATATATATATATAGATTATATATATATATATATATATACTGTATATAGATATATATATATAGATGGATATAGATATATATATATATATATAGATGTATATAGAGATATAGATATATAGATATAGATATATATAGATATAGATATATATATTTATGTATGTCTATATATATATATATATGTAAGCTTATAAGTACTGCCTTACTTCTCTTTAAGAAAGGAAGATGTAATGATACTTGATTTAAACGATTCCATGTCTTGGTGGGTTTGCGTAGCTTATTGTCAATATCTTTACACCTGTTTTTAAGACTTATTGACTGAAACGGGATTTCACGAAAAAAGTTAGGGCTTTGCTACAGGATACACCCTCCACAAGTTAAGGAAGTGAAAATAAAAGTATATATTTCTGTTTTATTTAAACCTTTTCAGTTCGTATGCATAGCCCCATTTGGCTGTTTTAGTTTTTTTTTTCTTTCTTCAGTAATATTTAATCTCCTTAAAGAAAAAGAACATATGCATTTTACTTTTTTTGTATCTCTTTAGTAATATTTTAGTGTAAAAGGATAACCAGTATTTAAACCTTTTATGTTACTTTATAAATTTATTTTACACAATGTTGAAAAATTAATAAGAAAGCTACATATTTTGGCAGCTGCTGCTTTAAATTTTCAATGAAATGAAAAAAAGCTCTCCAAGAGAAAACATCAATGAAGAAGAAACAGTTTGCACTATCTAAAAAGGAGAAACCCTCATTTATAAAGGTTTGCTGCAGATGACTTAACTGAAAATAAATGAATAGTTCCTATGTGTATAATACATATTTATCTATTTTACTTATGCCTTTATTCCGGCAACTTGCAACATCTGAGGTACAATTTGTTACATTACTTTTGTTTTTTGCAGCACAGGCAGGTGAAGTGACTTCCTCAGGGTCACACAGTGGTGTCAGTACCAGGATTTGAACTGACAAGCTCCGGGTTTGCTGAAATATTACTGAAGAAAGAAAAAAAAACGAAAACGGGCAAATAGGGCTATGCATACAGATGTCTATCCATCCATTATCCAACCCGCTATATCCTAAATACAGGAGCCAATCCCTGCCAACACAGGGCACAAGGCAGGAAACAAACCCCGGGCAAGGTACCAGCCCACCGCAGGGCGCACACACCCACACACCAGGGACAATTTAGAATCGCCAATGCACCTAACCTGCATGTCTTTGGACTGTGGGAGGAAACTGGAGTACCTGGAGGAAACCCAGACAGACATGGGGAGAACATTCAAAGTCCACGCACGGAAGCGAACCCAGGTGTCCTAACTGGCACCTTTCACTGCGCCACCATGCCGCCCGCATACAAACTTAAAAGGTTTAAATAAAAAATAAATATATACCTTTATTTTTACTTCCTTAACTTGTGGAGGGTGTATCCTGTAGCAAAGCCCTAAGTTTTTTCATGAAAGCCCCTTTCAGTCAATAAGCCTTAAAAACAGGTGTAAAGCTAAACTTGCAGCACCGCTATTCAATTACACTTGCCTAACGCCTCTCCTAAGGGGACATACTGTGGCATCTGGGCATCAGTCAAAGCACCAATCACAGCCCCGATTAGAAAGCGGGAAGCTGTGATTTGTCGTCTCCCTCCCATGTAACAATCACAGCCCGTGTTACAACGCACTATGTATGTATGTATATATGTATATATGAAGAGGATGGATGGATGTATATGTGTGTGTTTATGTATATGTGTGTGTATATATATGTTGATATGTGTATATATATATATATATGTATATATATGTTGATATGTGTATATATATATATGTATATGTACATATCTGTATATATGTATATATGTATATGTATATATATGTTTACATAACCTCTTTAACACACTATGTCTCCTCTGCGAAGCGCGGGTATTTTGGTATATATATATATATATATATATATATACATATGTGAATGTATGTATGTATGTATGTACAGTGGTGTGAAAAACTATTTGCCCCCTTCCTGATTTCTTATTCTTTTGCATGTTTGTCACACAAAATGTTTCTGATCATCAAACACATTTAACCATTAGTCAAATATAACACAAGTAAACACAAAATGCAGTTTGTAAATGGTGGTTTTTATTATTTAGGGAGAAAAAAAAATCCAAACCTACATGGCCTGTGTGAAAAAGTAATTGCCCCCTGAACCTAATAACTGTTGGGCCACCCTTAGCAGCAATAACTGCAATCAAGCGTTTGCGATAACTTGCAATGAGTCTTTGACAGCGCTCTGGAGGAATTTTGGCCCACTCATCTTTGCAAAATTGTTGTAATTCAGCTTTATTTGAGGGTTTTCTAGCATGAACCGCCTTTTTAAGGTCATGCCATAGCATCTCAATTGGATTCAGGTCAGGACTTTGACTAGGCCACTCCAAAGTCTTCATTTTGTTTTTCTTCAGCCATTCAGAGGTGGATTTGCTGGTGTGTTTTGGGTCATTGTCCTGTTGCAGCACCCAAGATCGCTTCAGCTTGAGTTGACGAACAGATGGCCGGACATTCTCCTTCAGGATTTTTTGGTAGACAGTAGAATTCATGGTTCCATCTATCACAGCAAGCCTTCCAGGTCCTGAAGCAGCAAAAGAACCCCAGACCATCACACTACCACCACCATATTTTACCGCTGGTATGATGTTCTTTTTCTAAAATGCTGTGTTCCTTTTACCGCAGATGTAACGGGACATTTGCCTTCCAAAAAGTTCAACTTTTGTCTCATCAGTCCACAAGGTATTTTCCCAAAAGTCTTGGCAATCATTGAGATGTTTCTTAGCAAAATTGAGACGAGCCCTAATGTTCTTTTTGCTTAACAGTGGTTTGCGTCTTGGAAATCTGCCATGCAGGCTGTTTTTGCCCAGTCTCTTTCTTATGGTGGAGTCGTGAACACTGACCTTAATTGAGGCAAGTGCGGCCTGCAGTTCTTTAGACGTTGTCCTGGGGTCTTTTGTGACCTCTCGGATGAGTCGTCTCTGCGCTCTTGGGGTAATTTTGGTCGGCCGGCCACTCCTGGGAAGGTTCACCACTGTTCCATGTTTTTTGCCATTTGTGGATAATGGCTCTCACTGTGGTTCGCTGGAGTCCCAAAGCTTTAGAAATGGCTTTATAACCTTTACCAGACTGATAGATCTCAATTACTTCTGTTCTCATTTGTTCCTGAATTTCTTTGGATCTTGGCATGATGTCTAGCTTTTGAGGTTCTTTTGGTCTACTTCTCTGTGTCAGGCAGCTCCTATTTAAGTGATTTCTTGATTGAAACAGGTGTGGCAGTAATCAGGCCTGGGGGTGGCTACGGAAATTGAACTCAGGTGTGATACACCACAGTTAGGTTATTTTTTAACAAGGGGGCAATTACTTTTTCACACAGGGCCATGTAGGTTTGGATTTTTTTTCTCCCTAAATAATAAAAACCATCATTTAAAAACTGCATTTTGTGTTTACTTGTGTTATATTTGACTAATGGTTAAATGTGTTTGATGATCAGAAACATTTTGTGTGACAAACATGCAAAAGAATAAGAAATCAGGAAGGGGGCAAATAGTTTTTCACACCACTGTATATATGTATGTCTTTATTTATATATATATATATATGTGCATATGTATATATATATATGTAGATACGTATATATTTATATGTATATATATGTACATATGTATATATATATATGTAGATATGTAAATTTGTATATGTATATATATATATGTATATGTGGATATGTATATGTATATATATGTATATGTAGATATGTGTATATGTAGATATGTATATATATGTATATATGTTTATGTATATATATGTTTACATAACCTGTTTAACACACTAGTTATCCGCTGCGAAGCGCGGGTATTTTGCTAGTAGAAAATAAAGCTAAACCCTATTATCAGCTATGTAGGCATTCAAACATCAACATTCTACTTCACATTTAAGATATTCAAATTACTTGTGAACAAGGAGTGATAGGAAAAGAAATCAACATTTCACACTTTATCAAATGCCTCATAATTAAAAATCTATTTTTTAAATTTAAAAAAGTTCCCATGGTAGTTAGTGCATCATACCATTGCATACAGTGCTTTAAAGAAAATTATTTTCAGATATATATATATATATATATATATATATATATATTGATTCTTGTGTTTGTGTTGATTCTTAAGAAAAAGCAAAGTCTACCCATTTTTGTTACTTAATCACCCTTTTGCACGGCATATCTTAGTATAGAACACGTACCTACCTACGTAACTACCTAGCTAGCCTGGAAGCCAGTGCTCATCATCAGCTTTCTTGCTATACTATAGAATATGCCTTCTTTTTCTTTTTTTTTACTTTTAATTTAATTTAAAATTACTAAAAGAACTTTCTTCCATTTGTGTATGGCCAGTACTCAATGAAAAAAGGCACACACGTTTATACTAAATCTGGAAACATTTCATTGAACCTAATCATATTCATTTTTATGTTTAAATTCAAAACATATATATTTATGTACACCTTTATCACTTACCTCATAATTTCAAACCGCACCATATATTTTCACTCGTTATTGCTAACAAAACTCACTTAAGTTCCTTCAAATGCACTTCAGTCACAGAGATCTCTTTCACATACTGTAAAACATATTCAAACACATAACACATTTAAACTTCCTCAAGTTTTATTATTATTATTATTATTTATTATTATTATTTAGCATGTGCTATTTAAAGCATTTACACACTCTTTTCCTTTCATTACTTACATTTATTATACTCCATGCTGAGAATATGCAAGTTTGAACCTTCATTTCCTGTTGCCGGGCAACAGTGCCAACCACTGCTCTATCATATCAAACATTTCTTCAATCAGATCAGGGTCTGAAAGAAAGATATTTTATACATATGAACAGTTTTATAAGCAAAGAGAAGATGATTTCATGAAATATTACACATTTTCAAAACTCACATTTGAACCCAAATTTACACAGAGCTCTGGAAATTAATAATTTTTTCAAAATTTGTTTACACATTTCTAGTAAGACACTGTGAACACTCAATTTAATACCAGTACATTTCAGACAAAGAAGTCCCATTTCACACACCATTACTTAGTCATAGAACAGCATTTTTAAACACATGGAGCATTCCTTCAAGACATTGTAATCACTTGCAACATTTTTCCCCAACATGTCATAACTAAAGCAGCATTTTTCACCTTTAATACATCTTTTTGATCTCTCTTATTTACAACTCAGTCTTTCACTTGCGCTCTTTCATCACTTGTGCAACTTCACTGCGCATTTTGAATCAAGTATTTTAAGTTTTTATTTTAACCAATCCCCCTTTTCCACAGACGCTACTACAGTTAAACTGCTCTTAATTTTTCTGATCTATGTAAACTGTTAGAAAACCTTTACATTCCACTCTCACTCACTTTGTTGATTAGAATAAACAAAGAAACACCTGACAGCCTCTGATGATGTGATCTCCAATTCCTGCTGCAACTTCTAACATGAAGTACAAGCCAAAGTGTCCACTCACCAACAAAGAAAACACACAATCACTACACAGAATACGTAAACCTTACTATCTTTACCAGCGAAAAAAAATCTTATATTTTAATTTTAGCCCTATTCTTTTTCTAACTAGTTCTATTATACGATTGCCTTATTCTCCTTTTAACCCTATTCTACCTGTGGGTTTCATCATTCCACGGGTTGCAACCTCTTAACGCATATAATGTGGGATCTATCATCCCACTATACAGTGAAGCATCCTTCACTTAAAACTACTTGAACTGACTCCAAGAGCCACTTGAACCGAAGACAAGAAGTCCCCAAGAGTTAATTGAACCACTCGAACCAAAGACCAAACGTCTACAAGAGTTAATACTAACCCCATTTTAATGACCAACACCTTTTCTTAATAGGACTTAATGCTGTCTCTAGTGGGCAAAAGGCACTCACAGAAATTTTGTTACTCTTTCTTAACCTAATTACACTAAAAACTATCCTAACTGTAGATAAAAAACACTCCTATTCTAACGGCTTGGGAACTAACCCAGCGCTTTATCCCCAAAAGAACAAATGAACATGCCTCCTCGTAACATTTCAGGTCTAAAAATCGCGTCCTCTGGTGGGGAATCCCATGCAGACAGAAAGTCACAGTAGTCACTGAATGTGTATAAAAAACAATGTATAATTACCACAGCATTTCAATAATACAGTATTTATTTTAAAATTTCAGTTAGGATTTTAAATATGTGGACCCTTTGAATTTAATTGGCCTTGTACTTGCATGGAATACAAATTGCGATCTTTAACATAACACAGAAAACAAATAAACAAATCTATTTAATAAAAAATAAAAGTAGGCCTAAAACAATCATATTTTAAGTAAAAGAAAACAGAACCATCTGAATAAAACTGAAAAGCACACTCCTTTACATGGAACACATGAGACAAACTGGTTTTCATCTAACCACAGGAAGCAAGAACATATATTGGTTCGTCCATTCATCTTTTAAAGCTCAGTTTTCTGTCTACTTTCCATTTTTTGGAACAAGCCATGCTCCCTGTCGCTCTTTCGTTTCTGTTATTTCCTTTTGCAGCATCTGCATGCTTTTACCCATGCACTGTAACAAATGCATTGATTCGCTCTCCGTTGAGTGACATGAATAGAGACACACACACATAGAAGGAAAATAAATTGCTGCATCAATGTTATCAGACATTCAAATTCATTTATCAGAAATACGTCATGGTGCGGATAGTGCTATCACTCGATCTTGGTCCGCCGTTTAGTGATAAGATGATAAATTTCTAACACACTACATATAGGGATCTGAATTACAGCACAAACATTAGGTTCAGACCTTTTGATAGGAGAAAATTTTGTTGATCTGACCTCTTTAAATTTTAATTCAATGTCTTTGCTGTAGTACCTCTGTATTTAACTCACCGCTCTGCTTACAGAGGTACTAGAGGTACTAAAGACTTATTTTGGTTTTTGTGCCACTCAAAGATAACTTTTTTAGCACTAAAGTGATATGACGTTGATTTAATCTTCTTACAGAAACATGAAATGAAAAAAGAGAGAGCCCATTTTTTTTTTACCTTTGCAACTTTTTTCTAGCATTACACCAGGACTGCCATGAACTTCCCTCCCTCCGTCTTTCCTGCAGTTCCCCTGCATCTATGTCAGTATGTGTAAATCAAGAACATGAGTAGCAGTGCTATGTACTGATATGTGGCGTATCGTTGTGAACCACATAATAAAAAATGTTAAACCTTTAAATGAAAATTTTATTTCATAAAATTTTTAAAGGTAGTATATAAAAGTGGTACTGGATGTGTATGTAATTCATTAGGTACACACAACTTATTTGTATTATTGTTTTATAATGTAAAAAAGAAAAATACATGAAAATGCCACCCTGACCAAAGCACTGCTTCAGGTGTTTTCCTCGTTGCTAGCCCTGGATGCAGCAGCATTTTTTAACTCATTAAACAGACCACGTTAATCGCAAAAATTAACACATTTAGTTTCCCATATAAATATATATATATTATATTATATTTATATATATATATATATATATATATATATATATATATATATATATATATATATATATATATATATAATGTTATATATATATATATTATATATATAATATTATATTATATTATATTATATTTTATATATATATATATATATATATATATATATATATATATATATATATATATATATATATATATATATATACAGTGGTGTGAAAAACTATTTGCCCCCCTTCCTGATTTCTTATTCTTTTGCATGTTTGTCACACAAAATGTTTCTGATCATCAAACACATTTAACCATTAGTCAAATATAACACAAGTAAACACAAAATGCAGTTTGTAAATGGTGGTTTTTATTATTTAGGGAGGAAAAAAAAATCCAAACCTACATGGCCCTGTGTGAAAAAGTAATTGCCCCGTGAACCTAATAACTGGTTGGGCCACCCTTAGCAGCAATAACTGCAATCAAGCGTTTGCGATAACTTGCAATGAGTCTTTTACAGCGCTCTGGAGGAATTTTTGGCCCACTCATCTTTGCAAAATTGTTGTAATTCAGCTTTATTTGAGGGTTTTCTAGCATGAACCGCCTTTTTAAGGTCATGCCATAGCATCTCAATTGGATTCAGGTCAGGACTTTGACTAGGCCACTCCAAAGTCTTCATTTTGTTTTTCTTCAGCCATTCAGAGGTGGATTTGCTGGTGTGTTTTGGGTCATTGTCCTGTTGCAGCACCCAAGATCGCTTCAGCTTGAGTTGACGAACAGATGGCCGGACATTCTCCTTCAGGATTTTTTGGTAGACAGTAGAATTCATGGTTCCATCTATCACAGCAAGCCTTCCAGGTCCTGAAGCAGCAAAACAACCCCAGACCATCACACTACCACCACCATATTTTACTGTTGGTATGATGTTCTTTTTCTGAAATGCTGTGTTCCTTTTATGCCAGATTTAACGGGACATTTGCCTTCCAAAAAGTTCAACTTTTGACTCATCAGTCCACAAGGTATTTTCCCAAAAGTCTTGGCAATCATTGAGATGTTTCTTAGCAAAATTGAGACGAGCCCTAATGTTCTTTTTGCTTAACAGTGGTTTGCGTCTTGGAAATCTGCCATGCAGGCCGTTTTTGCCCAGTCTCTTTCTTATGGTGGAGTCGTGAACACTGACCTTAATTGAGGCAAGTGAGGCCTGCAGTACTTTAGACGTTATCCCTGGGGTCTTTTGTGACCTCTCGGATGAGTCGTCTCTGCGCTCTTGGGGTAATTTTGGTCGGCCGGCCACTCCTGGGAAGGTTCACCACTGCTCCATGTTTTTGCCATTTGTGGATAATGGCTCTCACTGTGGTTCGCTGGAGTCCCAAAGCTTTAGAAATGGCTTTATAACCTTTACCAGACTGATAGATCTCAATTACTTCTGTTCTCATTTGTTCCTGAATTTCTTTGGATCTTGGCATGATGTCTAGCTTTTGAGGTGCTTTTGGTCTACTTCTCTGTGTCCGGCAGCTCCTATTTAAGTGATTTATTGATTGAAACAGGTGTGGCAGTAATCAGGCCTGAGGGTGGCTACGGAAATTGAACTCCGGTGTGATACACCACAGTTAGGTTATTTTTTAACAAGGGGGCAATTACTTTTTCACACAGGGCCATGTAGGTTTGGATTTTTTTTCTCCCTAAATAATAAACACCATCATTTAAAAACTGCATTTTGTGTTTTCCTGTGTTATATTTGACTAATGGTTAAATGTATTTGATGATCAGAAACATTTTGTGTGACAAACATGCAAGAGAATAAGAAATCAGGAAGGGGGCAAATAGTTTTTCACACCACTGTATATCTATACAATACTATGCAAAAGTTTTAGGCAGGTGTGAAAAATTTCCAATGCTTTCAAAAATGGAAGTGTTAATCATTTATTTTCATCAATCAACAAAATGCAGTGAATGAACAAAAGAGAAATCTAAATCAAATCAATATTTGGTGTGACCACCCTTTGCCTTCAAAACAGCATCAATTCTTCTAGGTATACTTGCACACAGTTTTTGAAGGAACTCAGCTGGTAGGTTGTTCCAAACGTCTTGGAGAACTAACCACAGATCTTCTGTGGATGTAGGCTTCCTCACATCTTTCTGTCTCTTCATGTAATCCCAGACACACTCGATGATGTTGAGATCAGGGCTCTGTGGCGGCCATACCATCACTTCCAGGACTTCTTGTTCTTCTTTACGTTGAAGATAGTTCTTAATGACTTTGGCTGTATGTTTGGGGTCGTTGTCCTGCTGCAGAATAAATTTGGGGCCAATCATATGCCTCCCTGATGGTATTGCATGATGGATAAGTATCTGCCTGTATTTCTCAGCATTGAGAACACCGTTAGTCCTGACCAAATCTCCAACTCCATTTGCAGAAATGCAGCCCCAAACGTTCAATGAACCTCCACCATGCTTCACTGTTGCCTGCAGACACTCATTATTGTACCGCTCTCCAGCCCTTCAACGAACAAACTGCCTTCTGCTACAGCAAATATTCAAATTTTGACTCGTCAGTCCAGAGCACCTGCTGCCATTTATCTGCACCCCAGTTCCTATGTTTTTGTGCATACTTGAGTCGCTTGGCCTTGTTTCTATGTCGGAGGTATGGCTTTTTTGCTGCAACTCTTCCATGAAGACCACTTCTAGCCAGATTTCTCCGGACAGTAGATGGGTGTACCTGGGTCCCACTGGTTTCTGCCAGTTCTGAGCTGATGGCACTGCTGGACATCTTCCGATTTCGAAGGGTAATAAGCTTGATGTGTCTTTCATCTGCTGCACTAAGTTTCCTTGGCCGACCACTGCGTCTACGATCCTCAACGTTGCCCGTTTCTTTGTGCTTCTTCAAAAGAGCTTGAACAGCACATGTTGAAACCCCAGTCTGCTTTGAAATCTTTGTCTGGGAGAGCCCTTGCTGATGCAGTATAACTACCTTGTGTCTTGTTGCTGTGCTCAGTCTTGCCATGACATGAAACTGTCTTCCACATGTACCAGTTGAGGTATCGATCCACCTCTTGAACCCTCAGGTACCACTCCAAACACCAGATAAAAGTACAAGTATTATTTATTGTACTGTAATTACGTGCACAAAGCACCCTCCACTCCACACTATTCATATAACTCAATTCTCCAATACAAATACCAATCCTCCACTCCCAGACACTTAGCCACCCTACCTCCCAGCTCAGCTCAGTGTACTGGGCTTTCCCAGAGTCCTTTATACTCCCTGACCCGGAGGTGTTCTTGCCCAACAGTCCACAAGTCCTTATTCCTTCCGGGTCAGGGTAAACAGTCCTTATCTTCACCTTAGAAGCACGTCATTTCTTCCTGTCCTGGGATTATGACACACTTCCGGGTTATAGGGCATATATAAATCCACGGGTCTCCCGACAGCGACTCCCAGTGGTCCCCAGGGTATCCAGCAGGGCTGTGTATAAAAACTACATAGTCCATGAGGCCCTGCTGGAATTCGGGGCCCGTCCATGCTGTCAGGAGAGCTCAACCTGGCGGCCTGGGGGTGAGGGCCGGAATATGAAGCCGGCAATCCATCACACACAACCTCACCTTGGTAGCAGAGTTTGGCTGTTCCTCACCCAGTTTTAAGCCTCCTACACAGCTGTTTCTGTTTCAGTTAATGACTGTGTTTCAACCTATGTGTGACATTGATGATCATTAGCACCTGTTTGGTATAATTGGTTGATCATACACCTGACTATAATCCTACAAAATCCCTGACTTTTTGCAAGTGTACCTATAAGAATTGATGCTGGTTTGAAGGCAAAAGGTAGTAACACCAAATATTGATTTGATTTAGATTTTTCTTTTGTTCGCTCACTTTGCATTTTGTAAATTGATATCAATAAAAAATCATTATTTATATTTCTGAAAGCATTCTTTGTCTACAGCATTTTTTCACAGTACTATATATATATATATATATATATATATATATATGTATATATATAATATAGTGTCAGATGGCTGGGGGATGAAAGACCACGGCTCTGCCCTGCAAAAACAAAATGAACAGATCAGGAGGTGCTGCTCCAACGCCCACGTTCTCCAGGCATCCTCCATGGACAACACCTTCAGCTGTGGCCATCACGGTTGCAATTGTAGCAATGCTAGCCCCCCCCGAAAGAAAGCAGGTCAGGAACGCCTGCTTGGATTCTGGCTCAGCTAAGGGTATTTTGTGCTCTGCCCCTCTGCAGCACAGCCCTCGACAGTCTTTAAGCCGATGGGCTCGCGCTGTGCACTGTTAGGAGTCACCGGTTTTCTTTTCTGGGTCCTCCTCTTACTCTGGGGTGCAACGACAGTCTGGGTCCCCTTATGGGAAAAGGGGATACCCCGTGGCGTCTGCACCCCTTTAGATGCCTGTGACACCTATGCCGGCAGTCAGGGCAAGGTTGTTTGGCATCTAGTATTCACCAGCCACCTCCTTGCACACACTTCTGCTGTGCATTCGGTCATCACCACGGGGTCACATGTCGGAGGTGTGACTACTTGACATGTGGAACTGATTGATACCGCAGCTGCTTCGCACTGCACTCCTTTACATTGTACAGCACAGGCGTTGCTTACCTGCAACGCTGCATCACATCAGCTGGAGAATCCAGTGTCGCGGCTCCTTAGCCGATGTGTTATAGCCCTTAGGGGCGCGCCGACCTTCCTCTCCAGCTGCTCAAACGTCTCATGGAGTAGTCCCAGAGCCTGAAATAAGGACTGCATGAGTTGGAGAAGCTCCTCTAACTCCCGTACAGCCAAACACAGGTTAGTTTCGCCGGCTGGGCATACCTCATTCCACCTTGCCGACTGCGAGTCCTGCAGCTCCTGCTCCTTTTCCACCAGCGCCCTCGGGTTTTCTTTGGGTTTGGGGCGGAGGTTCGTCGCTCTCGCTTGTACTCCTTTACCTGCAGGAAGACGACATCCATTCTCCACTCCCTTACCTGCCAGAAGGAAGCGGCTTTTCTCCTTCACCGCCTCCTTCACATCAGGGAAAGCCGCGTCAGGGAGATTATCCGGGTGCTCCCCCTCCTCCTGTTGTTCTGCAGAAAAAATGGGAGCCAGACCTACCTCGCTCGTACTCAAGCTCGTCCCACCATGGATCGGCATAGATCCGGACCATCTGCATCTATAAGGACCTCGTCTTCCGTACGAACTCTCGTCCGTGTTTCCTCCCTTCAGGGTGTGCAGACCCTGGCTTCTTTTTTGACAGCGGGCGGGCGTCCAGCCACCAACCTTGCAGTCCGCTCGGCTTTCTTCCTCCCTATAACGGCTCTGGTGGGGTTATGGAGCGTTCGGAGTGTCGCAGCCTCTCTGCTGCGGGTGCGCTCTTTGATGATGTCATGGGGTGCACAGTGCACGTGCCTTGCGCTACTGTGCCGGGTCACCACACAAATAAAAATGTACAGGTCCCTGTCCCAAAAGACGGACCGAGATCCTGCTGGCTACACCAGTGTAGTATTATCACCGACACAGACTGACAGCGGAGGCACGTAAAAAGTGCAAACACAAACTTCATTTTCTTCAGCCATAGGACACGTCTTCCCCATGCCCTACCGGCCCTACACAGTCCCCCAAAGCACCCACACAAAAGAACACACCACACTCTTCTTCCTTCACTCCTCTTAGTCCTCATCCTCATCCTCCACCTGACTCTGGCGCCCTGAGTGGTGGCTGCAGGCTCTTCTTATAACACATTCGGAAGTGCGTCAGGTGATAATTAACCTAATTAAAGCTGCACTTCCGGGTGTAGCTGCAGTCCAATCCACACAGCTCATTAAGCCATTCAGCTCTGTGCAGCTCCCCCTGGCTGAGGCCACGGAGCTCAACAGGACTGAGCTCTGATGTTCCATACTAGTGGCCTCGAGGCAACCCAAGGGTGCTGCCACCACGTGTTCTGGGGAAAGTAAGTGGTCTCCCATGGCTGTTCCCCCGGATCCAGTGTTAGAGGGGCATCCCAGTTGGGCATGGGCCCTGCCCGTCCGCCACAATATATATATATATAAATATATCCTCTTTAATAAAATCCCTTTGTGCGTCCAGGTGTCAGTGTGTGTGTTTCTTCTGGTGAAGTGTGCATGCGCGGCGCACGGTGCGATGCGCGATATTACTGTCAGAGAAAGTTAGAGGCGTTTTACGGAAATACAAACCAGTATTACTGCGAGAGGAAATTAAAGGTACACAATACAGTGACGCATATTACAGCCACATACAAGCCAGTATTACTGTCAGAGGAGATTAAAGGCATATTACCGACGCGCCCACCTGTATTACCGCCAGAGAAAATTAAAGGTATATTACGGACGTACAAGCCAGCGGACGTACAAGACAGTATTACTGTCACAGAAAATTAAAGACACACAATACACGGCGGCAGCCCACGAAGAACAGTCAGCTCAGCAAGTAAACATCAACAAAAGAAAGGCTGAAAGAAAGAAAAATACGACCAACAAAAAGAATGAGGTCAAAGTCCCTTGCCATTTAATATAGACTGTTCCTACTAATGTTTATGCACTACTGTTCTAGCGCCCGTTATTGTAACGGGCTAAATGACTAGTATATATATATATATTGTCACACACGTGCACATCAGGGACGGTTTACAAGATCAAATACTCATATTCGTCAGCCAGACCAGGGTTCTTAAGGGTTCTTAATATTCACTTAATCCTCTCTCCTCTAGTTCCTCTGCAGTTCACCCAAAGACCAGGCCACTTGATGACATCACTAGTGGTCCACCCACTCTTGACATCACTTCTGGCCAACACCTTTGATGTTATTTCCCATACCTGGAATCCATCATGCAGCCACATCAGTTCCTGTTTCGGCCATCCTGACTCCACCTCTTCCTTCTCTCCACCATATTTAAGCTCAGGTGTTAATCTGTTAGCCAGTTCTCTTTTGAACTCTGACTGTAAAGTCATATTTTCTTTATTTTTGCATATTTTGCAGTATACGGGGTAGCCATCCACAAACCTTTTTAAGTCTGCTGTCTGGTTTTTACCACTATACTGTATGGTCATATGAAAAAGTTTGGGAACCCCTCTCAGCCTGCATAATAATTTACTTTCAACAAAAAAGATAACAGTGGTATGTCTTTCATTTTCTAGGAACATCTGAGTACTGGGGTGTTTTCCGAACAAAGATTTTTAGTGAAGCAGAATTTACTTGTATGAAATTAAATCAAATGTGAAAAACTGGCAAAAAATTGGGTCTCCTTGTAATTTTGCTGTTTTGAATGCATATAACTGCTCAATACTGATTACTTGCAACACCAAATTGGTAGGATTAGCTCATTAAGCCTTGAACTTCATAGACAGGTGTGTCCAATCATGAGAAAAGGTATTTAAGGTGGTCAATTGCAAGTTGTGCTTCCCTTTGACTCTCCTCTGAAGAGTGACAGCATGGGATCCTCAAAGCAACTCTCAAAGGATCTGAAAACAAAGATTGTTCAGTATCATGGTTTAAAGGAAGGCTACAAAAAGCTGTCTCAAAGGTGTAAACTGTCAGTTTCAACTGTAAGGAATTTAATCAGGAAATGTAAGGCCACAGGCACAGTTGCTGTTAAACCCAGGTCTGGCAGGCCAAGAAAAATACAGGAACAGCACACGCACATGATTGTGAGAATGGTTACAGACAACCCACAGATCACCTCCAAAGACCTGCAAGAACATCTTGCTGCAGATGCTGTATCTGTACATCGTTCTACAATTCAGCGCAATTTGCACAAAGAACATCTGTATGGCAGGGTGATCTTTCTGCACTCACGTCACAAACAGAGTCGCTTGTTGTATGCAAATGCTCATTTAGACAAGCCAGATTCATTTTGGAACAAAGTGCTTTGGACTGATGAGATAAAAATTGAGTTATTTGGTCATAACAAAAAACGGCTTTGCATGGCGGAAGAAGAACACCGCATTCCAAGAAAAACACCTGCTACCTACTGTCAAATTTGGTGGAGGTTCCATCATGCTGTGTGGCTAGTTCAGGGACTGGGGCCCTTGTTAAAGTCGAGGGTCGGATGAATTCAACCCAATATCAACAAATTCTTGAGGATAATGTTCGAGCATCAGTCACAAAGTTGAAGTTACGCAGGGGTTGGATATTCCAACAAGACAATGACCCAAAACACAGTTCAAAATCTACAAAGGCATTCATGCAGTGGGAGAAGTACAATGTTCTGGAATGACCGTCACAGTCCCCTGACTTGAATATCATTGAAAATCTATGGGATGATTTGAAGCAGGCTGTCCATGCTCAGCAGTCATCAAATTTAACTGAACTGGAGAGATTTTGTATGGAAGAATGGTCAAAAATACCTCCATCCAGAATCCAGACACTCATCAAAGGCTATAGGAGGTGGCTAGAGGCTGTTATATTTGCAAAAGGAGGCTCAACTAAGTATTGATTTAATATCTTTGTTGGGGTACCCAAATTTATGCACCTGTCTAATTTTGTTATGATGCATATTGCATGTTTTCTGTTTATCCAATGAACTTAATGTCACTACTGAAATACTACTGTTTCCATAAGGCATGTCATATATTAAAAGGAAGTTGCTCCTTTGAAAGCTCAGCCAATGATAAACAAAAATCCGAAGAATTAAGAGGGGTTCCCAAACTTTTTCATATGACTGTATATGTGTATATCTATACTAATAAAAGGCAAAGCCCTCACTGACTGACTCACTGACTGACTGACTCACTCATCACTAATTCTCCAACTTCCCGTGTAGGTAGAAGGCTGAAATTTGGCAGGCTCATTCCTTACAGCTTACTTACAAAAGTTAGGCAGGTTTCATTTCGAAATTCTACACGTAATGGTCATAACTGGAACCTGTTTTTTGTCCATATACTCTAATGGAGGAGGCGGAGTCACGTATCGCGTCGTCACGCCTCCTACGTAATCACGTGAACTAAAAACAAGGAAGAGATTTACAGCACGAGTCAAACGCGGGAACGAAGTTAAATGACGTTAATTTTTGAGTGTCTTTTAATACTGTGTAAGCATACATATTAACACGTGCAATTAAACGTGTGCATTTACGGGGTGATTTCTCAGGCTTAAAAGCTCGCCTTTTATCAAACGCGGGAACAAAGGTAAATGACGTTGCTGAGTGTCTTTTAATACTGTGTAAGCATACATATTAACACATGTGCAATTACACGTGTGCATTTACGGGGTGTGGTTCGTTTATTTGACAGCATGTAGATCGGGGTAATTACATTCACGGCATTCGTAGTCTGATTCACAATCTGATTGTATGGGTGGTTACCTACCAGGTAACGCTTATGGTTAGCCAGCAAGTCAGCTCGAAGTGATCACTCGAGTAAAGGCAGCTTCACAAAAATACAGATCCTTAACAAATTGTTATTGGTATATTTTCTCTCAATTTAAAACGGTTTTCTTTTCTTCTTAATAAAAATTTAAAAGCAGTACTTCGCCGGTGCGAAGCGCGGGGATTTGAGCGACTGACGCATACAGACATATTCATAAGTGCAGGTACTTCGGAAAGAAAGCACCGTGTAAACCTAAAGTTTAAATTAAGTTCATAGACCTACAAAAGGTTGCCATTGATTTCAGGCAAGATTGCTTTTCTCCTGTACAACTATACGTTGCATTCTCAAGAGTGTGCTTGCACGGCTTGGTCATATTACAACCGGAGTGCTGAACTGACAACGTGGTATACAAACAGAACTATAACAATCGTAAAAAAAGAAGAAAAAAAAAAGCGAAGAACCCTTGCATTTAATAAAAAGGCTCCTTCCTTGGCGTTCGTTTATAAAACAGCGGAAAAGCTGTGTTAAGGCTGCTTCACAAAAAAACTGATCCTTAATATAGATATAGATATATATAGATATAGATATATATATATATATGTATGTATGTCTATATATATATATGTAAGCTTATAACTACTGCCTTACTTCTCTTTAAGAAAGGAAGATGTAATGATACTTGATTTAAACGATTCCATGTCTTGGTGGGTTTGTGTAGTTTATTGTCAAAATCTTTACACCTGTTTTTAAGACTTATTGACTGAAACGGGCTTTCACAAAAAAAGTTAGGGCTTTGCTACAGGATACACCCTCCACAAGTTAAGGAAGTAAAAATAAAAGTATATCTGTTTTATTTAAACCTTTTCAGTTCGTATGCATTGCCCCATTTTGCTGTTTTAGTTTTTTTTTTTCTTTCTTCAGTAATATTTAATCTCCTTAAAGAAAAAGAACATATGCATTTTACTTTTTTTGTATCTCTTTAGTAATATTTTAGTGTAAAAGCGTAACCAGTATTTAAACCTTTTATGTTACTTTATAAAGTTATTTTACACAATGTTGAAAAATTAATAAGAAAGCTACATATTTTGGCAGCTGCTGCTTTAATTTTCAATGAAATGAAAAAAGCTGTCCAAGAGAAAACCTCAATGAAGAAGAAACAGTTTGCACTATCTAAAAAGGAGAAACCCTCATTTATAAAGGTTTACTGCAGATGACTTAACTGAAAATAAATGAATAGTTCCTATGTGTATAATACATATTTATCTATTTTACTTATGCCTTTATTCCAGCAACTTGCAACATCTGAGGTACAATTTGTTACATTACTTTTGTTTTTTGCAGCACAGGCAGGTGAAGTGACTTCCTCAGGGTCACACAGTGGTGTCAGTACCAGGATTTGAACTGACAAGCTCCGGGTTTGCTGAAATATTACTGAAGAAAGAAAAAAAAACGAAAACAGGCAAATAGGGCTATGCATACAAATGTCCATCCATCCATTATCCAACCCGCTATATCCTAAATACAGGAGCCAATCCCTGCCAACACAGGGCACAAGGCAGGAAACAAACCCCGGGCAAGGTGCCAGCCCACCGCAGGGCGCACACACCCACACACCACGGACAATTTAGAATCGCCAATGCACCTAACCTGCATGTCTTTGGACTGTGGGAGGAAACTGGAGTACCCGGAGGAAACCCAGACAGACACGGGGAGAACATTCAAACTCCACGCAGGGAAGCGAACCTGGGTCTCCTAACTGGCACCTTTCACTGCGCCACCATGCTGCCCGCATACAAACTTCAAAGGTTTAAATAAAACAGAAATATATACCTTTATTTTTACTTCCTTAACTTGTGGAGGGTGTATCCTGTAGCAAAGCCCTAAGTTTTTTCATGAAAGCCCCTTTCAGTCAATAAGCCTTAAAAACAGGTGTAAAGCTAAACTTGCAGCACCGCTATTCAATTACACTTGCCTAACGCCACTCCTAAGGGGAGATACTGTGGGATCTGGGCATCCGTCAAAGCACCAATCACAGGCCCGATTAGAAAGCGGGAAGCTGTGATTTGTCGTCTCCCTCCCATGTAACAATCACAGCCCGTGTTACAACGCACTATGTATGTATGTATATATGTATATATGAAGAGGATGGATGCATAGATGGATGTATATGTGTGTGTTTATGTATGTGTGTATATGTATGTGTATATATATGTGGATGTGGATGTGTATATGTATATACTGTATATATATATATGTATATATATGTATATGTAGATATGTGTATAAATGTATATGTATATATATGTTTACATAACCTCTTTAACACACTACTTCTCTGCTGCGAAGCGCAGGTATTTTGCTATATATATATATATATATATATATATATATATATGTCAATGTATGTATGTATATATGTATGTCTATGTTTATATATATATGTGCATATGTATATATATGTGTATATATATGTACATATGTATATATACAGTATATGTAGATGTGTAAATTTGTATTTGTATATATATGTATATGTGGATGTGTATATGTATGTATATATATGTATATGCAGATATGTGTATATGTAGATATGTACTGTATATATTTGTATATGTATATATATGTTTACATAACCTCTTTAACACACTACTTCTCCGCTGCGAAGCGAGGGTATTTTGCTAGTATATATATATATATATATATATATATATATATATATATATATATATATATATATATATATATATATATATATACACACACATGCACACACACACATATATACTGTATATTGTGGGATATGGCCAGCCTTTCATCCCGGCCAATACCCCCAGGCCGCCAGATGGAACCCTCCCTGCAGCATGGAGGTGCCCCGAATGCCAGCAGGGAATTATGGACATTGGAGTTTTCATCCACAACCCTGCTGGATACCACAGGGGCCCCTAGAAGGTGCTGCAGGGAGGAGCAGCAAGACTTTCGCATACAACCCGGAAGAGCGTCATAATCACATGAACAAAAAGACCGATGTACTTCCGGGATGAAAAGAAGACTTTGGGATCTGACCTGGAAGTGCTAAGAAGTCACATGGACAGGGGTTCAGGAGCACTTCCGGGTCATGGACTATATAAAGGACTGTGGGAGATCCCAGAGTGAGCTGAGCTGGGTGGAAGGGTGGCAACACGTCTGGGAGTGGTGGAGTGTTATTGATTAGTGTTTTGTCAATTTATTTATGAGTATTGTGGAGAGGAGGGTGCTTTGTGCACTGTTTATTAATAATAAAGTCAACTATTGGACTTTTACCTGGTGTCTGACGTATTGTCCGAGGGTTCAAGGGAGCGAGAGCGCCCCCTATCTGTCACAGTGGCATAGCCGGCAGGATTCTCTGGCTGTCGGTTTGGCAGAAGACCTGAAAATAAATTTCTGTGTACAGAGAACCCCAAGAGGACAACGTCTGAACATGCAGGCCAAATCGCCTGAACCCTCGTTTGCCCATATCAAGTCCGTCATGGGAAAAAAGAAGCAGAAGCAGAGCGGTAGCGGAGGAGATCCACTCTCCATGGCCAACACCCGGGAAGGATTACAGAGCGGCTTTGCAGCGTGGGAGAAGCCTCCGGAGGAAGATAAATACACCAAGGTATGTGCCGGCGTATTTAACGAACATATATTTAAAACATCTCATTTAGTACCGTGCACATACCTCAGAGAATGTCATCCAGAGGCTCTGCTGGAAGCAGACAAATCTTCTGAAGACGGCAGTGAGCTCTCAGTCGAGCTGGTGGGGAAAACAAAGGACTTCCGCAAGTTGGGTGCTGGCGTAGAACACGTGACCTGCCCAAAAGAGTTCTTGGAAGGAAGCAGTCAGCACAACTCTGCAGTCGGCTTTGCCCATAAGAAGACAGACTTGAGCTTTCCGAAGGGGAAGGGGGAGGCGAGCGAAGCACCGCTCACCCCGCAAGAAGGTAAGGAGGGCCGGGAAATGGATGGTCGGTCTTCCGACAAATTAGTAAAGGCAGATCGCAGCCCGCCAAATATGGCGACCCGGTCCTCAGACACAAAGAACTCCAATTCCCAGAAGCCTCTGCGATACCCGCCAGAGCACGTGCCAACAGCGGGCATGTTCATTGGCTTCCGGCCGGTAGGTAAGCAGAATGAGGAAGTAAGCCAACCACCGGCCAAATTAAATAACTGTTTAGATGTGCGGGAACTCAAGAAATTGATCGAGCCCGTACAAGGTATTTTGCAGATGCTGACGGCTATAAAGAAGATAGTCGGAGACCTGAGAGCGACTGCCGAAGCGCCAATAAAGAAGGTAGAGGAATACCTGCGGTGAGTCAAACAAGAGCCTCCCATCTTATATAATTTGGCGGTACAGGTAAGTAATGCTGGTACCGTACAACATATAGGGACGCAGTGTGATCCGGGATTGCGTTTGATAAGTAGCAGGTGCCAAATCACTGCGAGCCCTACAAAAGAGTGCAGAACGTGGACTGAGTGGTCGGGGGAAGGGCAGATCAAGCAGGAGCAGCTGGATGGTGCTGTCTCTCGGAGCGATTCGGTCCTGAAGACCCCCTTCCACTATTATACTTAAGTCGAAAGAGGTGCAGACAGGAAAGGGGCTCTCTTTCTTTCATAGAGAGACCCAAACTGTGGACAAGACCCAGAATAAGCAGGAGATCCCAAAAGTAAAGCTGGGGTCTCCTTAGAAAAAAGAAAAGGGAGTAAAAAACACAGAGGTGCCTACGGAACCTTCCTCAGCGAGAAAAGGGGCAGAGACTGAGTTCCCTGAGTGTTTCCAGCGTTGCAGAGGGAGAATTCCGGGAGGACAGAGGTGGTGTTATGGATGCCGACAGCCGGGCATTCTGAATGCGACTGCGAGAATGAAAAGTGAATTAAAAAAAAAAAAAAAAAAAAAAGCTAACCTTTACCAGTATCATAAGTTACACCGGCTGTTACAGACTGAAATCAAATTTATGTTGTTATTCTAAAATTGTAAGAATAAGAGCAGTTCACTTCTCGAAGTGGAGCGGTGCGGGATCGAACTCACCACCCTCTGATTCCCAGTCAGGAGCTGATACCATTACGCCACTGGAGTGGTTGTAGTAAGAGTGTCAATGTGGCATGCTAACGCGGCTTTTTTTTTTGTGCAGTTATATTTTTGAATAAAAGCGCGCGTGTTCTCTTATTTGTACCTTTTGTGAAAGTGTTTCTTTGATATATGGACTTCAGGCTTCATACGTTATATAGTTTATGCCTACATTTTGTCATTTACTATTAGAATATGAAAAACGTTTCTGTTTTAAAAATGTGTTTGCACAGACTACTATAGAAACGGAACACACATGAAATGCGTGTATTCCAAATAACGCTAGAATTATTTCCACTCTAAAACTCCACTTCAATCCCAGATAATCAAATCAAGGCAAGGCATGAGCTAGGAGAAGTTCATTCTAAGTCGGTGGGGGGATGGAATAGCTGGCTGCTAGAAGCTTTTGTTTATCAGCACATTTAGATGACAAAAGACTCTGGCGGAGATGTGCAAACGGATTTAAGACGCGATTTAAGGTGGGACGGATTTGCGAGTTTTTTCGTAGGCTCCGGTAATTCTAGTGTTAAGTGGAAGCCGTAGAGATTACGTCCCTCTTAAACTGCCCTCTCGACATAAACAGGAGTTTGCACCGGAGTCCCCAATTCTGCGGGTGCGGTCCTTGCTCGGCGGCGTGGCGGAATGTAAACGGAGAGGGGGTGAGGGATTGTGTGCACTTTCAAACCCCCTGTCCTTGGCTCATGAGGGAGAGGTCATTGTAAATGGTTACAAGGTAGAGGCCCTATTTGATTCCGGCAGCAACCTTTCTATGGTCGATTGCCGATATGTACTACCGCGACGGTAATTGAAAACAAAGACCAGAATTACCTGTGTACACGGAGATGTCCGCGCCTATGACTCCGCCCGATGTTTCATCTGCCACGGAGGAATACTCAAAAAACTTGTTGTAGCGGTACTTCCAAATCCACTGTGTGCTGTGATTCTTGGGCGGGACTGGTCTGACATTAAAAGTGGTGAAGTACTGATCTCGCCTTATTCGAAATTGGGCCTAGTATCAGACGGGAATCCACCGTCTCAGGTTGTCTCCACACCGTGTATGCAGCCGGTGGAGAGAGATATGGGAAACCACGAGGAGGATGTGGAGCTTCCTGGCCCATCACGGACTAATACGTCATCAGTCCACACCTCACCAGAGCGGGAGGACTCTCCGCCCCTTGAGGTCAGCCCAGACCCTCTCTCAGATCTGAGCTTTCAATTCAGACAAACACCGGCATCATTTAAAAGGGAACAGTGGAATGACAATTCTCTTAAGTTTGCTAAGAATGTAGTAGTCCTCGTCAACGGCCAACGCACCAGTCAGCCCATGCCACAAGGACCCCACTTTGTGTTAGAGAAAGACTTATTATATCGGGTCAGTGAACACGAGGGGGGAGTGCGGAAGTTGTTTCTGATTCCACAAACTTTCCGGCGGCAAGTTTGTGAGTTAGCACACGCACATCTCCTAGGAGGCCACTTGGGCACTGAAAAAACTTTACAGCGTATTAAGCTCCGCTTCTATTGGCCGGGAAATAACGAGAAGGTTCGCCGCTTCTGTATTTCGTGCCCGGAATGTCAGCTGCGGCAAATTCCTAGGAGGGACCGTGTTCCTCTCGTCCCCCTTCCCTTAATTGATGTTCCCTTTGAAAGGATAGGGGTCAACATAGTAGGACCCCTGGAACCCTCGGCCTGAGGACAAAGATATATACTAGTCCTCGTAGATTATGCGACCTGATATCCAGAAGCTGTTCTGTTGTGCTCAGCTAATTCTAAAGCCATCGCACGGGAACTAATGGGAGTCTTTGCGCGAGTTGGGGTCCCTAAAGAAGTCCTTACGGACCAGGGGAAACCGTTTACCTTGGAGACGTTCAAGGAAACGGCCAAGTTACTCAAAATAAAGCACTTGAGAACCGCGGTGTATCATCCTCAAACCAATGGTTTAGTAGAGAGATTTAATCAGACTCTCAAACAGATGCTTCGCAAGGTGGTCAGCATTGATGGGAGGAATTGGGATCAACTCCTCCCCCTCGTGCTCCTTGCCTACCAGGAAGTCCCTCAAGCCTCAACGGGGTTCTCACCCTTTGAATTATTATATGGACGACAACCCCAGGGCATATTGGACATTTTAAAGGAAGGTTGGGAAGGAGAGGCCCTTCCCTCGACTAATATTTTGGACTATATCGCGCAGTTACGCGATAGATTTGAGAAAATTCGGCCCATATTAAAAAGTCACATGCAAGAGGCGCAAGCAGCACAGGTCCACTATTATGACCGTGGCACGACACTCCTGGAGTTCCAGCCGGGGGATCGAGTCATGGTATTGGTTCCCACCTCCCACTCTAAACTACTTGCCCACTGGCAAGGGCCATACGAAGTTAAAGAGCGAAAGGGACTCATCGACTATGTGGTGAAACAACCCAATCGTCGACCGAGAGAGTGGATATATCACGTGAACCTGCTGAAACCGTGGAAGGAAAGGGACCCTGATCTCACCTCCGGCCAGCCCCGCTCCTTCTTTGCTCAAAGTAACACACTTAACTTCGGGTCTAATTTGAATAACTGACAGAGGCGAGAACTAGAGACAGTTATCTCGTTCGTCCCAGAGGTGGTAGACGAAATCCCAGGAAGGACCTCTCTGGTTGCCCATGATATTGTGACTGAACCCGTGGTCATAGTCCGAGAACGCCCGTACCGTCTTCCCGAGGCAAAGAAGGCAGAAGTGGAACTGGAAATCAAGCGCATGCTGGATCTAGGAGTCATAGAGGAGAGTCATAGTCCCTGGTCCAGCCCAATTGTCTTGGTTCCTAAGCCTGACGGAAGTTGGAGGTTTTGCAATGATTTCCATCGGCTTAATCAGGTCTCACTATTTGATGCTTATCCAATGCCTCGAGTGGACGACCTCCTTGAAAGGCTTGGACAGGCACAATACCTGACCACACTTGACATGACCAAAGGGTACTGGCAGGTTCCTTTAACGGACTCCGCAAAGGGTAAAACCGCGTTTAGCACCCCTAGTGGGCACTGGCAGTATCGTGTCCTTCCATTCGGGTTACATGGGGCTCCTGCAACTTTCCAGCATCTGGTGGACAAAGTGCTCTGCCCCCATAGCACGTATAGTGCTGCCTACCTGGATGACATCGTCATCTATTCCAGCACCTGGAAGGCACACCTACAGCACATCGGAGCCGTATTGCGGACGCTGGGGGAAGCCAGTCTTCGAATCAATCCAAAGAAATATTTCTTTGGATTGGAGGAAGCCAAGTATTTGGGCTACCTGGTGGGTCGTGGTACGGTGAAGCCGCAGTGCTCTAAAATAGAAGTCATTTTGACATGGCCCCGTCCGCGAACCAAACGACAGGTCCAGGCATTTCTCGGATTGGCAGGGTACTACCACCGGTTTGTACCACGTTTCTCGGAGAGAGCCGTGCTCTTGACTAATTTAACAAAGAAGAGGGCTCCTAACACTGTGGTATGGACTGATATGACTGAGGCAGCCTTCAGTGACTTAAAAAGGGCCCTGACGTCGGAACCCGTTTTAAAGGCGCCTGACTTTTCATGGCCTTTTATCCTCCAGACGGACGTTTCGGACACAGGCCTAGGGGCAGTGCTGAGCCAAAGTGTCGATGGTGCTGAACACCCCATCATGTTCCTGAGCTGGAAATTGTTGGATCGGGAGACCAGATATGCAGCAGTGGAGAGAGAGGCTCTTGCGATTAAGTGGGCGATCACACAGTTGAAGTACTACCTCTTGGGTCGGGAGTTTACACTAGTCACGGACCATGCCCCTTTACAGTGGATGGCCCTGCACAAGGAGTCTAACCAGCGAGTCACGAGGTGGTTCCTCGATCTGCAACATTATAAGTTTTCGCTCATTCATCGGAAGGGTTCTCTACACGCCAATGTCGATGCTCTCTCCCGCGTTCACGACCTCTCGGTGCAGCTGCATTTCTAATACAGGCAGATACTTACCCATCATGCAATACCATCAGGGAGGCGTATGATTGGCCCTAAATGTATTCTTCAGCAGGACAACGACCCCAAACATACAGCCAAAGTCATTAAGAACTATCTTCAGCGTAAAGAAGAACAAGAAGTCCTGGAAGTGATGGTATGGCCCCCACAGAGCCCTGATCTCAACATCATCGAGTGTGTCTGGGATTACATGAAGAGACAGAATGATGTGAGGAAGCCTACATCCACAGAAGATCTGTGGTTAGTTCTCCAAGACGTTTGGAACAACCTACCAGCCGAGTTCCTTTAAAAACTGTGTGCAAGTGTACCATGAAGAATTGATGCTGTTTTGAAGGCAAAAGGTGGTCACACCAAATATTGATTTGATTTAGATTTCTCTTTTGTTCATTCACTGCATTTTGTTGAATGATGAAAATAAATGAATAACACTTCCATTTTTGAAAGCATTCTTTGTTTACAGCATTTTTTTCACACCTGCCTAAAACTTTTGCATATATATATATATTATATATACATGCAAAATATATATTTGTATATATATATATATATATTAGTCCATTTCTCTTCTCTCTGCATACATTGTATAAGTTTTCAGCCATACTTGGCAAACTTCATCTAAAGGTCCTTTAAACATCATATAGAGCTGTCCTGTAATGTGACCCATAGTCATTATCATAGATTGACATGAATCCTTAAACTAACCTTGAGCATTATCCAAAAGATGTATTTTTTAATTTAGTATTATCTTTGCAAGGTTTGAGAGATAATTTTTTGTTTAAAATTAGGTATTTTTTGATTTGCCTTCTGTTATTACATTTTGAATACCTAAATCCTGTTGCTTATTCTTTCCTTTTCACATTGTTTTTAATCTTGCTTTTCCAATTTATTTTGATTGTCATGTCGTCTTATGTTTTTCTTATACTACTATTAGAACATCAAGCCTGGTGTCTCTGTAGTCACCTTGGACATATGTCATCTTGATAGGGTGTTTAAAGCTAGAGACGAGATAAACACTCCATAAAATTAGATTCAGAAGCAGAGGTTCGGGCAAAGCTCACTGGTTGAAGGGGAAGAGTTCTGAGTCATAAGAGAAAGATGGATGGTAGAGAGATATGAAAAATGAAAAGGAACATTGCTTTTGGTAGTATAAGAGTATGACCCACCTCAATGGGCAGGACTTAAACCTGTTAAAGAGGGCCTAGAAGGGCCACAAGATTTAATACTGTATGCTTACCGTTTTTAATATAGTGGTAGGTTTTCAAATATTTTGGACTACTTGGTATTATCCTATTTGTTTGAAGAAAAAAAAAACATCAACAACTAACAGGAGACTCCAGTGCTTTGGTACTTTTCCAAAGCAAATGGTATAACAAAGGTAAGCAGTGGGAAAAGTGAGGTCTCCAAGATTACTGTCCGTTTAATATTTTTACAAGAGGAAATGTGTCAGATTCAGAAACTGGAATTGTATAAAATTGACGATGAGCAGGGAAACTTAAAGGTATTTTGCTGGCGATGTTAGGTGTTAAAATATGGAAGCTGTTGCTATAGAGTAGTTAGGTTTATAAACATATGAACAGGAAAAGTAGCTCTTATCAAAGATGGACAAAGGGGAAAGAGTGATGAGTACATAGCAACATGGTGATGGACAGATGAATGTGAAAATCTTGTGATAATCTAAATGTACATCAGTATACAAACACAATGTAGCAGACAGGTTTACCAGGAAATTGAACAGTCAATCACCTGAGAGCAAGAAAGAATATTAGACAGAAATGCATTTGTCATTCATAGGAGAACATGGCCAGTAGATGTTATGATCCTAGACAAAATGACTAAAGTGCAAAAATGGTTCAGCTCTGTAAGAAAATCAGTTCAGGCAGCAGAAGAGAATGTCCATTGAATCATTTAGATTCTGAACTTATCTTTTCCAGATGAGTGCTACAGCCAATCCTGGTAGTACGGGGCATGTGGCAGGAATCATTACATGATGGAATGAAAGTTTCATCCAGTTTACCTATTTTTTTAAATGTAGAAAGTGGCAGAAATGTATCAAAATATTGTCATATCATGTCATTTTTTAACCCACTTTATCAAGACCAGAGTCACAGCGGGGATAGCGGGTGGGGGGCTGGAGCTTATCCCAGCTAGCATAGGGTGCAAGGCAGGAGCACAACTGGTCAGGCTGTCAGTCTATCACAGGACAAACACATAGGCACACACACCCCAGACACACACTAGGGCCAATTTAGCATCACCAATTTACCTGCATGTCTTTGGACTGTGGGAGGAAATTGGAGCCTCCAGAGGAAACCCCCACAGAAATGAGGAGAACATGTAAATACCACACAGAGAGGAACCAGGATGCAAACTCTGGTCTCTTTACTGCGAGGCAGCAGTGTTACCATTCTGCCATGTATCAGAAAAATTGTAGAGTTAATCAGAAAAAGGGATTTGATTAAAACAATGGTTAAGTAGAAGAAAATCATGACAAAGTGTAGAAAATGGTATATTTACAATATAGTATGTGAATGGGAAAAATCAGACATTGCTTATTTTTTTATAAAGTGGTACATTTCACAAAGCAAAAACAAACAATGCAAATAAATCTAACAATAGAGGATATGATGATTTTTACTTTTTTTTTTACTGATGACAAGAACAAAAGAAAATAATGATATCTGTGTGATATACAGCAAACAATGCAAATATATTATCAAACAAATTAAATAAATTCATACTTTATAAATTACAAAAACACAGGCTTATATTTCACTTAACTAAAAAATCAGGCAGTATTAAAAGGCAAACAAGCAAACAAAAGGAGGTGCAAAGTCAAACTATAATGATCTAATGATTTTATGGTTTTTGGATGAATAGAATTTATTTCTGTATTTTGTTATTTTACAGTATATAGTGTGTGTTCACCCTGCCCGGGATTGGTTCCTGCCTTGTGCCCTGTGTTGGCTGAGATTGGCTCCAGCAGACCCCCGTGACCCTGTGTTCGGATTCAGCGGGTTGGAAAATGGATGGATGGATAGTGTCTGTTGCTCTGTTAAGGTATTGTTTCTGTCTTGTGCCTGAATATTTCTGGATTTGGCTCCAGCTGCCCTGCAACCCTGCCCTGGATTAGCAGATTACAAAAATGCATGGATGGATGATTTGCTGTATGCTGTAGTTAATTCAAATCTGATCATATAATTATGACTTCTTCGTTGTTTAATGTTGACAATTGATTTTTGGTTTGTGTACTTTTGACCATTAACATTTTTTCTTTCTCCTGCTGTTTCCTCCTGGAAGCAGAGATGCAAAGAAATCCTTACACTAACTTGGTTTTCATATTAACAACTACTCTAGAAAAGCCCATTTGTTTATGAACACTATTTTTTGCTCCTACTGCGATACCATATTTTATAGTCCATTAAATGAGTCGTTGGAAAGAAACACTATGATGGCACCCATGATTCTTGATTTAAATGGCAGTGTCACTGATCAAAGCAGATGCTCAAAATAGTGATGATGTCATAGTCCTAATGATGAACATTATTAACCACAACAAAAGGAACATGTCCCAAAAACTGAAAACGTGTTTCCTACCATTAAAGAAAAACTCAGATTTGTGTAATAACAAAATTCAAAATCATGAGAATAAAATTTGCTAGTGTAGACATTTTTAATTCCATAATATGGTTAAAGGTATAGTTAATAAAAATGCAAGTGACAAAAGGTGAATATTTAAGCTCAACTGAACCATTCACTCATTAAACTTTACACCCAGACATATTAAGAAAAATTTATTAACAATGAACGATAAACAAACACTGAAGAGAAAAAGGAAAGTGCTGATGTATATAATCCTAGAACTACAAAAAAAAATCAGAATGGTGAAAGTATGCGTAATGGAAGAGATGGGCTAGAAAATGGAAAGGGGATAGAGAGCAAAGAAATTAAACACAGTTGAATCACAGAAGCCCTGTGGCGGGTGGCGCCCTGCCCGGTGTTTGTTCCTGCCTTGTATCCTGTGTTAGCTGGGATTGGCTCCAGCAGACCCCTGTGACCCTGTAGTTAGGATATAGCGGGTTGGAAAATAACTGACTGACTGACTGACTGACTGACAATTCATATATTTCTGATAACCACAATTCAAAGATTCATGGTACATATCCAGTCTCATCATGATAGGATAACAGTCCATCATGGTACACAAACATCAATGCTTATTCGCATCAGGCTACTTTTAAATCACTATTCAACATAATGAACTGAAAAGAACAATAAAAGTGGTGTTTAAGATATGGTGTGAAGTAGAATGTGACAAGTTAAGTCATTAAGGAGGCTTCTACTCAGTAAAAGTTGCAGACCAAGTGATTTTTACATGATGCCATTTGAAAATATCACATTTGATTTCAAGCCTAAACCAACAGCAACTATACTATACTATCAGACTCTTTTTTTATATATTCAACAAAAGATTAGATGACTGCCCTATTAGTATTAATTGATAAGAGCAAATTAACATCTGCCTTTTCCTCAGACATTAACTGCTGTCCATCAACTTAGTACACAGTAGTGTCACACCAAGCCATGGCAATTCATTTCTTCATTGCCACATATCCTCCCCTCAACCATCACTATAATGTTATTTTTCTAAATGTTTTCTTGACACATTTTTTTCTCTTATGGTATGAAATCTTGTTCCCACCAAATTCAAATTTCAGTTCTTGAAATTGTGTCATTTTGCCAAAATATTATGTCATTTTGCAAATATGATTGTGTTATTTCAAAAATATATTAGTTACTTGCAACCAGTAGCATTGCCCACATCACTACTTTTCTCTTCTAGGGTCAAATAGAAAGAGATTCAACAATGATCTTGAGGGCAGTGCAGACATAGACATCTAAGTATAGAGTATCAGTTTCATTTTGTTTACTACAGATAAAATTTTGAATCAGGTTTGCTCACATTTTTTATGTTTGAGCCATCTTTTTCCTTTGAGTGATTCTGCATGACTGTGCTCAGTTATATACAGCTGCACCTTCAAGGACTGATTCCTCCTCTGAGTTCTACGGTGCTGATGTAGGCTTTCTATAATTAAAGAGCCAATCTTCCTTGCATGCATGCAAGCATTTGCATCATATTCATGTGTATTTCTGCCCCAGAGGAACACATAAAAATAGTTTCAGCAAGCATGTCATAGTAAGACGCCCATAATTCAGAACTAGAACATTGAGAAGTGTTCTTCTTCTTCTTTCGGCTGCTCCAGTTAGGGGTTGCCACAGCGGATCATCTTCTTCCATATCTTTCTGTCCTCTGCATCTTGCTCTGTTACACCCATCACCTGCATGTCCTCTCTCACCACATCCATAAACCTTCTCTTAGGCCTTCCTCTTTTCCTCTTCCCTGGCAGCTCTATCCTTAGCATCCTTCTCCCAATATACCCAGCATCTCTCCTCTGCACATGTCCAAACCAATGCAATCTCGTCTCTCTGACTTTGTGTCCCAAACGTCCAACTTGAGCTGACCCTCTAATGTAATGTAATGTAACATTGAGAAAGTCCATCCATCCATTTTCCAACCCGCTGAATCCGAACACAGGGTCACGGGGGTCTGCTGGAGCCAATCCCAGCCAACACAGGGCACAAGGCAGGAACCAATCCCGGGCAGGGTGCCAACCCACCGCAGATTGAGAAAGTCTGAATTATATAATACTTATAGATCAAATGATTTGAGATGAAGCTGTAATGTATATGATACAAAATATGATTTTACGAATTAAGGAAATTTGAAATGTGTCAACAATTAGTTCTGTTTCTTTAACACAGAGGACAGTTCACATGCTAAATGCTAAAAGGAAAAGAAATTATAATTGCCTGCAAATATATTTTTGAGGTTTATAGAATGGATGAATGGGTGGAGAGGTTTGTAAAATGGATGAATAAATGGATAGATGGATGGATTAATGGATGGAAGGAAGATTGACAGTTATGTGCAGTCAGCATCAGCACATAACAAAAACTATTAAAGTGTATATCAGTGTATGTTACAGCATTACATCCAAATTTGGACAACATCAGTCTATAAATACAGCTACAAAAATGAAAAGACCACTAGCCAATTGACCATTAAAATGTGGTTCATGCCATATTAGTTGTGTGACCCTACACTTCCAGAATCCTGAGATCAAATCCCATTACAATCTTGGTCAGTATAGACTTTGCATGTTCTACTTATACCTGCATATATTTTTTTCTTCAGATTATTTTTATTAAAACAAAAACAAAATCTATGAATAATACAAAACTAGCAACTTGCAAATATGTCAGAAAGAATTAAATTTTAAAGACCAGTCCATGTTCATGACATCTTCAGAGATCACTGATTAGACTTAATCTGGGTCAAGCTGCTCTCAGGTGGAGACCCCCAGGAAGTTGTGTACAGCTTCAGGGCTTGAAAGAAAAACTTGTCTGGGGATTGCTTGACCCGACCCCCATGAACAGTCATTCCAGAACAGGCATCTGGCTGATATTTATAATCAAATGTCCTCTGGCTGAAAAATGTCTCATGAATGCCAACATGCTGCAGAAGAACTTCTGCCTGCTGTTTCTTATTCCATGTATCTTTAAAAAATGAATATATCATGCGAAGTATTGTTGTAAAAATCCTTTTCATATTTTCCTTTTTTACAAAATTTAATATACAGTATATTTCTTCCCCAGCACAGGCTCATGATGCAAGTATTTCATTTTGATTTATGCAGCTGAAACTCTGTACTGTTAATCTATTCTAATGGGTTTCTGACTTTACTCATAAAATATGAGATATTAGGACTGTAAAACAGGAACTCTGACTGTTTTTTATGTATAGAGAATTTTAATTTTTCTCTTCATGGTGCAAGGTAGCACAGTGGTACATGTTGTGCCCTCACAGCTCTTGGTTTCTCAACTCATGCCCAATACAAGTACGTGAAGTTTGCACATTCTCCCTGTGTGTGAGATTTTCCCATGTACTTTTTTCCAAAAAACACACAGGTATGGTTTATCATCAGTTTTACGAGTCATAAATTGGCCCAATGTGTGTAAGTTGGCATGCCAATGTTTTGGCATTCCCATACAGGCATCTCCCAAGGTTGCTGGAATAGGCTTTGGCCCCTGTGACCCTGAGTTGAATAAGTAATTCTGAAAATATTATGTTACTATATTATCTTTATCACAGTCTTGTTTATATTCTTAATGTTTCTTAAGTTTCTTCCATTGTTTTTCTTACTTTGAGGCAAAACATTTTCTCCATTTATTTATTTAATTATTAATTTTATTTATATAATTAAAAGCTTTTCTTTGATGGTTTCTGGCCTGGAGGACCACAAAGATTATGCGGTATGCAGTATCTCCTCTGAGAGTAAAGTATTTAGTCAGTGCTGCTCTTACAGACATAGGAAGTCAAGGGTGCAGGTTAACATCACCCTATTATGGCCAAAGTGGACTTAGAATTAGATTTTAGTGGAGAGAATGAAGATATACTGTATAACAGGCAGGGGTCGCAAATACCAAAATATTCATAAAAATCAGAGCATCTAAATTCAAAATAAAACATTTAGATTTGTGGTCAGTGAGTCATGCCAAAAGGTTCTTATATTTCAAATGTCTTTTCACTATCTGTGGAGAGGAGAGAAAAAAGTTGGGAGCATGCATTGCAACACCCACCACACACCGAACCTCCGGGATTGGGACCTGAGTGCTGCAGGTGACAACTCAGAACCCCACTGGAAAAGTGTGAGTTCTTTTAAGGTGGCTGGAGTGTTAATGTATTTAACTAGACCCCAATCTAGGATACTAAACTGAGTTTGTCCCGATCTTTCATAATAATAATGTGATCAGATCAATAATTGAAATGTCAGCAAGTTGCAAGACAGCGCCTGACATTGTTGCTAACAACAACATAGTTTTGCCCATGAAATTATTGTAGAAAACAGTGCACAAAATGGTTATGCCATAATGTTACAAAAATAATTATAAAAATAATAATAGCAATAAAGTAAGAACAACATAATAATAATATGAAATTACCTGTGTTAGTAGAATACATTAAATGCATATTTTTAATAGCATTTTACAGTGTCATGTAGTTAGAAATATAGAACAAACAGGCTTGTAGTGACTGAAATAACTTAAAATCATAGACACTTGATTCTGTCTTAAGTGATACAACTTGTCTTGCTAATTGTTAATTGGTTGTGGAAGGTCTATGGCTAATTGTAGTTCAGATTTCTTACATATAAAATCTTTCAAAATAGTAGCCAATGAAACATTTTTTAAAAAAATCTCAAGCTAAAATTGTTGTCTGCAATAGACTGTAACGGTTAGCTGGTCATTGTGGCGCTTTCCTGATAAATGATAGTGTCAGAATAATATTGAATCATTATAATTTGTAGAAAGTGCAGCCTTGAGGTTGTTTTTAGTGTAACATAAATACTGGGTACATGTTTTTTCACTCTAATGATTACTGACCTGTGCTCATATAGCTGCTTTCCTTTTCCATAAATTTCTAGTTTAACAGTTTTCCTTAATGGCTAACTTACCTGTTACGATTTCAAGCAACAGGAGAAGTGAGCTGGTACAATAGAGTTTAGCTCCTGCTGCTGCTGCTTGTACTACTGGCTGCATTAAGCACACGTCACTGTCATGTACACAGTTCTACTGGTGTTTAAAAACTTGTACTGTGGATTTGTTTAGCTTAGTGGCTATCAAACATACTAATTGAAATAATCTATCTCAAGGTAAATTTCAAATAGTAAACTAATCCTGAAATTCCACGTTTTGATGATGAGCAAATATATCAATTAGCCAATGATTGAGTTTTTGAAAATCTAAAATTTGTACAGTGTGCTCTATTCTTGATATCTCAATGAAAACTGAGCTTTCCCACCAAAATCTGTCGAAGAATCAGCACTCCAAATTTCAACAAAATTCATCTACTGTGAGCTGAACAGTTACATGAGGAAACACAGGAAGACGGACAGGCATGATGATGACAGTAGATGCTTTTTTGCAATATATTTGAAAATACTTAAAATAAAAACATTAAATGATTCTGGAAAGTTTCAAATGTGTTTACAATATACAACCTCTGACATCTATCTAGTTCTTCAGAAGGTCAAACAAGTATATTAAATTAAACATTTAGGGTGATGGGTTGATTAGCCAATGATATTTTAATATGTAACTGGTGGTACTCTTTAAAATATACTGCATATACCTCTGCATATACCTCTCATAGGCTAGTGTTTTGGCCTCAGAATTGAAGCTGAATGCAAATTTCATTATCTATGGTATCAATCAACTGAATCAAACAAATGAAAATAGCCTAACAGGTACAATAATATGCTTCAAAAACAATCAATGAAAGCAGGCATTCAACCCCCACCTGAACAAGAGAGATTTATGATTACAGAGTCCTGTCTAAAACTGTCCTTTGTATAAGATAAAATAGCAAGTAAGAAGAGGTTGGACACAAGCCTAACCTGTTCACTATAGAATCAAGCTAATGATTTCTTGCCAAATCATTAATTCTTGTTAAAAGAATTTATTTTTTTCCAATTCATGATAACTTTATCACTGTGTTATAATGGATAGATTGGATTCCTCAAGAGTAAAAGGAATGTGTAGTGTAGTATAGGGTACTAAAACCTATTTTTATAGCCACATTTTAATTCATTTTGTACTACTTCAAATACTGCTGTTGAACTGTTAGAAGAGGTTTGAAATCTAAGGCTATCCAAGAGATATACTTTTTTGCCTAAAGTATATTCTAAGTGCATGACTTTATCAAAACATGTGACCTGGTCACAAAAAAGGCAATGAATATAAAACAAATCTTATTACAATAATTAATATAGACCTTTGGTAAAAACTGTAAAAATAAAACTTAACATAAGGCAGGAATGGAACCTCAACAAAATCCTTACAGCTGCTGTGTGTTCTTAACATGGTACATAACGTTTACAGTCTTGATTGACGTCATATTATTAGAATTGTAAGTTTCTTTAATGTAATTCAGCTACTTCAGCTACTTTATTTGCTTTCATTATTTGGGTGCATCATTCTTGTCAGGTTTGTATGACCAAATGTGGCAAATAAAGGATGCCCACACACACACACACACCCACACCCACACACACACACACACGTAACTGCTCTTTGTTGTATTATGTGAGGGTGTGAAGATCCCATCTACTTAATGAAAGGAGAAAGGGGGAGGTGTGGGTGGTTCTGACTAAACAGGTTGCAGGATTTCATGTCTGTTTTATGTTGTATGTCCATTTTTATTTCACTTGTACATTTGTGTATTATCATTACAATAGTGGCACAGTGAGTTTGAGCAATTATTAATGCATTTAAATAGGTTAATTTTTGCAATCATGGCTGTAGGTATGTGCTGTTATCTCAGTATTTAATTCTTCTAGCAGCAGTACATTGGCTGGTTATTCTTCTAAATTTGTTGAGCCAGTATGTGACATCAGGAGTCGATTGTCTTATAAGTGTGTCTCTGCTTGTGTATGAGAGAGAGAGATCTCATCAGCTTCAGTTTTATTCTGGCATTTTAGCACCATAAGCTTGTCATATGCCATGAGTCACTGCTGTTTATGCTGCTGTTTATACTGTGATGGGATTAGGCTCTGTATTTTTCTTGGGCAGTGGTTATCTTTTTATTTGCCATATTTTTTTAAGCAGTGTTCTATGGTGGTGTCTGTACTGGTTGTGTTTTCATATCTACAACATCATAAATTATGTCCCTTTGCATTGCTTTAATGCAGTGACTACAGCATATAGCAGCACATGTTTTATGGTTATATGATCATACAATTCTGGTAATATTTATGATTTTTTTTGCAGAATTTCAGATTTCTTTGAAGTTGTTGCTCTTGTATTCACAGGTCATCATTGAAGTCAGCAAAGAAGTCTTGAATAAAAAGGATAGACTCTCTGTGAAGGTTAACTAAATGATGTAATGTTAAATGAGATTTAAAAGCTGCAACTGAATATATTCATGGATATAAATCTGTTTATTTTCTGCACACTCTTTTATCAATACAGGGTTGGGGTCTATCCTTGCAGCCTTAGGAACATAGCAGAAACCAACACCAGTGACACTGTCTATAACAGGGCACCCACTGAGTGACAGCAATAAGTTTAAAATACTTGTATTTGGGATTTCCACATGCCTAAAAATAAAGGAACAACACGCAGACCGTACCCAGACACAAACAGTGGTAGAAATGAAGGTCTCTTAAATTATTAGGCAAAGGCACTAACCACTGCACCACAGGCTGTGATTTTTAAAATTGTGTATGGCAAATCAAATTGCCACAGCTGAGAGGTTTTAAAGTCTTAGTCTGTTAATATTTGTTGTGTGTAAAATGCCAAGAGTGCAGCTGATAGTTAATAAAAGAATAGCAAAGAAAATTTAGTTGGTGTGGTAACATATGATGTATTGAAGGGGAGCAGAAGCAGAGATTTCGTCAGAGAGCTATGAACGCATAAAAGTGTACTGAAGAACTGATCTAATAACAATGCAAAACTTCATTTGTTGATTGTTGGCTGGGACTGTAGCGTTAACTAACATTCAGGATGCAAAGCTAAACTAGTTTTATGCATCTTAATGGTATCAATTTGCCGAGGTTATAGTCGAAATGTTGACTTTAATCTCAAACTTTCCACTTTAATATTGTAGTTTATTTTGTCATTGAAGTATAATGCTGTAAACTTCACCTTTAAATCAATGTTTAACTTACTAGAGTTTCTCCAGCCCCATCGTAACTAAAGATGCACGTTAAATGCTTTGCATTCTAAGTGTTCCCTGACCCAGTCATTAATCGGTACATGCTTCTTAAATGGGTTTCTCTTATGCCAACAGTAGCGCACAGTCAGTGATCACCACACAGAATACATTACATTCATGATATTACAGCTCTCTGGATATTTTAGAATACTAAGATGTGCTGACATCAACTTTGCAAATGAGAAAGGCAGCTGAGGGTTGCTGATAGTTTTTGTGTTTTCTGTGGTGTGAGAGTTAATTAAAAAAATACATTTTGCTTGTGTTTTGGTTGCTGCTAAGGAACAATGCAGTCATTTTTAAAGTTTTTTTTTCCCCTTTAGGAGGGTTTTTTACTTTTTTTTTTCACCTGCACAGTAACAAAAGTAGCTGGGAGTTTTGGGGTGCACTTGGAAATGTTACTTGTTATGTGTACTAGTTCTTGTATTTGAACTACTGTTGAAGAGACAGGGCAGAAAACAGTAGTAACTGAGATCAGCATCTGTTAGTAAATAACCATAAGTAAGTAAGTACATAATAAATATTAACTTGAATAACACAAAAGTTTTTAGAAGTACTCAGCGACTGTTTTTGAACACAGTAAGTTAAAGTACCAACGTGAGGTGAAGCCTGTCTTGATTTAGTATTTTGTCAAAAATCAGGATAGAATTGAGGGTATAGAGGTGATTGAACCACTAGGGTCAATTGACCGTAATATAATACAGTTCTCAGTATTTTGTAAGAGTGTGGATGCAAAGACTGAAACTGTTAAGTTTAACTTTGGTAGGGCAAATTTTGAGCAGATGCAGAACAGTCTAAGGAAGATAGACTGGAATAAGTATTATCCGTGTATAGACCTCCTAAATTTAACACATTTTTCTTTGAGGAATTCTCAGACTTAATGTCAATTTTAATTACGAACTATGACACACTTTTAATAGTCAGTGACTTTAACTTTCATATAGCGATAATCAGTGTGACCAAAAAGTAAAAGAATTCATGAACCTCCTGGACTCTTTTGATTTGAGACAGCTCGTTAATCAGCCTACACATAAAGCAGGTCATACGTTAGACTTAGTGATTACTAAAGGACTAAAAGTTGATGTAAAGCAGATTATTGATATTGGTCTATCAGACCATTTTCTTTTACTATTTAATATAGAAAGAATGACAGAAAACATTCATGAGAAGCATATTGTTAAAAACGCTTCTTTGACTCATCAGCAGCTTTAAAACTTACAAACATTCTAAGCAATCAGTCCATTTATAGTGCCAACTATAATAGTGAGGATAATGTAAATAGTAAGGTGGAAAAATTTAATACTAAAGTGAGAGCTGCTGTTGACATAGTTGCACCTGAAAAGACAGTTAAAAAATCTTCTAGAATTGTTATACCATGGAAGACCCAAAGAGTGTCTGATTTAAAGAGAACATGCCGTAGAGCTGAGCGTAAATGGAGGAAAACTAAACTAACTATCCACTATGAAATACTGAAGGTTAAAATAACAGAATACAATAACACAGTCCGTCTTGAGAGGCGCTGCTTTTTCTCTAAGATTATAAATAACAATGCTAATAATCCCAGAGTCTTATTCTCTACAATTGATCGTCTGCTAAACCCAGGTAACGCAAAGGAATGCCTCCAAAATATTTCCAGTAAAACCTGTGAGGCTATTGCTGTATTTTCCAATCAAAAAATTAATATTAGAAATAACATAGTATATCTCCCCAACACTGCGGATCCTCCTAAGCCCCAGTATTCCGATATAAACAAATTAAATTCTTTCCCCAGGATAGATTTACCTGATTTACATAGAATAATTTCTCAACTGAAACCCTCCACCTGCATCCTTGACCCAATACCAACAAGTTTTTTCAAAGAAGTATCGGGTGTGCTAATTGATAATATTCTTGACATATTCGTCACTAGATACGGGGGTCTTCCCAGACTGTCTTAAGACTGCTGTAGTTAAACCCCTACTCAAGAAAAATAATCTTGACCCCTCTGCTTTTGAAAATTTTAGACCCATTTCAAACTGCCTTTCTTAAGTAAAATTCTAGAGAAGGCAGTCATTATGCAGCTAAATAGCCACCTCAATAAACATGATATTCTTGATAAATTTCAGTTAGGTTTTAGAACAAATCGCAGCACTCGTTAAAGTAGTAAATGACTTGTGGGTAAAATCAGACAGAGGTCATTTATCTGTTCTCATCCTTCTAGATCTGAGTGCCGCATTTGACACCATTGATCACAACATTCTTAGAAATTGCCTTAGTCAATGGGTGGGCCTCTCTGGCAGTGTCTTAAATTGGTTTGAATCCTACCAGGCAGGGAGAAAATTCTTTGTTAGTTGTGGTAATTACAACTCAAAGACACATGATATTCTATATGGTGTTCCACAAGGCTCTATCCTGGGTCCGCTGCTTTTCTCAATCTACATGTTACCGTTAGGTCAGATTATCTCGGGGCACAATGTGAGCTACCACAGCTATGCTGATGACACACAGCTGTATTTATCAATAGCACCTGATGACCCCAATTCCCTTGATTCACTAACACAATGCCTTACTTGTATTTCTGAATGGATGAATAGTAATTTTCTCAAGCTAAATAAAGAGAAAACTGAAATTTTAGTGATTGGCAATAATGGGAACAATGAGGTTATTAGACATAAACTCGATGCATTAGGATTAAAAATCAAGACGGAGATAAAAAAACTTAGGGGTAACTGTTGACTATAACCTGAATTTTAAATCGCATATTAATCTGATCACTAGAACAGCATTTTTTCACTTAAGAAACATAGGAAAAGTTAGACCTCTTATATCATTGAAAGATGCTGAGAAATTAGTTCATGCTTTTGTTTTCAGTCGACTAGATTACTGTAATGCACTCCTCTCAGGACTACCCAAAAAAGACATAAATCGTTTGCAACTAGTGAAGAATGCAGCTGTTGGAATCCTAACTAGGAAAAGAAAATCCAAGCACATTTCTCCAGTTTTGATGTCACTACACTGGTTACCTGTGTCATTCAGAATTGACTTTAAAATACTGCTTATGGTTTATAAAGCCTTAAATAATCTCGCCATCTTAGGAGGAGGTGAAGTGCATCAGGAATAGTAGATAGATAGATAGATAGATAGATAGATAGATAGATAGATAGATAGATAGATAGATAGATAGATAGATAGATAGATAGATAGATAGATAGATAGATAGATAGATAGATAGATAGATACTATCTATCTACTATTCCTGATGCACTTCACCTCCTCCTTGACTGTTCTTTTACTACTAAAATACTGAAAGAATCTCTTGGGGTTGTTTTTCGCCTTACCTGCTATATTCCTCTCCAACAGTAAAGCGGAATTAAAAGATACAGTGTAATAGAAAACGCTTTAAACTTGCATTTTTCTGAGGTCTTCACAAGTGAGGAAGCAGATAACCTCCCAGTAGTAAATGGGACTACTATTCTGAGTGATTTAGAAATTGTAGAGGGAGAAGTACTGTTCAGATTAAATAGACTAAAATCAAACAAATCACCAGGACCAGATAATATTCACCCTCGAGTACATATATGCACCCTTGACATTATACTTTTAGGAAGTCACTGCGCACTGGGGAGATTTCAAAGGATTGGAAAATGGCAAATATTATCCCATTATATAAAAAAGGTGACTGGGCACATCCAAGCAACTATAGGCCATTAAGCTTAACATGCATCATAGGAAAATTAATGGAAGGAATTATTAAGGATAAGAATGAGTAGTACATGGCAAGTAAAAGAGTTTTTCTGAGCAGTCAGCATGGGTTCAGACGAGGGAGGTCATGTTTTACTAATATGCTGGAATTCTATGAGGAAGCAACAAAAAGATACGATCAAAGTAGGGTGATGTTTGTAGATGGGTGCAGAATTGGCTTAGACACAGGAAACAGGATTATGATGTGAGGAACCTTATCAGAATTGGTTCATATTAAGAGTGGTGTTCCACAGGGATCGATGCTATGGCCACTGCTATTTTTATTATATATAAATAATTTGTACAGGAATGTAATTAATGAGCTGGTTAAGTTTGCAGATGATATTAAGATAGGTGGATTGGCAGATAATTTGGAATCCTTTAAATCATTACAGAAGGACTGACAGCATACAGGCTTGGGCAAATTTGTGGCAGATGAAATTTAATGTAAGTAAATGTAATGTGTTACACATAGGGAGAAGAAATGTTAAGTTTGAATATACAATAGGAGAAATGAAAATCGAGAGTTACCTTTTGAGAAGGATTTAGGAGTCATAGTGGTCTCTACTATATCAACTTCCAAACAGTATTCAGAAACCATTAAGAAGGCAAAAGGAATGTTAGGTTATATAGCACGATGTGTGGAGCACAAGTCCAAGGATGTTATTCTCAAGCTTTTGTAAAAGAAGCCCGGACACAGACAGACACTGAGACAGCCAGATGTCCAAAACACACACATTTATTCTTCTTTTCTACAGCACAAAACAGCCACAATAAACTCACATGGTTCAGTCCTTTTTCTACTGTCTTTTCTTCTGCTGCCTCCACTCCTTTCTCGCAAGCTCCTTTCTCTTCCACCCGACTCCGGCTCTCCGAATGGAGTGAGGCTTTCCCTTTTATGTTGCACCTGGATGTGCTCCAGGTACGCCCCGATGAACCTCCTGCAGCACTTCCTGGTGTGGCAGAAGTGCTGCATGGGCACCAGGAAGCACTCCAGGTGCATTTGTTTCCTCTTCTGGCAGCACTTCCTGGTGTGGCAGAAGTGCTGCCATCCAGGGCTCCAGGATCGTCCAGGTCCACGGTCCTGATGTAATCTAGGAGGGCTGCCCTCTTGCGCTCCGGGGAACATATTGCCCCTCTCCCAGTCCTTCCCTTCTCCAGGTGTCCCGGTGGGGAAAGGTCTGCCACACATTATAATGCACTGTTGAGGCCTCATCTGGAGTACTGTGTGCAGTTTTGGTCTCCAGCCTACAAAAATGACATAGCAGCACTGGAAAAAGTCCAGAGAAGAGCGGCTAGGCTCATTCCAGGTCTACAGTGGATGAATTGCAAAGTAAGAACTGAGCCTTTTCAGTTTATGCAAAAGGAGATTAAGAGGTGACATGATTGAAGTGTTTAAAATTATGAAGGAAAATAGTACCCGTGGCTCAAGAATGTTATTTTAAAAAGATTTCATCAAGAACACGAGGACACAGTTGGAAACTTGTTAAGAGTAAATTTTGCACAAACTTTAGGAAGTTTTTCTTTACACAGAGAACCATAGACACTTGGGATAAGCTACCAAGTAGCATGATAGACAATAAAACTTTAAGGACTTTCAAAACTTGACTTGATATTTTTTTAGAAGAATTAAGTGGATAGGAGTGGCAAACTTTGTTGTGCTGAATGGCCTGCTCTCATCTAGATTGCTTTAATGTTCTAAAAACTTGATATCATTTTCATGATGAAATACATTAAAGCATATATTAAACATGTGGGGGTACAGTGGCGCAGAGGTAACAATGAGCTGGCAACCCTATCCTGAGATTGTTTCTGCCTCGCAAACAATGCGTGCTGGGATGGGTGTGACCCTGGATGGAATAATTTATTGTAGCAGTACTGTCTGTCAAATATACCAACCCCCAATTCCTGTCCTTCTGATTTCTTTTTCCACGTAACTAATCGCCATACAATAAGCGTCTGTAATAAATGTAAAACCAGCTGTAAGCTTATAATGTAGATTCTTCAAAACTTTTAAGGAACATTTAAAAATCTTCATTATACATGTTTAACTATTCCTTCCATCCATAGAGGGTCGCACCATTCCCAGCAAGCACTGAGCACAAGGCAGGAACAATCCCTGAACAGGGTACCAGTTCATTGCAGAGTGCATACAAGCACACCCATACTGTACACTAGTAGCATCAATTAATTAAGCATCACCAAATCCCCTAACCTAATGCAGCAGTGCTACCACCGCATCACTGTACCTGCACATATTTAATTATTAACAGTTTACAGAATTTAAATAAAATTAACAGTTTATTTGTAAAATGTAATATACATACTTTAATGCATTTCATCATTAAAATGAAATCTAGGATACTGTACATCCTAGTATTCTAACAGCACACAGCTCCAAGGGGGATAGCTCTTGGAAATCTAAATCGAAGTTAGAAGCCAGTCATCATCATGGGACAAGAAATCAGTGTGATTTGTAAATACACACTCTCTTCTAATTCTTCCATTCATTATGTATTCTAACAACAATAGTTGTTAGTTGGAATAGTTTGGCCATTATGATATTACAGAATTATTAAAATCAAGTGAATTACAAGGGACGTTCAAATAGTTTCCACACTTTTATCAAAACCAAATTACATCACTTTTCTACATAGTCACCTTCTTTTGCGATGCAATTTTCCCAGCGTCATACCAACTTCTTAATACCATCAGCAAAAATGTTTTTGGTTGAGCGCATAGCCACTGATGCACCTCTGCTTTCACATCAGGGTTCTTTCTTCATTCCTCGTGGTCGTAGCTGTAGCTGGACATCCGGAGCTCTCTGCATCCGTCACACTAGTACGGCCATTTTGGAACATTTCAATCCACTCACAGATGACTCCATGAGAGAGAACTTTAACCCAATACCGAGCACACATGTGGAGATGAATTTGTGCTCCCAGCACACCTTCTGCCCACAAAAAGTGTAAGACAGATCGCTGTTCCTCTTTGGTGCAATTTATAAGTTTTGCAGCCATCTTCATCACTGGGTGACAACTCTTATTACTAAACTGCAAAGGCAGCCAGCTTGTCAGACAGAACTAGTCACATGACTCCCTCGGACACAACCAATTACTACTCCTACTGCCTTCACCGTTTCCAATGAAAATATAAAAGTGCAGAAACATTTTTAACATCCCTTGTAAATTTGTAAACAATATGCAATTAATTTTGGTGTACAGTATCTGATAAAACCTGCATCATGGTTGTGAATCTAAAAAAGAAAGGGAGACCACACAGAAACAGTACCACTGCTTTGATGCAAATGTGTGTACACATGGTGTGAGGCTACCCTGAAAATGTGTGTGGCTTTATGCCAAGCTTAGTTTTTATACATCTCGAAGTAGGCGTGGAAATGGGCGAGTGCAACATTTTTATGCATATGCATCATTTATACATGATGCAACAGGAGATTGTATCAGAGTCACAGATATAAATGGGTTCAGTGCACTCCGCTGGCACTCGGTGAAGTGCGCTATATAAAAATAAACTGAATTGAATTGAAATAGGTCAAAACTGGAATCAAAAAGCAAGATGTTAATCAAAAGCCTTGGGACAAAAATGAGTGTCAAAAAGACAGAACAAACCTACCACTAGGGCCAGCTTGGAAGATAAGCCAAGTATGCTACATGAAGCAAGACGTTATTTCACAGAGAGGCATTGGTGCCATTTTACAACATCATAATAATAACATCATAAACACAAAGGCAAGGTCACAGTAAACAGATAAAACTAAAATGGTACCAAAAGTAAATATTTACATAATTAAAATTTGAAAGTTAGACTTCAAAAACAGAATCTGTATGCCAAAAAACAATAAAATAAATGAAGATATGTCTGTTATTACAGAAATCCACACTTGGTCCATGTCTGTCTGCTGTTTGCATGTGCTCCACATACTTTATCTTCCTAGGTTTCCTGTGTTCAGCTATCTGACAGTTGTAAATCTGCCAAGTATGAATGCATTAATGAACACACTTGCCCCCCATCTTGGACTGCTTCCTGTATTGCCTCCAGTGCTGCCGGGAGAAGCTCCAGCCCCATAATGTTATAAATATAATTTTTTCTGCCATTTTTTAGTTAATTGTGCAAATCTCACACATGATTATTTGGTTTTGTTTGATTTTTATATTGTTTATAATATACAATTTAACCTTTATGATGATGATGTTACCTCAATTACCATTTAGAGAGACTTTCTTCGTGTCCATGCCAACATTTTGCAATTTTTTCCAATGTTCACAACTTTGATGTGTATTTTTTGTCAAGCTGGTTGCTACCACATTCACACGACCCAAGATATCATCATGTGGCGCCTATTTAAGGTGGCATTTTGGGAGCTGGTGCATCTTTTCACAAACTACTCTTTGCAATTGTTTATTTTGGTTAGGGTTGTCTCTTTTTTTATTTCAGCATTCCATCCCAGCTGCTGAATTGCAATTCCGTCTTACTCCTCTGGCTTTGTTTACTTAGTATACTGTTACATTGTTAACAAATCTCTGCTTATGCTTAGACCTCAACCTTGCCTCCTGTTTTGTCTTGGTAGAGTAATATATTACTCTGCTCTAATATTTTACTCTACTTTCCCCTTTTGTATTATTAATATGTAGCCTTTGTCAGAATGCCTCAAATCTCACAGACTTACCACTGTTTATAAGGTATTTTACCATATAACCTCTCCCCACCTTCCCTTCTACATTTATAACCTCAGGCAATTAGGTGTAGTAAATGACAAGCTGGAGTTAAGTTACAATTTAAATAATGTATTATTGATAATATTAACAAATAATAACAATATGCAAAGTACATTTGAATATTGGCAACCATACAACCTGATAAATGCTGATGTGTAGTTTCAGGTGGCACACAGACTTGTTAGTTACTTAAAATGTCTCTAGTTAAGGCATCATTTTGTGGTCAGCTTTCTTTGGAACAGCCCACATGCCTGTCTCAATATGGCTGCCGACCTGTGCTCTTCATTGTGTTGTCCTTTTCAGTTTGTGGTGTGAGATGGTCTTTCATCAGTTTGGTAAGAGAGAGAGAGGTAAAGCAAGCAAATTTATAGGTATTCTGTCCATCCCCTACAGCCATTAGGGCGTCATGGTACTTAAAGGTTTTTGATACAAGCCTTTACTTTTGATACAGCCATACTTCATTCCAATGGGGCAGAGAACACCTTCACACCTGCCCCCATGAAGCTTGCCAGTTAGGCAGTCTGGCTTTCCTGTAGGGGTTGATTGAGGTACTCCAGCAGAGAAACATTTGCCAAACTTGTTTGAGGTAATTCCCCCAACCCTGTCATAAAAATTACAAAGGACTGGTTCTTAAAAGGGGGGAAGGGGTTCTTAACCATCTAAGCATTGCTGTTCTTATCAATGATAGACATTGGTGTTACAAGTTACCAATAAAGACATACAAAGTATTTATAAACTTATATCACAGCACAACACCTCTTCCCTTAAAAATAATCTCTTTTCTTATTCCTGATCCAAACTTCTGAAATAATTACAGTTTAGGCTGCTTATCAGTATGTCCCTAATACTACCCCAGAATGAATTAAACACATTTGAGAATGTTATAAAAGTTATAGATTATAGCTTTTATGCAACCCAAGAATGCCGATATTTCCTTAAAAAGAACAGAAGATTGTAATGTCAGCATTTCTTACCTTTTAATTTAACTCATAATGACACAAATGTACTGGTGGATATGGTAAAATAATCCTCCTGCAGTGATGGGGGAGTGCATGCTTTTAGCTGAAGAGCAGGCGAAGCACCAAGACTTTAGAAGCTACAGTTGATGTGATTGGTGGCACATACAAATTATCTGCTCAACAAAAAGACAGCACCTTTGCCACAGTGTAGCTTACAGACATAATGAAGCCATGTCTTTTTTCTGCAATGGTTTGTATCTCCATTATTTTTTTCTCCTGCCAGTGCTTTCATCCATGCCTTTTCAATCTTAATGTCTCACCTCTGATTTTGCTAATCTTATTATTCCTCCTACTCTTCACTTGCCATTCTAGCAGTGAGAACCAGGTGTCACTGCTTCCCTCTTTCCCTCATTCTTGGTGCTTTGTTCAGGCTCTGCATCATTAACCATCTTCCCTTGAGCTCTACCAGCCACCCCTCATGACATGACAGCACTGCCCTTGTTTCTTTTTCACTCATTTTCTTTTAATCATTAAAGGAAACAAAGGCCAGGTCCACAGTGGCATTTCTGTATGTTACTTTTGACATTCCAGTCTTGCCTACCCCTTTCGATTGGCCATCTTAATATTCACCGGTGGCAGCTGCAGCACTCCTCTAGATCCCACTGTCTTAAAATCACTTTCTTGTTGTTCTTGTTCCATTCTCTATATTTGTAGCAGCTGAGGCATTTACCCACAATGTGCCCAATTAAATATCAGTTAGCTTTGCCATTGCTTTTGTTGAAATGAGCATTCCACCATATCACACCAGGCAGTGGAGCTCTCTTCTTTCCTGATTTCCTCCACTGTTTATTAGTGAGATCATCACTGTCTCACACACCAGGTGCCTTCCTTCTGCACCCGGGTGCAGCTTACAGTTTTTGCATTTTCAGCTACCAACATATGGAATGGCAGAAGATGCCTCATCTGGCACTATGCCCTTCTTTCTGTGTTTCCCCATTTTTTGCATTTGCTCCTCCTCTTGAGACTCTAAGCCCAATTCTACTTGCTGTGTGTGTGTTTTTTTTTACTGCCTTGTTATACAGCCAGATATTTCTTCTCTAATCACTTTATAGTAAATGACTTAATCCTTTCTTTTCCAAACCTGTGCTCTCTCTTTCTCTGTCAGAAACATCTTCTATATGTACTGTATGTGGGAAACGATCCACTGCTGCAGTTGTTAGCAGTTCCTACTGCCTTTGTAAATGTCACTGTCATGCTCAGCAAATCTTTTCATCATATTATGACTTTTTACTATTTTTACAACAGATTAATCATTTACATTATATCTTTCAGGTCATTGCAAATCTAAAAAAATAAAACTGAACACCTCGGTACAATAAATGGAGTCAAGTGCAAAAATAAAAATGCAGCAGCAATCAATTATTTATCCATGCAACATCTTTATTGTGTATACATTACTTATATGAAATATATTCCATCTTTAAGTAAACTGTTATTTTTAAAGTGTTATTTTGTATCCTTATGGCAAAAGAGATAAACTGCATAAAATAATCTCATTAAGTTATTCAAATGAATTTATTAATTTTTATACTTTGTAAATAAAATGTTACCTCATAAAATCTGCTTTTATTACTTTAATGATATATTGTTTAATTTTAATGCTTTATTATATTTTTTTTTCCACATTGTATTTTGGTGTTTTGCTTAGTGCTCCTGCACCACAGCACTACATAAGGTAAGCGCTTTCAATTTGATTCTATTTCTTTATAGATTTTATATTTTTATATATTTACATCTTTAAAATAGGTATAGTAGGTAGGAATAGTGATTTTTTTATACAGTAAATGTGCACGTGGAGCAAATGGACAAACTTGACAAATGTTTGAAGCCTAATAACTAGCATTCACCCAAAACCTAATCTGCCGTTGTTACTAAGTTGTCCATAAAATTTCATACGAATCAGTCATTTGTTCTTGAGTTTTTCCATAGATACAAAAATGTACAGACACACATATTTCCAAAAGTGCTCAAAACATGTTTGAAGGTTTTGCTTTTGAAAACCTAGTTGATTTTTTTCCTGAAAACAACAACCAAATACGAAATGCAGAGAATTAAAAAAAGATACTGAAAAACCACTAGGAAATCAAAACAGTTCACTACCTGGTAAGTAAAGAACAAAATTCTAACTACATTTTAAAGTAAAGACCAGTCAGAGTGGTAAAAAGGGTGATCTGAAACATTTTGATATGGAGGAATAATAGTAAATGCTTATTAATAAGTCACATTTATTTTAAAGATAAACATAAGACATTTTGTTCAATGATGAATGTACAAAGACCATTTTAACCTCTGATCATTTAGGATTGTAATCAGCCTCCTTATATAACAGATAATTCTTATGTTAATTACACAACAGACTTATTTCTGCCATGCTGCATCTGTAGCCATATTCACCCCTCTCTAAACACAAGGGCCATGTGTTTTCTGTGTGAAAATTTCCTTTTTGAGCAAATTCTAGTGAGGAATGTTTTGAAAGTATTTGCAAAAATACTTGCAAATGTGAATATTTTTACCATTGTAGTAATTAAGCTGGTTGTTTTAGTTTTACTCTTTTTCCTCTTTTTTCAAGTGTAGTTTCTTTTTAGTTTTTTTAATGGTTCTCTATTGTGTTAATTTGCTTCAACTTATGTTTGGTTATTCAGGCATGTTTTGCGTTAAATAAGCAGCCAGGTTACGTGAACGTAATAAAATATTTTAGTATGATATTGCCCCTTGATATGTTTGCCCAATGACTCCTTTTTGCCAAATTCGCATTTTGCTCAATTCCATTCAGTAATTAATTTTTGCAGATTTACATTATATGTTTCCTCATCTGCAGATTTGTGTTATACTTAGGGGTACATGAAAAGTACCTAAACAATCTTGGAGTACATGCTGACATTACCATTGTAATATAATATTTGTTGTGATAATCACCACATCAGCCTTTGAGGACTTCTTTTCATGCAATTCACAATGTTCATGACAGCCTCAGGTTACCAGTGGAAGAGCTGCTGAATTGTACATTTTGTCCTCACAATAAGATACTGTTTATGAATTCTTCACATGTCAACTTGAAATAGACTGTGTGAATATACAGTACAACTCCACAGTTAAAATGTGCAGATCCAGTGAATGCCTTCTTTCCAGCACTCACACAAATAACGAGATATACAAAATTAAATGTAATGTGCACAGAGACTTCCTACTAACTTTTTCTGAATTATGTTTGCTGCTGATAAAACAAAGGAAGGTGATCCTTACTGTGTACAAGGCTACTTTTTTGTACAATGCACAGGTGATCAAAAAAAGTGGGAAGTACTTAGGAGAATCCTACTTACCGTATATATATGTACTATGAAACCACGTGTGTAAGTTGTTGTAATTTTCATTTCTATTTAATTTTCATGTGCCTTATTGTGAACAGAACCTGGGTTTAACACAATTTTGAGGAATTTATTTATTAGTGTTATTCAGTAATGCCATTTTGTGTTTTTTTTTTGGACACCACCATTTTGTGAATCATGTAGTCATGACATGGGTCCTTATTGCCAGAGGTGTGACCTTAGTGGTCACGACTTTAAGGGGTTAATTGTTGAACGTTAAAAACATTGTTTTTGACTGCCATTTTGTATCAGAGGTTTCAGAAAAAAAGCTTAAAAGAATAGCATGTGTTTATTAAATGCTTTTGGTAACAACTTCTGCTCTACCTATATTTCTACTACAATTTTAGGTTTTTGAATTTGTCTTGACAATTGTGCTTCATTATGTTTTTTTGGTTGATGACTCCTGTCTCTTATTTTGGTCCTTTTTTTAAAAATTCTATGTTATCTTCTCAGTGTTAGAATATCAGTAGGAAGAGATGTATAAAACTGCACAAGCTATCCCCCACCAGACTGAAGTTATTAATTTTAATATGATAAGGCACTACATTTTGGCATTCAGTAGGGTGATAGCTGTGCTCGAGCAGCCTTTAGACTCATCAATCGCAATGCTAGCCCCAATTCTGTGTTTCCATCCAATCCTAATTACAGAGAAAAAGGCAAAATGTGAACTTTGATTGCAAGGGTGAAGGTTTACAGAGATTGGTGAATGTCAGTTGAATGGCTTCAGCTTGTTAAGAGAAATCTGCTAATACCACAAACTGTGTGCTGTTTAGAGCCACTGAATTGATACCTGTTTTTGCAGTTTTAATGGAAAAGCACCTGCCAATCATTTGACCATGATAAATTGTATAAAAGCAATTGTAGTCAATAAAGTCAAAACATCACAAGTTGGCATACATGGAAACCCTTCTATTTTATGATCTTTGAATATATTTACTATTGTGATGAAACGTGAAAATAATATTAAATTGTGCTAGAATTCTTTTTTCTGCTGTGTATGACAGAAAAACAAAACAGAAATACTATGTATCAGTATGAAAACCATGTATCAGTATCCTTTCTTGCAGCACTTTATTAACAGAATTAAGCTGGATATTATTCCCATTGATAAGCAGTATTGTTCTGCCTAAAAGACCCTCCAAAGCATCCATATACTAATTATTTCTGGCACAGCCTTAGTTTTCTTGTTTTATACGGTGTAAGAAACCCCAGTGGAATTATTTTCTTATAATTAACTAGAGCCTTTGCAGCAGTACTACTTCAAATACATCATCCAGTACCCTTTTTAATTAAATGTAACATTTTTTGTTTGATATTCTTTTTTGTCAATAACATTTGAGAAAAAACATGTTTTAATAATGAAGGTGAAGTCTGATAATATAAAGAAACATATTAAACAAGTATTAAAAAATATATCAGGGTTGTTCTTGTTAAATTAATAATAAGCCATTAAAAGAAAGCCTTCATCAATCAGCATTAAGTCATGTGAAACCGCTCTTCTTTTACGGTTTGTATCAATATGGAAAATCAATTTTTCATTTTCCCTATCCTCTGTAATCTTCTATTACCGTTTTTAGAGTAAGCAACAGTGTTCTGTCAGCTGTCAAGCCATCACTTAGTTCATTTAAAAATGCTGTCTTTTACTTTAGAAACAAACTGAAATGTTAAAAAAACACCCTAAATGTTTTTTCTTTAAAATTTATTTTGCTCTTAAGTTATTCTAGAATATGTCATTATTGTTGTATTCATGATATTTCTTCCTCAGTGCATATGCTTATTTTTCTGAAATATACCAAATTCACATAAGCACACTAAATCAGTCAATCACTATACAATTTGTAATCAATAACCTTAAATAACTTTAAAAATCAATACTAAGGACTATTCTGTTTTGGTGGAAATCAGGAGCACATGAACTACATGGGGCGTCACGGTGGCACAGTGGTAGCGCTGCTGCCTCGCAGTTAGGTGCCCGGGTTCGCTTCCCGGGTCCTCCCTGCGTGGAGTTTGCATGTTCTCCCCGTGTCTGCGTGGGTTTCCTCCAGGCGCTCCGGTTTCCTCCCACAGTCCAAAGACATGCAGGTTAGGTGGATTGGCAATTCAAAATTGGCCCTAGTGTGTGCTTGGTGTGTGGGTGTGTTTGTGTGTGTCCTGCGGTGGGTTGGCACCCTGCCCAGGATTGGTTCCCTGCCTTGTGCCCTTTTTTGGCTGGGATTGGCTCCAGCAGACCCCCGTGACCCTGTGTTCGGATTCAGCGGGTTGGAAAATGGATGGATGGATGGATGAACTACATGGATATAACTGCCATAAAACTGAGCTGTTTTATTTTTATAATTTATTTTATTACATTAGTTTATTTGCAGAATACATGGTAGCACAGCTGCAGAGTACTGGGTTTGAATCACATTTACAACTTTCCAATCCTAAGGTACTTCTTGCATTAATGACTGCTAAAATAAGAATTTATAGATGCCATTTTTTTCAATAAAATGGTAAAATCACATCGTGTCTAAGAATTTTATTAGTCTTCAACATATTGAGGGCTTGAAGTACATCTGACTCTTCTATTTTAAAATCTATGAATTCAGAGTTTGTTTTTACTCCTCATGAGGCATTCAACTTGTTTCTTCCTTTATAAGTATTTGGGTGAAACACTTATTTAGTTCATTTGTTAATTCCTTCTAATTTTAAATGATTTCTCCATTCATGTCTCTAATGTTTCTTAATTTCCCTATTATCATTTTTTACTGGAGTAGTACTGAAGAAATTACTTGCTGTTTGTCTTGGCTTAACTAGCAGTTTTTATTTTGGTTTCTCTTGTGACATTTCAAATACTTTTTTTGATCTCTTGCTGTAGTGTACAGTATTCCTCTACAGTATGTTAGAATTATCTGTCTTTTTAAAAATTTTCTTATACAGTGATCTTTTTAGTTTACGTTTTTAATAATACTCCTATTTATCCATTTTGGACAATTTTTTACTCTTTTTGTTTTATTGCCTTTCAAAAAAAATATTTTGGGCCTGGATTAGAAGATCTCTGAAGTGATCTCTGTCATTTATAGTTGCTGAATTTTTGCTTTCCTGTTTAATGTTTTTTAGACACTTCCTCTTACCCATTAAGTCTGCCTTCATCACGTTATGTCTTTTTTTTGGTGTACATTTGTGTGTTTTCGAAGATTATCTCAAATTGTACCATTTTGTGATCACTGTTGCTTAAAGTATCAATAACTTTTTGTTTTTATTACCGTCTTTATTGTTTGAAAAGATGAGGTCTAGACAAGTGCCGCCATTTTAGTTTCTTTTTTTGTTTTTCAAATAAATACTTCCCAGTCAAGTTTTGGAAAGTTAAAAATCACCCATGACCACTACATCCACTTTGTTGCACAGATGTCTTATTTGATTAAATGATGCTATTATCTAACATTTCAGAATTTCGTGGTCTGTAGCAAGCTCCAAAAACTGGATGCCTTTCCTCCTTACTAGTTTAACCCACTTGTGGTGGGTTGGCACCCTGCCCAGGATTGGTTCCTGCCTTGTGCCCTGTGTTGGCTGGGATTGGCTCCAGCAGACCCCCGTGACCCTGTGTTCGGATTCAACGGGTTGGAAAATGGATGGATGGATGGATAGTTTAACCCACAGTATTTTTGACATGTTTCCTTTTTCGATCTTGAACGAATATACATGTACCTCTACACCCCCTTTTTTCCTTCCTTGTCTGTCTGTCCTGAAGCATGTATAGCCACAAATATTATAGTATATTCCTCTCCATCACTCTCATTTACCCATAATTCTGTAATTCCTACACTATCATAGTCCCAAGTCAATACTGTTGCCTATTGTCCATGCATTTATTTCTAATGCGTTTTACATTAATGAGTTAATATTTTAAACAAAGAAAACTACATTTTGTGTTTTTAGTTGAGTTTTCTTTAGGTTTAGTTGGCTGTTTTTTTGTATCTTCCTCAGTTTCCCACCCATGTTTCTGACAGCAGTCTGTATATCTGAAAAGAAAACCATATATATTCTGATAATGTGATTAATTTTTAAGTATGTTAAAATTACTTGAAGCATCTTCTTCAGACCAGTAGACTGGATTAATATGGCAGGCCTAGCAGTAAACCTGATTACAAAAAAAAATTAAGAGTTAAAGTAACACTAAATGAGCTATTGGTATTACATTATCAAATTCACTTAATCCAACTTAGAATCTAGGCATTCTACAAACTATGCTGACAACATTGGACGTAACATAAGAACCAATTCTGGATAGGATAGCAGTCCATCACAGGTCTCGAATATTCCTCATGCTTACAAATCCTGAGCCAAAGCAGACAAACATACAGTATCTGTATTGTATGGTACCATAACAGATATAATAAAGTTTATACATACATCTACTGTATATGAAAAACATTGTGGATGTGGACATCTTGTGGCAATATTAGCCTTTTATAATATTGCATCACTCCAGGCTATGGCTACTGATGTACCCCACTACACCTACTATCATAATGAGGCATTGGTGCCGCTTCTCTCACATGCCCTTTTTCCTCTGGCCTTCCCTACCCTATCCATTGCTGAACAACACTAACCACATGCTGTTGTTGTGGTCTCTAATGTGGTTTGTCCTTCTACATCTTGAGTGTTCTTTTCTGCTTATCATTTTAATTGATAATTATTTAATTATCATTAATTGTTTCTTCGTTTTTTATTTTGATGCCTTTGTCCACTTGTCTATTTGTATCTGTCAGATCACATAATTAAATAAATATCCATCTTTTTCCTTACTTATTTGTAATGGCTCCCTAATTGCCTTCTGTTTCTCTGGGTTAGCAGTAGGCTCATGCTGCATGCCAAGTGGTGGGGTATTGCTCTGTTTTCTCTCTTTATGCCTGTGCTTCCTCACTCTTTTCTTTGAGTATGCATTGTGCAAATTCCTCTCAGTTCTGTTTATTTGTTTGCTATGAAAAAATCAGTTGCACAAAAAATAAGTTAAGAAAACCTGAATTAGTTGGTCTAATTTATTTGGGAGTATGTCTTCAAGAGTTGTAAGTACAATTACCTCCTTCCCTAGGGACGCATTATAAAAAACTGGTATTTTTTCAAAAGTGTCAAGTTAAGTAAGCATGGAGTAGAATGTTAATGCAGATGCTCCCCATTTTTGTGTCTGCAGGTTGAAAAAAGAGGTTTTAGTCGAAAAGAGACACTGCATAATATCCAAAGTGGCAGAAGCAGGTGAAGCAGTTATAACTGGGAGTAAGTCACTGGTGATTACCAGGTTTATTACATTATGAATACAGTGCAAAGCGAGAGAAATATGAAAAAAAAAAATTGATTTTGCCAAAAAGAAAAGTCCAAGAAAATTTGTTGAGTTGATAACAATGAGTATAGTAAAGACTGAGAAAAGAAGGAACATGTCAGGTTTGTTAACTCCTGATATGCATGAGACATTGGGGACAAAAACACTTCATCTTGTTAAAAATGTCCAAGAATGTGTATGGTAAATAGAAGAGGAGGGAAGAGATGGTACTTATACAGTTCTACTCTGACATCCACCTAGGGCTGGGGGTCCTTTCTGTTATCACAAACCTTGCCCCATTGGTGGAGTTATTATTTTAACTACAGCTTAGCCAATATCATTTACGGCATCCCCTTTGACTTATTTTGGTGTCCAGTTTGTGTAGCCATCATATGGGTGAGGCCTTCCCCTTTGCCTATTTTTGGGTTTTGTGGGCCCTTCATTTAAATGGATAAATGCCCCCAACTCTACAAATTTTCAGATGCTACTAACATTAAAGCACAAACAGTAATAGCATTAAAGGGTGTGTTCCAAAGGAGAATCTTTCTTGCAATGAGAATTATTCTTTACCAAATGTATCACCTCCTGTGAATACAACTTTGGACATAGTGTGAACTCCTCTAACCCGCTAACCCAAATAGGGACCGGTGGAATCCAGAGTCTTGTGATATAGAGGGTCAATGGCTTAGCAACTGGTGGTCAGTTTTTAAATAAATAAATAAATATCTGGCTCAAACTCCATGGGTGTGCAGGTTCATGTGGCCACATGGAGGTGATGGAATGATCGAGACGGGACACACCTGTACGGGAGGGTGTGGTCTGTCTTGATTAATTCATTGGCTTTATATGGTTTGCAAAAAGAAAGAGAAGGCAAACAAAGAGAAACTGTATTATCGTAGTATTTCCCTGTACTTACCCTTTACCTGTTTTTCCTGAAGGGTAAGTGTTCTCGTTAAGTTCATTATCGGGCTGGTCTACTGTTGCACTTTAAGATGAACACACACATACTGTACATAGATATACGCATACACACAGACCCTAACCACAACAGTGCCCCATGAATCACACACACATGCTGATTAACCTCTAGCACTATAAACCACACAAGTGCTTTAGGAATAACACAGCCTGTCACTCAGCACTTCAAGAGACTTACTTATTATCGGCACAAACAACATACAACGTTTTAATGATATCGCAGACCTAAATATTACTTTTGGTCTACAAGAATACATTTAAACATACAAAGACTCAGCACTCTTTGCCCTATAGGCCATTTATCGCCAAGAATACCTTCTTTACGTACTGTTCCTACCATTGAGTTGAGCTCTCACTCTCAGCCAAAATAAACCTCGCAGCACAGAGGTAATGGCAAATCTCTAGCTGCACTAGGTGCTCAAAGAAATCTAACTTATTACTTCAATCACTCTAGACATTAAGACACAGCATAGAAAGTTAAAAGCAGCATGGTATTTATTACAAGAATAATCATAATACCACTGGAACAAAGAGTAATAGAAAATAGGTACTGATAGGAAAGTCTGAATATACTGTATATAGTCTTTAGAAAAGCTTACGAAAAAGTTACAGATGACAAGGATGAATGTCCCAGGGTGGCGTTTGATTTAGCAATCGACATTCATGAAAATGCTGTTAACTGACGATCTGATGAAAACTGGTCACACGTGTCTTTGTTGTCTTCTCTGACGTCGCTCTTCCTTTGTCGCTGTTTCTCCTCTTCTGACGTTGCTTTCAAATGAGGCATATTTATTATGAAATGTCATGCCGTGGTTTCACAACACATGCACCTGATTGGCTGGCTGTCAATATGATTGATGAATTTTGCTCAAACTCTTTAATCTATCTTTTCCCAGATAATAAAGTTTTTTTGATGTTGCCTAAAACATCGCCATGTCCATCTTTCCCAGGCTGTAAACCAAATTGTTGTCCCAGATGCCCATCCATAAAATAAAACAGCCTAAGGTATTGGCTCAGCATCCTTTCCCAGGCTGTAAAACCATTTTAGCACTATGCTATGAACAACTGTTATAAAAGTGAGGTGTAAGGGAAGAGGATATGCCTTGATTTGTCCTAAATGTAGTTCATCTGTTTACTTGTCTTGAACAAAATATAATGGAAAATTAAACCAAAATGTATGAATTTTATACACTATAACAGAAACCAAACAGAACATGAAGGCAGTAGCCAGTCCGCCAATATGGAGGAGTGGAGGCAAGCAGTCAGGGCTCCGTGGAGGAGTGAGCGATCAACGTTCTAGGGGTGAATCGATTCCCCGCTGACCAGCTGAAGGGGTAGCAAGAAATGATAGAAGTCTCCCTAGGGATCCAGGAGGCACCAATTTTTGTGAATGGAGAAGACAGGAGAGGCAGCTTGGGGTGTCAAGAAAGACGCAGAAAAGGAGGCAGTTGTGGCTAAAGCTGTAGGTGGAAGGGATCGCAGTTGCTGATGTCTCTGCCGACTGTGAAACCTGAAAAGGGTGAGCCAAGGTTACAGTGATGGAATACATGTTGGTCTGAAGGAGATAGAGGATTTAGGTAAAATGGGGTGAGAGGCAGGACTGTGATGGGCAGGAGGATGGATGCTGTGGCAGAGAAACAAATGAGGGGTGCAGGACAGATGCCTCACATCTGGGGATTTTAGAAGGGAATCCTGACTTTGTTTTAACCTCTGATTTTAAACTATTTATTGAATTTTTACACCTTCACCATGGACATCAGGTTGTTAATATTTATTGGAAGTTATTTAATTATTTAAGGGATTATTTATTTATTAAGTAGTAAGAGCATTGCACTATGTGACTGTATTTTTGTTTTTGATTGAGACACTTTTAAATAAAGGCACTTGCACTTTACACCCATCCATTGCTGATGGTGTGTGTCCTGAATTGCTACGACCCATCACTTGCCTATGTTATTGGCAGTTCGGGTTCAAGTGGCTCCCAAAAAATGTTTTCCGGGAGTGGGACCAAACTGCACCGTCACAAGTCTGGACAGGCTGATGGTTCGTCAAAGGATGCACTCATGAACACACTCATTGAGATCTAATTTAAAGTCAACAATCAGTTTAACACAGGAAGACTAGAGAAGAATCTATACCTCCAGATTGAAGATTCAAGAGTTTATTTCTCATTCACACAATTATATAGGTACAACCAGCAGTGAAATGAAAAGCTGTTCTACTCCAAGATTGTACAAAACAAAAGTAAACATGCAACAGAATAAACAATAAAATTAAGGAAAAGATAATAAAATGAAATTAAATAAGGTTAAGTTAAACTAAACTAGATTAAAGTTAACTTAAAATCTGAAACAGTGAAAAATAAAAGGAATATAGTGACTGTAGAGTAAGTTACAGCGCTTTGAGTACTGAGAAAAGCGCTATATAAATGTAATGAATTATTATTACAGTGAGTGTGCCATGAATTTTAATGTTTGTTGGCATGTCAGAGTTCAGGATCCTGATAGCCTATAAGTAAAAGCTCCTCTTCAGTCTCAGTTTTTGCCGTTAGGCTACAGAGCCACATTCCGGAGTTGAGCAGACTGAACAGACTGTTACTAGGATGAGTGGAGTCCATAATTTTTTTAATTGCCCTGGTCCTGCCGCACTGGGTGTAGATACCCTGCAGAAAGGGCAATGCTGATCTTAATATGAACTCTGCTGAATGCACCTCTCTCTGTAGGGCTATGCGATCTTGGACGGAGCAATTCCCAAACCATGATGTGCAGCTTTGTGTTAGAATGCTCTCTATAGCACCGGTGTAAAAAGTTTTTAAAGTAGGTGGGGAGATCTTGAATTTCCTCACCCTCCTCATGTGATAAAAGTGCTGTCTTGCCTTCATGAGCAGAAATTGTGTGTGCTGGGTCCATGTCAGGCCCTCGGTGATGTGCACACCCCAGTTCCTGAAGCCGCTCACTGTCTCAACAGGAACTCCGTTTATGCTGATGGGGCTGTAGATCTGCTGCTGCTTCCACCTTAAATCTACCACTAGCTCCTTGGTCTTGGTCTTATTCGGTGAGAGGTTATTTGCCTGGCACCATACTGCCAGGATCTCTACCTCATCCAGATAAGTCTCACTGTAGTTGCTGGAAATGATGCCTAAAGACTACTGTGTCATCAGCAAACTTAACAATGGTGTTGGACCTGTGCTTGGCCACACAATTGTGTGTGTAAATGGTGTACAGTAGAGGACTCGGTACACAGCCTTGTAGAACTCCTGTGTTGACAATGATAGTGCTGGAGAAGCAGTTGCCTGTTCTCACCACCTGAGGCCTGCCCATTACAAAATCCAGCAACCCTTAAGAGAATATGTACTGTACTCAGATTGAATTACTGGGCCTTTGAGTAGCACTACTAAACTTTCCATTTCTTGCTGGAGTACTACCAAACTTCAAAGATGAAGTACATGAAATGAAATTATCACAAGAATATTTTATAAATATTATGACCATAATTTGTTTGAGTCATCCAACAGCAAATAAAGTCTGATTTAAATTTCTAAAATGTAATAACAGTTTAATTCTTACTTGTTTTTGTTCCTGAATCCTGATTTTGGGTAAGAAAAGATAAAAAGGAAATGCACCAAGAGTATGTTTAAGAGAATCATTAAACTAACTATTATTGTAAAATTTATTTTTCAAAGAAAACATGGCTGCATTTTTGGAAGTCTATCCATTCATCCATTTTCTAACCCATTTATGTAGTTAAGGATTGTAGAAAGTTTATCATTGCAGTAATGGTTACCCACACCTCTTTAGGACATGCTGATGTAAATCCATATGGGCATGGAGAAAATGTGCCAGCTCCACAGTATTTGAACTCATGGTATTTGAGGTATAAGTTACTGGTGCTAACCATTATAACCTTATGCTGCACTTTTGCTTGGAAATGTTACAAAATATTACTTTAACTGTAAATACATAGATAACTTATTTTTAAGTTTCACCAAGGGGCCCATCATACCTTGACTTGCCATTTTTTAGACACATTAGGTGAAATAAAAGTATAAAATAATATAATCTCAAAGGTACTGATGTGCTGAATGGCCTGTTCTTGTTAAAAATGCTCTTCTGTTGCATTTTCTTCATAATTTTAAACATTTAATATATCAGATCCCCTCTCATTCAATTTATCACATTGAAAAGACTCTAATCTCTGTCCTCATAATGTAGATGTTTCAGTTCTTTAATAAGCTGGCTACATTTTTCTAATGTTATGTCTTAAGAAAAACATGACATTACATATTGCAGCTGAAACACAACTGAATCAATGGCATAAAATTGAAATGATATGGACGGGCGACTGATCAGTCTTGTGCTGCATTTTGTGGTTTTTGTCTTTATTCTGGCAAAGCATTCATTTTTGACATTTTCACCCTGACAATTTATTTACTGGCCCTAGAGAAAATCTGTGTTTACACTTGGGAATAACATCATTACATAGAAGACTGCCCAAACCCAAAATTGAACCACAGACTTCCAGAAGTAGTGTAGCATTTAAAAATATAATACTGTAGCAGATTGAAACTTTAAGAGCTGTTTCCAAATCCTTCTGTTGTATTTATAAAATGAGTGCTGCTTCATTAAGCTTGACTCCCTGTGCGTTAATTATTTGTGCTGGTTTTGGAATTTTTATTTTGTTAAGTTACATCAAAAGATAAAAACTCCATTATCAAATACAAAAGTACTAAATGTTATTTAAAGCAAACTCCTAATGTTCCTTTTCACTAATTTATTGACTTATTTATATCACTGACTTGTCAGCCTCAATAGCTTACCATTTATGATGCTTAATGATGCTAGACAAACAGAAACAAATTGAGAATTACAGAAATGATGATCACTACATAAAATGTTAGCTTGTTTGCTATAATTATGGTCAAGTCATTATAACTGGATCCTGTGCATAAAAATCAAATTAATAAAAAAGAAACAACATGGTTGTTCATTGATCAGCAGTATTCTTTTAAAAGATATTTCATTTGTCCCAAAGCATCTTTTGAGGAACAGTACATTCATTGATGTTACATTTCCAAGGTACTGGATTTTTCATGCTAATGGACTGGCATTCCAGCCAGACTTGATTCCAGCCATGTAGCCATGCCTTGACCGAATGAATAAGTGGCATAGCTGTGGGTCTACATCTTTTTGTGGAAGCTTAGGCCTTTTAATGTGGGTGACTAGTTACTGAGAGTGCTTTACTTTTCCATAGTACATAGTACAGTGTAATTCTTTAGGATCTATTGAGATCTCACAATTTCCTTAAAGCATCACCCAAAGGAGTAGAGAGAAAACCTGAAAATACAACTACTAGTTCCAAACACCATTTTTAACATATACAAATTTATTAATGGTTAAATATTCATTAATATAAATATTGGTAATTTCCAAAACATATAGAAGAACAATTATTTCACTAATAACTAAAGAAAGAGAAGTAAACTAAGTCTAAATAAATTTAAATAACAATATTAAAGCTAACAACAATTTTAAGTAACATAAAACCAGAACTATTTAATCACAGTTAAGATTTCAAAGAAGTCACTAAAAATCTTAATTCTTAATTGAAAAAACCATATTACCCTTTGTAGTAGGAAAAATTAACTGGTAAGGGGCAAACAAGGAAATGAAAAGTACATAGAGAGATGGATGTGAGAGTAGTCAAAAGAACAGGCTAAGGTCAGAACTAGGAAGACAGCAAGTGACAAAACCTGATACGCAAGATAAAAACTCAGAAATCTGTTTAACAAAGCAAAAGTCATGTCTGTCTAAAATCCTTTCCCTGTCTCAATATTAGGTTGCTTGAGTTTTTGAAATAATCCAAAAAGTTGAATGAAAAACAATCACCAATCCTATTCTTGTACAGTATAGTTGCTAAATATTATCGTGACATCTTGTTGTACATAGCAAGCATTCAACAATAGCAACACACTGTTGCTATAATAAGTCACTGTTGCTGCTACTCAAAACTGAAAGAAAAAGGTACTAGAATAATGTAATAACCTAAATGGCACAATTGTTTACAATATTAGAATTAAATTATCAAAAAATAATTTATGCAAAATGTTCAATGATGCCCAATGCAAAAAAATCATGACATCTTTATCCACACAATCTCAGATTATCTACAAAATGTTTAAACCACAAATCCATTGCTATACATGAATCAATACCTAAAGATAAAACAAAAAATCTTAACAAGAATACAAAACATAACTTACCTCTGAAGAATGGGCCCACTAGACTAAGCTAAGCAAAATAAGTCCAATTCACCATCATTAGCCTCAGGTAACTGCAGCTAAATTAACAGTATCACCTAGTTGATTACAATTGGAGTCCCTGTCTCCTTGGGCTTTAGACTAAAAACAAAAGGGAGCCTTATTAATAACTAAAAGAAATTTAAGAAAACAAAAAAAGGAGACAACCAAAAAGAGAAAATGTGGAGTTCCAACTAAAACCAAAACACTTACAGATAACTCCAGCTCAAAGAACACCAAACACTGGCATAAACAGACTGGAAAGGCCAGCTGCTTTCCCATACTTGGCCTAGGCTCACCGGAGGCTGTGTCAAATAAATAAGACAATGGCAAAATTTGAGGTTATCATAACTGATGCTGGCCATCTTTTCCGTGACACATTGTCCTGGCCAAATTTAGTTACTGATGTATTCCACCATAGTGTTTTAAGAGGGATTATTTATCACCTAGCACTATGTTAGGCTGCATACAGTATGATGCTGTGTAGAGTAAAGGTCAAGAGAGGTTATGCTTAATGTGTATATTGCAGTTTTGCTGCCCCATCTCGAATATTATGGCTAGTTTTGGTTTCCATATTACAAAATAAATATAGAACTGTTAGAGAATGTCCAGAGGGGCACAATTAATACATACAATGCAGACCTGGAAACAGTCTATCAGAAGAGTTTAAGCAAACAGATTGTCTGGTATTTACAGTATTAAAAACAAAATACGTTTCTGTCTGTCTGTCTGTCTGTCTGTCTGTCTTGATGGACAGCCAGGACTCTTACCCTGCTGGGACGGTTTCTTAAGGGAATCACCGGGGGAAGGAGCCTGCACAGGGCAATACCTCCCCCGGGATGACAGAGAGCAGCCCCTGTGGCTTTTTATGGTGCCACAGGGATAAAGCATGGAAGCTCAGCCCTGCCAGGACCTGTGCGCAAGGGGAATGACTGAGTTCTCCTTAGCAGGACTGAAGAGGATCACTGGACACCTGGAGCACTTCCAGGTGCCCTATAAAAGGAGCCAACTACCACTAGCCCGGGAGCCACAGTCCGAAGGAAGCAGGCGAAGCTGGAGGGAGTGGAGGTGGAAGAAAGAGAGAGAGAGAGAGAAAGGAGAATAAAGGACTATGTATTTGGTGATTTAGTGCTTGTTGTACTGTGCTGCACATGGGAAACAAAATAAAAGCGTTTCCCACTCTGAATAAAGCCTGTGTTTCTCTGGGACTTGTGCCTCTGTCTGTTGTGTTGGGTGTTTAGTTTCGCCTAAAGTAAGTAATGCTACCTCAGGATGAGAATGGCCACTGCTGCTAACAGACTTGTCTCTTTCTTCCCTCACATCCTTGAGAAACCACACCTGAGGGTGCCGAGATGAAAGAAACCCTGCCTCTTCCGGTCACACGATATAAGAGGAAACCAGAGGTTGGCATCTCATGTTTAGATGTTGACCAGGCTTCTGCACTACCCTGAGCCAGAGGTACATCCTTCCAAATGTCCAATTGAAAGGACTATTTGTTAGCAACATAACGCACATTGAAGTGCTTGAGTTTTGATATTTTATTTGCCTTTTATTGTTGTTGAAGTTAAACAGGATTTTAAAAGTGAAAAATGACAAATCTCTAATATAACCCATGAATATTTTGAGTAAATTAAATCACACATTTTAATTTTTCAAATTATTGGTGTAACTGTTCTTGTTTATTATGTACTTCTACCTCATGAAGATAATCATTACATTTCTTATGAGCACCCCAAATTAGGGTGGTTTATACTAAGTCGGATGTTTATCATATTGTGTCTTTTATATCTGTCTACCTATCTATCTTTATAAAGGTGGGAAAAGTAGTAGTGATCAAACATTAATAATGAATACCTTACTTCTTGTAATCATTTTAAATATACTTTAATAGAATTAGATAAATTATTACATATTCAACAGATTTTTTAAATATTCAGCAAATACTCAATATATTTAGCTTGTTCTTAATTCAAAAATCATGTCACTCAAAAAAGTGCAAATATATAAGAAAGTATAAACAAATTATTTTCCAGTTAACCATCATAAATTTTCTTTATTTTAGATCTGATACCAAAGTACAGCTTCCCAAAGACCAGGATTGATAGATTTGAATTAACATTTGGGGAAATTAACTGCTTGTTAATGCTCCTTTGGGAGTTTCTTTCATTGGATTTTCACTGAGTATGTAGATTATTTGCCATTTAAATTCCTATAACAGGGTTGTGCATTATCCCATTAATCTTTTGCATCTTCAGCAAATCAAAAATTATACCCCTTTCATGCAGTGTGACTTACCATCCTAAAACCTAATCATATCTGTAAAATAAACAACATTTTTTATTGTGGATATAAATTTACATTTGGTTATAAAATAAGTGTTAATAAAACTAAGTGCTTTTCATGGAAATCCAAACCAGTTTGCCTATAACACAGGAAAAAAACAACAAACTACTGAATAAGGAGACAGTGGGCTGCTGTAGCTGCATCGTGTGTGTGCCTTGATAAGAACTGAGCACATACTATATGGTCAGGAGGGTCCAAAAGAAAGGCAGCAATGAAAACAAAACAGAACGATCCTGAGTCTGATAAGACAATATGTGGAAACGTCATGCTGCATCAGAATGGAAGTGGATGGAGTCCTTTCTAATTAATCAGGAGATGCAGCTAGCATTAGGATTATGGTGACTATTAATGATTTCAATATAATACAGAGGAGAATTACACCCACGCTTGTATTGTACTCCATACTTAATTAGACACATTGACCACCTGCTTAAAGACTTAAAATGAAAAATGTTTATTTCCCCAAATGCTGACCCTAATGTAATTTAAAGGCAAAAGGAAAAAAAAAAGGTTTTCCTCTCACATTCTCTAAAGACAAGCTGGTTAAAATCATTGACAATTGCTCATTGACCCTGTGTGTGCTCCTGTTCTCAGTCCTGCTGTAAGAGGTTCTGCCGCCCCACAAGTCTTAATTAGATCATAAAGGTTTGACAATGTTATGAGATGTAAGAAGAAGATAAGAATAAAAAGGAATAAGTCTGACTACATTATACAGTGGCATGAAAACATCTGGGCACCTTTGCTTAAATGTCTGTTATTGTGAACAGTTAAGTGAGCAGAAGATGAACTGCTCACCGAAAGGCATAAAGTTAAAGGTAACACATTTCTTTTGAGCATTTTATGCAAGATTAGTGTATTGTTTTTGTCTTGTACAATTGCACAGTGAAAAAAGGAAAGGAGCATCATGCAAAAGTTTGGGTACACCAAGATACGTATCTGAGGTCTCAGATAACATTTACAGAGGTCTCAGACTTTAATTAGCTCATTAGGGCTATGGTTCATTCACAGTCATCGTTAGGAAACTCCAGGGTGGTACAAGTTGCAAAGCTGTATAAATTCTCTGACTCCTCAGACCTTGTCCCAACATTCAGGAGCGATGGTCTCCTCTAAACAGCTGCCTAGCACTCTGAAAAATAAAATAATTGATGCTAACAAAGCAGAAGAAAGCTACAAGAATATAGCAAAGCGTTTTCAGGTAGCTGTTTCCTTAGTTCATAATGTTATTAGGAAATTGCAGTTAACAGGAATGGTGGAAGTCAAGTTGAGGTCTGGAAGACCAAGAAAACGTTCTGAAAGAACTGCTCATTAGACTGTTAGAAAGGCAAAGAAAAAAACCCTGTTTGACTGCAAAAGACCTTAAGAAAGATTTAGCAGACTCTGGAGTGGTGGTGGTGCACTGTTCTACTATGCAGCAACACATGAACAAATATGACCTTCATGGTAGAGGCAACAGAAGGAAACCTTTCTTGTGTACTAGCCACAATATTCAGAGCCTGAAGTATGTTGATGAACAGTTAAACAAGCCTAATGCATTTTGGAAACCAGTCCTATGAACTAATGATGTCAAAATAGAACTTTTTGGCTACAATGTGCAAATTTATGTTTGGAGAAAAAGAACTCCAGGAAAAGAACACCTCTCTGACTATTAAGCATGGGTGGCCATCGATCATTCTTTGGGCTTGTGCTGCAGCCAGTGGCACATGGAACATTTCATTGCTAGAGGGAAGAATGGATTCAAATAAATGTCAGCAAATACTGTTAGCAAACATCACACCATTTGTATAAAAGTTGAAGTTAAAAACAGGATGGGTCCTACAACAAGATAATGGTCTGAAACACACCTCAAAATCTACAATGGGATACCTCAAGAGGTGCAAATTGATGGTTTTGCCATGGCCTTCACAGTCCCCTGACCTAAATATCATTAAAAATCTGTAGGTAGATCTCAAAAGAGCAGGTGGTGGAATTAGAAGCCTTTTGCAAGGATGCATTGGTGAAAATACCCCAAGTAAGAACTGAAGGACTCTTAGCTGGCTATAAAAAGTATTTACAAGCTGTGATACTTGCCAAAGGAGGTGTTAACTAAGTACTGACCATGTTGGGTACCCAAACTTTTTCTTCAGGACCATTTTTTTGGTATACTGTATTGTACCTGTGAATGATGGAAATAAAAATAGATAGACAGATAGATAGATACTTTATTAATCCCAAGGGGAAATTCACATACTCCAGCAGCAGCATACTGATAAAGAAAATATTAAATTGAAGAGTGATAACAATGCAGGTATACAGACAGACAATATCTTTGTATAATGTTAACGTTAACCCCCCCAGGTGGAATTGAAGAGTCGCATAGTGCGGGGGAGGAACGATCTCCTCAGTCTGTCAGTGGAGCAGGACATTGATAGCAGTCTGTCACTGAAGCTGCTCCTCTGTCTGGAGATGACACTGTTTAGTGGATGCAGTGGATTCTCCATGATTGACAGGAGCCTGCTCAGTGCCCATCGCTCTGCCACAGATGTCAAACTGTCCAGCTCCATGCCCACAATAGAGCCTGCCATCCTCACCAGTTTGTCCAGGCGTGAGGCATCCTTCTTCTTTATGCTGCCTCTCCAGCACACCACCGCGCAGAAGAGGGCACTCGCCACAACCGTCTGGTAGAACATCTGCAGCATCTTATTGCAAATGTTGAAGGACGCCTGTTCTAAGGAAGTATAGTCGGCTCTGTCCTCTCTTGCACAGAGCATCAGTATTGGCAGTCCAGTCCAATTTATCATCCAGCTGCACTCCCAGGTATTTATAGGTTTGCACCCTCTGCACACAGTCACCTCTGAAAATGTAACCTTCCTTAAAATGTTAAAGAAACGTTTCATCTCTAAATATATGCCTTTTGGTGATCAGTTAATCTTCTGCTCACTTAACTATTGACAGTAACAGACATTTTAAGCAAGAGTGCCCAAACTTTTTCATGCCACTGTAAGTTACCTGGTTCATTGTCTTTAAAAGGCAGTTTAACAAGCAGGTGTAATTTAGAGAAATACATCACTAAATGCTATACAAATCAAATAATGGAATAACCTGAATGATAGCACAGGAATGGCAGAACACAAAACTACATCTTGCTCATAAATCTATTACTAATTATCCAAAAAGAATTCTCTGTAAAAATTCAGAGATTTGTTCAGCTGGCTGATGGCTAGTGACGTAGAGGAGCACTAATGAAAAGACTAAGGGCTTGCAGCAGCTTTAATTAAGGTACCATGAGATGCACAACTAAAAAAGGCTTTAGTTTGTGAAGAATTCTTCATTTTAGCTTTGATAAAAAGAATAATATTTAAATTACTGTTACTTTATATTGTGCCACAAACTTTAAATTGCAATTATGTAAATCTACAGAAAAAAGTAATTCCTGGTGTGCTGGAAAGTCAATCGGCTTGAACTAATTGATCCACGAGATGTCAATAATGTTGCTTTCTTAACAGATGATTAAACATGAACACCATCATTTTCATTTTTAAGTATGTCTGCACAATATTGGCAAAATAAATTTAATAATACATAAACATCAGTATTTTTATGGGAAATATACTGTATGAGCTTTCAAAGCATTATGTAAGCAATATAGGCCAAGTGAGTATATTTAACTAGTAATTAGTAAAGTAAGCACTATTAGGATTTTGCTATATGCATGGGATTGTTTTGATAAAACATTCACAAGAAAACAGTCACATGAAACGGATTTATATTTTGAGATCCTTTAGGGCAATGATTCTTAACCCTGATCTTGGAGACCTCCTATGCTGGATAATTTTTTTTCAGGAAATTACTTAATTAGAAGGCAATTCATGTGGTTGATTTAACATGTGAATTAATTAGGCAGCTTGCTCGTGCTTTCATTTTGCTGCTTCAGGAAATTCTACCAGCGTGTATTTTACATTTCTGAGAAAATCAACACATCCTGTCTCACATTTGTTTCCCAAATAAAATGTATCTGTAGCACTGCATTTCTTCATTCACTATGTAACAACTGGTGTTGAGAAGCTTGTCCATGCCTTTATTTCAGTACAGTTAAACCAATGTAATGCTCTTTTTACAAGGATCCCCACAAACAGCAAGCAAGTATATTTTATTTATAAACCAAAGTGCTGTACATATAAAAGGTAAAAGGCAAGGAAAAGAACAATAATGTTACAAACTATATAATCATTAACATAGACACATTAAGACAAAAAAAAAGTATAAAAAGCATGCCTCTATATATACTTGAAATCAAATGAAAAAATGTGAGTTTACATTACAATACAATTTACATTACATAAGTCTACAGTAATATAAGGAACAGCTCTAACATTGAGGGGTAGGCTGTTCCACAATCTTGGGGCAGTTACTGCAAAAGCACAATCCCTTACATGTTAACCAAGATTAATAGTGGACATAGTGACAATAATGACTCATGTATAATGCCTTGCATAGAATTCACAATAAAACATGGCATACGGACAACGCTAGAAATGTGCCTACAGAAAAATAAATTCAGATTAATAAAATTGTGTTTAAGCAAAGTTCTACACAGTTTCCCTTTATAATTCCCTGTCAACGTGAATTCTAACGCACATGCACATGTCTACAGCCCCACCCCGACTCCTCCCAGGATTTCACATATTTGATTATGCAAATCAGTATAAATAGAGACTTCCATTTAGTGTTTTATTAAAAGACAATGGCAAAAGCATGTGTAAAAAACAAAAATTTCAGCGAATGTAAAATGGAGGCCCTGCTCAACCAAGTGGGGGCAAAGAAAAATGTGCTATATGGTGGTGTAAGCAGTGGTATATTTAACAAAAGGAAATTGATGGTGTGGCACAGCATGGTGAAGGCACACAAAAGTTCAAGTCCAGAAAGTCGCCCAGTGCCTGAATTAAAAAAGCAGCACAGGTGGCGCCAGTGGTAGTGCTTCTGCTTTGCAGTAAGGAGATTGTGGGTTCACTTCCAGGTTCCTCCCTGTGTGGATAGCGCTTTGAGTGCTGAGAAAAGCACTATATAAATGTAATGAATTATTATTATATATCAAAGTTAATGTGAAAACGCAAGTCAGAGCCCACCTCTGGTGTGTCACATGTAAGTGTATTAGGGCCACAGTGAAGAAAAAAAAATGGGGAAAAAGTTGTCTATGTCTAGATTAAGGTTGAAATGTTAACTTTAACCTCAAAATTTTGACTTTAATTTTGTCATTTAATTTCTCATTAAAGTAGAACGTCGTAAACTTAATCTTAAAATCAATGTTTCATTTACTAGAGTTTCTCAAACCTCATCGTAAGTAAAGTAGCACGTTAAATGCTTTGTAGTCTAAGTATTCCCTGACACAGTCATTAATCGTTACGTGCTTCTTAAAGAGACTTTTTCTTACGACGACAGGAGCAAACGGGTAACAATCGCCACACAGAATGCATTACATTCATGATATTACAGCTGTCTGAACATTTTAGAATACTAAGATGTATACATGATATCATTTTCATAATGAAATTCATTAAAGCATGTATTAAATGTGGGGGCACAGTGGTGCAGCAGCAATGCTTCTGTTTCATATTAAGGGGGTCATTTCCCGGGTATCCCCTGCCTGGAGCTTGTATGTTTTCCTGGTGGGTTTCACTGTATGCTTCGGTTTCCTTCCGAAGTCATGCAGGTAATGGGATTTTCTGATGCTAAATTGATGCTACTAGTGTATGTGTGTGCTCTTATTCACCTTGCGAGGAGCTGGTGCCCCATCCAAGGATCATTCTCACCTCATGCTCGATGCTTGCTGGGACTGCTGCAACACCCTTGATGAATGGATGTAATAATTAAACACATATAACTAAGATTGTTCAATGTTCCTTAAATGTTTTGAAGGTAAGAGACAAATCAATCCAGTTCTTTACCCTAGATGCCAACCGAAAAATTACAGGATCACATTAACCTGGTGCTGTCAACAGCACATTGGCTTCCTATTATTAATTTGAACTTTTACAGCTTAGATTTGCACCACGCACCTTGCACACTGGGCTTGTGCCCCAGTGTTTAATATTCCTCCTTTATGTTCAATACATTTTAACTTGTCACTAGTTCAATTATAATGTGATCAGGCAGGACCCAGGAAGAGCTGATTTTCCCACATTTGAGTGATTGTGGGGACCCTAACTACCATCACCAGTAGCATCTGTTTTTTAAGATCTATTAGCCTGAATTTTTGTTATAAGTAAAGAGAAATTTTAAGTCATTAGAAAAAAAATTAAAGCTTTTGTCCAACATTGATTGGCAGGGGCTTTGAGAGAGTCATGCCCAGAGACCCTTAGGGGGTAAGATCTAGCAAATGTCTAGTTGGTAGTGCCTCACCCTGTATAGCTTATCCACATATTGTCACCCACTCCTATCAAAGTGAAATCACATAAGTAGTTCAGTGGCTAGCACTGCTGCTGCTTCATGGACCCAGCATTCTTGCCCTGAATCTTGTGGAGTCTACACTGTATCATTATTTTTTTTCTCTGGGTATCCTAATTTTCCACCCACCTATTAATGATATATCCATTAGGTTTACTGAAATTCAAAAGAGCTATTGGTGTGTGCATTAACATTATAATATCTAAAAAAATATAATGAGAACAAACCATTCAGCTCAGCCTGAGCTTGTTGATCCTATTCACCTAATCATCAAAGTGAGCAGGTGCCTTGATGGACTGGCGCCCTGTCCATGTGCAGCCAGGAGAGGCCTCAGCTCTCAGAATCCCTGAACTGAAATAAGTAGATATGAGAATGTGCTTGTTGTATTGCAGTCTTAGCTCTAGCAGTTATTCCAAAGGTCATCTGGCTATAGGTAAACTGCAATATATATTGTGAGCATGTCTTATATTAAGTTAAACCTATGTAATGAGTTTCAGAAAGGACTTGCATCTTCTCAACTATTGAAGTCAAGTCTTAATGCTCAGTATGACATTTAGGGTAAGGTATGTGAGTCAATGGCTTATAAAATAAGTTTATTAAACTCCAAAAACATTTAAGTTAGATAGTTTGGCATTACTAAGTTGACCGCAGTATGCAAGTGTCTGTGTATGTTCACGTGACCCTGTGATGGACTGGCCTCCCTATCCAGGTATTGTTCCTGCCTTGTGCCCAATAATTACAGGGGCTATCCCTTCAGGTGCCCTTGCAACACTGCACTGGATAGACAAGTTAGGAAGATGGATGAAAGGAGGGATGATTATTATTCAGTTTCTCTTTCAGAATTAATTATTAGGCTCATAGCACACACTGTCCTTCCATTCATAAAGCCTGTATATTAACGTTTCTGTACCATAAAACTGTAAAAAATAACACGTCACTAAATATTTCTCACACTACCATGAAAGATACAAATAAAAACAAGTCTATAGTACACGTGTAAAGTAACTAGAACTCAATCATAGGGTGAAATTCTAAGTAATTTCTTACACAAAAGCCAGGATTGGCTTAATGTTACTTTAAATTTTGACCGTCTGTAAGTCCAATGAACTGAACAGAAAATCTTGTTTCACCACTCATTTCAGTCATGTTCCAATGTTCTTGAAATAATTATATCAGAATTGACAGGTTCTCTAAATACTGCTGTCCTCTGTGTGGATAGTAATGCCTAATTCATTCACTCAATGTTAATTGCATTAGTGTGTAGCCTATCTATTTTGTTTACAAAAAAGGGTGCACTACATATTGTATGATTTAACTAGCAATGGCAGAGTTACCAAGAAGCCAACCATCACACACACTGTTTTAACAGCACTAACAGAATTTCAAAAGATATCTGGTCTTAGAATTAATCTGAATAAAAGTATACTCTTTCCAGTGAATTCACAAGCATATAATATTAGATTAGACACCCTACCTTTTACCATAGCAGATCAGTTTAAATACCTAGGGGTAAATATCACAAGTAAACATAAAGCTCTTTATCAACAAAATTTTGGCGTCTGTATGGAAAAAATTAAGCAAGACTTGCATAGATGGTCAACCCTTCATCTCACTCTAGCCGGAAGAATTAACATTGTTAAGATGAATATCCTTCCTAAACTTCTCTTTTTATTTCAAAACATTTCAATATATATCAATAAATCGTTTTTTAAACAGTTAGATTCAATAATAACCTCATTCATTTGGAACTCAAAACACCCACGTATCCGAAGAGCGACCCTACAAAGACCTCAGGCAGAAGGTGGCATGGCTTTACCTAATTTTCAGTTTTATTACTGGGCAGCAAACATACAAGCCATAAAAACCTGGACACAAATAAATGAACATACACAGGCTTGGTCCGCAATAGAAGTAAAATCCTGTAGTACTTCTTTATATTCCCTGCTCTGCTCTCCAATAAATGAAAGTTATCGCAAATATACTAATAACCCAATTGTGCTTTACTCACTCAGAATATGGAACCAAATTAGGAAGCATTTTAAGATGGAAAATCTTTTATCAGTGGCACCTCTGCAAGAGAACCACCTCTTTCAACCTTCGCAAGTATATCCAGTTTTTAATACCTGGAAAAGTTATGGGATTAAAATGCTCAGAGATCTTTATATAGACAACATATTTACATCTTTTGAACAATTACGATCAAAATTTAACCTCCCAGCTACACATTTCTTTTACTATCTTCAAATTAGAAATTTTGTTAAACAGAAATTGCCCGATTTCCCCCACCTTGCACCCTCCACAATGCTGGAAAAAATACTGCTCAATTCCGAGGAAACAAACACTATTTCCGCAATATATAAAATCTTATTAGAGTCCCTACCTTTCAAAGATCCAAGAGGACATTGGGAAGAAGATCTCTTAATCAATATATCAGAAAAGGAGTGGAAGGTAGCAAAGCAGAGAATTCACTCGAGTTCTATTTGCGCAAAGCATAGAATTATTCAACTAAAAATTATATATCGAGCTCATCTGTCTCGCTAAAAACTGTCCAAAATGTTTCCAGGCCAGGATCCAACCTGCAAGCGCTGCAACCAAGCTCCTGCCTCACTAGGTCACATGTTCTGGGCCTGCACCAAACTAACATCATTTTGGACAAAAATTTTTAAGTGCCTCACTGACAGCCTTAGTATCACAATCCCTCCTAACCCACTAACAGCTGTGTTTGGTGTCCTTCCAGATGGACTGGAATTGGAGAAGGACAAGCAAACGGTGATTGCATTCACTACACTTTTGGCACACAGACTTATTTTGTTAAATTGGAAGAATCCTAATTCTCCTCTTATAAGTCATTGGGAAACCGATGTTTTATATTATTTGAAATTGGAAAAAATCAAATTTTCAGTTAGAGGATCTGTACAAAATTTTTTCAAAACATGGCAGGATTTAATCAATATTATTTTAGAATAAGAGAATTAACTATTATTGCATTTAACTCCCTTCTCCATCTCTTATTTATATAGATATTTACTTCTCCCCTTCTTTTGTTTAATGTTGCCTTATTAAAAAGCTTAAAGCAATTTTCCTTTAGCTAAGCTCTCTTTCTCAGGGGTGGGGTTTGATTTGTCTTCAAATTTGTTGGGTTATAAATTGATCTGTTTGTATGGAATGATTACAATGAAAATTAATAAAATAAAAATATTAATAAATTTTGACCGTCTGTAAGTCCAATGAACTGAACAGAAAATCTTGTTTCACCACTCATTTCAGTCACGTTCCAATGTTCTTGAAATAATTATATCAGAATTGACAGGTTCTCTAAATACTGCTGTCCTCTGTGTGGATAGTAATGCCTAATTCATTCACTCAATGTTAATTGCATTAGTGTGTAGCCTATCTATTTTGTTTACAAAAAAGGGTGCACTACATATTGTATGATTTAACTAGCAATGGCAGAGTTACCAAGAAGCCAACCATCACACACAGCACAACCGTGAAGTCTTCTTTATCTATACTAATAAAAGGCAAAGCCCTCACTGACTGACTGACTCACTCACTCACTGACTCACTCATCACTAATTCTCCAACTTCCCGTGTAGGTAGAAGGCTGAAATTTGGCAGGCTCATTCCTTACAGCTTACTTACAAAAGTTAGGCAGGTTTCATTTCGAAATTCTACGCGTAATGGTCATAACTGGAACATATTTTTTGTCCATACACTGTAATGGAGGAGGCGGAGTCACGTATCGCGTCATCACGCCTCCTACGTAATCACGTGAACTAAAAACAAGGAAGACATTTACAGCACGAGTCACACGCGGGAACGAAGGTAAATGACGTTAATTTTTGACTGTCTTTTAATACTGTGTAAGCATACATATTAACACATGTGCAATTAAACGTGTGCATTTACGGGGTGATTTCTCAGGCTTAAAAGCTCACCTTTTATCAAACGCGGGAAGAAAGGTAACTGACGTTGTTCACTGTCTTTTAATACTGTGTAACCATACATATTAACACATGTCCAATTAAACGTGTGCATTTACGGGGTGATTTCTCAGGCTTAAAAGCTCGCCTTTTACTAAAATGGTAAATGCAAAACTATTTTCAATCAGTTTATTGAAACGCTCCCGTTAAGGATTGCAATAACATATTTGCGAGATAAAAGGACGAAGTAGGGGGAAATGGAGGAAGAGCCGCAAACAGCGAAGAGCAAAAAATTAATAAAACAATTGAGAACGGAGCGAGTTAAGCATACAAGCATGTTCATAAGGGAAACAAAGCACGGTGTAAAACGTAAGTTTAAATTAAGTTTATAGAAACGCTCCCGCTGCGGATTGCAATAACATATTCGCGAGATAAAAGTTTAATGAGAAGACACGAGGTATAAACGAACCACACGCCGTGGCGCAACGTTAGGGGCAACAGTTTCAACCATTCTATGATCTGCTTCTCGCAACTGAAAGACGGCACATGGCGGATGTTAGCCGACTTGCTGACCGCAACGTTAGGGGCTTCAACTATGGCGCTGACGCCACATCTCAGTGCCAACACTTTGCAGACTGTACTTAAAAGACACGCCCTCCTCACTGGACAGTTAAAAACAACAATCAAACTAACGATGACATCAAGTATTACCCAATCAAAAGTAGGAAAGGAGGCATCTTCATAAAATGCGTGTGGGATGATTTGCATGAGACGCTGCTTTAAAAAAAAAATGATAAAAAAAATACGGGATACATCCCGTCCAGTATTGATTCAAAACGGGACGCGCAATTTCATTCTCAAACGCGGCACGATTCCGGATTTTAAAGGACGGGTGGCAACCCTACAGTGCCAGGTAACCACCCATACAATCAGATTGTGATTCAGACTAGGAATGCAATGAATGTAATTACCCCGATCTACATACAAGGCGAAAGTCTTGCAACATTCAAAGATGATGGTTTGGGATAAGTACACCATACAACATAAAAGAGCTTATGAAGCCTTGAACCGAAAAAAGCAAGATCTCAGAGATCGTAAAAAAAAAAATAGGAGGTAATGTCGTTTTACTCGCTGTACATTTTAGTCAAACATTACCAGTTATTCCACGAGGGAGACCAGCAGATGAACTCAACGCGTGTTTAAAATCCATGCTTCTCCCACGCTCGGTTATATGTCGCGTGTTCTCGGGTAGGTGCACCAAAAAATGTATACATTTAAGCATGTAATGGGCAAACAAAAAATGAGGTATACCCGAAGGCACTGCAGTAGTACTTAATGTAACTTTACTTCTTAAATGGTAATGTTTTACTGTTAAATAATTTATACGCTTCTTATATGTTGTTCAAATTCTTTTATCAAAATACCACTGACAGCGCAATGCACGATAACATGGAGTGAATACACCATACGCATCCGCCCACGGCTGCCCTGCTGTGCGCAGATAGGAGTTGATTCTACAATAAAATAAAATAAAGATAAAAAGAGTAAAACAATCATCACCCATAAAGCGTGTGTGTGTGTATATATGTGTATATATATATGTTGATATGTGGATGTGTATATGTATATATATATATATATATATATGTAGATATGTATATATATGTGTATATGTATATGTATATATATGTTTATATGTGTGTGTGTGTATTTTATATATATAAAACACAGCAACACTCATAACAATGACAACACAATTACATTGACAATCATGTTACGTTATTTTTAAAATGTTTCCTTTTTTTTTCATAACCTCTTTAACACACTACTTCTCCGCTGCGAAGCGCGGGTATTTTGCTAGTACACTACTATTTGATAAAACAAGGGAAATGTTGGTTGATCCAGGCCAACTCATAACAATGTTAGCCAGACACATTTGAGCATATTAGTTGTATGTTAATTCAATGAAAGTGCTTTGTGTGTACAAAAGCAAATTCATTCTGTGATGGTGCATTTATCACAACATATGTACTTCCAGTTACACCAGTTACATTTGGAAAAATCAGCAATTGCTGTGAATTGCCTTCTGATCTCGGCTTGCTTCCTCTGAACAGAAAAAAAACTGGATGTATCCAATTATACCATCTCACACAGAAGACATACCATCCCAATGATATGGGTCAGGGATGACTGTGAGTTTACTGACTGGTCAGTCAGTTCACTCTGAAAAGAACCTGTCACCAAATACCTTATGGTTGTTAAAATACCTCATGGTTGTTAAAATGTATTATGCAACAGGGATTGTGTGATTTTTTTTTTGTGATTGTCTATGTAATATAGTCTCCTCTTCAACACACATCTCCAACAGGATGGTTCTAAGAAGTCTAAATTTGCTTATAAACTAGTCATCTCATGAGCAAAAAAATTATTGTGATTACTGACAACACACTCCTTGTGTAGGTTGCCATTGTCAGTTATGCCATAAAACACACAGCCCAACTTGTACAGTCTTTCTTTTAGGTGATAGTAAGTACCCTCTGGTTCTTCATACCATTCACCAACCTGCAAACACCACAAGAGAGGAGTTGTATCACGACCAGTGATAGAGTGGACCATTGGTTCATTATACATTAGGTAGCTATGTTTGGATTCATCGGGTGGCACACTGCTGTACAACACTAAAGAGATTTGCTGAATTGTGATGGCTTTCACAGTACTGCACAACATATTGCACAAACATTGACTGTCTCTGCCGTCTGATTTAGACCAAGATGAGCACTTGGACCTTGTCCCTCGGCCCATCAACACAATTGCAATTCAAAGTCGTTTGGATGTTGTACGTCGAATGTATTGACGAATGCATTGCCATTTACTTGACAAAATTATTTTATTTTTTACAAGTTCAATTAGAATGTTTCTTGAATTTCTCAGTTTTGCATATGCAGTTAGCATTAATTCACGCTGTATTTTCTATTGTGTCTGCAGCACTTCATCAGTCAACATACATCATGTAGGTCTCACTGCACTGCCAATGGTATGGAAACTGCATGGTGGCACATTGCTATTGCTGTAACCACTCAGCTGCTCACATTTTTGTTTTTTTCTTTTATTTGTGACTCCTACAGATGGACCAGAAAAAAGAATGTGATTCTCCATCTCAGTCAGCAACGATAGATAGATAGATAGATAGATAGATAGATAGATAGATAGATAGATAGATAGATAGATAGATAGATAGATAGATAGATAGATAGATAGATAGATAGATAGATAGATAGATAGATAGATACTTTATTAATCCCAAGGGGTAATTCACATACTCCAGCAGCAGCATACTGATACAAAAAACAATATTAAATTAAAGAGTAATAAAAATGCAGGTAAAAACAGACAATAACTTTGAATAATGTTAACGTTTACCCCACAGGGTGAAACTGAAGAGTCGCATAGTTTGGGGGAGGAACGATCTCCTCAGTCTGTCAGTGGAGCAGGACAGTGACAGCAGTCTGTCGCTGAAGCTGCTCTTCTGTCTGGAGATGACACTGTTTAGTGGATGCAGTGGATTCTCCATGATTGACAGGAGCCTGCTCAGTTCCCGTCGCTGTGCCACAGATGTCAAACTGTCCAGATCCATGCCTATAATAGAGCCTGCCTTCCTCACCAGTTTGTCCAGGCATGAGGCGTCCTTCTTCTTAATGCTGCATCCCCAGCACAACACCGCGTAGAGGAGGGCGATCGCCACAACCGTCTGATAGAACATCTGCAACATCTTATTGCAGATGTTGAAGGACGCCAGTCTTCTAAGGAAGTATAGTCGGCTCTGTCCTCTCTTGCACAGAGAATCAGTACTGTATTGGCAGTCCAGTCCAATTTATCATCCAGCTGCACTCCCAGGTATTTATAGGTCTGCACCCTCTACACAGTCACCTCTGATGATCACGGGGTCCAGGAGGGGCCTGGTCCTCCTAAAATCCACCACCAGCTCCTTGGTTTTGCTGGTGTTCAGGTGTAGGTGGTTTGAGTTGCACCATTTAACAAAGTCCTTGATGAGGTTCCTATACTCCTCCTCCTGCCCACTCCTGATGCAACCCACGATAACAGTGTCGTCAGCGAACTTTTGCATGTGGCAGGACTCCGAGTTGTATTGGAAGTTGTACATATTCACTCAGATTTGCTTTTCTGCCTTTTTGTTTGTCCATGATTTTAATAAAGATATAACTTAGGAACATGGCCAAATTTAGACAGTGATTAGATAATGAAAATTTTAAAAAATTGTTCTTAACCCTTACATGGCTACTGGCGGCAGGTGATGAGGAGTCACTTAAAGCCTATGCACACATACATAGTCTTAAATTGATTTGAGGTCTGTGAAAGTGGAACTTGGCATGGCATGTGGCATATGTATGGTGTTATAACTCAAATTGTTTTGTGTGTACTCCTTTATTGCCTTACAGACATAAGCAAAATTTTAGTATGGAATCTAAGCAAGGTTTTATACTGTACATGAGGTCCCAAAAGAGGATTAATGATGTCAAATGTACCCCACCTTCAACTCCCCCCATTCCAGCACCTGCCTTTGAATCCAAATTGCCATAGGAAGCTATCATCAGTTGAGATGTCCACACAAGACATGCTGGTAACATCAACAACACATTTTTCATTTTCCCACTTTTTTCCCACTTCCCTTTATAGAATGGTAATTAATTTGAGACCTCAAGTCTTTTCATAACTATTGTCAAACTGGAGAGAAAAAAAATCAGCGTTATCTAAAATTGTATACTGTGTATAGTAACCCTAAAATTTAAATGACCGGTTCTAATCTCTAAGGTAGTTGTCTACATGGGCACATTTCAAATATTCTGAACCTCTTCTATTATTTTTCATTCCTTGCACTGTCCATCTAAAATCAAACTAAATTGCTAGCCACAGACCTGGAGGTCATCTGCACTTTGGGAGAATCTTCAGAAATTACTATACATCAAATTGAACACTAGTGTAGTCATTGGCGAGATCTCACCAATCAGTCATCTAAAATTACATAAAATGATTAGTTGATATATCAAATGAAATAATGAATGCAAATAGGTAAATGTGCCATTTATTATCACACTTTTTCTGTTCAGTAGCAGCACTGCTTCTTTGAAAAAGCACAGAATATTTATTTTTCATAAGAATATTCTTTATAATCATTGTTATTCTTGAACTATAATTATATTATATTGTAATAATTACATACATGATGCACTTCATACCACTGACACAAAATATAATCTACAGAATATCTGCATTAGTAATGTCATTTCACTGCAAGCTTGTATTCAGCAGCAGCACAAGATCTTCATTTCTGTTATAGTACCCAAGCAAGCTTTCGATTAAGCCTGCAGCCACTTCTGAATTGAGAGTTAAACAAAAACAATAAGCAGTGCTGTATTAATATGGATCCCATAGACATGCATCAGACATTCAGGAACATATAAAAGCATGATTAGACTGAGGAGAACTGACACACAAAGGAGTACAAATAAGGGACAGAGTCTAAGTAACAAAGGGAGAGTTCAAAGCATTGAAGTATACAAAGGAAATAGTGAGTTGTAAATGAGGCTTAGGCTATGAAGTATGGCCAACCTAAGCAGATATCTCAACTAGGAGAAGGCAGTTTAACAATAACAAAAGGAGCATTGCAGAAATACAGTAGTAGACTTAATGAAAGGAAAACCAGCAACAAAAAAAGAAAAACAGAAGCATGGTCAGGATAGAAAAATGTTACATTGAAACATACAGAACAAGATTAGATGACCCTGAATGTAAATCCTAAAATTGAAATTTATTTGAGAAAAAAAAATGTAGCGCTGCTGCCTCGCAGTAAGGAGACCTGGGTTCATTTCCCGGGTCCTCCCTACGTGGAGTTTGCATGTTCTCCCCGTGTCTGCGTGGGTTTCCTCCGGGTGCTCCGGTTTCCTCCCACAGTCCAAAGACATGCAGGTTAGGTGCATTGGCGATCCAAAATTGTCCCTAGTGTGTGCTTAGTGTGTGGGTGTGTGTGCACCCCGCGGTGGGCTTGTGCCCTGCCCGGGGTTTGTTTCCTGCCTTGCCAGCAGACCCCCGTGACCCTGTGTTAGGATATAGCAGGTTGGATAATGGATGGATGGATGAAAAAAAAAATGTTGCTTTGGTAAATATTGAAAACTTTGCTGTAGCAACTATAAAAGGAAAACATTCAGGACCCTAAAACATAATCTGTGACAAGTTGTGTGTGCTTCTAGAAATGTACACAGTGCAAAAGTTTAATTCTCACATATAATTTTGATTAGTTTAGAGCATATGAAAAACATGACCCCTATTTGACAAAGCATAATCAACTGTTCTGGCAGAATGATTCTGTAGACTAGAGACAATATTGCAACATCATGGATTTGGTTTCAAAGGATTAATGGCTCACTTGAGAGGCACAGCAATATAATGTTACAAATACCGTTGTACACTTCTCAATTAGAATGTCTAAAAAGCCTATTGTTGCTAATAAATTTTCCTTTCTCTTATTATTTTTTATGTTATTTTATTGCTTTTTCATCAAATCACATTAGCCTATTTTTATGTTTCAATCTCAAATTAAGGCACATTTACTTGGATGCACTGTCATTATACACAAATTACTCTATAAAACCAATGCTATTTTGAAAATTAAATTATATAAGTAGTATATTCTCTGTATATATAAATATATGTGTATGTATCAAAGTTGATCATAATTTAAGTTTCATGTTCTATTACTGTAGTGGGAAGTCAAGCAAAATGACACCTTTTATTGGCTAACTAAAAAGATTACAATTTGCAAGCTTTCGAGGCAACTCAGTTCCCCATCTTCAGGCAAGATGTAATTAGGTGTCATTTTGCTTGACTTCTCACTACATCCATAATGGCTAACACAGTACAACACCCAGTGTCCTATTGCTGATATTTCTAAATCTATCAGGGTCTTTTGTGCCATGGAGCAGCACACATAACTTTTTGATAACATTCATTTTGAGAAAGAAACTCATTTTGTAACAGAAACAAAGGTGATTGAACGTATGTTTAAAAAATGAAAATATTTTGAAAATTCTCTAAATGATTGCATTAAAATCTAAATTTACAAGGTTGACAAAAACAGAAGCATGGTCATGATATGAAATTTATATCTAAATTGATTATTATGATTATTTAATGAAATATTATTAAAAAGCTAGTGAAAAAGAAAACATCCCATTCGTAGATATGTGTAAAATCAGGCAATTGAATCCCAATATCATGCACTGACATATAAGTTTAAAATGATCATGTTAGTTCTCTGAAGCCCGTGGTGTGAACTGTATTCTTGGAAATTTGAAGCTTTCGAAATTAAAATATTTTTCATTTAATAATAATATAATAATATATAAATATTAAGTCACCTTTCTGCCTCATCCCACATTTTGGCCCTGATCCAGTTTAGAACACTTCATGATTACAGTAGTGGAAGCTAGATTAAGAAGTGATATTTAAGAATAAGGGGGATGTGCAGGACTGCAGTAACTACAGGGGAATAAAATTGATGAGCCACAGCATGAAGTTATGGGAAAGAGTAGTGGAAGCTAGGTTAAGAAGTGAGGTGATGATTAGTGAGCAGCAGTATGGTTTCATGCCAAGAAAGAGCACCACAGATGCAATGTTTGCTCTGAGAATGTTGATGGAGAAGTTTAGAGAAGGCCAGAAGGAGTTGCATTGCGTCTTTGTGGACCTGGAGAAAGCATATGACAGGGTGCCTCGAGAGGAGCTATGGTATTGTATGAGGAAGTCGGGAGTGGCAGAGAAGTATGTAAGAGTATGTAAGAGTTGTACAGGATATGTACGAGGGAAGTGTGACAGTGGTGAGGTCTGCAGTAGGAGTGACGGATGCATTCAAGGTGGAGGTGGGAATACATCAGGGATCGGCTCTGAGCCCTTTCTTATTTGCAATGGTATGGACAGATTGACAGGTGAGATTAGACAGGAGTCCCCATGGACTATGATGTTTGCTGATGACATTGTGATCTGTAGTGAGCAGGTTGAGGAGACCCTGGAGAGGTGGAGATATGCTTTGGAGAGGAGAGGAGTGAAGGTCAGTAGGAACAAGACAGAAAATGTGTGCAAATGAGAGGGAGGTCAGTGGAATCGTAAGGATGCAAGGAGTAGAGTTGGCGAAGGAGGATGAGTTTAAATACTTGGGATCAACAGTACATAGTAATGGGGATTGTGGAAAAGAGGTGAAAAAGAGAGTGCAGGCAGGGTGGAATGGGTGGAGAAGAGTGTCAGGGGTAATTTGTGACAGACGAGTATCAGCAAGAGTGAAAGGGAAGGTCTACAGGACGGTAGTGAGACCAGCTATGTTATATGGGTTGGAGACGGTGGCACTGACCAGAAAGCAGGGGATAGAGCTGGAGGTGGCAGAGTTGAAGATGCTAAGATTTGCACTGAGTGTGACGAGGATGGGTAGGATTAGAAATTAGTACATTAGAGGGTCGGCTCAGGTTGAACAGTTGGGAGACAAAGTCAGAGAAGCGAGATTGCGTTGGTTTGGTCATGTGCAAAGGAGAGATACTGAGTATATTGGGAGATGGATGTTAACAATAGAGCTGCCAGGGAAGAGAAAAAAAGAAAGGCCTAAGAGGAGGTTTATGGATGTGGTGAGAGAGGACATGCAGGTGAAGGGTATAACAGAGCAAGATGTAGAGCAGGGGTCCCGGGCAGCAGGCGTCTGACAGCCAGGCCACGAGAGAACTGCTGGCAATGGAGACTCACTCAGACTTTTCAGAACGCTTGGCGGGTGGGGCTTTGCAGCGGTGCAGAGAGAGGAGAGAGACCGAGGTGAGAGAGTATTACAACAAAGTATTTTTATGGACCCGACAGTTTCCCCATATGACGCGATTCTATAGAAATCTCGTTACTACGCAGTACATTCAGCAGACACTTTCATTACAACGAAGTGACCTTGAAATGCCTGAATGAATCATCCACAGAGCAGTTAGATCTGTGGTCGCAGCTCAGTTGTGCACATTTACACAACAATCCCCAAACAAACATTGTAAACAAAATTTCTTTCTTCCAACTTTCCTCATACTGTTTTTTTTTTTTTTTGCTGTTTTTGTTTTCTGTGGTTTTCACTGATACCTTTTGCTTATTGCTTGTCAACATTTGAAAAACATCCATTGAAATTTAACTCATTGTCACCCTCCTATAGAAACGATCTGTGACCCATTTGTGAATAAGCCAGGTGAATCAACTTTGTCTGTGCTTGAAGAGAATCAACTGCTTGAGGTTGCAAATGATGGTGGCCTTAAAAGTATGTTTTAGACAACTTCAAAAATGATAAGTGTTAATGTTTGTGATGTGCAATCTGTTGGAATGACAAATGCAATGCATATGTCTTTGTTATATGCAAAAAAAGAAGAAAAATCTCGAGTTGCAAACATATGCGACTGCTGCATTTGAAGACAGTTTTTATGTGGTTCAGTGATGTTGATTCAAGAAACATTCCTATTAATGCGGCACTCATTCAAGAAAATGTGAGGTTTCTAAATTCTCTTGGGACCTCCATCAACGGGACAACACGCTGAAGAGCACCCCGAAGTGCGATCACCACATCTGTTTAAGACTGTTTATCTGTTACCGGTGCAACAGCAGCTCACAGCTCTACTGTGAAGCAATCGTGCTTCGGGACACACTTCAACATGATGTTCCCGTTGGGTGGGTGGATTCCCAAAAGAGTTCAGAAACCTCACAATATGAACTGGCATTCAGGTACTACGGCACCCCACCTTTACCCACTCTGTAGACTCAGTATCCAGCCAGGCTGGAGGAGTGCTGGAGGAGCCTGAGAAGGAAAATCTGAGGCAGCGGTGGAGCAGCAGAACATAGGGCAAAGGCAGAAGATACCCATTGTTCAAGTTGGCAGATAAAGTGGCTGCATTCAAAGCCAAACTTGATTTATGGGGCCGACAAGTAAACATTGGGAATTTTGATATGTTTCAAACTTTAGCAGAGGTTGTTAAAGATACCAAGCCAGGGCCTTCTTTCTCCCAACTGGTGTATGATAACCTATCTCAGCTTTCAATAGAGTTTGAGCATTATTCCCAACCACAAAAGACCCCCGAAATGGGAAGGAATGGATCTGTGACCCATTTGTGAATAAGCCAGGTGAATCAACTTTGTCTGTGCTTGAAGAGGATCAACTGCTTGAGGTTGCAAATGATGATGGCCTTAAAAGTATGTTTGAGACAACTTCAAATCTCCATACGTTTTGGATTAAAATCAAGGCGGAATATCCTGAGGTTGCCACAAAAGCACTGAAAAGTCTGCTTCCATTTCCAACATCCTATCTTTGTAAGGCAGTGTTTTCTGCAGTGACAGCAACCAAAACGAGATTACGGAGTAGACTGAACATAAGCAACACACTTCGCGTGTCACTGTCTTCCATACCCCCCAAATGGGATCGTCTGGTTGCAGGAACACAAGCTCAGGGCTCCCATTGATTCTGCATTATGGTAAGTTGTATAATTTCTATTACGATATTATAACTTAACAATAATAGAAATGTAATGTAAATTGTGTATAAAACTGCCCCACAAACCCGCCCCGAATCCTCAACCCCACCCCCTCCAAACCCCCATCCCTGGAAAAATTTGCTTCTAGTAAAGTGGTCCTTGCTGTCAAAAAGGTTGGGGACCACTAATGTAGAAGACAGGAAGATATGGAAAAAGATGATCTGCTGTGGAAACCCCTAATGGGAGCAGCACAAGGAAGAAGAAGAAGATTTTTATTTTTAAAACTAACTTTGCTATCTGTCTAAGACAGGGGTTGAAATCTAAATAGTCAATATAGACCTCAGTGTTTATGTTTGCAGTGCACCATGTAATACACATGTCTCAGTTATGTGCCATTTGCTATGGGATTCATAAGAGCCATGTTAATGTTTGTGATGTGAAATCTATTGGAATGATGAATTTAATGCATTTTATTACTGAAAATGCTTGCAATGCACCATCTTTTGGAAAGACAGACGCATAACAACAGGACAAACACACAGACAGACACACAAAAACATCCTTTTATTAAGGTAAATATTAAAACTCATTCATTACAAATGTCCTTAACTTTATCCACTGTTTGTAGTTGTAAGAATATTAGTTCTTTGGGTTTTTTTTTTTCATTTTATAGCAGAAACTTGGGGTGCATTAATCAAAATTATTGGTATGACATTACTCCTAAAAGTGATTCGTTGGAATGACCTATTTCAGTTATATGTGAAATTACTGATTTAAGTGATTAAATATAATTAATACTTAATTCAATATGGTTAACCAAACATTGGCCAAGTAAGTTACCACAACTGCAGTGTAATAAATTGGCATTATGTAATTTGTTTGATTTTTTTTTTGTTTTATGTTGATCACACTGGAAACACACAGATTGTGTTAAACCAAACTACTGCAGGGTATCCAAACACATTGTTCATATGTTCATAGCATACACTCAAATAACTTGAAAATTTCCTGAATGTAGATTAACTCTATAGAATAAAACCAACACACCTAACAGATTTTAAATTTTAACTATTGCTATCAATGAATGAATCATACTAGATAACATAATTATTATATAAGAAAAACTGTTTACAACTCATGGAGGGTTAAACCGGTCTTTAATGAATAAATATATTCACTGGAAAAGAAGTTATTACTACCAGATAGAGAACCTAACTGAGTTTGAAATCTTTATTTTGCCGTCTTATGATCAGGGCTAAAAAAAAACAAACATCAGAGAAAAGCTGACTACAGTACATCAATCATTTACATAAGAACATAAGAAAACAGATTTCACATTTCATATTATGTTTGCAAAATAACAGACTTGAGATTTGAAGGTCCCCAGTTTACTACTAAATCCATACAAATGATGCCTACAATACAACTCAATTGTATACTTTTTCTCTTACCACATCTTTCCAAGTTCTCATTTCAGGACCATATGTAAATGGTGATAATGACAAAGGTGTCCTGAGATTTTTCAAACAGGAAATCCAGAAATTTTGGGGTAAGGCAGTTAAGTTCACTAATCAAAGCACTAGAAAATGGTAATGTGCTATGTGTTGATTAGCACATCCAAGTAAAAATTTCACTGTAGTCTGTGCATGTGACAATAATGGCCCTATCACCCTATTACCTTAACCTGCTACCATCAGATGGAGAGGAAAGGTATATTCTTGTAATGTAGTGTGTGCAACAAGTTTGCCAAGACAAACTAGCTGAAAGCCACCTTTTTTTTTTAATTATAAAGTGCCTTTCTCAGACAGAGTCACAAAGCACTGTACACCATAGAAAACAATTTAAACACACAGTTACAAACAATAAAAAATAAAATTAAACCAATATTTCAATCAATGTACCAAAAAAAGGAAGAGCTAAAAACGGTTCCCCGTATGCTAACCAAAAGGTGCTTCTTTAAATATAGCAAGTGTATCAGCAGCCCATGAAGCACAAGGAAAGCTAATCCACCATTTCAGTGCAACGGACTGAAAGGCTCAATCCCCACAAGTCTTTAGCCAAGTATGCGGAACAATAAGAAGACCTGGTTAGATGATTTAAGTGCGCAGCTGGTAGTATAATATTGTAAAAAAAATCTGAAATATATTTTGCCGTTTGACCGTGCAGAGCCCTATAGGAGATTTCTAAAATTTTAAAACTGATTCTAAACTCCACCACAAGCCAATGAAGAGAAGATAAAATCATAGTAATATGAGACCACTTAATGGAGAGTGGGTTAACAATCTAGCAGTAGCATTTTGAATAGACTGAAGATGCATCAGTGATGTCTTGTTTAAACATAAATAAAGAATTACAATAATCCCGTGTCTGTGTGGGTTTCCTCCGGGTACTCTGGTTTCCTCTCACAGTCCAAAGACATGCAGGTTAGGTGCATTGGTGATCCTAAATTGTCCCTGGTGTGTGTGTGTGTGTGCCCTGCGGTGGGCTGACGCACCCTGCCTTGCACCCTGTGTTGGCTGGGATTGACTCCAGCAGACCCCTGTGACCCTGTGTTAGGATATAGCAGGTTGGCTAATGGATGGGGCGGCACGGTGGCGCAGTGGTAGCGCTGCTGCCTCACAGTTAGGAGACCCAGGTTCGCTTCCCGGGTCCACCCTGCGTGGAGTTTGCATCTTCTCCCCGTGTCTGCGTGGGTTTCCTCCAGGCGCTCCAGTTTCCTCCCACAGTCCAAAGACATGCAGGTTAGGTGGATTGGTGATTCTAAATTGGCCCTAGTGTGTGCTTGGTGTGTGGGTGTGTTTGTGTGTGTCCTGCGGTGGGTTGGCACCCTGCCCGGGATTGGTTCCCTGCCTTGTGCCCTGTGTTGGCTGGGATTGGCTCCAGCAGACCCCCGTGACCCTGTGTTCGGATTCAGCGGGTTGGAAAATGGATGGATGGATGGATGGATAATGGATGGACGGAAAATGTGAAAAAACAAAAGTATATGACTTATGGCGTGGAAAAAATGCTGTAACATATAGTTTTTTACTTTCCCTTGAAGCATTTTATAAATGGGTGATGATAATACCGTTTATGAAAATATCCAGGAGATAAACTCCCATGCCCAGCAGCAGTCTTTTATCCCACATTATAGTGCTCAAAAACAACCTGATCTGCGGGCCAACAAGACCACCTGACAACACTGCTGTGTGACCTTCTATTGTGTATTCATGTGGTCCTGTACCAAAGAAATTTGTTTGTTTTGTTTTATAACATAAAGATAGTTAATATGACATTCAAAAGAATCACTTCAATTGTATCGCAAATGGATATACTGTATAAAGCCTGCTGACACAAATCAAATTCAGTTCAGACAGCAGTGTAGAGGTGACATATCTCAAGAATCGTGTTTAAAACTTAAAAATGTAATTTTGAGCATTGTCAGCCTAAAATAATTGAATAATTGCAGCATACCTCAAAAATCACTTCTTTGAGTAGTGTTAATATGACACCTAAGAAATATATGGTTGGAAAACATATCTTAAACATGTCTATTTGAATAAATCCATCTTGAGATAGCCTTGCAAACCAACATACTCCAAGAATCATTTGTATTTTGAGTGGATATGTTATTTGTTCACTTTGAAATTATATAATTTTAATATGCATTATCAAGCAGCTTTATTCTCACTGAGCTTCCACCTCTAGATTACAGAGTCCTAGCTGTGGTCTTGTGCCCTGTGCATTCTTTTTCAAAACCGGCATGTTCTTAGAAAAAGAATTACTTCAGGGGAACTGCATAATGCTGACTTATAGAAACCAAGGTCACACTAAGATCTTCTTCACCATAGGCCTTAGACTTCTGAGTGGCAGAGTTTCATGTAAAAATAAGTTAGGGGATTTTATTAATGTGTTACCAATGAATAGGCTGCAGCCTTGAATACAATTTACAGGTGATCCATTGTTTTTTGCTTTGGGCAATCTCATTTATGATTTTCTTTAGTGTATAATGAATTTCTCATTATATTGTCTGTTTTTTTGTGATTTGTTTTCAATCCTGTGGTATAATATTTACATTAAACAATGTCATCTCCAGACAGAGGAGCAGTTTCAGCGACAGACTGCTGTCACTGTCCTGCTCCACTGACAGACTGAGAAGATCATTCCTCCCCCAAACTATGCGACTCCTCAATTCCACCAGAGGGGGTAAACGTTGAACATTATTCAAGTTATTGGCTGTTTTTTACCTGCATTTTTTAATTTAATATTTTTTGCTGCTGGAGTATGTGAATTTCCCCCTGGGATTAATAAAGTATCTATCTATCTATCTATCTATCTATCTATCTATCTATCTATCTATCTATCTATCTATCTATCTATCTTGAGAGAGTAATCCTCAAAATGATAATGATGATGGAAACAATAAATTAATTTATATGTTAGTATAACAAAATATAAGAAGAATATAAAGAATATATCAGTTCAGTTAGCAGAGCACATAAATGTAGCACTTTAAAGATCAATAAAAGTCACAGCATCAAGAAAAATTAAATAAATAATAAAAACAATGAACAATAAGGCAACCGTTTAATATCTAACATGACCTGATCAATAAAAGTAATAGTAGTATGGTGAGCAGGATTATTCAACTCAAGTTAACTTTGTTATAAATTAAAGGTCAAACAGGTTAAGTAGAGCCATTCAGTGTCTGGCTGCAATAAGACAGAAGACATATCACTCATGGGGCAAAAGGGGGATATGTAGTGATCCTTTTGGTTTTAATTCTCAACAAAAATTACAAGCACATTGATCAGAATGTCAATTTTGCATTTTGTTAAACTGTATAAGAAAAAAAGTGTTGGAATAAGAAAGTGCCCTGCTATTGTAATCCTTGGAGCAGAAGTGTGGAGTCACCTGCCCTAATTGGGCATTTTCTCTGAGCTGTGGATGGAAAAAGGGGCAAGATGGTCAGTGACAGCAGCCCATCATGTCCTAGAAAGGTAGTGCCTACCTCCAACAAGACCAGAAGATGACCCTGTGACACATGTGTGACAACCCCTTGCTAACCTAAAAATTGCATGTGTCTTTAGTTCTTCTTCTTCTTCTTTCGGCTGCTCCCGTTAGGGGTTGCCACAGCGGATCATCTTCTTCCATATCTTTCTGTCCTCTGCATCTTGTTCTGTTACACCCATCACCTGCATGTCCTCTCTCACCACATCCATAAACCTTTGCTTAGGCCTTCCTCTTTTTCTCTTGCCTGGCAGCTCTATCCTTAGCATCCTCTTCCACAATCCCCATTACTCTGTACTGTTGATCCCAAGTATTTAAACTCATCCACCTTCGCCAACTCTACTCCCTGCATCTTCACCATTCCACTGACCTCCCTCTCATTTACACACATGTATTCTGTCTTGTTCCTACTGACCTTCATTGCTCTCCTCTCTAGAGCATATCTCCACCTCTCCAGGGGTCTCCTCAACCTGCTCCCTACTATCGCTATAGATCACAGTGTCATCAGCAAACATCATAGTCCACGGGGACTCCTGTCTAATCTCGTCTGTCAACCTGTCCATCACAATTGCAAATAAGAAAGAGCTCAGAGCTGATCCCTGATGTAATCCCACCTCCAACTTGAATGCATCCGTCACTCCTACCGCAGACCTCACCACTGTCACACTTCCTTCATACATATCCTGTACAACTCTTACGTACTTCTCTGCCGCTACCGACTTCCTCATACAATATCACAGCTCCTCTCAAGGCACCCTGTCATATGCTTTCTCCAGGTCCACAAAGACGCAGTGCAACTCCTTCTGGCCTTCTCTAAACTTCTCCATCAACATTCTCAGAGCAAACATTGCATCTGTGGTGCTCTTTCTTGGCATGAAACCATACTGCTGCTCACTAATCATCACCTCACTTCTTAACCTAGCTTCCACTACTCTTTCCCATAACTTCATGCTGTGGCTCATCAATTTTATTCCCCTGTAGTTACTGCAGTCCTGCACATCCCCCTTATTCTTAAATATCGGCACCAGTACACTTCTTCTCCACTCCTCAGGCATCCTCTCACTTTCCAAGATTCCATTAAACAATCTGTTAAAAACTCTACTGCCATCTCTCCTAAACACCTCCATGCTTCCATAGGTATGTCATCTGGACTAACAGCCTTTCCATTTTTCATCCTCTTCATAGCTGTCCTTACTTCCTCCTTGCTAATCCGTTATACTTCCTGATTCACTATCTCCACATCATCCAACCTCTTCCCTCTCTCGTTCTCTTCATTCATCAGCCTCTCAAAGTAGGCTTTCCATCTGCTCAACACACTCTCCTCAATTGTGAGTACGATTCCATCTTTATCCTATGTCACCATAACCTGCTGCACATCTTTCCCAGCTCGGTCTCTCTGTCTAGCCAATCGGTACAGGTCCTTTTCTCCTTCCTTAGTGTCCAACCTCTCATACAACTCATCATACGCCTTTTCTTTAGCCTTCGCCGCCTCTCTCTTCACCTTGTGCCTTATTTCCTTGTACTTTTTTCTACTTTTTGCATCTCTCCGACTATCACACTTCTTTTTTGCCATCCTCTTCCTCTGTATACTCTCCTGTATTTCCTCATTCCACCACCAGGTTTCCTTTTCCTCCTTCCTCTTTCCAGATGTCACGCCAAGCACCCTTCTTGCTGTCACCCTTACTACATCTGCTGTAGTTTCCCAGCTATCTGGTAACTCTTCACTGCCACCCAGTGCCTGTCTCACCTCCTCCCTAAACTCATCCTTGCAGTCTTCCTTTTTCAACTTCCACCATTTGATCCTTGGCTCTGCCCTCACTCTCTTCCTCTTCTTGATCTCCAACGTCATCCTACAGACCACCATCCTATGCTGCTTAACTACACTTTCCCCTGCCACCACTTTGCAGTCTTGAATCTCCTTCAGATCAACTCTTCTGCATAGGATGTATTCTACCTGTGTGCATCTTCCTCCACTCTTGTACGTCACCCTATGTTCTTCCCTGTTCTTAAAATACATATTCACCACAGCTATGTCCATCCTTTTGGCAAAATCCACTATCCTATGACCTTCTTCATTCCTCTCCTTAACACCATACCTACTCATCACCTCCTCGTCTCCTCTGTTCCCTTCACCAGCATGTCCATTGAAATCCGCTCCAATCACCACTTTCCGTTCCTTTGGTACACTGTTCATCACTTCATCCAACTCACTCCAAAAATCTTCTTTCTCACCCATTGCACACCCAACTTGCAGTGCATATGCACTAACAACATTCATCGTCACATCTCCAATTTCCAGCTTCATAATCATTACTCTGCCTGACACTCTTTTCACCTCCAAAACACTCTTGACATACTGTTCCTTCAGAATAACTCCCACCCCATTTCTCCACCCATCCACACCATGATAACACAATTTGAATCCACCTCCAATTCTCCTGGCCTTACTCCCCTTCCATTTAGTCTCTTGCATGCACAATATATCAACCTTCCTTCTCTCATATCTGCTAACTCTCTCCCCTTACCAGTCATACTGCCAACATTCAAAGTTCCTACCCTCAGTTTCACATTCTTTACTTTCCTCCTCTCCTACTGCCTCTGGACACGCCTCTCCCCTCTTCTTCTTCTTCTTCGGCCAACAGTAGCCCAATTTCCACCAGCACCCTGTTGGCTAACAGTACTGGTGGCGGTCGTTGTTAACCTGGGGCTCAACTGATCCGGTATGGATATTTGTATTGTTGTCCGCATATTGATTTGGCAAAATTTTACACCGGATGCCCTTCCTGACGTAACCCTCCCAATTTATCTGGGCTTGGGACCAGCACGAAGAAACACACTGCTTTGTGCATCCCCTGTGGCTGGGCTTACATGTGTCTTTAGTTGAAAGCTAAAATTTGAGTCTTCTGGGAGTCGTGGATGTGAATGGTGTATTTTTAGTTAGATGAACCAGAGGGTTCCAGAGGACCTATCCTGTCCCCTTCCACTCAGTTTTTCATTTAAAGTTGAACTAGGAGGAGTGTTAGAACAAACAATCGACTGGTTCGAGGGATAGTGACCAGAGGGATGGAAAATAAAGTGGGAAAATAAAGATGGGGAAAAAAAATGTTTAGGGCTTGGGACAATGAATTTGTCACATGAGAAGTGAACAGTCATGATAAGGACAGACTGATTATAACCCTGCAGAGTATAATCCTGTAGAGAGAGCTCAGGTGTTTCTTGCCTTCTTTGCTTTCTATTTAATTTGCACCTTGTTCAGCCCTTCCCTGTCATCGTTTATAGGGTTAATAGAGTTATTATTGTCATGTTAGATCATTAGGACAATTGTGATGAGAACAAAGTATCATTGTATCTAACCATACAACCTAATTTCCTGGATGCTTTGGCTTTCTTAGTCTCATTATGGGTTAAAGGACATATTGAAAGTGCCTATGTTTGTTCGCACCAGTATAGCTCTAAAGCAAAAGGCGAAAATATACACTTCATTTTTACTTAACCTTTTGTATTTTTTTTTCAACATAGGTTTTCATTTTTATTTAACCCTTTGTATTTTTAGTTGATGTGAGTGTTCAGAAAACACACACTAATGCCTTCTACATGCCAAAGAAGTACATGTTAATTGTTATCTCTAAACTGACCTGGTGTAATTAGTGTGCCCTATAATGCACTGGAATTCCCAGGACTGTAGGAGAACTGTGCACCATGGCCAGTAGGGAAATCACAGCCAACACAGAGAGAAAATGCTGTTTGAATAATTCAGACTCAAAATTAGGGTCCCAAAAAGGCTGGAAACAACTGAAGAGTAGATCTACCTTGCACCCAGTGGCCCCAAGTATAGTCCATGTCTTCTTTGACCCTGTAATGAAAATGATATTCAGAAAATGGATGGATATTGTTTTTATCAGCAGGCTAAAATGATGTGTATTTAATTTTATTTACTTACATTATGATGAGAAAATGGCATGATAATATACAATGATTAATGTATACAAAGGTTTAAAAATCTTTACAAACACTAATTTATAAAATCTGCAGATTTTCAGTTCATATGTTTGCTTGGAATTTACGTATCCTTAGTCATCTTAAAAAATATGATGGTTAATTCACAAGTTGTATTTAATGCAGTTCCGATTCATTTTTCTATTAAAGCAGTTGGCCCATCAGATCAGGAAAAACCATGAGTGGCCATCTGTTGCTGGAAGGCAGCCTGATCTTTTTGTCCGAAAAGCAATTTGTAATACAGTGCATGCAGTGAAACTACAGGATAATTTCATTTTTAAGAACATACTAACAAATTCAAAACCTTGAAATAAAATGAAAAAAATGAATTTGAAAATAGTAGTTTGCTTCAGTTCCATAGATTATGAAAGAACAATTCATCCACTTGAAATAAAGTGGAAAAGAGATGAATAAAGGCTGCTGTCACTATTAAAGCTCAGGCAGATTGTTTCTCCGGGTGGTGCATTATCCCCAAGAATAAGTTTAAGTCCTTCATAAATGCTCTCAGCGGGTTATCTTTGGTTTCCTGCTGTGTAAGTGCTTTGTGTTTCTCCAATATCTTTACAGAAATTGTCTCTTCACAAAATGAATCATTTCTCACACAAAAAAAAACATTTTATGTGGAAAAGTAAAAGTAAACCAAAAGCTACCAGTTCCAGGGAGTGCATCACTCTTAGAGGGAAGTACTAAAGGTAAGTTCTAGTAAGTGGGCAAAATGGTGGCAAAGTTGTTAACCCTATTATCTCTAGAGTCTTTGATCCAGTACTGCTTGCATGGAGTTTGCATATTTTCCCCGTGCTTCCATGCCCTTCAGTATTCCACCTACATCCCAAAGATGCTAGTGGTGGATTTATTGGCAGCTCTCAACTGGACATTTATATATACGTGCATGTGCTAGCTTGCCTTACAGTGGTCAAATCGTGTTAAGGGATACCGAATTCTATTGAAAAGCCAAAACTTCTATGACAATAATTTTAGTATAATTAATTATTTCTGCAAAGCAAAATCTACCAGAGCAATTTTTCTGAAGGTCAACAGGTTTCTAGCATTCTATGTTGCAAAGTTGAAATTTTTACCCTGTCACATACATACCTACTGTAAATTTGTGAACAATTATAAGGTCCAGTAAGGACCATGTACATTTCTGTGCATGCATATTTTAAGGAAAAATAAAATGCAACACATTATATGACAAAACCTGTTGTAGACCACCAGGGGGCGCACCAGCTGCCCCGACACAGACAGATGTGGGACACAAGTGCAAACACAAGCTTTTATTTATTTTTTTTTTCCTGCGGGAAACACATGTACAGCACAGTTCAGACCTACACAATAGCACTATCATAGTGGTCTAAATTAATTTCAATTATAAAGCAGAGAATAATTGATCACATAAGTACAGTATTCATGTTGGTCTAGTTTTTAAAATATCAAACAAAGCACCATCATTAATGTATGCTAGCGTTATCAAACCAAACTGCCATACACTGGAGTCGCACTAATACTTCAGTGATCCATTTTTTAGCCAATTTATTCCAATTTATGTTTGAGGTGGGACAAATAATGAAACAATCTAAATACAAATAAAATATTTAATGTTTATTTTTCTGTTAATAGCTTAATATTCTTCAGTTTACCTAAACCATATCAGTGCTTACATTATATGTAGTAGCTTATTTATTTATAAGGCTGAGTCTTGCAGAGACATGAGCCCAGCTTCCTATTAATCAGCTAATTTATGTTACTTCAGAGTTCCCAGAATCCAATTCCTTTTCCAATAAAGGTGAAATTAATTAGTCCAGCCATTGGTGAGTAAGATGGATGAGGGTCTCTGGTCAATGTCCTGGAGCAACTTAAGTCCCTCTGTGTCATTCTGTAATCAATGGTGTTTGCCATATTCAATGAGCAAATAAATCACAAAAAGGCACCAATATTATTGTGAGTACAAATACCCAACCATGAATTGGTCTTCACGGCAAGAATCTGAACTCTTCAGTAGCAAGGTGGCTACCCGTGAGTTATGTTTCTTAGTGTTTATTCCAGTATTAAAATAAGAATTTTAACAGGCATTCTTGAAATTGTTTGATTTTCTATTGAACACGTTTTTACAAAATTTTTATAAAACAGGGATATTTTCCCCTAGTGGGAAGTAATTGATCTCTGGGTCAAACTGAACAGTGTGCTGGGACAAGCTGTACTGTATAGATGTCATTTTTTGTGTTGGACTGCCATTGCATGACAGGAGTGTTAATGTCTTGTGTCCATTGCTGCCCTTATGGCCTCTGACTTACAACACTTATGACTTTGCTAAGTTGATGGATCACAGATATGTTGTGCTTCTGCTTCTTTTGGCTGTCTAGTTCAAATATACTTAATGTTAACATTTATTAAACGTTAAGCCTACACTGATGAGTGAGGCACATAAAATGGTTTCACCTTTGCTCATTAAATATCACAAGAGCGCTTAATTTTGAACCAGCTTTTAAGGCTTATATGTGCACCACAACTCAACATAGAATGGTGCACTAGCAAGCATATTTATTTAAGTAAATATATTTTCATATTATAAGAGGCAAAGTGAGGTGTAAAATAAAAACTTTTTTTTGTTTTTGGATGCTTAAAACATTACCTACTAGTCATTCCCCGGGGCTCCGCCCGCGTAGTAGTGAAACAGGACAAACTTTAAAATCAATAAACAAAAAGGTATCGCTAGCTAAGTGGAGGCAAGTTACGCTACAAAACACAGAGGTAGACCAACTCCTCACTCCTGACATCATGCTTCCCTCTCCCCTCTGCCCACAGCCTTGGTCTTGGATTAGCGCAAATATATCACTCCTTCAAGTTAACTATGATTCTTAGTGCAATGAGAGAAGTCACAAAATCAACCAGAATTTTCAAGCAAATTATAGAAAAAAATCTAAATCCGTTAAGTAGTTCTCTCATAAAAAGTGGGCAGACAGACAGACATTGGATTTTAGATATATAGAGATGAGAGGGGATCGAAAATTTCCCTGAACTGTTATAACAACACTTTATTATGCAACTTACAGCAATTCCATTATAGTCACCAACACAATACTCGCCTTCAGATGCAATACACTTGTCTTAGTGCCTTTTCCATTACTGGAAACATTTCCTGTACTCATCTTTTGCTATCGTTTCTAGAGCCTTGTGCAGTTTTTTCTTGGATTTCTTTCATGATAGCAAATCTCCCTTCAGTCTCAGTTTTAGTTACGGAAAACATAAAAAGGTCACAGGGAGTGAGATCTCATGAATTCAGGGGTGCAACACAACAACCACATTGCTTTTGGTAAAAAACTGGTAGGTGTGCTGTCATGATGCAAAATGCAATTTTGCATGCGCCAACAACAACAACATGTATTTATATAGCACATTTTCATACAAACAATGTAGCTCAAAAGTGCTTTACATGATGAAGAAAGAGAAAAAAGACAAAATAAATAAGAATTAAAAGTAGAGTAGAGAAAAAAATTGCAGAAATCACATTCACGATTGTAGAATTGTACATTATATTTCAGAAATACACACTCGATCAGATCAGCACAATTAACAAGACCGTAGACACATGATACCTAGCGACAGTTGATAACTAAACCTTACTCCTGTGCTATTGACAATTCCAGGAATTTTTGGATTCTCCTTTTTAAGATAATTTGTTTTACTTTTAAATCATTGTATGGTTGATCAGAAACACTGTGTTAGTCACTCATCTCTTTTTAGAGTTATTTTCTTACTTTCTGTTTAAGTACATTTTGTTTATTTAATTTCACGATGGGCAGCACCATGGTGTAATGGTTGCACAAAATCTGAAATGGCGCATTGTGTATGTGGAGATGGCACATTCTCCACATGTCCATGATGGTCTTTCCCTGAGTACTCCATTCTACTCCCACATGCCAAAAAAGTGCACTTCAGATTAATTGGACATAAAGGTTTGTGTGTTATGGGTTTTGTACCCCTTGTGTCCAGAACAAGGATGAACTGCCACCGATAGCCATCAGCTGTCTATGACCCTGTACACTGGTTTAGAAATGTAATGGATGAAGGAATGGGTTAAATGTTTTAAGAAATCAAATTATTGCACTTTTGATTTATTTGACACCAGTGGCGGCTGGTAAAAAAAAATTTGGGCGAGGACACAGTTTTTAGGTGAACAAACTGATGCAGCACTTATCTATTATATACTGCCTTTTACATCTATTTATTATATAGCTTTCCCATTTCCACTGTACTCTTAAACGGCAGTCCGAGACATCCATAGTCCCCTTATTTTTCCCATAACGTTTCCTATAAATGTGGAAAGGAACAGGCGTACGCGCCACCCAAATTTTATACTACATCCATCTATAAATTGCCCTGTCCTTTGCCAACTTGCCCAGTTACCCATCCTGCCAAAAACCACACCATAATGTCCACAGACCCACCTTAGTAATCTTCCAATAACACGGACTTCCATCTGTCCTATAACACATCCATAGCATAAGTCCAATCCAAATCTTATTCTATCTAATATACTGTAGTGCCCAGTTCTTGGCCATTTCTACTGGATTCCATAAATCCGCATCAAACAATCACTAGTCCTCTGATTTTTCTCAGTTCTTGCATCCCAGTTTATTATTTACCACACCCATACAGTCATCCCCACCCTATTTTTATTCCACACTGGCTGCCAGTCTGACCAGTTATATGTAAGTTTGCCAGGGTTACTTCACCTGGGCATAGATTCACATTGTAAGATCCACAGACCCCTACATCTTAAGACATAACTCACCCAACCCCCCCAAAAAACCTGTCTTGTAATACACCCACAGGACAAGTCCAACCTAAATCTTATTCTGCCTTTTACGATCAGAATACCTATATTTCCTTGAACATAAAATTTGCCCTCCTTTCCTTCAGGCTTGAAAATTTCTCAGTTACTTTCTAATTTAACTGAGTCATTTCACTAAGCCTGCCACAAAAAATAGCCTCATACCATTGTCTATATCAGTGTTCCCCAAACTTTTTTTCTGTACTGGCACACTTTTTGAATGAGCAACCAAAATCATCCCAAGGCACACTACTGTCTTACTGACCACAAACACAAGCAACTCCGAGATCAGTGTTCTCATATACAGCACATAGTGAGCACTTTGGTGGCATCACCAAGCTGCTTTGCCCTTTTGCCCGGTCCCTCTCTGCCTAAGAGAAAACTCCTATGATCACTATCCACCAGCCTGGAGACATGTCAGAAGTGCTTGAAGTACCGTGTCTTCAACATAACAGTCACGGAGCTGCTTTTATGCCAGTTTCTCTAGGTAGTCCTGACCTCCTCAGACATGATATATATAGTGACGTGTGAGTCCCTGTCTTGCACCCCAAAACACGAGGCTGAGTCTCAGTACTTTAGCAAAACCAGCTTTATTCAGCTTGAAACAGGAACAGCATGGTTATTTATTGTAGCGGGATCTACCACTCTCCTATACACAGACCTTGAGAATACTCCCAACTCGCACATGTCTGATAATACTGTATATATTGTTGGCAGAACAACTCAATAACTATTCAAATGAAACCTGGCACTGCCATTAGCATTATAGAATGCTAGAAAACTTGATTATTAGAAAAACTGTTTTAGTAGATATTTCTCAGCAGAGATAATTATTTTTACTGTGTGCTTACAGGGACATAAATGTCACACAATTTTGACTTTTTAATGGATTTATGCATTTGATGCCTCCATGAATATGATTTTACTACTCTAAGAGGGACACCTGTATGTGTCTGTTTGTGTTTCAGGATTTAAGTCTCTGGACATGATACCACAAAACTAAATCATTCAATCAGAATGATGATTAACATATGCTCCCTTCTCCAATTGACTCTTCTGCTCCACTGCATTGCTTAGCAGGAGCAACCCTACTCCCAGAGTGCCATTGCTTCACCGGGGCTTTTGCCTCCTATTGGTTCAGCCTACACCCTGACTTTCACTTTTTCCCACCATCATCTTCCTCTTGAGTTAACCTCCATCCTTTCTGTTCTTGTCTTTTGCCAACCTTTTGATACTGTTTAGGTAGAGGTGCTTTGATGACGACCTGCAGAGCGCTAATGAGTGAATATATGATCAGCCAGTTTCCCCATCAAAATGGGAGCGCACCCACACCAACCAAACCTGAGCTTCTGTACTGTTTTTATTCTTACAAAACACACACCGCCATATAACCCTTAATATAATTCACCACAAGATATGATTTAATTTTACATAATAAGATATTGTCCATTATGTCTTATTTCAAAAACCATATTTTTATGTAAGGAGACAAATCAGATGTTTTTATTGCAATTTTAACACATGCCAGATCAAGCTGAAAAATGACCAGGGGCTCATGCTCTTTATAAACCAGTACCTATAAAGCCACAGTGTATCTATTGTGCTTTTTCTATAATCAGATTTTTACAGCTGTGATACCAGGAGGCAAAAGGTTAAACCATTTGCTTCAAAGTCCAAAAATAAATCAATAATTTGAAGGGCTCTCCTTCAGAGCACTTTAATACCTGCCACTAAATTGAAGCATTACACTTCCAGTTTGTTTCTTTTTAACTGGTTAAATGCTAGGAAGTGACTAATTTAATTATTTGTTTTTAATTCATACTGCTATAGTATGTTAATTTGAAGTGTATGTAGTTTATTATATTGGTTCTGTTGTATCTCAACCATAACACTTTTGAAAAAGAATTCTGTGATTGTGGGACCACGGTAGATAAATATTTTTTTTATCCTGTAATTTTGTATTCTAAATGCATTAGAGAAGTCCTATCTTGGTGTGCAAAAGCTAACGGACAAATGAAGTGAAAGGCAGCTCCATTCATCTGCTTATCCTTCTTAAACTAATTTATGATACACTATAACCCAAAAACAAGTCATTCAATCTAAAGGAACCATATCACGGATATACTAAAAAAGTGATTTTGGTGAAAATCGCTCCAGTAGAATTTGTTCCATTGAGATAATATTTATACCATTGTGTAAATACTTAGTAACCAAACACAGTTTGATTAGGAAAACGCTTGTGACATACAGATCAAATACATTTGGAATCCTAAAATTGGTTGCACTCTCCTCTTTGAAAGCAGTATGCAAAATAGAGGCTTTCAGCATTCAACTCCCATGTTCCTTTCCAGCTATTTTGTGTTATTTCAGTAAACCCTAATTCCGCTCATATTCATGTTGAGAGTGCAGCTGAGTTCTCTGTAAGTTGGCATATGGCAAGCGGCATGCATTTCTCATGTGGCATTTTTTCCTGAAACGGAGGCCCATTTTCATTCTTGTGTGGGTTTGTTTCTGTAAGTGCAGCAAAAAAAAAAAATCCTTCTTTATTAGGACCTGCAATTGGAGTACTAGCTTCAGTTTTATTAACTAAACAGATGGTGCCATAAAAACAGGTCATTGCAGTGTATGGGGAACTCTATAACTTGCCACTCAGTTGGAGATGGCTTCACAGTAATATACATAGTTAAAAAACTGCAACAACATTATAACCTTTGGGCCAATGAATTGTCTATAGGACATCAGCAATTCACCCACCCAAAACTAAAAGAGAATGCTAACTGGTAGATCTTTTGTTACAATTAAAAGTGTTGGCCACTGGCCTGATAATGTTAGTCAGGGACAATATGCTTTTTGTATTAGATGTTGGTACTACCATAGTAAAATTTTTAATGTATTAAAATGAGACAGAAAGACAGAGATGGGAGGTGTAACAGGGAACACCTGAAAGTGTCTTGGTTATGTTTATGGCTTTACCAGGGCTCTATCCTTAGTCTTAGTCTAATTTATTTTTATTTGGTTGTTATATTTTTGTAAATTTGTTGATGTCTTTCTTTTTGTATTTAATTCTTATTTAATATTTTAGGTATACCACTTGTGAATGAAAACACAAACAAAGATAACAAAATGATAAACACAATGTTAATGTGTAATTTGAGAAACATCTTCACAGACTCAAGTCTTCAAAAGGACTGAAGGCAAGATTGCGGTGGAGGTTAAGAGGTATGCAAGGCTGAAGAGGTGGGCTCAGTGAACCAGAACCTAGAAGTAATGTCATTTGTCTTTCCTTTGCTGGTTGGGAGAAAGGAGAGGAGAGGCATTATGCAACAGTGGCAACCTTCAACTAGGTGTGAAATTACCGTTAAGCAAGCCCTGAAGTTGGCCCAAACCCGTCAGGTTTTGTGCCCCAAACTGACAGGTCATGTACACGAGAGAGAGCATCACCGTTGGCATGGAGGGAGCCTTAGCGTTGTTGAACCTTAATTCAGTTCTTTGTGTAAAGCCATCCACTTTAAAGGCTGAAAGTGCAGTACCTCAACTGTTGGATGGCCCATTTAATCGTCAAGGCTTCCCATTCCACTGCCACATACCTGGTCTCCCATTCCAATAGCATGTTCAGCACAACATCTTAACTTGTATATGAAGCGTCAGTCTGGAGAAACAAAAGGGAGAGAAACGTTGGGAATCATCAAAACAAGTGCTGAGAAGAGGATCTACTTTAGGTCATGGAACACAGCCTCCATTTTATCATCCCATGTTACCCTGATAGGAGGATGCTTTTTGATCAAGGGAGTTGCTGTTTCAGAGAAAGGGACAAATCACTTGATTCACAGCCGAGGCCCATGCAAAATGGAAGTGACCTTACAACATTATGGACGAATTGTCTCTCCCTTCACCTTGTACCTTAAATATTTGGCCTCTGCTATCCCAAAATAGTATTTGTTAGGGTTTATCCGGAGTCTGGCTTCACAGAGTGCAAGAAGGACAGTTCAAACATGCTATATGCACTCCTCTCAGGTGCCAGAACAGATGATATTGTCATCCATGTTGCTGGTACTATAATGTAGCTGCTGTGGGATCATAGCAGTTAATCTACCAGGCATTGGAAGGTGTCAGTCCAATTGAGAGGAGACAGTGCTGCCAGTGTCCACTGGATGTACTGAACATGGTCTTTTCCATTGCAGACTCCATTAAAAGAATTTGCCAGTACCCTTTTGTCATATCAAGTGTAGTCAAGATGCTCATACGCTTGTGACATTGAATGTACTTAAAATTGGGGGACTTAATTGAGCTGATGGAAGTTATAGACTTGACGCCAGTCTGCATCTAGACTGAATGCAAGATGGCAATGGAGGTGGTTAAGAGGTGTGCAAGGCAGAAGAAGCAGGCTTAGGGGACCATAACCCGTCAGTGATGTCATTAATCTTTCACTGGTTGTCAGGTCTGCTGGAAGAAGGAGCGGAATCTCATTATACAACTGTGCCAACCTTCGGCTTGGGTGGAATTATTATTAAACAAACCTTGAAGTTGATTCCGAAGCACACGTGTGACACGCTTATTAATTCCTTTCTTTTCTTTTACTGATTTTAATTAGAAACAGCAACAGATAACATTCCAAATAGTCAAGTCAAATTTAACAAATCAAGCAAAATTCAACCCCAACAAACAAAAAGAAAGAGGAGCCAGCAACTAAAGCTACTCTATAAAAGGAGCAAGAAAAGAAGAGTATCCTTTTCTCCGAAATGGAAGCTTATTATAAAATGTTATTGATTAGATCCTGCCATATTTTTAAAAAGTTTTAACAGATCCTCTAAATGGGCGTTTGATTTTAATCCAATTTCAAGTAGTATAGAACATTGGTTACTCACTGACTTAAGAATGGGCAGGGGCGATTCTTCCAGTTGAGCAAGAAAAGTCTACATGCTAGTAGTGTAGTAAAGGAAATTCCAGTTTGTTTGTCCTTCACTACTTTAAGACCGTCTAGGAGTACACCATACACAGCTGTTAATGGATTAGGAGTGATTGTGACACCAAGGGTGTCTGATAACCATGCAAAGATTTTTGTCCAAAATTTGTTAATTTGGTGCATGCCCAGAACATGTGGCTCAAGTGAGGCTGAATCTTGCCCTGGAAACATTTTGAACAATATTAAACAAGATAAATGCGCTCGATAAAAGATTTTAAGTTGAATGACTGAATGCTTTGCACATATGGAGTTCGAGTGTATTCTGTGCATGTTTTCTGAAATATTAAGTTACAGATCATTTCCCTAATGTACCCTGGGGTCTTTCAAAGGAAGAGACTTTAACATGTTTTTATAAATTGTAGAGATGCTATCTGAGTTTTCAAGACTGATTAATAATTCTTCTGGAATAGAACAAGTTGGGAGGTGAGGAAAATTGGGCAGGTTTTGTTTAGCAAAGTTTCTAGCTTGAAAGTATTGGAGGAATTGTGTTGATAAGAAGTTGTATTTGAAGTGTAATTATTCATAGGATCCAAAGACATTATCTATGTACAAGTCTTTAAGTGTTTTAATCCCGGACTTTTTTCAGACATTGAATAGTGCACATGTTTCAGAGGGTGGAAAAAGCTAATTGTTATGTATAGGTACAACAGATAAAAACATTTCTGTTTGCAGCCGAAACTGGTCCTTGCTTAATAAGTGAGTCTCCTGTAAAAATACTATCTTGGCATTTAGACTTATTAAGTGCAAGAGTTCTTGCTTTCTCTTTAATTCATGATTGAGACCTTTGACATTCCAGCTCACAATGTTCGCTATTTGGTCATGGAAATATTTCTTCTGAACTTTTATTGAAATTTTGTAGTCTTAGGTTAAGGTAGTACATTGTACATACAATATCTTTGACATAGATTTCATATTATTGCTCAGTGATACAGCTATGGAGCGTATTGTTGTGTTGGCATTAACGGTTATTGAGGTATAAGGAATAAAACAGAAATAGCACTGCTCTCTTTCTCTCCACCCCATAGCCCCGTCCCCCCATTCTGCTCCTGCAAGTGAGGTAAGCCAAATTTTGCAAAGTCCTGGGGCCTCATGTATAAATGGTACGTATGCACAAAAATGTTGCGTACACCCGTTTCCACGCTCAAATCGCGATGTATAAAACCTAAACTTGGCGTAAAGCCACACACATTTTCATGCTAGCTCAAACCCTGGCAATATGCAAGTTCTCCGCTCGGTTTTGCAAACTGTTGGCAGCCAGAGTCAAAGCAGTGCTTTTGTTCCAGTGTGGTTTCCTTTTCTTTTTTAGATCCACATCCCTGACGCGGCTTTATCATATACACTGAAATTAACCACATATTGTTTTTTAGTTTAAAGCATCTGATTGTAATTAACCTGTAGCAATATAGTGGTCCACGGAATGGCCAAATTATTCCAAAAACCATAGCTGCTTTAGTGTTGTTACTCTCACTGCACCTTCTTCTTCTTCTTCTTTTTTCAGCTGCTCCCGTTAGGGGTTGCCACAGCGGATCATCTTTTTCCATATTATTCTCACTGCAACACTCGGAGTATTTATATCACTGTATCTGAGTGGGGAATCACATATCTACAGCAGCTGATCAGAAAGAGAATTATCGGTATACAGCATCAAGTACACACTGCCTCAGCCATTCCTGCCTATTTGAACTGCTCCCATATGGCAAATGCTTCAGAGCCTTTCCTGTACTGACCTCGCGGTTCAGAAACAGTTTCATCCCAAGAACTATAAACACAATAAATCAATCCATCAAGTGCTCCTTGTAGAACTGTTTGTATTTATAAGTACAATTACCTCATTGTAAACTTGCGATACAGTTATAATATTGTACAACCTGAGCCACTTTAGCGTGTATTTATATATGATGACCATATCATTTTTAAGATGAAATACAGCAAAATATGTTTATTACATTATACATATAAAATGTTAACATCATTTAAATAATCTATATTATTAATAATTAAACATGTGAGGACACAGTGTCGCAGCGCTAGCAAGGAGCTGGCAGCCCGTTCAGGGATTGTTCCTGACTCGCGCTGTATTCTTGCTTGGGCTGGTGCGACACTGGAAGGATAGATGGATAGAATAATTAAACATGTACTATGAAAATATTTCAAGGTTCCTTAAAAGTTTTGAAGAATATGCGTTCTAAGCATACAGATGGTGTAACGTCTGTTACTGAGCTGATTCTGTGGCGATTGGGTACTTGGAGAAAAAAAAGTAAGGACAGGAATTGGGGGTTAGTACGTTTGAAAGAGACAGTACTGCTGCAATACATTATTTCATCGAAGGTCACACACAGCGCAGCAAGCATCTTGCGTGAAGCAGGAACAATCTCTGGATGGGGTGCCAGTTCATTACTATCACTGAGCCACGGTGTTCCCATGTTTAATACATGCTTTAATTCCTGTCATCATGAAAATAACATCAAGTATACATCTCAATATTTAAATTCAGAGAACTGTAATATCACAAATGTAATGGATTCTGTGTCCTGTCGGAGGAAGAGAAAGCCCGTTTAAGAAGCATGCAGTGATTCACACACATAGAGCACATAGAAGAACACATACAATTCAAAGCATTTAATATGCTACTTTAGTTACGATGGTATTTGAGAAACTAGTAAATTAAATGATTTTAAGATGAAGTTTATGATGTTCTACTTTAATGAAAAAATAAACTTTGTGATTAAAGTGGAAATTTCGAGATTAAAGTTGACATTTTGAACTTTTTTCCCACTGTGTCCCTATTTTTTTTTTTCTTTTCTCTGTACACTGATAAGCTTTCATATGACACTCAGACGGTGGGCTACAACTTGCCTTTTCACAGCGACTTTGATATCTGACAACTTCTATTTTATTATTGGGCACTATGCGACTTTCCCGGTCAGCGTGCATGTGCATTACTTTTCACGCTGACCGGGATTTATGTAGCGGAAGAATGTGGAAGATGGCGAACACACAGATTTATGCATCTGGATTATTTTGTGCATACGAACATTTCCGCTTTTGTCCGTATGCCATGTTTTAGTGTGAATTCTACGCACGGTGCTATGCATGAGGCCCCTGGTCCTCTTCAAGCCAAGAGAAGGATCATGTTTAGAGCAAAATTAACCCTCCCCAGCAGCGGTGTGAAGAAAGTTAAAACTGAGATACCTTGTGAAGATACAGTCCAAATACAATAGACTAATGATATAATCTTAAGAAGTCCAAATATAATAGACCAAGGAGCTATAAAGAAAAAAAAAACTGTAAAAAATCATTGTAAAAGACATTACCTTGTTACTTTGTGGTAGCCAAAATGTGCATATAATTAATGAAAGAAATTTTAATATTAATAACTGAAATTTAAACAATAGCTGTTTACTTTTTGGTAACCAATTAGCCAAGATGTAGCCATAAGTGGCCTAAATGTGCATATAATTCATGAAAGAAATATCAATATAATAATTGCAGCTTAATTAATTTTAAAAAAGGCGGGGGAAGGGGTGGGCAAAAAAAAATTAAAATATAAAATAAAGTAAAAAAATATATATTTATATAGATACAGCAAATTTTGATTTACAAACAGTCCAAAATGCAAGTTTCAAGTAGAATCTTCTTTGCCTTGCAAGAACACGGTGTGACTCATGATTGTGCATTTCCAAAAAAAGTCAGGATCAGTCTTCTCAAATCTTTGTCTGCTTCGTCCGGAGAACTAAAAATGTAAAACTGATGTTCAATAACAACTTTCAGTTTGGCAAAGTAGTTCTTTTTCTTATCTATTTTTAATTGTTTTCCTTTTTTTTGTAACTTCATGTGCTATAAATAATCAGCATTGTTCTTAATTTTTGTTAATTAAGCTTTTTCTTGTCTGTTAAACATTTTATTATTTTTCTGTTGTCTTTTATTTGTGTGAGCTTAGTGTGTTTTCCTATTAGTATTTGCAGAATTTAACCACTTATATACATATGTTTTTATTTCATTTGTGGTTTTTATATGAAGTTTTCATTTTTGATATTAGTTTTGCGGCATGGTGGCGCAGTGGGTAGCGCTGCTGCCTCGCAGTTGGGTGATCTGGGGACCTGGGTTCGCTTCCCGGGTCCTCCCTGCGTGGAGTTTGCTTGTTCTCCCCGTGTCTGTGTGGGTTTCCTCCGGGCGCTCCGGTTTCCTCCCACAGTCCAAAGACATGCAGGTTAGGTGGACTGCCGATTCTAAATTGGCCCTAGTATGTGCTTGGTGTGTGGGTGTGTTTGTGTGTGTCTTGCGGTGGGTTGGCACCCTGCCTGGGATTGTTTCCTGCCTTGTGCCCTGTGTTGGCTGGGATTGGCTCCAGCAGACCCCCGTGACCCTGTGTTCGGATTCAGCGGGTTAGACAATGGATGGATATTAGTTTTTTGCTTTTGTCATAAAATGTAAGGGTGTTATTTTATTTTAATGCCATATTGGCTGCAAATAATGCCAATGTATTGTAATGCCATCTTGGCTGCTGTTATGTATCAGTTTTATGTATTTTATATTTTATTATTGGTGTTATTAATTTAGAGATCATTTTCATTTTTTTTATGTTTTTCTGTCAGTTTCACTTATTTATTTCCAGTCAGAAGTGAGATAAAAAAATCAAGTATTAAAGTTGTATGGAGTTTTTTATATAAGTATTGTTCATATCATTAAAGAAACTACTGTCCGCTAAAGATTTAGTAGAGGTATATTTATGAAAAATGTAGTCTACCTTCATGTATTTCCCTCTATAATATTGGACATAGGTACACAATTTGTCTCTTGGTTTTGGTGATTGTTCTTTGAGAAATTCTGGTTTGTAGTGAATCTGTTGTCTGGATATCACTCAGGATGTAAAGGCCAAACTGAGAGAGTGAACTAACATTTAGAGACATTTTTGTGATACATAGTGAAATATAATTATGACTCGTGGAGTGATTGCTTAGCTATGAGTTTTCACAAAATTGTATGATTCAGTTTGGCTTTCCGAGCACATTTTAAAATACATTATACATTTCACGTATCTTGGATGAAGACAGTACATTCTAGTTCATATTACAAACTTCAGCATCCCCTCCTCCTGCTCAGGTGGATGTTTCTGACATCTTTGAGGTTCAGCCTAGCTTATGGCTGTGCTGTTGCATTTCCTGAGTTGAATATATTGTGCAATCAGCAGGAGATACAGCGCTCATGACATCTGAACTAATGACAGGTTTAACGGTTGCTGTGGCATCCAACTTTAGAATCCCAAAACACATTCTGTGCCTATTTCCTTCCAATTTAATTATTTTTCTTCTTCCGCCATTTGACTTCATGCTTTTGTTTCTTGGTTTCAGATTCCTGTCTTTGTGCTCTGTATTTTAACAATTTGATTGGCTTAACCTCCCAATTTTAAACTCTGCCTGTTCCTGTCTATGCTTTTCTCTCAGCCACTTTGCTTCTTTGTGCCTTTACTGAAAGGATAATCACTATGCACCACACGTTGATTGGTAACAGTAAACGCGACTTTGTATAAGTGACTGTGGTTGTGTTGTAAGTACGTTCTGTCCGGGGTTGGCTCCTGCCTTTGAACTGATGCAGCCAAGGCTCCCGCCTCTATGACCTTGAGTTGAATTATCAATTAAGTTTGAGACATGATGGATATACAAAGACTTATTTTGCGAACCTGAAGAATGCTAATCCATCTTCTCTAACTCAGTGGGGTTCTTATATCAAATTGGAAAAAAATAATTTTCCTTACAAGGATCTGTTCAGAACTTTTTCAGAACTTAGCAAGAACTCAGTACAGGTAATATATTTCTGAAATAAGCTCTTCTGCTTTTCACTTATTCACTTTAACCTCCATCCTCATCTTTCTTTTTATCTTTTCTCACTCCCAATTCTTCTTTTTCCTGTTCTTCCTACACAGGGTTCTTTATAGTTAAGCAGGTGCAGGCCCCTTAATTACAATTTCTAGAGTTCTAATGAGAAAGCCGGCTGGGCTGACCACATCTGAAAGTGTGACTAGCAATTTAAAAAAAAAAAGAAATCAACACCTCTTGGCCACACTGCCGTGCACACCTAAAAAAACTAAACTAAACTTAAAACAGTCACAGACATTACCATAGATCCCTAACATGCACCACCAAAGGGTAATTTGATAATGACTGTGAATGACTTCACTGTGATTTTTGAATAATGTTCTGGTTTTGATAAAAGAATTTAATTTTGTACTTTCTTTTTAGTTATTCTGCCTGATTTTCTAGTTTTTTATTTTGACACCTCCTGTTTCTGCTCTTATTCAATTTACTCATAGTGTGTGTCCAGTGCTACTTCCTACACTATTGGTATGCCATTGCAAACCCAAGCTGGCTTTTAGCAAAGTACAAAGTGGCTCTGAAACATCCCATGGATACGCTAACAGCACAGCTGGCCAGCACATGCATGAAATTATCTTGATGTTCACACCTATCCTTGTTAATTTGCCATGTTACATTCTAAGAATTTTGGATGTATTCCAAAATTTTGCAATTTACTTTTACTTTTTTTTATGCTAATGCATACTGATAATTTAGACTAATGGTGCAGCTTCTGTGCTGGATTGCTCCCACATGACGTGGTATTAGGCTGACTGAGGCCTTTAAACAGGCCAAGATTGAGTGAGTTTGAATGTAAGCGTGTCCTGTGATGTTGTGGTGCCCCATCTAGGGGGGCTTTCTGCCTAGACTCAAAGTTACCCAGTACTTTTGTTTGGACACCTTCCTTTAAATAAAAACTAAGATCATCGCAGCAGTGATTCTAATGGGCATCATTTATTCAACAACTTTGATGGAGCCTTGCCGTATGAACACCCTGAGTTCACTATGACAAATTCTGACCTTATATACAGAGAGCTGTGTTATTCAGACTATGCTGATTTCATAACACATTTGAATAATAACCATCACACCATGTACTGTACCTTAGATGGATAGGAACTACTTTATATGGCTAGAAAAAACACTGGAATAGTTAAAATGCTTAAGAAAAACAGCCGAACAAATAATATCACTGTGACCTGAGAAAGGTCATGATGGCTGAATTTATACAGGTATTAGATAAAACCTCCACATGAGTTACGGCTCGTTTATACTTCACGCTAAGAATGCATATGCACATGCATCATGGCTTCCACACGTTCCCAGCGTTCATTTGATGCTTCCTCTGAACACGTCCTCAGAAATTAACATGATGTGTGCGCAAGTTGCAGTACCAGCAAAAAGTCTGAGGGCGTGCTTCGATGTGTTGAAGCAAAATGCCAACATACAAATGCATTTGTGGTGCTTTTATATTCAAGCATCGCAAATTCCCCAACGTAATGACATGATACATTTTAAAGGTCTCACATACCATCTTCTGTGCCATCTTTTTTTTTTTTTTTTTTGCACCTTCACAATATCATCAGAATTTATGGCAGCATATTTGAGCCACAGAGAAAAAAATTAAGGGCATGGTGAAAAGGTCTATTTCATCTCGAAATGTCCACTTTAATCTCTAGATTACTTTATCATTAAAGTAGACCATCATAAACGTCATCTTAAAATCAACCCTGTTGTTAATCGCTATGTGCTTCTGGGGCTTCCTCCTGAACTGACAGCAGCAATTGCCACACACAGAACACATTACATTTACAGTATGATATTCCAGCTCTCTGCACATTTAGAATTCTTAGATTTATACTTGATATCATTTTCATGATGAAATGTATTAAAGTATGAATGTTACATTTTACAGATAAGTCGTTAACTTAATTTAAACAATGAATACTGTTAATAATTACACATGTTGTGACATGAAGTGGTAGCTCTGCTGCCTCGCAGGGAGTCACATGCCTTGTGTTCCCTGCCTGGAGTTTGCATGTTTTCCTGGTGGGTTTCCACAGTGTGCGCTGGTTTCCTTCCAAAGACATGAAGTTTTGGGGATGTGGTGATGCTAAAATGACGCTAGTGTATATGTGTGCTTGTGTTCACCTTGTGATGAGCTGATGCCCCGTCCAGGGATTTTGTTTCTTTCTCATGCCCGATGCTTGCTGGAATGGGCACATCCCCAGATTGATGGATGTAATCATTAAACATCCTTTTCAGAGATATTGTGGTAAGATGTCCTCAGAATTTATTGGATGTTTCAGACAATTCACAAAACAGTGAAGCCGAATGTTTTCTCACCATGATGATATCTCGCATTGCCACCTTGTGGAATCTTCCTGATTTATATAAAGTACATCCACAAGTATAAACAGTAAAACGTTTGTGTAGCAGTAGTATCCACTGGCCTAAGGCATTGTTCTGCAAGGTATGTCAGCCAGAGAGGCAGTTGTTAAAAACAATCCAGGTCCAAGGCAGCTGCATCTTTATCTTTAATAATTTGAAATGCACTTCTGTTTTATAAATGAGATAGTCATAGTGAATGATGCTTTGTATCAAAACAATTTGCGCATTCTCTATGCTGACAATGCATATGATATACTCAGTTGTTATGCATTTTTTAGCCTTCCACTCTAAACAAGATCCAGTACTTGCATAATTGTTAAGAGATGTTTTTGAATTTTTTGTATTCTTCAGGTCATCTGTTGTCAATTCCAATTTGTGCTAATTGTATGGATTAACCTTTACACCTCATGTTTGGGTTATTAGTGGCACATGCAATCTCTCTTATTCTGATTCTATATAATGAGTATTTTATTGAGACATGTTTTTCAGAATGAAGATTTACTTGAATTACTTTCAAATCAGACTACTTTTAAGCCATAGAGATGCATGAATTTATACTGTGTAATACTCTAACAAGTGGCCTGAAAACAAAGCTACTGTTCACGAAGTTGGATTTCCTTATGGTAGTTTTATTATGAGAAGCACAATAATCAGAATAGCTTTTCTGTACTTTAAACGTCTTGCTATTGTTGAATGATTTCAAATGATTGTATTTCACCTGAAAAGTAAAGAAATGCCAGGGTATCCACCTCATTTGAACCATCTTATCATAGACAGTACTAACAGATGGCTTCTACATAAAGCTATATATGTGAGGTTTTACTTTTATTTGTAACAATATTGCTAAACTGACAGCACTCTCAAAATGAACAGTTTACTGATGTATTTAGATCATCAATTCTGATGGAAAATTTAGAACAAAAGCCTCAGGGAAGTCAATGCTAACCTCACTGATCTCTAGGGCAATAAAAGCCTTCTGCCATTGGCATGAAGAGATAAAATATTTCCCATGGGTCTCCACAGATGCTAAACTGTAAATTTACCCTCACTCACAAAGATGGACCTCAGAAGTAATCCTAGCTCTGCCTCAAAAGCAGACTTTATTCATCTGATACTATGTGATGTTCATTGATTTAATATTCTGCAAACAAGAATCCCCCTGTGGTAATCCAATGGAAATAGCAATGATCAGTTTGAAAATTACAGAAACAAAGCAAATGAAAAAATAATGGTTAGTTCTGGGAAATCATCATTATTCCTTATTAAAGCTAATTAATACATTCACTGATATGTGTCAAATGGAACTAGGAAAAAAATTCTTATTTTGATTTTTAATCCAACCATTTACTGAATCTGCTTAATCCAATTGTTGGGTCATGGGTAGTCAGAGTCTGTCCTAGCAACAGTAAGCACCAAACAAAAACCCACCCTGAGATAGGGCACGCTTACTATTATTTACAGAAGAGGTGTTTAGAATATCCAAATAATCTAACACATAATGTATGGAAAATTAAGTACCTGGAGAAAACCCAGATAGACAAAACAGGTAATGCAAACTCCACACAGACAACAACTAGACTGAGATTCAGCCCATATTCTGTGGCAGCAGTGCTAACCTCTGCACCAACTAGCCTCCATTTTGTTTTAAACAATACAATAAATTCAATGCAACAGATACACAATGCTACAGTCTGGCTGTTTAAATACACTGCATACTTCACTACAGGCTCATTCAGAACAAGTCCTCCTGCAGTTGTCAACCTAAAGAATATAATGGTATAAACAAGCTAAAATAAGTAAAGGATTCAGCCAGGGCAGTGTTTTTCTGTTTATTTTCTCTTTGTGTTACTAGTTTAATTCATAGAAAAAAAAAATATATTTTTATTATTTCTCATTTGTTATACTGTTGACACAAATGACCCTCTATATCAAATAAATGTAACAGAGGACAAAACAATGAATTTGTCTCCATTGCTATAGCACTTTCATCAGCATGTTCGAAGCCTTGTTTCCACAGGGGTTCTGCTCTTTTGGAATCCCAAGTGTGCCAGAGGGCTTGAACGGCTTTAGTGTTCTCCAGAGATTTTGTTTGTGTTGCCACAATATTGGAGCTCCTGCTGTGTGCTATTCTAAACTGCACAAAAATGGTGTTGAGCCTCCCCTATTAAAGCTTAGATTTCAGCATTGGTCAGATTTATTTTTTCAATTCCTACTGGTTGTCCTTGTGATTAATCATAGGGTGCATGAAAATTTAATATAAATCCTTGTACTATTAGCAAGGTTGCTCATAGACCAATGAAGCAGTTAAACGAACAACCATTTATCATATGTAGAAGTTTAGAATTTGAAGCAGGCAAATTAAACATTTCTTAAAAATAGCAGTTCTTATTTCTACTGGTGATGGGAAGACACCAAGGAAAATTTTTAATGTTCACAGTTGTTACTATAATCCATTGAACATTTACAATTTTTTAATGTCTCATAAGCTAGTCTCCCCTACTTCCTAACTATGCAGTTCAGTTATTTATTCAGCTCTGGCCATCCATATTTCATGTGCTCAACTGCAGCTGAGAACTGACAGACAGACGCAGCTCTGAGGGCACCGGGCGCATCCTGTTCACTGGTGCATGGAGATAAAGCAGGATTTAAATAGGTCACCTCCTCAGCAAAGCAACCCCAAGATTTAAGAGTTAATTGCTTCTGAAGAGCCATGTATGTCCAGAGGAAAGACCTATCTGTAGTAATGAACTGAATTAATTCTGCCGGGCATGTATAATATATAACAGGGTTAGATTCTGACAGTTATGTATTAAAGTATCTTTATTGGCAAGGATAAGCTGAAATGTATAAATGCAATTCTGTAGTGCTACTGTCATTGTGATTGAACTTTATCCTTATTTTAATTGTAGTCCTAAGTATAGTATACTAGCAAAAATACTTGGATTTAACATTTGTGTTAGCCAAAGATATATATACTGTATGTATATATAATATATGCATTATATACACTATTATATTAACAAACTATACACTAGCTTTGCTTGTATATATAGTATAATCAACGTAGACCTCAGCAATAACATTTGCAGTGCACCATCTGCATATTTGTCAACCCCCCAGCTTTGTTCACACCAGTGTGAAATAAGCAACAGTCAAAGCCGGGCTCCGCCAGACACGACAGGACGTCAGCATTGACGTGTGCAGAACCAGGACGATGATGGACATCAAAATCATACAGCTGCAAGCTAATAAACCACCTAGTGAGCTGAGAGCTTGTATTTTTCTGCCTGTAGATCCACTGGAGAGGAGCGTGGTCAATCAGTAAGGTAAACTGCCTACCCCACAAGTAATAGCGGAGTGCCTTCACTGGCTACTTAAATGCCAGACATTGTATCTCAGTGGTTGAGTAATGACGTTCCCTGCAAAGCAATTTCCTGTTCAGAAACATGACGGGATGTTCTTCTCTATTGAAACTCTGAGACAGGACAACACACAAACCAAATGTACTCGCATCCATCTGCAGAATGAACTCCTGCGAAAAATCTGAATTCCTCAGAACCAGGTATGATGATGAAGCGATTTTCAAGTCAGAGAAAGACCATTCATAATCATCGATCCAGACAATGCGGCAGTTCATTCTGCCTTTCATCAGGTCAGTTAGAGTGGCGGCTCTATGTGCAAAATTCAGGATGAACCTCTAATAATAACCAGCAAGTCCTAGGAAAGGCCAAACCTTCCTTTTCATTTCCGGACGTGGATATGCAAACATCTCACCCAGCCTGCCCAGCCGAGGTCTAATCAAACTGTTCTCCATAGAATACACCAAATAATGTGTTTCCGGCATACCCAATCTACACTTCTTAGATGTAGGGTTAGCTGTTAACCCAGCCTGCCTCAAGCTGTCAAGCATTGCCTGAAGGCAGTTGAGATGAGACTGCCAGTCATTACTGTTAATGACCACATTATTTAGTTGCAGTATGCTCCAAAATCCAGAGAATGGGGCAAAAATATTTGATCTATTATACCCTGAAAAGTTAAAGGTGAGCCATAATTTCCAAATGGGAGTCTGGTGAATTCGAACAACCCATCTGGGGTGGCAAACATGGCCCTCTCACAACTGGATTCCTCCAGGGTTACCTGTTAGTACCCCATTGTGACATCCAGTATGGAAATATACAAATCTATTCAAACCTGAACGGAGCCATCCAGTTTTGACACCTGAACAACTGGACTTTGCCATTCGCTTTTACTCTCACGAATCACACCCAATTCGAGTATTTTCTGCACCTCAATCCTCCTTGATTTTAGTATACAATATGGGCACATCTGTAACTTAACACCAGGATCAGTCACAATCTTGTGTTAGCAAGTTCAGTCCAGCCAGGCAATGACAAAGAGACAACAGAGTTCCTGCAGCAAAGCAACCTGATCGACAAATTGCACCCTGTGAGTTTTGGTGTGAACCCCTGTTTATTTCCAGAAAAATATCCAACACCCCTCATGGTCGCCTGCCAAACTATAGTTCAAATGGACTTATGCCAATAGATGCCTGAGGAGATTCATGAACAGCGAACATATGGAATTTTAACTGTTTCCTAGGATGTCGGGTCATAATGAGCCACAAACCGAATAATCTACTGTAAAGTCTTGTTAAATCATTCAGTTAGGCCATTCATCTGAGGATGATAAACAGTGGTGCTCAATTGTTTAATTGCAAGGCTCTCACATAGCTCAGTTAAGATCTCATGTGGAATGCCAATCCGAGTGAAAACCTCCAACAAAACCTCCCAGCTCTGACTCACAAGGATGTGGCAGGTTGGTTCCTTTTATTTAAGAGTTTGGTAGTACTTCTGGTGCCAGGGCATGGCCTGATGGAAGTACTTCCGGGTCAGACAGAAGTCTCTAAAAGGTAGAGATGCATCCTTCCTGCAGTTCCCCCTGGTGGTAGGCATATTGTACCACCTGACTGTAGCAGGGGACTACATTTTCTATTATGCCTGTGGGTTGAAAAGTAGGGACAATGACACAAGAATGCTGCCCTCCAGAGTCTCAGGGAAGTATAGGCTTCGGAAAGGCTAACTCCTCTGATCCCTGAATACTTATGATATCCCTTCCCAGCAGGGGATGATCCCTGATACCATATATCATTGCATTTGTTTCATCAATGCACCACCATTCTGTAATTTGGTTGCAAGAATGGAGCCATATGGTTTACAGCAACATCCCCCATTGTTAGTAACATGGTCTGTGACCAGTTTTATAATGAAACTTCACCCGTAGAAGAGGGCAGTACACTTAATAGTTTTTCCCCAGTCTTTGGAATGTAAACTAAAAATACCCAAATAACTTGCACTAGTAAGGGATGTACTATTGAGTCAGCTTTAGGGTTTTGATTACTGCTTTGCTTTAACACCAAGTTTTAGCTTAGTTTTGTTTTGCTTTGTGTGTGTTGTTTTTATATTCTCAGATCTCTGTCTGCTTTTCAACTATTTGCCCTTTGAAAGCCCAACATTTTCCCATTCTAAAGTTTATAATTGATAATGTGGTAATACATTCATCTATCTGTTTTCTAAACCTGCATATCCAGAATTGGCTCCCAGGGAAGCTAGAGCCTATCCCAGCAAACATCAGGCACAGAGCAGGAGTAATCCCTGGACAAGACATGAGTCCATTGAAGGGTGAGTAGACAAAGACACATACATGAGGTACCAACCTGCAGCAACACTACCACTGCTTCACTCCACAATATGGTAATATTGACACTCCTAAATAACCTCATCGTGATAGCTCAGCAGCTGGTCATTAAGTTTATTGTCTTGCAGAAAGGAATTGGTGTTTCAGTATCTTGACCAGCTCAAACCATTCTAAGATTTCAGTTTCCCCCTTTCTGAGTAGTACACAAGTAGTCGAAATCATTGGCAAGAATTCTTAAATTAATGTTGGTCTTTCATCAGCAAATATCTATATCACCAATTAACCTTAAATATCATATTGACAGGGAAACTATTAGAATGGACCACTGCTTTATATGGCACTAATAACTTATTTTCTGATAGCCTTGTGGAATTCTTGTGAGTTCAAATCAATATTTGATATTCCTAAATGCAAGAGTCTAGACACAAACCAACCATTAAATATTAAGTAGGAGAGTAAGTCTGTTGGGGAACACTATAGACTTACTCCATTGGCTCCTTTAAAATCCTGCAGATGCTGGCTGGGATGAGTCCAAATTACTGTAATTGTGGCATTTGACAGGAAACACTGATCTTATTCTCACAGGAATTAACAGACATAACAGCCAGTTATGATATTAATGATATTCTCAATGAGGCAATCAGTTTGGCTTTTAAAATGGGTCCAACACCAATAGAGATGGGCATTATACTCAGGTACCAGCTCTTACAGGTCATAAGATTGATCTGCAGGCTTTTCTTGAATCAAATAATTTTATTAGTTTAGGGCTTCTACAACAAATAAAAGTCAATAAAATCCAAATTAAATTAAAGCTGAAAAATCAAAGTATTAATTGGTGAGTTATAAGAAATGGCTACCTTGGGTATATATTGGCACCTCTGTCTTTGGCAGTGGTGGAAGAAGTACACAAACAATTATCTTAAGTAAACGTTCCAATAAACAAACAAAAATGAACTCTAGTAAAAACTGAAGTACTCCACTATCTTTCTACTTAAATAATAGTAAGAAAGTACTTGCTTGAAAAATTACTTAAAGTATTAAAGTAAAAGTACATTACTTGTTGAATGAATTCCCTGATTCAACAGTATAATATGGCTTTAGGTGTGCCCACTGAATGTTGTAATAAGGAATAAGTCGGTTTGGGGGTTGCCACCCCATATACTGGAAAAAGAGCAGCAAATCAAGAAAACGCGTTTTTACATGCAGAGTTCTAAACAGAACTGACTAACAAGCAAGTCTCTGTCATATATACAGTATATTGCAGAAGCAGGAAGAGGTGGAGTCAGAGAGACTGGAAAAGGAAGCGATGTCTGTAGAGGTGGGTCCTGGAGACCGGATAGGAGTTCATCAGAGAGTAGATCAGAGGTGGTGCTACTGGGAGTTATGGTCTTCAGTTGGTCTGCAGAGGGAAAAAAGGAGACAGTACTAGATAACAGCGTCTACCCCTGGTCTGGCTGAGAAATTACACTATTTGAGCCTATAAACCATCTCACATAGGCACGTGTGCGACGATGTATATTGTGCTAAAAACACAAATTTTTTGCTAAAAAAGGACAGGTTGTTCCATTTTAATGAAGAATCATGCAGATTATGCTGATACATGTATTAGTTTAATACTACTATATGTTTATATATTCTGTTTAAAACAATTCCAATAATGAATTGTAAAATACAATTAATACACTTTTATATAAATGTATTGTTGCTGTATTGTATTTGTATGATGAATGACAGAATGATCAATGATAGAGATCTCCTTTGCTGATGATGATTTAGTTATAAAAACAATGAATCATGAATCAGATGGGCACTACTTTTACTTGTGTTTTAAATACCTCGTATCTAAATGAAAGTGGCTGACAGCATCACACATGAACTTTAAACCTCTAAACCAGGGGTTCTTTTTAATCTGAGGACCCATATTTAAACAATTGAAGAGGATTATTATTAGCAACCACAGGGTACAAGGCAAGAACAATCCCTGGACAGAATGACATCCCATCACAGGGTCAGCGCACACACACACACACAACACACACTAGGGCCAATCCACCTAACCTGCATGTCATTGGATTGCGGGAGGAAACTAGAGCACTCAGAGGAAACCCACATAAGCACGGGAGAACATGCAAACTCCAAGCAGAGAGCACCTGGGTCTTGAACCTAAAACATTTATTATCATTCAAAACAGGAATTGATTTCTGAGGAGTATCACTGCCAGTGGAAATGCTTAGTTTAAGCTTTGGTAAAGCTGCAAGAAGTCATTTTTTTGGCAAATGGAACAAGAATATGATGAAATGCTGAAAGCTAGTCATGAAAGATAACTTTGTCATTTTACTTTTGACACCAGTTACACTAGAATTACCAAAGCCTACGAAAAAACTCGTAAATCCGTCCCACCTTAAATCCCTTCGCACCTCTCCATCAGCATCTTTTGTCTTTTAAATGTGTCGATAAGCAGCAGGCAGCCTACTATCACATCCCCCCACCACCACACAGTTTTCTCAGCTCAAGTCTGCTTACCTGCATGTCAGTTGCTTGGAGTTGTATAGAGTGAGAAGTCAAGCATAATGACACCTTTTATAAATACTATATCGTTATTTGGAACACATGCATTTCATGTGTGCTCCATGTCTACAACAATCTATGTAAACACATCATTAAAACAGAAACGTTTGTTATGTTTTAGTAATAATTGACAAAATGTAGACATGAAGTGTATAATGTGTGAAACCAGAAGTCCAAATATCAAACACTTTCACAAAAGGTACAAGTATAACAAAACAAGCGCACATTAATAATAAAAAAAAATGTATTGTATTATATTTAAGGTGGGGCGGATTTTCGAGTTTTTTCGTAGGCTTTGGTAATTCTAGTGTTAAGGAATTAGGTAGTTAAAAATTAATTAGTTAATGATGCTTACTTACCTTTTCTTGAACAACATTAAAACAATGATGTGTTTTATATGAGCTCCCCTATTAAAAATACAGTTTAAAATATTCCAGTTTCCATTTAACAATTAGATTACCTGAATATTATTCCAAAAATATGTACACTATGCATACTTTATACAAGTGATAGTATAAAACTTGCTGAATAATTCAGTGAACAGTCCAGTTTGAAATGTTTAAATCTGCTGACTAATATGGTGCTGAATATCTAGTGATTGTGTCACCCTTTTGATGTTTTTTGGTGTTAAGTTCTCAGTGGTTTAACAAACATACTGTATGTTTCACACTACCAGCAAGTAGTTTCTCACCAAGGCATTTTAAACTTTATATATATATACAGTATATATACTGTATATATATATATATATATATATATATATATACTGTATATACAGTACTGTATACTGTATATACAGTATATATATGTATATATACAGTATATATTAATATAATATAAACTTAAAATAAACTTCTTTGCACCTTAGTTGCAGATTTAGATTCAGTATATGCCATAAAGGCGAACACGTAATGAAGAACAAACCAGTTCTCCATGACCACTCAAACTTCATTTAGTATAAAACACTGCACTATATACATTATAATACCCTCAATCTGTTTACTCTCCTATCACAAAACCCCAAAAATCACCACATCCTTGTGCCACACTTGCTATTTTCAAACTAGGCCTGTAATCCTTTCACCTCGCAAGCTTGTCTGTCATTTCCTCTTCCCTCTCCCCTTTTCTTATACATGTCTCTGATATCAGTCTTCTCAGTTTGATTGTTTCACTCTTTGTGAGATGGGAATAGTTATTATATTTTAGTGCAATAGAAACACTCTCTCTGTGATGCATCAGTGGCATTGTTTCACATACTGCACTGCTGCAAATAGTACAATAAATAGAGGACCATTTATCACTTGATACAGAATTCATGCTTCGACAAACTTAGTTAATTTTACCACACAATTACTGTATGTAGTGACTCATCACCGACATGTCCATGCTCCAGAGTTTAAATGAAACAGACATGCATTTTAGCACTCCTGTGGCACTCTGCTGAATTGATTTGTTCTTGCTCGCATATCAAGTCCCATGATGTAGCCAGGAAGGGGCGTGCTTTGAGGGTTGGAACCTGAAATGAGATGAAATGAGGTCAGGCAGGATTTCCTTTTGAAGGTCTGCAGAGGAAGCAGAAAAGGTGTTAGTGTGTATCACCAACCCCTGGTCTGGCATATAGATACATTTAGTTAAGCCCATTGACTGCCTCACATGTGCATGTGTATGACAACATGTGGAAATGTAGTGGAGTTGAAAGTCTAGATATTTGCTGTGAAATGTAGTGGAGTAAGAGTCAAAAGTATCCACAGCTAAGTACTTAAGTAAAGAACAGATCCATGAAAAATGCAATTGTACTTTATTAATTTCCACCACTGCTTTGGTGACTTAGGGATTACACAAAGAACATGTGTTATTAATTGAGTCCCAATTCCAGGAATTATTCTGGATTTTCTGTTTTTTCTCTGGTTGCAGAAACATCCTCAAATTAATTATACTAAAAATTGAAGGTTTGTAATATTGACTTGTCAAATTCACTGCACTTCCTTACATATTATGCTGTTTAATTGTTATTTTACATCATAAGTGTAAAGAATTCATGAATGTGTTTACAAAATAAACAGTCCCCTGAGCCACCTCTACAAATATTCAACACGTATGTAAAGTGTTGCCTTGACTCACAATAAATCAAATGTATGTTAAGATGGAGATTGCATAAATCTTCAGTAATCTTTCTAATTATCACATTTCTGAAACTGGTCTTAGCACCTAACTAAGTTGCAATGATTGATTCAGGACTGGATAATAACTAACTCAAAAAAACATTCAGGTACAGTGATTTGTTGACTTTGCTGATTATTACAGGAGGTTTATCAAAATTTTTAGTTCTATCTCAGTCCCATTACCACTTTAACCAAGAAATATTTTTGAAAAATCCTGAAGCGCAAGAGGCTTTTGAAAAGGCTTTGTTTGTAACTGTGCAAATTTCGAGACATCTGGATTGCTGAAAATCTTTTGAATTAGAGGTGGATACATCAGATAAAGATGTAAGAATCGTTCTTTCATGAAGATATTCAGATGTATGGAAAATGAACTCCAAACAAACTACTGTATAATGTTATAATCATAAACATTTAGTAAGAAAATTATCTTAGGAGGGGTAGCGCTAATAGCTTGAAGGGTGAGAACAGACTTTTGTGATCTTCACAAATCACAAACCCTTCATTTATTTTAGACAGCAAAACTGTTCAATGCTAGATGAGCACTATTCACTAGCCTTTTTATCTTTGTAATTACCTATCGCCCTGGGAATAAGTATTTAAAAGCAGACACACAGCCATACCAGTATGATGAAACAGAATCTCTTACAGAACCTTAAATTATTATTCCTAGGAAATGGTTTCTTCCTGGTGTAAAGGTTTTTGAAAACAAAATGACATTGAGGAAGGGTGCACCCGTTCCTGGAAATTGAAGGGTACATTGTTTTTAATTCAGTTCCAGAAGAGCTGTTCCAAAATCCTGTCATGGTAAAGTCTTTCACTAAGAGCACACTGACTGCATGGGATAGCAGCAAAATTTAGTTAGAAAAGGAATCAGGAGAGGAATAGTAACCCTGATCAGGTGGTGATGGGTCATAACCAGGAAATAATAAAACAAAATATTACTAAGGCTCGATATGTATGAGAGAAATCAGTCAAATAGAGAGGGTGGCAAATCAAAAACAAATAAACATACACATGAGCCATCATAGTCAAAAAGCAGAGGTGGAATGTGTTAACCAGAAATAATTCAAAACAAGAAAGGAATTAAAGTCAGCAGGTTTGGTTTGAATTCAATCAAAAATAATCAGAAAATGCATGATGCATCCTTACATCCATACTCTTGACCCAGATATGTTGTTAGGTGTCACACACTTCGGATTGACCTTACCTAGCAAAGGCATAGTTATCGTCCACAAATACTCTTCAAAATGGATATCACCTGTAAGAAAAACAAAATGGGATTGTGAGAGAATGCTACTTATTTTTAATATTGCTAAAAATATACCAAGCACCAAAAAAGATCTGACCACAAAATGCTTCAATTTGTAAAAATGAAACCCTTAAACCAAGAGCTAAAAAACATGAGAGGAAAGAGAGAATTTAGGAAAAAAAATAGAAAAAAGAGCCTGATCATGACAGTATGAGTTTTTGGAAGAACACACAGACTTGGTCCAAACTGGTGAGTTGATTTCCTGCTATTTCCAGCACTACACTATTAGTTTAGATAGGAAAGATTATGGTAAGGTCTATGAAGTCTACAAAAGGACAAAGTCTTCTGCAGAGAGATTCATCTTGGTTTTTTGTTTCATCTTCTTCCACCACCTATACTTCTATGACCAGAAATGTACATGGACTTCATCACTGATTTGTCACCTTCAAAAGGATTCACCACAATTCTGGCAATAGTGTATATAGCCTCTCAAAAGGAGCTCATCTTTATTACTCTTAAGAAATTAACAATCACATAGTGACTTAACAATATTTTTATTAGTTTCATATTTTATATATTGATTTTGGAGACATTTTTGTACAGAGGTTGGTACAAAATTTAATTTAACCTCTGAACATTATCTGGAATGTTATGCCCAAATGGAACATATTAATCAAGCTCAGAAAAAAATATTTAAGATACACTGTGAATTTTTTGTATGAAGAAAATTCTACGTTTGTCTGAATTATGTCACAATATTCTAAGTACATTGCCTGCAAGAATTTGTCTTTTAAGTGTGAATATGAGTATAAACCACTTCTGTTAATGTAAAATACATCATACCCTTCTTCCCTTCCTAGCCTTGAGAAGTACTTAGCACAGTTTAGGGATATTTGAAGAAGAGTACAGTACATTGATGAACAAAATATGAGCCAAGGAAGTCCCAGATTAAAGGAGCAGACTACGTCCAGAATTACAGGATATAATACAACAAGTGAGGTATATAGGTACTTAAATCATTGTAAAGAAAACTAGTCCCATACTGGTTCCATATGGATCTATTCCACCTTCCACATCTGACAACTGAGAGACCTGCATCCTCTCTTTTTATCATGGAGGTGGATGTGGAGAAACAAATAAAAATACTGTCACAAACAGCTAAAGGGCTTGAGTAAGGGCAGTTCCGAATCATACCAGGATGTGACAGAGTGCACTGACTCTTTTTCTCCCTTTCCTGCAGACCATTCATGGGAGATTCCACCTGGCCCTCTTGACATCACTTCTGGGTCCAAGCCTATGGAAGACGACCTTGGTGGATCCGGCCCCTGTGATATCCTTGGTTTTGAAATACACTTCATTCTACTCATTTTTGAAACAGAATGATGTAAGTGGCTTGGTATAAAACTCTAAAGGCCTGGGGTCCTCTGCAGATCAGAAGCCATCAATGGATGAGGTGTCATGCCATCATAGGGCACACTTTTACTCAGTGGCAGAAGTGGAAAATAAGACCATGCACTCACTGCTTTCAGCTTCTTTGTCCTCCTCCTACATATCAAATATTCTGGATGCAATGGTGACATTACAATTTCTTCTGAGATGTGTGAAGCATGCATTGTGAGAAGTTCCCGTACAGTAATGGTGAGTAATGAACCACTTCAAGCACTGTTTTTACATATACATTCACTCTCACTCATACACTGTATATTCAGAGTCACCAGTAAGCCTAATTTGTAATTTTTTTGGATGCAGAAGGCAAACCTGTGTAACCTGATGTTTAGCTGGGCAAGGGTCAAATGGTGACCTTATTCTTAGCCTAGGAGTTTCTATATAGACTCGAGTAGTCAAAAACCTTTGACTGTTGCTCCTTTAGGTCACACTTAACAGCCTGACACAGACAAGCAGTAACAGTCTGCAACTCCACTTGTGGTCACCATCAGGACGAAATAGGGTTGACAACGTCTATGGTTAAAGTACTTCCTCCTCCTCCTCCTCTTTTGTCTAGACGCCAGGTAGTTTATTAGAAAGAGTTCAAAGCTAGTAGAGCAATGGAATAACAATTGTAGAATAACATTTTCTAAACTAAGATTCTTCATGTGTTTGAAGCAATACAAACAAATGGATGAGGCAACTCACAACTCATTACAACCTGGATAAATAGCAGCTGTTCATTCTAGGAGTCTAGGCACACTAAGGTGGCTCTTTTAATCTTGCTTTGCACTTCTGAGCTATCATGTCTTTGATCCATCAAGGTCTCTGGATGAACTTGTTGAGAGGAGAGGAAGATAGATGACCCTCTGCTATAGTACCCTATATTTATGTTGGCCTTGTACTCCCTTACTCTACACCTTGAACCAATGGACTGTCATAGTTTAGGGGCCAATTCTCTTCAAATGTGCATGCCTTGTGCCTTTAAACAAATCCTGGCTAGGCAGAAATTTTTAACGCTATAATCGCATATGTTAAGGATGATTAATCAGGAGCTCTAGTTCTGACCTGAAATTCAGTGAGCAGAGCAAGCAAAAAAGTTCTTTTTATATATTGGCTAAATAGTTACAGTGCAAGGTTTTGTTTTTTTCAAATTTGAAGTTTTCTCTAGCAAATACTTTATTACCATAAGGATACTAGTAAAATGGTAATTATCTACAATATGAAAACAAACGCATCAAAAAATTGTTCAAAGTTCATTTCCCATATCACCTGAAACAATAACTCATCCAGACCCTGGAAGCATGTGCATTCTCAAACCTACTCTTCTGGAGTTTGGAGACAGTACCACTAACCACTGTGCCACCATGCCTTTGTTTAACATGAGGCTAGTAATGATATATTACTTCACTGCAAAAAAAATAATTTAAATTATATCATTCAGCAGCAATGCTCAGTTAAATCCCTTTCAGATTTTTTCTTTTCCTAATGTGTCAGCCTCCTTTGAATTTAGCTGAGATTACACTAAGTGAATCATTCTTCTGAATGAAACAGTTAGCTGTCAGATAGTTACAAATGAGTCAATGTGCTAGAACTTTGAAAGAAGAGCTGTCGACACAGTTCATGAAAATGAAAACACCTTCCTTGAATGCTTCCCAAAAACTCAGAATGTAATACAGTGTGATTATGATGAATTGTAATCTGGTAATGTGGTACAATTGCACATCATAGCAGCACAGACAATATCTGGATTTGTCTAAAAACTCTAAACACACTAAAATTAATAAAAAGTCATTTACATACATCCTTTTCACAGAAGCCTATGTCGACTTGCCATACTGTCTATTGAGGAGGACGTTGGTACAACCTTTGACTATGGTAATTTAATTTTGGAGTTTGCTTCAAAGAAGGACAGAAAGATTAGACTGTAACCTATACATTTGATAAGCTGAAATTGTTTTGCTTATTATGAAAAATAAATGAATACTATATTGCTTGTTTGTTTAAATGTACTGTTGACCTGTAGACCAATGAGTTCTCTTCATGTTAACAGCTGGGCTCAGTTTAGGTTGCTCACCCAGTGTAGGTTGTAGCTCTTGAAATATCCCTGATATTAGTAACTACTCCTGTAAAGCTGAAAATATAAAAACATAATCTGCAGGGGTTCCAAGGCCAAAGGACTGCCCAGTGGGCGTTCTACCTAACATAATTGTTCTTAAGTAGTTCCTTATTGTGTTTTTTTAAGGCTTGGGCTTACAGTGCTTTCATCAGGTGGTGGTTGCATAAGAACCAGAAAAGAGAGCACAGAAAAGTAGAGATTAAAGTATTAATGTGTGGAATTATTAGACAACTAAATTACAAATATCTTTTCCAAATTTTCTTGTTTATTCCCAAGTTTTACAGTAAGTGTGACAAACAAGTAAAATAAAGTTACATATAACAATTAAATAATATTCAGTGACCAATATAGCCACCATTCTTTTCAATAACTGCCAAGAGCCTCCCATCCATTGAGTCTGTTAGTTTCTTGATCCGTTCACAGTGACTTTTCACTCAAGCAGCAAACACAGCCTCTCAAATGCTATTCAAAGAGGTGTGTTGTCTTCCCACATTGTAAATCTTACATTTTAGAAGGGCCCACAAGTTCTCAAATAAGTTTAAGTTAGGTGAGAAAGGGACCAGGTCATTATTCGGTCATCTTTGAGGCCTTTGCTAGCTAGCCAAGTAGTGGAATTTTTGGATGTGTGCAGTGGACCTTTGTGCATAAAGAGTATGGCCTTCTTGAATGCTGCATACTTCTGCCTTTACTACTGTTTTAGGAAATTGTCTACCAAAACTGGCAGGAAGTTTTGGGAGTTAATTTTCAATCCATCTTCAACCCAAAAATATCCAACTAGCTCATCCTTACTGATAGCTGCCCAGACCAATATCCCTCTTCCACTTTGCGCCTGACTCGAGCCAAAGGCCTTTGTCCATTAGTGGTTTATCCACAGACCCATTTGTCTGGTCCATCAAGAGTCACTGGCATTTATCTGTTCATAAAACCTTTGAAAAAATAGTCTTCTCATATTTCTTGGCTCAGTCTTGATGCCTCTTTTTTAGGGTTGTCACGTTTCAGCTTTCTCTACCTTAGTCATGTCTCTGAGTTCTTGACGCCATATACTTCTAGACACTCCAGATATGTTGCAGTTCTGGATTTTGGTGGCCCTGGAAGCTAATGGGTTCCTGGTAGCTTCATGTTTAATTCTTTTCAGGTCTTTTGCAATTAATTGAACCTTTTCTTCTCTACACATTTCTAGCGATCCTGCTCATTATTCACAACAAAATGTTTGATTGTCAGGTGGTCACACTTCAATAGTTTTGCAATTTCTGGAGTGTTACATCCGCATTTTACTATTTATGACTTTACAGTGTCAGTTTAATCTCATTTATGGCCCATTTTACCTAAAGTTATAAAGTTTCCAATTAATTATGCACACCTTAGTATAATCAATTTAAGCCCCACCCTTCTTCATTTAACTCACTTGAAAAAGATTACATACAATAAGAATTTAGGTTTATATATTTAGAGTTGGGAAATGCTTATAGTAATACTGGTAAGGTGTGAATACTGACTTGCCTAATAATTGTGCACACAGTTTAAATTAGAAGTGTATTTAATTAGATTAAAATAAACAGAATTAAACTGAATATTCTGAATCTCAAACCACAACTATTTGACTAATCACTAATGAAATTGTAAGTTAACTGTTCTGTTATACTAGGGTGTTGTACCGTGTTAGCCATTATGAATGTAGAGAAAAGCCAAGCAAAATGACACCTTTTATTGGCTAACTAAAAAGATTACAATATGCAAGCTTTCGAGGCAACTCAGGCCTCTTGATTACATCTTGCCTGAAGAAGGGGCCTGAGTTGCCTGTTCTGTTATGAAAGAGATTAACAGTATACAAAATACCTGTAACAGTATACAATACCTGTACACATTCATTTTACTAAATAAAACTTGTGGACACTAGAGGGTGTTCCAGCTCCCCAAACCCAACACAACAGACACAGGGCACAAGATAAAAGCACAAAAGAGCCATTTTATTGTGTGGAAAACTCTTCACAACAGCGTTTCCCACCACCACAGCCACAAGTACAAGAATAGTACAGCACAATGACTTTTTTTTCTGTCTCTTAGTCTTTGCCTCCTCCACTCCTCCCAGCAAGTTTCATCCACCTTCCACCCAACTCTGGCTCATCCCTGTGAGGCCAGCAAGTCCTCTTATACAGTATTATCCAGGTAAGGCAGAAACCCCATGCCATACTGCTCCCCAGTCTTTGCAGCGCCCCCTAGCAGCACCCACGGTACCCAATGGGGCTGAGGTAAAGAACTCCAAGTCCTATGATGCTCTGTGGGAATCCAGGGCACTGTTGTAACCCAGGGAAGCTGCCATCTAGTGTTCTGGGAGAGGCAGTGCCCTAAAGAAGCTGCTTTCCTCCATCCTTCTGTTTCTTGGGTGTCCTGGCCGGTTTGATCAATAACTTATTAACCACAAAAGTGAGAAATCAGAACTGACTGAAAACTTTGAACCTTGTCTAGTTGTTTTGATTCATTGTAAACTAGGATTTGGCTAAAATGGCTAGGAGATGAAATCATGAACAAAGAGCAAATAAGAAGAATGGTCAAAAAGTAGGGGAGGGGACAGAAAAACAGACAATCAAACAAAACCAATCATCAAAGCCAAAACCTAAACCAGAGCAAAGCCAAAAACAAAATTCCCAAAAGTTCCTGTTTTAACTTGGTTTCCTACTACTATGCTAGGAAGGCTGATATTTGTGATTGAATTTTTGGCCACAATTAAGACACTTTGACCTAATGCAGCCATATTATATAGAGTAAAGCAAACAATATCATCATGTCTATCAACCTCTGTAGCAACAGTTAACAAGATGGGTGCATCATGAACATATAAAATGGCATCACCTGATACCAAAACAGAAATCCAAAATGGTGACATGATCATATAATCATGAAAATGAATAATGAAAACTGTAGCAACAAATGCCAAAACTCCACAAATAAATCTTAAGGGCAAAAATTCCAGACTGTAGTAAACATCAGATTCATGATCGTAACACAGTTTTACTCAACATGTCCAACAATTAAGTTTAGGAATACAATAAACTAAGTGCAATATAAATTGAAACTGTGCTGCTGGTTGTCTAGTACAGTCAGATTATATAATAATAATAATAATAATAATAATACATTTTATTTATATAGCACCTTTCCCATGCTCAAGGCACTTACAAAATATAATAAAGAACGGCAGTGTATACAGTATATAACATTGTACAAACCAGATAAATAAATAAAGAAGATTAAGACAGTGAATTCTGGAAAAAAAATGGCATAGCACACACACACAGGTTACATTAGCATCTTGACAGAGAAGTAAAGTATTACAACTTACAACAACAATATTACAACTTAGAATTTCCCATTCAGTAATTACCAAACCTAACACAATTTTCTGTAATGAATCAAGCTGCTTCTCTATTAGACCTAGAACTACCTTTACTCTTGAAAATGCTGTTTGCTTTAGTTACATAGCCCTCAGTTTATTGATCAGTATTCTCCCTGACACCTCCAAAATTGAAAAAATTAGACATTTATTAGTAGCAGTGGGTAGCGCTGCTGCCTCACAGTTAGGAGACCTGGGTTCGCTTCCCGGGTCCTCCCTGCGTGGAGTTTGCATGTTCTCCCCGTGTCTGCGTGGGTTTCCTCTGGGTACTCCGGTTTCCTCCCACAGTCCAAAGACATGCAGGTTAGGTGGATTGGCGATTCTAAATTGTCCCTAGTGTGTGCTTGGTGTGTGTGTGTGGGTGCCCTGTAGTGGGCTGGCGCCCTGCCCGGGGTTTGTTTCCTGCCGTGTGCCCTGTGTTGGCTGGGACTGGCTCCAGCAGACTCCTGTGACCCTGTAGTTAGGATATAGCGGGTTGGATAATGGATGGATGGATTTATTAGTTCATTTCATTACTTATGAATTTGGTTTTTAATATGATTAAAGTCTGTTGACAGTGCTACCCCATTCCATTAGCAGTTAAAATAGTGTCACTATGGCTTCAGTGATAGGACCAATTCTTTTTTCTCTTAATATATTCCTATTATAAGATATACATTTGGAAACATTATATTAATTTTTTTTTGTATGTTGATGATACGTATCTGTATTTATCAATTAAACAACAATTTAATAAATTGAAACAGTAAATGACTGAAACATACTCATTTTTAAATCAGGAAAAATTATTTATGGCTGAAACCTCTACAGATATGAAGAGAACATTAAAAAAAGATTCTTCTGACAGAGCTTGAGCTTTACATTGGCAATATATCAACTAAAAAAGACAATGATCTTTCATGTTTTAAAAAACTGAGTTGTCATATTTCCACATTATGTAACTCCTGCTTTATTAAAAGAAAACATTTGGCAAAATGTGGGTGGTTTCTTAAAATCCAAGATGTAGAAAAAATTATTTATTTATTTATACCAAGCAGTACTGACTGCAGGCTGTTCAAATATTTTATTTCTGCTCAACATTTAATTCAGAATTCTACATATACTGTACAGTATATCTGGAATTCTTAGGTATAATCAAAGGACCACTATATAATATCTTCAAATTGACGTTGATTTACAGTAGGTTAAAGGTAATTTTTAAATCCTCGTTTCACATATTTATGTCTTTCAGCACTTAATTAATATATTGCTTAACAAAATAAGCACTTATGATTTTCTAATAGGACAGAGCAATGTGTCCATTCAGACTATAAGTAAAATAGAAGGTGCAGAGACAACAATTCATTTAGGGATAGCACAAGAGAGTTGTCAGGGACATTGCAAAGGTCTAATAACCAGGAAATCATTTTATTGTTTAATTAAAACCAAGATTTACCTTTTTTCTTTCTGTGTAGGGTCTGCTGCTTAGTTTACCAAAATAGATGATGAAGCTTGTAATTTCATCACGACTTAGAATTTCCAGTAAAAAGGGACAAACTTTAAATTTTCTCTTTATGAAACATCTGCAGTTCCCCTCCCTCAATATATCTGTATAAATGTACAGGTGCTATTATTTTAAAATATACTGTAATTCTTTTATATAATTTTTGATTTTTGCTTCTTTACGACAATTAGATTTGTTGTCATTAGAAAAGGGGCTCTGAAGCCCATATGTCCCATAAGGGTTTTAAATTAGCCCAGAAATTACTGCAATTTGTCAGTGTGTCAAACTATACTTTAACCCTTTAACCTTAGTGTGCCTAAAGATTTGCAGAGGCTGTTTGGAAATCTAAAGAAAGACACAAGGTACCTTGTTGGTTACATATCCAACATATTATCTATCTATCTATCTATCTATCTATCTATCTATCTATCTATCTATCTATCTATCTATCTATCTGTCTATCTATCTATCTATCTATCTATCTATCTATCTATCTATCTATCTATCTATCTATCTATCTATCTATCTATCTATCTATCCATACATACACAAATATATTTATACCAAGTACCTAAGGGGCTGTCAAGAGGCAGGAAGACAAGTGGCAACAGGAATTAAAAAATCCAGCCATACAAAAAAGAGCAATTTGTTGGGGCAGAGCAATTTAAGGATAGAGTGAGAAACAGAAAGTGAATGAGAGTGCTTTTGTGGTACTTAGAAGGTGAACATTTGCATTAGCCAAGTCTCTAGGTACAGAGAGGTGAAGAAGCCTGTGGTAGCTGGGCCCAGTGTAGGAGGTTTTCTTTCTGTTTAAGTGTTGGTATAGTGTAGGTTTTGCTGATTTTGACCTATTTTGAACACAATGTTTTGTCATTCTAAGTGTGGAGATTTTGTAAATTAGCAGTATCCTTTTGTGTGATAGATAGATAGATAGATAGATAGATAGATAGATAGATAGATAGATAGATAGATAGATAGATAGATAGATAGATAGATAGATAGATAGATAGATAGATAGATAGACTCTAATTAACTAGGGCTCAAACTACTTAGAAGCCTGTTGAAATGTGCATTTTTGTGAACTGTTTTGTTACCCTCAAAAAAAAATTGTGATAACTGGAGGAAGAGTATGGATTTATTAAAAAACACCGTTATTGCTAATTACTATTTGGAGATTTTGTGTAAAAGAACATCTAAACAAAGCTAATTGTAATGGCTAGTGTGGAAACGCTGCTTAAAAATCTTTTGTTTTGAATACTTAAATAGTCATTAAAACAAAAACAAACAAAAAAAAAAAATATATATATATATATATATATGAGCAAGGGAGGGTGCTGTCATAGGATCCTCAACCAAGAATAACTGTAAACATTTTAGAGTATGCAAATAATAAAACATTTTATTTATATAGCATAGTATCTATCTATCTATCTATCTTTCCCCGGCTAAAATTGCTTCACAAAAATTAAAAAATGAGTAACAGGGAAAAAGCAGAAAAAAGATAAAATACACAACATTCTATACAAAATAATATCAGCATAAAACACTGTTATGAGGATGCTGTAATAATATTATTATAAAAATATGTACTTAGAAAGAAATAATATTTTACAAACCAATTGTTGTACATACTACAGGTCAGAACTAGTATTGATAAAATCTTAGGAAAGACCTATTAAAAAGCAAGTTCTGGCCAGCTGACTGGTGAGAATTCAGATGGCTGAGATGAAAGGACATGAACAGGCTGGCAGCTGGACTGGAATGGGAGCTGAGCCTACATGAGCTGAGTCATTTGGAACTAGATACCCACTGATGCAAGAGGCATGTCCAGGACCATTAGAAATGGATGAAACGGAGGTCCACAGAGGGAAAACATCTCTCTCTGTCTCTCTCTCCCTCTCGCTCTCATCCGCTGTCTGTTATTGCCATTCCATTCAAGGGCCATGCCGGGCCACATCGATCCAGAGACCAATCAACATATTAAGACAAACTGTCACCTGGTAGCCTATTATCCAGGTTTTATCAATATTACTTTACCAACACTCACATTTATCTCTGTTTATATTTTGGCAATATTATATACAATACATGAAAAAATGTGTAACTTTTTCTCCTGACTGGGTTACAGATGTAAAAGAAAGTGAGAAGTGTTTTACTATAATAGTAGTCAAAACAGTTTGTAGGCAAAATAGTTTGGCAAAAGTATAAGATTTGGAGTATCATCTCTGGGTCTTAATATTAGAGTCTAAATGTGAAAATAGATGTTACCTTAGGACATTACCATAGCAAAATAAATTCTAATTAAAAGACAAAGACAGGAAACATAGATTTTAATTACAATAAGAGCTAATAAACGGGGGAAAAATACAAAAGATACAAAATACTGTAAGAAAACCATGAACAAATAACATAATTTGTGATACATGTGAATATTACCTTGAGCACCTGGACACAGGGGGTACATTAAAGAGTCAGAATAAAAAAAGGGGTAGATGAAAGTTTAAAGTAAACATTATGTAATACATAACATTTTCAAATCTGCTGCAACAAATTTCAGGGTCTTGAGGCTCACAGCCTATCCTGACATGATAGAACAAGATTTGACCGAATGATCCAAGACCCTGAAACACAAACTCTGCACTGGTCTTGAACACATTTCCACCAAGTGATATAACTTGCCCACCTCAAAAGTAGAACATTGGTCACTCACCTCTTTACTTTCCACCTTCCTCATCACCCTGTCCTCTTTTTTTTGTTACAACTCTTTCTCTCATTTCCAAACTCAGTTGCCATGAGACAGCTTTAAAGACCCAGAGTCATGCCTGAGATGAAGAACACCCACCTAGAAGTCCTAGGTCCAGTATTTCAGAGCTCCCTCAGGTGGCTCCAGTATTGATGCAAAACTAAGTACAACCTTCTCACTTTGCAGGAATAGTATTTGCAATCCTCAGAAAGCTTGTCTTCCATAAAGTTCTATTCTGTTGGCAGAGTGGCATGCTGTGCTGCCACATACTGTAGTTCCAGAATTCTGTGTTTTATTCCTGACCTAGTCAGCGGCTATATGGTGAGTTTTCCTCATGGGTTACTCTCAGAGTTTGATTCCAGCCTTGTACCCATTACTTCTGGTAGGCATCACGCCCTGTCATGAAAAAAGCAACATCAGAAAAATGTTGGATGTTTATTTCAACTGCAGAATGGGCAACTGCTTTTTAAACATTTTAATACTAAAAAGAAGAAAAAACTTTTTCAATATGTAAACTGATGGATTAAAGGCCTTACACCTACTGGCGTCAACACATAACTTAATATTTTCAAACCCGTTTAATACAATTCAAAGTCGCAGGAGGCCTATCCTGGCTGCACTGTCATCATCTTGCTCTAAAATTTATGATTACTTATTCCATCGTAAAATAAAAATTCAATTTTAGTATGCATTTATGAGTGGCACAAATCATTTCCACAGTGGGGTACCCTGGCCTTGTATGTAAAAGGCTCATTATTTGCTTTTAAAGTTTCACTCACATCAGACTCACTGGACACTTTCTTTTCAAAATTTAAGTTACACTACATAAAGAATGCATGCTTAGCGGCAGTTTATCTCACAGAGGTTTCCACTTCAAAGATTTACAATATGCCTTTACTTTATCGGCTCTTGCAGTGCAGGACTCCAGCTCCTGATCCAGAAGTTTGCATTTTTTTGGATTTTTAATGTTTTGCTGCCAAACCAAGGAATGAGGCTGGAGACTGGAATCCAAACAGATGAACAGGCTTTTTACTTTGCAGCTTATACAGTTGATTCAATCATTACTAAAGAAGTGTTCCTAAAAAATGCCACCACTAATTATAAATAACATGCCAACAACATGCCCTTTTTATTCCAGACACTAGACGTTTAGAGTCATATACAAGTGATATACCAGCCCTGGCCTAGTCAATAACAGGGTCCATTAGCACACACACCCATAGTTGTACTGGGCTGCTTTAGTATTTGTTGACCAATCGAAAACACCATCCTTCCACCAGAGTTCCACCCAAAGAGTCACCGGGAGAGAGCAAAGTTAACCAATGAAACCCTGGGCCTTCCCAGAACATTAATAAAATACATTAAAACATCACAGACTCACAATATTAACCAAAGGTGTCTTGTATAATTTGCTGTAAATAAGTCAGAAAATAAAATGCTGAATTGGGCCTGAATCAGCCAGTAGTTAATGTGTTACTTAAATTGAATCATTCAATCTATTCGTCCATCCATTGTATGATTCAGCTTATTCCAATTTAGGGTGGTGGAGAGATGAAGCCTATCATAGTAACATCAAAAACAAAGTAGCAATCAATCCTGGACTTGGCACACTTACACATACCACATTCATACAGCGATCACCTAGATCTGACCAATTAGCCTAACATTTATGTCTTGTTAAGTATGTGAGTATTGTGAGTGTCTTACAAGGACTCTTTTAACAGTGCACCAGTGGGGATTAGAGGGAAGGTTTGTGGTGAAGTGAATAAGGGGTTTATGGCAGTGCATGTTTGTTTATAAAATTGGGGTTTGGTAGGTGTGGGTGTGCACAGCAGCAAAGCCGAGTGGCCCCGAGGTGTTGATGAGGATCTTAGCTGATTGTTAAGTAAAGTACCATCTGGGTCAGGTTTTAAGGCTTAAGAATTTCCATTCCTGCTTGCTTGGCACTACAGAAAATACTAGACTGGGAGATTGAGCTTGCGTAAGCTGTTTCATTAGTGAATATTACACCCACACACATTAAAGTAATTGACCTGGAAAGGGGGTTTTGCACGAGCTGTTTCATTGGTCAATGGCCTCAGGAAGTGTTCAGGCGTGTGTTAGGGGCTGCAGAGGGATAATAAAGAGGAAAGCCTCCTACAAAGGAATGTTTTCCTTCTTGCCATTCCTCCATGAAGGAGAAGACAACTGTATTTCAGCAGCCATATTGAGATAAGCAGGCTGCCTGGGCCTGTTTGGTGATGAGTTGACCAGGAAAAAGAAAAATTGAGTGTATCTACAATTTATTATGCGACCTGAAACTACACAACTAGCATTGAAGGTTTCACTGGTTTGTAACCAACATGCACAATGTACTCTTAGAATTTGGGGATAATATCTATAATAGATAATTAATTAATTGTACAATTCTCTCCCCTGTTTGTTCGATTGCTCTGTCTTGTTGCCTTAGGGCATAGTTATATAAGGTGCTGTAACATATGAAGGCTTAAGGAATGGGATTTGAGAGATCTTGTGAAAGTCTGCACAAAAGAGTATAAAAGGGGAAAAATAAGATCTAGGGCTCTATACGAGAACAGCGCATTCATGAGGAGACGCAATCAATTCAGCTTAATACTTAAATAACACACTGGGGTTTGTAATTAGGGCACCTGCACCCACACTATTATAAAGGAGCCTGAGCAGAAGAGAGGGAGAGAAAGAAGAAATGAAAGGATTGAAAAAAAAGATTGGAACAAAAAGGTGTGCCTTGTTTGATAAGAGATAATAAAAGAGAAAAGAACATTGGGTGAGAAAGCTGGTGCAATGGGCAGGAAGTTTGGCGGTCAGTAGATGGCCCCAAAACGAGAGAAGGAAAACAGCTCTCGTGGGGCAGGATACTCAGCAGAAGTGACTGAAGTGCTCTGAATCTCATCTTGCAGATGCCTTAGATGAGAGATGGTGAAGGGACAATAGAGCTGGGCTTAGGAATCCTCAGAAGTGATTGGCTGAGGTGGCTAGGCCACAAGCCAGTTTTAAATGGTTGGTTGCACATGGTGGTATCTCATCTTCTGGCTGACTATATGTGTTGGGTGATCTGATGCTGAGAAGTTTTAGAGAGGCACCAAGAATCAGAAGAAAGTGTGAAGCCCTGGTTTTATTCAGTTTTTAACTCCTGTTTTATCCATCCATCCATCCATTTTCCAACCCGCTGAATCCGAACACAGGGTCACGGGGGTCTGCTGGAGCCAATCCCAGCCAACACAGGGCACAAGGCAGGGAACCAATCCCGGGCAGGGTGCCAACCCACCGCAGGACACACACAAACACACCCACACACCAAGCACACACTAGGGCCAATTTTAGAATCACCAATCCACCTAACCTGCATGTCTTTGGACTGTGGGAGGAAACCGGAGCGCCCGGAGGAAACCCACACAGACACGGGGAGAACATGCAAACTCTACGCAGGGTGGACCCGGGAAGCGAACCCGGGTCTCCTAACTGCGAGGCAGCAGCGCTACCACTAAGAAGACGCACTTGTTTTTATTGGATTATTTATTTATTTAAGAAATCACTGCACTGCAACCCACCTACATTCCTATATTCTCCTTTAGCCCAGAAGGCTCTGCACAAGCAGATGCCTTATAACTTAGATCCTGTCTCCCATGCTGCCAATTCCACTCCATCCGGTACATAAACCACCACAATCTAAGAAGAATCATCAGCTGTGATCAGGTGATATATATATATACTATATATATGTATATATACTATATATATATGTATATATCTATAATAATAAAAGGCAAAGCCCTCACTGACTGACTCACTCACTCACTGACTGACTCACTCATCACTAATTCTCCAACTTCCCGTGTAGGTGGAAGGCTGAAATTTGGCAGGCTCATTCCTTACAGCTTACTTACAAAAGTTAGGCAGGTTTCATTTCGAAATTCTACGCGTAATGGTCATAACTGGAACATATTTTTTGTCCATACACTGTAATGGAGGAGGCGGAGTCACGTATTGCGTCATCACGCCTCCTACGTAATCACGTGAACTAAAAACAAGGAAGACATTTACAGCACGAGTCACACACGGGAACGAAGGTAAATGACGTTAATTTTTGACTGTCTTTTAATACTGTGTAAGCATACATATTAACACATGTGCAATTAAACGTGTGCATTTACGGGGTGATTTCTCAGGCTTAAAAGCTCAACTTTTATCAAACGCGGGAAGAAAGGTAACTGACGTTGTTCACTGTCTTTTAATACTGTGTAACCATACATATTAACACATGTCCAATTAAACGTGTGCATTTACGGGGTGATTTCTCAGGCTTAAAAGCTCGCCTTTTACTAAAAAGGTAAATGCAAAACTATTTTCAATCAGTTTATTGAAACGCTCCCGTTAAGGATTGCAATAACATATTCGCGAGATAAAAGAACGAAGTAGGGGGAAATGGAGGAACAGCCGCAAACAGCGAAGAGCAAAAAATTAATTAAACAATTGAGAACGGAGCGAGTTAAGCATACAAGCATGTTCATAAGGGAAACAAAGCACGGTGTAAAACGTAAGTTTAAATTAAGTTTATAGAAACGCTCCCGCTGCGGATTGCAATAACATATTCGCAAGATAAAAGTTTAATGAGAAGACACGAGGTATAAACGAACCACACGCCGTGGCGCAACGTTAGGGGCAACAGTTTCAACCATTCTATGATCTGCTTCTCGCAACTGAAAGACGGCACATGGCGGATGTTAGCCGACTTGCTGACCGCAACGTTAGGGGCTTCAACTATGGCGCTGACGCCACATCTCAGTGCCAACACTTTGCAGACTGTACTTAAAAGACACGCCCTCCTCACTGGACAGTTAAAAACACCAATCAAACTAACGATGACATCAAGTATTACCCAATCAAAAGTAGGAAAGGAGGCATCTTCATAAAATGCGTGTGGGATGATTTGCATGAGACACTGCTTTAAAAAAAAAAATGATAAAAAAAATACGGGATAAATCACATCCAGTATTGATTCGAAACGGGACGCGCAATTTCATTCTCAAACGCGGCACGATTCCGTATTTTAAAGGACGGGTGGCAACCCTACAGTGCCAGGTAACCACCCATACAATCACATTGTGATTCAGACTAGGAATGCAATGAATGTAATTACCCCGATCTACATACAAGGCGAAAGTCTTGCAACATTCAAAGATGATGGTTTGGGATAAGTACACCATACAACATAAAAGAGCTTATGAAGCCTTGAACCGAAAAAAGCAACATCTCAGAGATCGTAAAAAAAAAAATAGGAGGTAATGTCGTTTTACTCGCTGTAGATTTTAGTCAAACATTACCAGTTATTCCACGAGGGAGACCAGCAGATGAACTCAACGCGTGTTTAAAATCCATGCTTCTCCCACGCTCGGTTATATGTCGCGTGTTCTCGGGTAGGTACACCAAAAAATGTATACATTTAAGCATGTAATGGACAAACAAAAAATGAGGTATACCCGAGGGCACTGCAGTAGTACTTAATCTAACTTTACTTCTTAAATGTTAATGTTTTACTGTTTAATAATTTATACGCTTCTTATATGTTGTTCAAATTCTTTTATCAAAATACCAGTGACAGCGCAATGCACGATAACATGGAGTGAATACACCATACGCATCCGCCCACGGCCGCCCTGGTGTGCGCAGATAGGAGTTGATTCTACAATAAAATAAAATAAACATAAAAAGAGTAATACAATCATCACCCATAAAGCGAATAGTAGACGTGACGTACTATATGTGTACCAGATTTCAAGTCAATAGGTGAAACAGTTTGCGAGCTACAGGTGATTTAAAATCCTGGACAGACACACAAATTGCCACGGTAGCAAATTACAGAAGAAGATTTTACTGTTTAATAATTTATATTTATATGAAATGTGCTTCTTATATATTACTTCATATTCTCATATGATAATGATGTTAATATTTATATTGATTTCTATGTTATTGAAACTGCATGTATGTGTGTATATGTATGTATATATATATATATATATATATATATATATATATACTAGCAAAATACCCGCGCTTCGCAGCAGAGAAGTAGTGTGTTAAAGAGGTTATGAAAAAAAAGGAAACATTTTAAAAATAACGTAACATGATTGTCAATGTAATTGTGTTGTCATTGTTATAAGTGTTGCTGTCTTTTATATATATATATATATATATATATATATATATATATATATATTATATATATAATATACACACACACATAAACATTTATGTACATATACATATATATACATATCTACATATACACATATCTACATATATATACACACATACATAAACACACACATAAGACTTATTGACTGAAACGGGCTTTCACGAAAACAGTTAGGGCTTTGCTACAGGATACACCCTCCACAAGTTAACCAAGTAAAAATAAAATATATATTTCTGTTTTATTTAAACCTTTTAAGTTCATATGCATAGCCCCATTTGGCTGTTTAATTTTTTTTTTCTTTCTTCAGTAATATTTAATCTCCTTAAAGAAAAAGAACATATCCATTTTACTTTTTTATCTGTGTAGTAATATTTTAGTGTAAAAGAATAACCAGTATTTAAACCTTTTATGTTACTTTATACATTTATTTTACACAATGTTGAAAAATTAATAAGAAAGCTACATATTTTGGCAGCTGCTGCTTTCATTTTCAATGAAATGAAAAAAGCTCTCCAAGAGAAAACGTCAATGAAGAAGAAACAGTTTGCACTATCTAAAAAGGAGAAACCCTCATTTATAAAAGTTTGCTGCAGATGACTTAACTGAAAATAAATGAATAGTTCCTATGTGTATAATACATATTTATCTATTTGACTTATGCCTTTATTCCACCAACTTACAACATCTGAAGTACAATTTGTTACATTACTTTTGTTTTTTGCAGCACAGGCAGGTGAAGTGACTTCCTCAGGGTCACACAGTGGTGTCAGTACCAGGATTTGAACTGACAAGCTCCGGGTTTGCTGAAATATTACTGAAGAAAGAAAAAAAACGAAAATGGGCAAATAGGGCTATGCATACAAATGTCCATCCATCCATTATCCAACCTGCCATATCCTAAATACAGGAGCCAATAAGTAGATATGTATATATACAGTATATATATATATATATATATGTGAATGTATGTATGTATATATCTATGTCTATATATATATATATGTAGATATGTAAATTTGTATATGTATATATATGTTTATGTGGATGTGTATATACGTATGTATATGTAGATATGTGTATATGTAGATATGTATATATATATGTTTATGTATATATATGTTTATGTGTGTGTGTGTGCATATTATATATATAAAAGACAGCAACACTCATAACAATGACAACACAATTACATTGACAATCATGTTACGTTATTTTTAAAATGTTTCCTTTTTTTTTCATAACCTCTTTAACACATTACTTCTCCGCTGCGAAGCGCGGGTATTTTGCTAGTATATATATATATATATATATATATATATATCCATCCATCCATCCATTTTCCAACCCGCTGAATCCGAACACAGGGTCACGGGGGTCTGCTGGAGCCAATCCCAGCCAACACAGGGCACAAGGCAGGAAACAATCCTGGGCAGGGTGCCAACCCACCGCAGGACACACACAAACACACCCACACACCAAGCACACACTAAGGCCAATTTAGAATCGCCAATCCACCTAACCTGCATGTCTTCGGACTGTGGGAGGAAACCGGAGTGCCCGGAGGAAACCCACGCAGACACGGGGAGAACATGCAAACTCCACGCAGGGAGGACCCGGGAAGTGAACCCAGGTCCCCAGATCACCCAACTGCGAGGCAGCAGCGCTACCCACTGCGCCACCGTGCCGCCCCTATATATATATATATATATATATATATATATATATATATATATATATATATATATATATATATATATATATATATATATATATATATATACACACACACTAGCTGTGTAAGCCTGTGCTGTAAAAAGCACAGGGACCGTCCTAGAAACTACTGAAATTGTCAGAATAAAAATTGAAATGTAGAGATGCCAGGTAATTGAAAGGAACTACTTTGGGCATCTCTCTCCTAGGAGGTTTCATGTTGCTGACATACTCTCATCATTTGTGCATTAGCGGCTAAGCAACTGTCTTTCTTCTGAGGTTTTGTTTTGCCGGTGTGCTTGCCTCGCTTGTGTATTAGCGGCGGGAGGACAGATAAAAGGAATACCGTTTTGCCAATGTGCTCTCCTCGCTTCTGTATTAGCCACTAAGCGAGTGGCTGTTTCTTCAAATGTTTCGCTTTGCCAACGTGCTGGCCTCGCTTGTGAATCCATGGAGGTGGAGCCCTTAGCCCGATTCCACCTCTCACTTCTGGGATGGACAGACACACACACTTCCATATGTTTGTATATCTATACATATTAATAAAAGGCAAAGCCCTCACTGACTCACTGACTGACTGACTGACTGACTCACTCATCACTAATTCTCGAACTTCCCGTGTAGGTGGAAGGCTGAAATTTGGCAGGCTCATTCCTTACAGCTTACTTACAAAAGTTAGGCAGGTTTCATTTCGAAATTCTATGCGTAATGGTCATAACTGGAACCTGTTTTTTGTCCATATACTCTAATGGAGGAGGCGGAGTCACGTATCGCGTCATCACGCCTCCTACGTAATCACGTGAACTAAAAACAAGGAAGAGATTTACAGCACGAGTCAAACGCGGGAACGAAGGTAAATGACGTTAATTTTTGAGTGTCTTTTAATACTGTGTAAGCATACATATTAACACATGTGCAATTAAACGTGTGCATTTACGGGGTGATTTCTCAGGCTTAAAAGCTCGCCTTTTATTAAAAAGGTAAATGCAAACTGTTTTCATTCTGAAGGGCACAAACCACGTTAGATTTCAGACGTTAAACGCGCAAAAATGTCTGTACACCAGATAAATAAGCGCAACATATTATCAGTTGTATTGTATGCTTACAATACATATAGAAATGTGTTAATTGTTAACTAATATTATGGGATGGTGTTTTTCGACTCGCGCCTTGATTTAAACGATTGCATTTCTTGGTGGGTTTGCGTAGCTTATTGTCAATATCTTTACACCTCTTTTTAAGACTTAATTTAAAAAGGGTTTCTTTTCTTCTTAATTAAAATTTAAAAGCAATACTTCACTGCTGCGAAGCCCCTCTAGCGCTGACGTCCGAGGTTCGATTACCGTAAGCGAGTGCAGTGAGTGTGTACGCCTGATGAGCCAAGAATAAGGGGGAAAGACGTGTCGCATACTCTTTGCATTATTTGACAGTAAACTATTTTCAATCATTCTATGATCTGCTTCTCACAACTGAAGGCACCGTGGCTGATGTTGCCTCACTTGCTGGCCAACCATAAGCGTTACCTGGTAGGTAACCAGCCACTCACTTCACTCCCTTGTGGGAATCGAACCTCGGAGGTTTTCTTTTGTTCTTAATTAAAATTTAAAAGCAATACTTCACCGCTGCGAAGCCCCTCTAGCGCTGACGTCCGAGGTTCGATTACCGTAAGCGAGTGCAGTGAGTGTGTACGCCTGATGAGCCAAGAATAAGGGGGAAAGACGTGTCGCATACTCTTTGCATTATTTGACAGTAAACTATTTTCAATCATTCTATGATCTGCTTCTCACAACTGAAGGCACCGTGGCTGATGTTACCTCACTTGCTGGCCAACCATAAGCGTTACCTGGTAGGTAACCAGCCACTCACTTCACTCCCTTACGGGAATCGAACCTCGGACGTCAGCGCTACAGGTGAAGCCCCTAAAATTGCACCACGGCGTGTGGTTCGTTTATTTGACAACATGTAGATCGGGGTAATTACATTCACGGCATTCGTAGTCTGATTCACAATCTGATTGTATGGGTGGTTACCTACCAGGTAACGCTTATAGTTGGCCAGCAAGTCAGCTCGAAGTGATCACTCGAGTGAAGGCAGCTTCACAAAAAAACAGATCCTTAACAAACTGTTATTAGTATATTTTCCCACAATTTAAAAAGGTTTTCTTTTCTTCTTAATAAAAATTTAAAAGCGGTACTTCGCCGGTGCGAAGCACGTGGATTTGACCGACTGACACATACAGACATATTCATGAGTGCAGGTACTTCGGAAAGAAAGCACCGTGTAAACCTAAAGTTTAAATTAAGTTCATAGACCTACAAAAGGTTGCCATTCATTTGAGGCAAGATTGCTTTTCTTCTGTACAACTATACGTTGCATTCTCAAGAGTGTGCTTGCACGGCTTCGAATATAGATATATATATATACTGTATATATGTATGTATGTCTATATATAAATATGTAAGCTTGTAAGTACTGCCTTACCTCTCTTTAAGAAAGGAAGATGTAATGATACTTGATTTAAACGATTCCATGTTTTCCTGGGTTTGCTTAGCTTATTGTCAATATCTTTACACCTTTTTTTAAGACTTATTGACTGAAACTGGCTTTCACGAAAAAAGTTAGGGCTTTGCTACAGGATACACCCTCCACAAGTTAAGCAAGTAAAAATAAAATATATATTTCTGTTTTATTTAAACCTTTTAAGTTCGTATGCATAGCCCCATTTGGCTGTTTTATTATTTTTTTTTCTTTCTTCAGTAATATTTAATCTCCTTAAAGAAAAAGAACATATCCATTTTACTTTTTTTGTATCTCTTTAGTAATATTTTAGTGTAAAAGGATAACCAGTATTTAAACCTTTTATGTTACTTTATAAATTTATTTTACACAATGTTGAAAAATTAATAAGAAAGCTACATATTTTGGCAGCTGCTGCTTTAACTTTCAATGAAATTAAATGAAAAAACCTCTCCAAGAGAAAACGTCAATGAAGAAGAAACAGTTTGCACTATCTAAAAATGAGAAACCCTCATTTATAAAAGTTTGCTGCAGATGACTTAACTGAAAATAAATGAATAGTTCCTATGTGTATAATACATATTTATCTATTTTACTTATGCCTTTATTCCAGCAACTTACAACATCTGAGGTACAATTTCTTACATTACTTTTGTTTTTTGCAGCACAGGCACCTGAAGTGACTTCCTCAGGGTCACACAGTGGTGTCAGTACCAGGATTTGAACTGACAAGCTCCGGGTTTACTGAAATATTACTGAAGAAAGAAAAAAAACGAAAATGGGCAAATAGGGCTATGCATACAAATGTCCATCCATCCATTAGCCAACCCGCTATATCCTAAATACAGGAGCCAATAAGTAGATATGTATATATACAGTATATATATATATATATATATATATATATATATATATATATATATATATATATATATATATATATGTGAATGTATGTATGTATATATGTATGTCTATATTTATATCTATATATATATATATATGTAGATATGTAAATTTGTATATGTATATATATATATGTATATGTGGATGTGTATATGTATATATATGTATATGTAGATATGTATATATATGTATACAGTAATCCCTCGCTATATCGCGCTTCGCCTTTCGCGGCTTCACTCCATCGCGGATTTTATATGTAAGCATATTTAAATATATATCGCGGATTTTTCACTGCTTCACGGGTTTCTGCGGACAATGGGTCTTTTAATTTCTGGTACATGCTTCCTCAGTTGGTTTGCCCAGTTGATTTCATACAAGGGACGCTATTGGCAGATGGCTGAGAAGCTACCCAGCTTACTTTTCTCTTTCTCTTGCGCTGACTTTCTGTGATCCTGACGTAGGGGGATTGAGCAGGGGGGCTGTTCGCACACCTAGACGATATGGACGCTCGTCTAAAAATGCTGAAAGATTATCTTCACGTTGCTATCTTTTGTGCAGCTGCATGGTGCTTCGCATACTTAAAAGCTCGAAGGGCACGTATTGATTTTTGCTTGAAAAACAAACTCTGTCTCTCTCTCTCTCTCTCTCTCTCTCTGTCTGCTCCTGACGGGGGGGGTGTGAGCTGCCGCCTTCAACAGCTTTGTGCCGCGCGGTGCTTCGCATACTTAAGCCAAACAGCCCTATTGATTTGTTTCCCAGAGATTGTTTTCTCTATCTATGTGACATTCTGTGCTCCTGACACGCACTCCTTTGAAAAGGAAGATATGTTTGCATTCTTTTAATTGTGAGACTGAACTGTCATCTCTGTCTTCTCATGGAGCACAGTTTAAACTTTTGAAAAAGAGACAAATGTTTGTTTGCAGTGTTTGAATAACGTTCCTGTCTCTCTACAACCTCCTGTGTTTCTGCGCAAATCTGTGACCCAAGCATGACAATATAAAAATAACCATATAAACATATGGTTTCTACTTCGCGGATTTTCTTATTTTGCGGGTGGCTCTGGAACGCAACCCCCGCGATGGAGGAGGGATTACTGTATATGTTTATGTATATATATATATATATGGTTACATAACCTCTTTAACACACTACTTCTCCGCTGCGAAGCGCGGGTATTTTGCTATATGTAGATATCTGTATATGTAGATATGTATATATATATGTATATATGTATATGTATATATATGTTTACATAACCTCTTTAACACACTACTTCTCCGCTGCGAAGCGCGGGTATTTTGCTATTTATATATATATATATATATATATATGACAGTAACATTCATAACAATGACAACACAATTACATATATATATATGTAGATATGTATATATATATATATGTGTCAATCTATGTATGTATGTATGTCTAGATATATATATATATGTAGATATGTATATATATATGTGTATATATATGTAGATGTGTATATATGTAGATATGTATATATTTATGTATATATATGTGTCTGTGTATATATATATATATGTGTGTGTGTATGTATGTATGTATGTGTGTATGTATGTATGTGTATATGTATATGTGTGTATTTATGTATGTGTGTATATATATGTTGATATGTGTATATATATATGTAGATATGTGTATATGTAGATATGTATATATATGTATATATGTATATGTATATATATGTTTATGTGTGTGTGTGTGTGTATATTATATATATATATAAAAGACAGCAACACTCATAACAATGACAACACAATTACATTGACAATCATGTTATGTTATTTTTAAACTGTTTCCTTTTCTTTTTCATAACCTCTTTAACACACTACTTCTCCGCTGCGAAGCGCGGGTATTCTGCTAGTGTATATATATATATATATATATATTATATATATATATATTATATATTTTACAAGGTATACCAGTACTGAAAATGTCCAATTTTTAAAATGGTATGGTACCAATATTTTGTTAATTTGAGTACTGGAAGTAAACAGTGGTTTCTAAGCCAGATTGAAGTGGTTATATAGTTGTGACCCAGGGACTAAGCGGATAAAGTTAATTGACTACTAAGTCAACAGAAAAACAAAAGAACAAATGAACTACAGTATGTACAACACATTCTTAAAGCTGTGACCTTGAGGGACGCTATCCTGACTGCCCTGGTGTTCAGGCTTCAGGACAGGCCATCCAGCCTGCCTGCACTTACTGCCAGCTCTGAGACTACAATCCAAAGCACCTCAGGCCTGTGCCATGTTAGTTCCCCTTTCTTTTCCAGCAGTGACAGGTTTTTCAACATATCCAGCCACACTGGAAAATTACCTGCTTCTCATAGCCTTAAGTGACCCTGTTTTGCATGGGTTGTCAGTCATGTGCCATTTGTTTTACCACAAGGAACTTTACAGAGGAAACAGAGATGCACTATTTAAGAAATAATTATAAAAAGTTGTAGTTGTAGTTGTGGTTTTCAATGAACATATGTAAAGAATAACAGAATGGGACAATGGAATAAATGAAGAGAATAGGATGACAGTTGTGGTGTAATAAGGATTACAGGTATTAGAGAAAAATGAAGTAAAAATACAGAAACTGTCAAGTTAATTTAAAGACGAGAGACAAAATATAAGTATTTAAGCAATCTTTGAATGAGTGCACCGAAGGACTTCAAAAATTGGACTTAAGGAGGTGGATCCACAGAACAAGAGAATATTGTATATTGTATTGGAATAATATAACATAAAATAAATTTTCTTAAAATTCTTTAATGCACTTAATCCAAATCCAATCAAAATATTTCAGGTAATAGCTGTTTCAGGCTACATCACTAACACCATTTACAACCGGCTGTTTGAACTTTGGTGCGCAGTTATTGGTCCAGCAGGTTGTGACACTCTCGAGAGGAAGCTGTCTTGTCAATTCTAGCCGTCTTTTTAGCAAACCTCTTGGCAAATATCAAGCTGGAGATGTTGCCAAAGTCCAGAAGGCCAGGTCTGATGGGACTACAAAAGTCTGTCCTACCATTTAAGATTCATAGTCCTGGACGAGGGCCACTAGATGGGATCCCAACAGCATTGCTTCACCTGACGATACACAAATGACCTTAAGCACCAGGGACAAGACTGCAAGTTTGGCGCCTGGCAGGAAAAGCAATGCTGTTGCCTTAGGCAATGCTGGTTTTATCCCATACAGACAGATTGCTTTTTAACCAGGAAAACTGCTTTAGGTCTTTATCTTCAATGATATAAAGAAGGCATTAATAAGTTGCATAAATCAGGTCTGTCCTGTCGCACATATTTTGGTGTATATTCCTTGTGCCAAGGACAAATGAACAGTTCTTTAGGACTCTGGTTGCCATCTTTGTCAAGGCAAGGGTCCATCCTTTAACGTAATAAATTGTTTTTATTATTATTGATACAAATGAAAGATTAAAGCAAGAAGCACAAACTCACAAGTCAGGCTCAAAACTGACAAGAAGCCATTGCAGTTTGATTTGTTTTTGTTTTTTTTTTCATGAAGACAGAGTTGCCTGGGGACAGAAACATACTGTCCATGAATCAATTACTTTATTTTGACCTGTTAGGCTGAAAGGAATGCATAGTTCTCCTTCAAAGAAAGGTACAACACTGTCTGGTGGTTACCTCCATCCTCCTTCAATTTTAAATTTTCATTCTACACAAGCTAAAATTTATATTTAAAAATTTAATAAATTAATCTCATGTCATCAATATAAATGTGTCACTGCACCCAATGATAATCCCTGATGGATAGCTACATTTACCAATACTCAATGGCAGTCCTTTAGTATTTCTATGCAATATTTGCTTGGAAAAGTGTTCCTAAATGTTTTGTATCAATTAAATGTGTTTTTTGTATTGATTTTTAGTTTATATATGTTACTGATTTTGTTGTGCCACATTATATTTTTGTGGGTTAATTTAATATTGGGTCCTTTTTTCTGCAGCTGGTCAGCTACTGTGCAGTTGCTAGACATGAGCCGTGTGATCTGTGACACTATAATCAATATGATATGTCTAAGGAGTCATTAAGGAGGTGGTCATACTTTACACATTAAAACTTAGCATTTAAAGTAACAGTTATCCATAACCCTAACCATCTTTCCTATTCTAAACCACTTTTTTTTGATAATTTTTCCATATTTTGCTTCCTTGAAAATTATTTTTGTTTATTGATTTAATTCTTTTGATGATGTCAGTTTGTATTCATATTATCTCCTGTTGCAATTTGGTCACTGCACATGCCTAAACGCAGGGCCAGCATGTTACATAATGCCATCTGAGGCAAGATGCCTTTTTTTTCTTCCCATCACCACCCCCATTGTATATCCTGACTAGGCATGAGACATTGCATTTACTTCACATACAATATGAATTGCTATAAATGCTTCATGATGCACTTCATTATCTGAACATTTTCCAAATAAAAATTATTGGCTATGACATGGAAAAGAATCAAGCTACAACAACAATTATTATTATTATTATTATTGTTAAACTGGCATAGCATTGGAGACACCAAAGTAGCAGTCATGAACTAGGAATCCCAAAGTATGTTAATTCAAAACGCACTTCAAAACATGCCCTCTAGAGAGGGAAATCCCATCAAAATCCCCAACTAGACACAAAAACAGCCTCATTAAGAAAAAAAGGTTCTCGAATAACGATGATGCTCTCTGGAGCAAAAAGGCAAATGGAATTGTCTGTAAAAAGAAGGCAATCCAAATCAAACAAGTCCCAAAACATATTCCAATAGCAATGTCAAAACGCATAACAGAAGGTAAAAAAAAATCCAGAAAATCACAAAGCATATTTAACTTACAAAAAGCACAAGAACGCACTACTTGTAAGCGCATTCAAAATGAACCACCAAAATCTGTGGGAGACCCTCTGAATTTATAGGGAGCAGTGCAGTTCCTGGCGATGATGGGCAGGTTGTCCCAAAACACATACAGTAGAACATAACACAGGCAAAGAAAATACAACAGATAATTAACAAAAGTAACATTAATATACCTAAATGGCACAATAAAGAACAAAAATGACAAAAAACAAGACTTTGAACTCCAGCCAAGGGTGGAATCCTGGCTGAGATTTAACAGCAACAAAGTAAAATTAAATGATCAACTACAACTGTAGACTGAGTACGTTGCTAGACTGATTTCATTCATAGTATAAGTATATCTCAAATAGGCTTTCGTTAAATCCCGTCCTCTGTTGTTCACCACAATCAATAATCTGATAATTAGAAAGTTTACATTTGTTTCTGTTCCTGGCATGCTAAAAAAGTTTTCTATAGGTGGAAAAACTGAAGCACAGCATTGATTCGATAGTGATAATACATTATTTGCATTCATTTGTGAGGATATGGTAATCAGGAATCAAGGGTAAATGTTTAAAACTAATAATTATACATCAAATTAATTGAATATTGTGATTATATTAGGCTATTCAGGCTTTTTCAAAAGTCTAAATATAATTTAGATGTATATGGTTACAATTGGTGGCCGCAGTGGTAGTGCTGCTACTTTGGAGTAAGGAGACTGTGAAAGATTGTGGGTTCGCTTCCTGGTTCCTCCCTGTGTGGATAGCGCTTTGAGTACTGAGAAAAGCGCTATATAAATGTAATGAATTACAGTATTATTATTATTTATGGGGCTGCATAATAAAATTATAATGGTGTTGTCATCATCAATTTCAGCTACCTGGCAGGCTAGAAGGATAAATAGAGAGCTGCCCCTTATTAATTGTATTTGTATTGCCATTTAAACATACCTTATTTTTTTATTTGTGACATAGATTTGATTTTTTACAGAAAAGTGAAATGCAAAAAAATAAAAAGTAAGTCTGTTTATATAGCCCAATTGTTCCATGTTTTTATTCAATAGTATGCCTTTAATATGTATATTTCTAATCTTCTGTTGGGATGTAACAGTGGAATTCTCAAGTACCAGGTACTCTTTTGGCCATGGAGAATCACATTCTCTGTTCAGCAACATGAGATAAGACATTGTCATTTAATGTTAAAAAAGTTTGACATTTTTGATAACTTATTGATTGAAAATTCAATAATTACCATTACTGAAACATGGCACATTCAGCCTACGTTTGTCCACATATTCATCGTCTCTTCTCATCACATATTCATACCACTTTAACCTACTTTCCAGTACTTTCTTAGATCTCTCCCACTTTTGTTGTACCTCTGATTTTCTCATTTCGTATTCTGTGCTTTTCTGTATCTTCACACATCCATCTCAACATTCTCATTTCTCCCATATTTTACTTCTCCTGCACTCGCTTTACTGCCCAGGTTTCAGCACCATACATCTGTTCTTACCACTGTCTTAAAAACCTTACCTTTAACCTTTGCCTTAATTCTTAATACTATTGATACCTTCTGCCAACTGTTCCATCCACACTGCACTCTATGGGTTATCTCTGCATCTAATTTTGCACCTCACGCTACCACTGATCCTAGATATTTACATTTGTCAACTCTTTTCAATGGCTCTCCATTCAGACCAACTAATGAATCCGGATCATCATTAAACCTTATATATTCTGTCGTCTTCCTGTTTATCTTCAACCTTCTATCTTCCGAGGCCCTTCCAACTTCCTCTCCACACATCACAATGTCATCAGCAAAAAACATTTGCTAGAGAGATTGGTCTTTTATCCCAAGACTCAACACATTCATAACCAGATCAAAGAGATAAGGACTTAACTGCATTGTGTGAAATTTGAAACTTTTAAAATGAAAATATCCAACACAGTTTTTAAAGGTAGCATGTAAATAAGACCCTGGATATGCCCACACTTGACTTTTTGAACAGTTATTTCATAATATAAAAATAAAAAGGTTCATGAAAATTCCACCCTTACCAAAGTGCCACCTGAGGTGATCACCTTGTTGCCTCACCCCATGTACCAGCCTTGTATAAACTGATGGTAATGTCTCAGATCCTATCTCATTTAAGAGTGAAGGGCTGCAGGAATAATCCATCTGTATGTTTTAATTAAAAAATAGGAGTTTTGGTGTTATTTATTTGTTAATTCATGTACAATTATTTTGCAGAATATAAGGAAGGCTCAATACAAAGAGAGCTGAACACTGTGTACATCCTAGAAGTATCTTGTTCCTGTATCCCAATACTATAGATATGCTTTTAAAGCAGTAAGTATTGTTTTTATACTTATTTTTAGGCTACTATATTTTTGACCCATATTCTGGCAGGTTTCCTAGTGACCTTGTTTTTCCTTTACATACACTCACCGGGCCAATTTATTAGGTATACCTGTTCAACTACTTTTTAATGCAAATATCTTATCAACTACATGGCAGCAACTCAATGCATTTAGGCATGATATTGTTAAGACAAACTACTGAAGTTCAAACCCACATGGCATGTTTGTTGGTGCCAGACGGACTGATCTGAGTATTTCAGAAACTGCTGAACTACTGGGATTTTCATACACAACCATCTCTATGGTTTACAGACAATGATCTGAAAAAGGGAAACTATCTAGTGAGCAGCGATCCCCTAAGCAAAAATCCCTTGTTGATGCCAGGGGTCAGAAGAGAATGGCCAAACTGGTTTAAGCTGATAAAAAGGCAACAGTAACTCAAATAACTGCTCGTTACAACTCAGGTATGCAGAAGAGCATCTCTGAACACACAACATGTTAAACCTTGAAGCAGATCGGCTACTGCAGCAGGAGACCACACTAGGTGCCACTCCTGTCAGCTAAGAACAGGCAACTGAGGCTACAATTCAAATAGCTCACCAAAATTAGACAATAGAAGATGGGAAAAACATTGCCTAGTTTGGAAAGTCTTGATTTCTGTTGCAATATTCGGATGGTAGAGTTAGAATTTGTCACCAACAACATGAAAACATGGATCCATCCTGTCTTGTATCAATGGGTCAGGCTGCTGGTGATGCTCTAATGGTGTGGTGCACATTTTCTTGGCACACTTTGGTTCCCTTAGTACCAATTGAGCATCATTTAAATGCCACAGCCTACTTGAGTGTTGTTGCTGACCATGTCCATCCCTTTATGACCGCAGTGTACCCATCTTCTGATATCTACTTCCAGCAGCATAACGCACCTTGTCACAAAGCTCAGATCATCCCAAACTGGTTTATTGAAAATGACAATGAGTTCACTGTACGCAAATGGCCTCTAGTGTCACCAGATCTCAATCTAATAGAACAGCTTTGGAATGTGGTGGAATGAGAGATTCACATCATGGATGTTCAGCCAACAAATCTGCAGCAACTGCGTGATGCTGCCATGTCAATATGGACCAAAATGCCTGAGAAATGTTTCTAGCACCTTGTTGAATCTATGCCATGAAGAATTTTGGCAATTCTGAAGTTACAAGGGGGTCCAACCCGGTACTAGCAAGGGGTACATAATAAAGTGGCCAGTGAGTGTACAGTATAACAGTTTTCTCATTTTAGCTATGGGCATTGGTTTGGGAACATTACTGCTATGTGAATATTCAGTGAAACGTGCTAAACTGAGACATTCATCCAATCTCAAGTGCAGGCTCTTTGCACTTTCTTTGATTCTGTTTTTGTCTTTTCCCTGTTTTTGTACTCATGGTCACAAAACACAGCTTATATATGGTATAGTGAACTGCAGAAAATGAGAAAAAGCTAATCACTATTGGATGGTTGGTAAAAATCTTGGAAGCACTGAGCAACCCTGAATCAAAAGGCTCAGTAAGGCACTCATCCACATGTGGCCAGCTTTGAATAAATGAATCCAGCTAGATGCAGACAATTAGAGAATTAGCAAATGCCACACAAACAGGGAACTAGGCCAGGATTAAACACTAGAACGATTGTTCTGCTAGTCAGCAGTACTAACCACTGCTCTATAATTCCCTTTACAAAAACATTGTTCATTACATCATTTGAATGGATCACAGCTTAAATAAAAGTATATATGCCAGGTAGTCCTTTGCAGTTACTGCTTTTCTTTAGTAAATTATGCAATTTTTAATTTTGAAACAGGAATCAATTTTTAGTAATATAGGCCCAACACTGCATGTTGTGAAAGCCTTGCTTTAGCAAACCATCTCCCAGATAAAAAAATCTTAAAATGTCACTGGCCACAAAAACCTTGGTTTATAATATTCCCTGTCCTTTTCAAGAAAGCCATTACTTAGGTTTTTACCTTGTGGTGAGTAGAATAATTCTATTAAACCTGAATCAGTCTGCTGCTATAAATAGTGTTAAGGGAGATTTCATGCTGATATATGTTTCAATATATGAGCCACAGAACTCTCCATAAATATAACTGACAACAGTGCTGCTTTGTAATCTTTTGCCTCTGTTCCTTTATCCGTTAAAAAGATTTAGCAAAGCTCATAATGCTGCTGATTTCAACTGCAAAGGCCCACTCATCAACAAACTCACTTGGGGAGGATTAATCTCAAGGTTTCTTCAGCCCTCCCCCATTCTATTTGTGGTTCACCGGCATGAGACACTTTGGAGATACAGCCACAAGCTGAAAAGCCAGGTCTTTCTTTCCCCTTTTTCTTTCCCACATACCTATGCTTTTTACATTATCATCTTTTTCTTTGATCTACCACATCTATCTAGAATATCTATTATATAGTGCAGTTATCTATCTATCTATTATATAGTGCCGTTATCTATCTATCTATGATTTAGTACTTTTTATATCTATCTATCTTGGTTACCCTTAATGTTATTGTGGGTAAAGAGTGACACCAGGGCAACAGAATATATCTTTATTTGTGGTATATAGGCATGTGCACTCACTAGTTGCCCAGGTTATATTAGACACCATAAAAGCAGAACCTTGCCTACATGCTTTGTTAGCTTTCTCTAAGATGGTATGAACAAGATTGTGCTGCTAGGTTTCTGAAAGCCATCAATTAGCATTTGATGTCTTAGGGGCCCCCAAAACCTAGAAAAGTGGCACCAGACAATAGTATTGTCTGAAATCTTTATATCTATAAAGCAAAATCTCTTTTTTGATTGTTTGTTGTGTAATGTGTTGAAAAGGATTACTTATAAATGCTTTGAAATTGCTTCATTTTTTGTTGTGATACTGGTATGAGAAAACCCCCACATATGACAAACCACTGGACTTGTCTTGATGTCTAGTTATGTAAGATGACAAGCTTCTTGGGGTTCTCCCCCAATTTTTGGTCCTCTAGACCTAAAAACCCCTAATTTGTAAGAGAGTTTTGGACAATGCTTTATGCAGGAAATTATACTCTTATGATAAAGATTATACTAATGGGTGTCTTCACTAAACATGATCAGGACTTGATGTTGTGTATGCCACACCAATTGAACACAGGGGTTCACCCCCTAATGCAATACAAAGCGTAAAAGTTACTCCTGTTCAGAAATCTTTGAAAAAAAAATGTGTTGCTGATCAGGAATATGATAATATTTTTGCTTTTTGATTATTTATGGGTGGTCTCTAGCTCTCTAAGAGCTACCCCCAGAAGGATAAAAATGAAAAATTTCAAACATAAACATGTACGGTATCTTTTTAGAACACACCAAGGTTAGTGATTACAAATATGATACAGTTTTTAATTTTTTTTCTATTGCAATTGAAAATATTTAGACTGAAGTAAATACTTTAATATTTCAAATATCTGATGCAACTATTCTTGTTTATTATGCACGTCTACCTAATGAATAAATCATTACATTTGTTATGAACACCTAAATTTGGGCAGCTTACATTAATTTAGAATTTTTCACAGCTTTGCAGTTCAAGCCACAGACTTGAAATTGGCACACAGGTACTGTATTTCTCACCATATGTCAGATTTTCAACATATTACTTTTGTTCTTGTTCTAATGGGGGTAGCCAGGGCAGCCTGGGTGGTTAAGTGTCAGAGAAAATGACAAGAAATACTAGATTGTTATCTATTATTGTACTTCCAGATATGTTAAAACAGCAGGCAGAAAGTAAGTGACCAGGGGCCTCATGCATAACTCCGTGCATAGAATTCACACTAAAACATGGTGTAAGGAAAAAAGCGGAAATGTGCGTATGCACAAAAAATCCAGATGCATAAATCTGTGCGTTCGCCGACTTCCACGTTCTTCCGCTCTAACGCACATGCCTGCTGCCCCACCCAAACTCCTCCCAAAATGACGTCTCTTTGAATATACAAATCAATATAAATAGCCCTTAAGCTATTAGCTACATAGCGTTCTGTGAAAAGGCAATGGCAAAAGCACAGGGGAAAATAGAAGAATTTCAGCGAATACCAAGTGGAGGCAAGGAAAAACATACTATTTGTTGGTTTAAACAGTGGTATAAACAACAAAAGGAAGTTGATCAAGTGACATAGAGTGTCTGAGAAACTTGAAAACTCAAGTTCACAAAGTCGCACAGTGCCCGAAATAAAAAAGAAGTTGTCAGATGACTGACAAACTTGCCGTGAAAAGGCGAGCCGTAGCCCACCATCTGAGTGTCATATGAAAGCTTATTAGGGTACACAGAAAAGAAAAAAAATAGGGACACAGTGAGAAAAAAGCTCGAAATGTCAACTTTAATCTCCAAATTTCCACTTTAATCACGTAGTTTATTTTGTCTTTAAAGTAGAACATCATAAACTTCATCTTAAAATCGTTTAATTTGCTAGTTTCTCAAATCCCATTGTAACTAAAGTAGCACGTGTTAAATGCTTTGTTTTGTATGTGTTCTTCTGTGTACTCTATGTGTGTGAATCACTATGTGCTTCTTAAACGGGCTTTCTCTTCCTCCGACTGGACACAGGAAATTCAGTATGCAGCTGGTTTAGACTAATATTTTTTTTTCCCAGAGCATCATGATGCTTTGCAAGGTCAGTTGATATCGCAGAACTGTAGTAGTCAATGTTGGATATAACCACTCCCCAAGTAAATAACACTCTTTGTACTACTGGGCTAAAAATGACCAGAAAACTTGTGCATACATTTAAATACAAAGAAGGGAACTGTAAATGTGCCTTAAAGGTAATATTTTTTTCTATGGACTCGTAAGTAACCTATGTGTACTATGTGAGTCTACCCTTTTAATAGTAGTGCCCAGAGTGCTGTGCAGTTCACATAAACAGGAAGGAGCGAAAAGTCCACCTACTTTAATCTTGTGCTTATTAGTAGCTGTGGTAGTGAGTGAGTGGATGTGTTAAGGAAAAAAAAAATTAGCTTTCGATTCAAGAGAACTGACTCTGCAGTTAAATCTGTGGTGGGCAAGCCTTAGTGAATTTATGCTTCCTGTCTGCCACTGTCTGCAAGAAATGTTACTGTTCTGATAATTAATTCTAGTAATTTTTATCTCAAGCAGGCAAGGTGGTTAGCACTACTGCCTCACAGCTTAGGTTACATTTTTAGCCACCATAATCGGCCCAGCATAGTTGGCAGATATTTCACTAGACCTCACGGACACATTAACGGACCACTGTGCCATTACAGCCCACTCAAAATTAGTTCAGTTTCTACTTCCCCATTGACTTCAATGTACTTTTCTGACTTTAGCAAAGTTCCTGAACATTTCCATGATTTCACTGAAATTGATGCAAAGCTAATTCAGTGGTGTTTGTTCATCACTGCTTCTGACTTACTTATTGAAATTTGTTTTTTTTTTTTTGCACCAGAAGGAAAAAAAAAGAATGTTGTAAACAAATAACTTTTGCAATGTTAATAATAGTTATGTACTGATTGCAACACGTTTAAAGGTAATGAAGCGTAATCATAGATAATTTGCAATTACTGTATATTTTACTTTTTCACTTCCTCATCCAGGCAATGACAAGCAATTCACCTCATCCTTTACTAAAAATAAGAGCACTGTATTTTTAAACAAAGGGATAAGTTTAGCTCCTCTTGGTACTCTACCACGAGTGCAAGTGCAAGTGCAGTTAACTTTCAGAATGTTGGGATGGCCTGGCTCCTTTTGTGCTGTCTAGTTTTATACAGGTTTTTCTGATTGATCATCAGTTAACTTCTGAGCGCCTTTCTGGACTTTGTTCTAAACACCAAATTAAGGCCATAGGACCATCATCATGTTAAATATACTGTAGCCATGTTTGGGCCATCTGCCTATCTTCTGTTTTACAGGTATTATATAACATATACATTGTGTGGTGGATTGCCGGCTTCTTACTCCGGCCATCACCCCCCAGGCCGCCAGGAGGAGCTCTCTGGACAGCATGGACGTGCCCCGAGTTCCACCAGGGACTCATGGACTATGTAGTTTTTATACGCAGCCCTGCTGGATACCTTGGGGGCCACCAGGAGTCGCTGTAGGAGAACTTGGAGGCTGTTATGTGCCCTATAACCCGGGAGTACGTCATGGTCACGTGACAGGAAGATACGACGTGCTCCCGGGTTGAAGAAAAGGACTGTTTACCCTGACCCGGAAGGAATACAGAACTGTGGACTGATTGGGCAGGAACACCTCCAGGTCAGGGTGTATAAAAGGACTCTGGGAAGCCCAGTACATTGAGCTGAGCTGGGAGGTAGGGTGGCGAAGTGTCTGGGCGAGGAGGAAAGAGTATTGTTGAGAGAGTTTATTGTTTATGAATAGTGTGGTGTGTAGAGTGCTTGGTGCACAGTATTATTATTTAATAAATAATAATTACACTTTTACCCGGTGTTTGGAGTGGTACCTGAGGGTCCGAGAGGTGGACGAGGGGCTTATCTGCTACAATTGTATACTGCAATCATAAGAAAACTCAAATAAACAATACACAGCATTTAGTATGGCTGCTTCATATCTTGAAACTAGCTGATTAAAGTCCTGTCCCATCTCTCTGTTTCTCTCTGTCTGTCTGCCCTGGTCAAGATATGCATTCTAAACTGTCCTTGTGTGAATGAATGTGTGTGTGTGTGTGTGATTGTGCCTTGTAATGGACTGATTCCTGATTTGCTTCTCATTTTACAAGGACAGGCTTCAGACCCCATTACCCTGAACTGGATTAAGCTGGTTTCATAATAAACTGATGGACATTTTTGCATAGTTTATTTTAAAATGAAGGCAAAAACAAAATTGCTACAAATTAATGAATATTAATAAACAACGGAATGAATATTAATCATCATTAGATGGTAAAAAAAAATGGGAAGAGTTTACAACTGCAAGCTACTTTATTTAATTTATTTTTTTTGAGTATATATTACTTGGCTACTTTTTTATATATTTACTGTTATTTTGTCAGGTCTTCAGAGGCTGAAAGGGTTAATAAAAGACACCCATATGCGCAGACAAAAGGTACAAGTAAGAGTCAATTATATTTGCTCCCAAATTCCAGTATGTTCTGATGATTTGGAATGGTTGCTAGGTAACTCAACATCCACCATTGCTCAAAGATAAAACGCAGAAAAAACAGAATCTTCATGTCTTAAAGATAATAACATTTCAGTTCAATTGGAAAGCCTATTTTGATGTCTATAACCTTTTCATAAACTAACAGTAAACCAAGATGAAAAGGCATCCCCTTTTGATGCTGATCAGTAGTTTTGTAAATTTTTAAAGTGGTCTTAAATAAAAATAAAAGATGAAATTACCTGAAAGAAAAATACATGCGCTAATAATTGGATCATATTGAAATGCTTTGAATTAAAAGTAACTATTTCACATGTATTGTTGGAACAAAGTAATCATAATTCATTGAATGTAATTGTGCATACATACCTATATTAAACTGTACAGCAAAATGTGGAATATTATATGATCTTAAACCAAACAGTTAAACCTATGCTTTTCGTAAACATGTAAGAGTTGCTTTAAACCTTTTGTGTGTGTGTCTTCAAAAACTCAACCATGTGCTAATAAATATTGTAAAGGTAACAAAATGTGCCTAGGGGCATCCACACCACCAGTGGTACCTAGAGCAGCCTTAAGTCCTGCAAGAGACTTCCAGGGCAGCAGCATGAAGCCCTATAAATACGAGTATGAAAGTTCATTGACCAGTAAGGGTGGATTATCATGTATTTTGATTGGGTTACCCCCCCAAAGGCAATATGCAAGGGCACCAGCACAAGGGAGAAAGAGCTGAAGAATAAATAATAATTTGTTCCACAAGCTAAAAGATACGACGAACAAGAAGATGCAGGACCTTGCAGCTGACAGATGACAGCAGGTGGACACAAGCTGGAGAAGCTAGTAGCAAACAGTTTATTCAAGGACAAGTTCATCAAAGACTGGCAGGAAGCCATACTCTTACACGTAAATCTTAAGAAGTAGCAGATTGGTCCTGGCTTAAAGGGACCATATTACTCTTTATAAAGAATGGGGAACTCTCTGAAAAGTCAGGTGCTTTATGGGTATCTAGAGGCTCCGAGGTGGTGGCTAGAACACCAGAGGTCACTAGAAGGAATGCTAGCCTGTTGTCCCAGTAAAGTACTGGCCCCTTGGGCAGAAATGATCCTAGGTGTTATGTTTTAGCCAGGTTTTTTTTATTCCTGACCTAGAATTACTTTGTTTTCCTTTGTCATTTTTGTTTATTTTAAAGTATGGGTTATGTGTTAATAATAATAATTTAATAATTCTTTGCATTTATATAGTGCTTTTCTCACTACTCAGAGCGCTCAGCAATTGCAGGTTAAGGGCCTTACTCAAGGGCACCAAACAGAGCAGAGTCCCTATTGGCATTTACGGGATTTCGAACCAGCAACCTTCCAATTGCCAGTGCAGATCCCTAGCCTCAGAGCCACCAGTCCGCCCTGTTAATGCCCTGTGTTAATATCATTTTTGTTAATATTATGTTTATGTTTTATTTTGTATCTATCTGTAATGTATTGTTCCCTTATGTACCTTGTTTTCTGAGGGTGGAACCTCAAGAGGTTGGGCCACGCTGACATTACCACTAGTGAGACTTCCATCTGGCTATTTAAGACCCAGAGAAGAGAATCTCATGTTGTGGTGCACTGAGTGGGTTAGAGTCTCTGGTGTGAGTATTTCATTTGAATTTCCTGGTTTTATGATTTTTTCTGCTCTGTTTCTGTATTTTGCTTATAAATTGTGTTTTTTATTTTGTAATTGCTTTTCTTTGGATTGTCTTTTAAGTGTTTTTTGAATCATTTTTTTCTGATTTGCAATAAATTTTTGATTTATAAAGATTTGTCTCATCAAGCCAGAGTTTTTTTTAACATTTATCACACTGAGTAGAACTCTAAGGATATTATGGGACATTTAAGGCATTTTGAACTTATTTAGACATTTTTACCCATTCCTGCATGTAGTAGTTGGAGGCTAATTAGTTTGGAGTGAGGCTATTTTGGACAAGACAGCAGAGATCCTGACCTGGTTTTGTGGCACTTTTTGGAGGCCTCAACTCCTTTAAATTATGGTTCTAACTCTTAAACTAAGAAATTGTTTAGAGCAGCGTTTCTCAACACAGGGGTCGCTAGATCCCCTAGAGCTGTGGTTCTCAAACTCGATCCTAGAGTGTTTGTCAATTTAAGTTTAAATAAATAAATCAGTGGTTGCTTTAATGTTTTAGGGTGCTACTGATTGCAGATTTCAAAAGAACATTTTGCTCCTGCATACTGGTGAATTGAAACAAGTGACATATGAGTATGTCCAGTTATAAAGTTCATTACAAAGCCAACAATCATGAACAAATTCCTCAAATGCCCTATAGCATCACCTACTCTGAACTGTGTCAACATTATGATTCATCCCAAATACGTGAACATTAATGAATGTTAAAGGAGCACACAAACTAAATTTTCTAAGGAACGAATTCACAGTAATTTTACTGTCAAGTGTGGCAAGCAATGGCTGTTGTGCATAATCTGTGGTGTGAGAGTACTAAATGAAATCACAAAGCCCTTGGCAATAAAGACATTTGTAAACAAGGTATGCTACTTACAGAGTAAATCATTTGAATTTTTTAGGGCTATGTGAAAAATATTCTAGCGTATTTGTAAAACAAATCTCATTGTATATTGAATTGCCAGACATAAGAAAGCACACACAATTGCAGAACAGCACCTTTAATCTTGTCCAATAAATGTGTGCTCCAAAATTCTAGACAAGTCAGCTGCCTGCAAATTAAAACATATTCCTCTCTGCACTCTATTCACTTACCCTGATTTCAACAATGGTGAAAATCAGGAAAGCCCAGGTTCTGTATTAAAAAGGCAAATAGACACTAAATTTGATTCAGTATTAAAAACTCATGTGTCAAGTTACTTTTGGTTGAGTACTTTGCGTATTTCATCTATTGTGCAAGCTGTATTCAAGTGTTGAATAGGGTAATCACTGTTACTTATAATTGTGTGCAATTCAGGGGAAACTTTTAGCTAGTTTACATTGTGACAGTAGATGGTGCTGTACCAGCGCATAACCCAACACAGACAGACGCCGGAGGCACTCTGTTCAAAACACCCGCGTTTATTTTGCAGTTCCCACAGCACAATGCACCATAAACAACTCGCAAGGCTCAGTCCTTTTTTATTTCTCTTAAGTCTTCTGCTGCCTCTACTCCTTTCCTTGCAAGTTCTGTCCTCTTCCACCCGACTCTGGCTCCTTGAATGGAGTGAGGCAGCCCTTTTTATAATACACCCAGATGTGCTCCCTGATGACCTTCCTGCAGCTCTTCCTGATGTGGCGGAAGTGCTGCTTGGGCTCCCAGAAGCACTCCAGGAGTACCTGCTTCCTGGTCCGGCAGCACCTCTGGATGTGTCAGAAATGCTGCATACCATTGCTTCTGAACCATCCAGGCACCCCCTGGCGGTGGCCACAGGTCCCCACAAGGTTGAGCTTCCAAGCTCTGTTCCTGTGGCCCCAACAACCACCAGGGTGGCTGCCTTCTCGTGCTCCAGGGGAGGTACTGCTCTTCTTCCGGTCCTTCCATCCTCCAGGCATCCCAACTGGGTATGAGCCCCAGCTGGCCGCCACAACATTTAAAATCCCTGCTAGTAAAGTGTCGTCACTGAACAAAAACAGACAAACCTGGGTCCCAAGGCCAGAAAGACTGAAAAGCACTGGTTTAGCACACTTTCACAGAAGAGGGAACTTTGAGTCTAGACTGGGCAGGAAAGGTCAGGTGAGGGTTCAACTTGGTAGACAAAGATCCAAAGGCCAATACAGTGAAAGAAAGAGACAAGCTTCACTGTACTGTACCTTTGAGGCAGGCAATATCCAAGCTATCCCTGCACGCTGAGAGGGATAAAAAAAACTCTTCCGGGGCAGGCCCAGGGTACAGGCAGTGCTTTGTTTTAATTCTTTTTGCTTTGTACTTTATACTCTGTGTAATCATCTCTCATTTGTGTTTATTTTGTTTAAAAGTATGCCATGTGTGTTTATTATTCTTGGTACTTTGGTCCCCCAAAAAGACCTCCTTTCTGACACAATATTTTAAATTCAGCATGTGGTTGATGGAATTGCAAATAGGCTTGCTTGGATCATATTTTAGCATGCCAAATGTTTTTTTTTTTTACCGTTTTCTTTTTTTCCAGTAGCTACTGATTTTCTCCTTCCCAGGGGAATGCACAACAATTTCTTAAGCTGCTTCACTGTGACTCTGCCTTACTGAGTGTTGGCACACCAAGGGACCCATTTAGTGATGCACTGTCTCTGCCACAGATCTCAACAGGCATGTGCACAGCACTCTGTGTATGCCATGGAGAAAAATGAACTTGTTCTTGGGCAGTTTAGAGACAATCCGAGGCATCCATTTGTGGGGTGAAAAAATAAACGTCTCCAAGTATATCCCATTCTGTGTCATCCATTACTTTTTGTATCAGAATACTAGTCATCGTTAAAGCATAAAGATGGAATGCAGTAAGATCCGTAATATTGATCCATCAATTTAGTGAGGTCAGTTAATCCAGTTTTAGAATCAAATGATCCAATGGCAATGCAAGAATGAACTCTGGAGAAGGTGTCAGTCCATTTGAACACTCGGACACACACCCACACTGACTTCAGTCAAGTTTAAAGTCAAGAGTTAAGACACATTGTTTGTATGTGGAGGACAACCATATTACACATAAAAAAAAGAACAGACAGGAGAAGAATGTGCATATTCAGAATATACATATTCAACAAAAACAGAATCCAGTCTCCTAAAGGTGTAAGGCAGCTGATTGAATCCCCCACTTTCAAAATTTCAAAACTGAGAAGTCTTCTCTTTTCAATGAAAATGCATTTTACCACACTTCTTAAATTTAGTAGTCTATTAAAGTTTATTTCAGATTTTCAAAATAAAATAAACATTTGGCTATTTATAAAACATAAAGTGGAGTGACTGAGAAATTTCAAATGGAAAGTATTTTACAATAATAAGTGCAGTGGATTTATTCTATTAGTCTGCACTTTTGCAAAAATGTTTGTTCTGTAGCTCACTCTGTTAAAGAATATTCACATGAAAACTAAACAAAATTGCAACTCAGTCAAAGTAACCTTCTAATTAAAATGACCTTTACACTAACTACCTGTGTACTAATCATTAAATAATCTGATTTTATAAAACACAACATAAAATAAAAATCCTCTTTTTCAAAATGTGTAAATAATACATAAATTAATGTGACATTTTAATCAGGACTTTTTAGCAGACTGCAATTTTTGTCCTGTACAAAATTGATGCAGTGAAATTTGTGGGCAGGGCACCATGGGATTAAATGCAGGTGCCAATCTGAGTGGCATCAATAAGCATGTAAAGGGATCTGGCACCCAGGACCTGTTAGAAGTAGGGAGAAGAGTTAGCACTATGCAGGGGCACTCCTGTCTTGTGTTTCTTGTACATAAGGCAATGCGCAATTTGCATTAATTCCCCCAACAAAACCCCTCTGATCTGTGTCTCACATGGAACTCACTATCTTAGGCTTTGCTCAAAATCTGTGCAGTTATTGAGACCACCTAATAAAATGCCTAGAATTATTACTGTCTGCAGCCTACTGAATCTTATTTCAAATTGAATTTAATACAAAAGCAGTCCACAGGTAGGATACTCTTTCATTTAGTTATACTGTGAAGATCATATCACCCTGATGTTGCGCATGTGAAATCATAAAATGTGACTTAATACATTGAGGCATATTTATTCTCTTTGAAATATTGACACTGTCTGTCATGTCTCCTATATGTGAAAGTGTAACTCTGAATGAAAGGAAAATATTGTTTTCATTTTCAGAGATAATAATACCATTTGTAGCCTTCTGTGATAGATAGATAGATAGATAGATAGATAGATAGATAGATAGATAGATAGATAGATAGATAGATAGATAGATAGATAGATAGGCTTGCTAGTTTTATAACTTTCTAATTTTTGTGGATTGGTCAAATTTTTCACTTCAACTATACAAAGGAAACTGGGGGTTTGGGAATCTTAATACTCAGAGCTATTCCATTTTTAGTGTCAGACGTAATATCTGATCCTTAATGGCGATATGTTATGGGGACTGGGAAATTATTTAATACTAAAGTGATTTTTGATAAATACCTCTGCACCTAACGTGTATGATAGAGATTTAATCCAAAATGTACTTGGATCTATTTCTGATGTGAACTCACATAAAATTATAGTGGCCGGAGACTTTAATTGTGTTTTAATTCCAGACCTGGATATGTCTTCAGCTACAGTGGCGATAACATCTAATACCGCAAAAATGCAGTTTGCAATGCATCATAACTTATCGGACACATGAAGGTTTTTAAATCTTAACCTTAAAGCTTGTTCTTCTCACCAGTACATCTTTGTTACTCAACAATTTACTATTTCTTCATAGACAATAATTTTTTGCCTATTATCTAATTTTGTAAGTACAATTCTATTGTTATCTCCAACCACACCCCTCTGATCATGGAGCTTAAATCACTATGCCTTCCACACTCATCTCGTAGCTGGCATCTTAACCCCTTGTCATTAGCTGATGAGAACTGTAAAGAAAATAAAAACTCATATCTTGAGACAAATGCATCCTCAGACATTTCTACAGGAATACTCTGCGAAACTCTGAAGGCATTTTTAAGAGGACAAATTATTTCATATGTTTCTCACAAAAAATAAATTGGAAACCAAGAAGGCATCTCAGTTAATCAGCGAAATTACCAGAACAGATCTAGAATACGCCAGGGGCCTCATGTATAAACGGTGCATATGCACAAAAATGTTGTGTACGCCCGTTTCCATGCTCAAATTGCGATGTATAAAACCTAAACTTGGCGTAAAGCCATGCACATTTTCACGCTAGCTCAAACCCTGGCTTACACAAGTTCTCAGCTCGGTTTTGCAAACTGGCTTCACCCAGTATCAAAGCAGTGCTTTTGTTCCAGTGTGGTTTCCCTTTCTTTTTTAGACGCGGCTGTATCATATACACTGAAATTAACCACATATTGTTTATTAGTTTAAGGCACCTGATTTAATTAACCCGTAACAATATAATGGTCCACGGAATAGCCAAACTATTCCAAGTACCATAGCTGCTTTAGCATTGGTACTCTCACTGCACGTTCTTGTTCTTCTTCTTTCAGCTGCTCCCGTTAGGGGTTGCCTCAGTGGATCATCTTTTTCCATATTACTCTCACTGCACCACTCGGAGTATTTATATCACTGTATCTGAGGGTGGAATCACAGCTCTACAGCAGCTGATCAGATAGAGAATTATCGGGATACAGCATCTAGCAAACGCTGCCTCAGCCATGCTGCCTATTTCAACTGCTCCCATACGGCAAATGCTTCAGATCCTTTCCTGTACTGACCTTGCGGTTCAGAAACAGTTTCATCCCAAGAACTATAAATGCAACCAATCAGTCCATCAAGTGTTCCTTGTAGAACTTTTTGTACTTATAAGTACAATTACCTCACTGTAAACTTGTGATACAGTTATAATATTGCACAACCTGAGCCACTTTAGCATGTAATTACATATGGTGACAAAATCATTTTTAAGATGAAATGCAGCATAATATGTTTATTACATTATACAGATAAAATGTTAACATCATTTAATTAATCTATATTGTTAATAATTAAAAATGTGAGGACACGGTGTCGCAGCGCTAGCAAGGAGGTGGTGCCCCGTTCAGGGATTGTTCCTACCTTGCGCTGTATTCTTGCTGGGGCTGGTGCGACACTGGTAGGATAGACGGATAGAATAATTAAACATGTGCTACGAAGATATGTTCCTTAAAAGTTTTGAAGAATCAGAGTTCTAAGCTTACAGATGGCTTAACGTCTATTACTGAGCTGATTGTGCGGCAATTGGGTACTTGGAGAAAGAAAAGGAAGGACAGGAATTGGAGGTTAGTATGTTTGAAAGAGACAATACTGCTGCAATAAATTATTTCATTAAAGGTTGCACACAGCGTAGCAAGCATCTTGCGGAGGCAAGAAGAACAATCTCTGGACGGGGCACCAGCATATCACTATCACTGCGCCACCGTGTTCCCATTTTTAATACACGCTTTAATTCCTAGCATCATGAAAATTATATCAAGTATACATCTCAGTATTTAAATTATTCAGAGAGCTGTAATATCACGAATGTAATGGATTCTGTGTCCAGTAGGAGGAAGAGAGAGCCTGTTTAAGAAGCACGTAGCGATTCTCACACAGAGCAAATAGAAGAACATATACAAAACAAAGCATTTAATGTGCTACTTTAGTTACGATGGTATTTGAGAAACTAGTAAATTAAATGATTTTAAGATGAAGTTTACGATGTTAGCTTTAATGACAAAATAAACTATGTGATTAAAATGGAAATTTCAAGATTAAAGTTGACATTTCAAGCTTTTTTCCCCCACTGTGTCCCTATTTTTTTTTTCTGTACCCTAATAAGCTTTCATATGACATTCAGATGGTGGGCTACGACTTGCCTTTGCATGGTGACGTTGATATCTGACAACTTGTTTTTTATTTCGGGCACTGTGCAACTTTGTGAACTTGAGCTTTCGAGTTTCTCAGAAATGCTATGTCACTTGATCAACTTCTTTTTGTTGTTTATACCACTGTTTAAACCAAAAAATAGTACATTTTTTCTTGCCTCCACTTGGTATTCACTGAAATTCTTCTATTTTCCCCCGTGCTTTTGCTATTGCCTTTTCACAGAATGCTGAGCTTAAGGGCTATTTATATTGATTTGCATATTCAAAGAGGCGTAATTCTGGAAGGAGTTGGAGAATGGCAGCAGGTGCGTGCACGTGCAGGTCAGTTGTAATGCTGTGTTTTTAAGCGCTTAACAAATAAAAATGGTATGGTATGGTATTACTTTTTATGATGACCGGGATTTATATAGCGGAAGAACGTGGAAGTTGGCGAACGCACAGATTAATGCATCCAGATTTTTTTGTGCATACACACATTTCTGCTTTTGTCCGTACGCCATGTTTTAGTATGAATTCTACGCAGCCATCATTATTATGAACACAAAGAGAAGGCTAATAAGATCTTAGCCTAACAGATCCATAAACAGGAAGACCTCAATACAATTAAAGTAATTGCCAGCACAGACAGACATAAAATCTTTGACCATAAAAATATAACCCACACATTTATAGAGTACAACAAGTCCATATATTCTACTCAGTTTAAAGAGAAGACACAATCTAATGAGATTTTTGATTCATTACAGGTAACACAGCTAGATACTCTTAGTGCAGTGAAACTAGTTAAACCTCTGACACTGTCAGAATTACTCGGTGCTATAAACTCATTTCAAAGTGGGAAAGCAGCAGGCCCTGATGGCTACCCAATGTAATTTTATAAAAAATTTTAAATAAGTTAGCTCCACTATTATTAGCAACGTTTATAGGAGCTAAAGACAACAAAATTCTACCTCAAACTTTTCTCCAAGTATTAATGATCATCTTCCCTAAGAAAAATACGGACTTACTACAATGTGCATCATACAGACCAATCTCACTCCTGAATAATAATGTTTAGATACTTTCCAAAGTTCTGTCCAGGGGGATTGAGAAAGTGCATCCTTCTGTAATATCACAAGCGCAACCTGGATTTATTAATGGCAGACTCTTAGCTTCTACTCTTCATCGTTTGTTTAATATGAAATATTCACCCATTAAGTCTAACACCCATTTGATATGGTTGACTAGGACTATCTATTCACCACATTGCACAAATTTAGTTTGGCCCAAACATATGTGTATGGATCAAACTACTCTATACTAGTACAGAAGCCTCAATTTGTATTAACAACATTATTTCAGACTACTTCAAGCTAGAATGTGGTTCTCAAGAAGGATGCCCCCAATCACCATTGCTCTTTGCAGCTGCCATTGAGCCATTGGCTGTTTACTTGTAAAAATGCATCAGGGATAGAGGGAGTTTTAAGAGAAGGACCTGAGAAGAAAATATCACTACATACAGATTTTATGGTACTGTATATATGTGACCCACAAAATTCTGTGCCAACAGTCCTAAAAGCACTAGCAGATTTTCAAAAGATATCTTGACTCAAAATCAATTTGAATAAAAATGTGCTTTCTCCTTTAACCCTCAACCACACTGTATTAGACTGCTTTAGTATTAGACTGTCCTTCCCGTTTATCTTAGCAGATCAGTTTAAATATCTAGGGGTAAATATCACAAGCAAATATAAAGCTCTTTTTCAACAAAATTTTGCTGTCTGCCTGGACAAATGAAACAAGATGTGAATCGATGGTCTACCCTCCATCTTACATTAGCAGAGAGAATCAACACTCTCAAGATGAACATCTTTCCGAAGCTTCTTTTTCTATTCCAAAATATCCCTATATACATTAACAAATCATTTTTTAAGAAATTAGATTCAATCATAACAGCATTTATTTGAAATTTAAAACATCCATGAATCCAAAGAGAGATTCCACAACGACCTAAAGCAGAAGGGGGTATGGCACTACTTTACTTTAAAATTTACTACTGGTTGGCAAATATACAGACCATAAAGACATGGACATCGACACGGTATTAATGAAAATTCACAAGCCTGGTCTGCTATAGAATTAATTATTAATTATTTAGCAGTACTTGTTTATATTCCCTGCTCTATGCCCCAGTAAAAAACAAATTATCATCAATATGCTAATAATCCAAGTGCCCTTTTTTCATTCGGAATATGGAAACAATATAGAAAGCACTTTAAGACAGAGAAGCTTTTATCTGTTGCACCTCTACAAGACAACCATCTTTTTCCACCCTTTCAGACATACACAGTATTTAATTTTTGGAAAATATCCAGGATTAAAACACTTAGAGATCTGTAAATAGATATTGTCTTTGCATCCTACTAACAAATACACTTCAAATTTAACTTCCCATCAACACAATGTTTCCACTACTTTCAAATTAGAAACTTTGCTAAACGGAACCTGCCCAATTTTTCTCACCTTTCCTCTCTTACTCTTGGGTGGAGGTTGAATTTTGTTTTTTAAGTTTGACTTAATTGAAGGGAATGTTATTTTCTTTTAATTAAATAATAAATTTTTTTTACAATATAGTTTATCCTGTTCCAATTAAGTCTACTTATATTTTGTTTTATTCTAAACAATGGACATGAATTATTATCGCCATCTATGTAAATAGTTCACTGTAAACTGATACTGTACATTTTTGTATGACATTTCAAAAACGGTATGAAAAGATCACATCTTTCTAACTTGCAAAATCTCATCTGGGTAAAAAAAACTGTCTTTGTTGTTTATAAATATGCATAGCTCCTGATAATGGATTTCAATGACATTTAGTTGCAATGTACTTAACAAAATGTAAAATGAACCCAAAACGTATCCTATGGGAGCCTTTTCCTGCCAGTTGATTCTGGTTTCAGAGGTCAAAATGCACCATACATATACTGAACTGTCAGTTAGGATGTGAATTGAATTCATTATTTAATTGAATTTGTTTTGAGTTTTTTCTTTTTTTAACCCTAGACATTTTAATCATCAGTTCTATTCATGAACTGAAGTAAATAATGCCTTGAGGCATGATGGAGCAGTATAATGGGAAATGTTCTCTGTCATTGTGCCATATATAATTAGATATAAAGATTGAGATATTATTATAGCTGAATTACCCAGCCCGAATACATTTTTTTTTTTTCAAATTGCTGTGGTGTATAGAATGAAAATGAAAGGTCAACATAGGAAGACACATTTTTTCATTCAGAATATTAATATATGCAGATTTTATAAATGATAACGCAAAGGACTTTCATGATGATGGAGCTCTGCCTTCTCAAAATGCTTTGATTGTCCCAGCTGGAGTGTGTCTGCGATGAGTTTGCACATTCTTGTCAAGATTTTCTTTGGTATTTTGTATTCTTTGTTTTGCATTCCTTTTTATTTTCTGTTCTTCTACTTTTTAGTTGCTCATTTTGTTAATTATGTAATTGTCTTCCATGCTTTTTTTATTAATTTATTTTTTTTATCAATAGTGTTAAGTTTAAGGTCAAGACTGTTAATAAATAACAGTCCTTAGTTGCAGTAGTTAGCTTCATTGAAGACCTTGAGGGCTATTTAGATTGCTGGCTTCAAGTACATCCTTGCAGTGGCATTGTTTAATTCTAACTGTGTTCTTCTTCTTTTGTCCTCTGGTCATTAGTGTGATTTTGTGGATTTTCATGTTTAAGTTTTGGACCTTTCAGCTTTTGAACCATTTTGCTTTTTCTTGGATTTAATTTTAGGATTTTGGACTTGGATATTCTGGTAATAGTTTATTTTGTTCAAGTTTTTGCATTTGTTAATGTTTACTTCCTTCTTTTAAATTGTTGGCTTTAATTATGTAGTTTTTATTTCTCCTACTATAACTGATCTTTAAATGTCTTATTTTGAATTTTGCATTATTTTTGTCAGACTTGAAATCTTATTAATAACAAGTCAATCCGTTTCTATGCAAATTCACTCTTTTCTTGAATGTATTGGTTAGGTAGATGTTGAGTTTTATGAATTTATCTGCCATCAGCAGAGCTGTTGTCCAGAACTGTAGACACTTGAAAGTTGTTTCAGGATTTGTAGTCTGGAAAACAGTATTCATTTCCAGTTTTCCTTGCAAGGTTAATAAGGGTTGAAGTAGTCAGTCACATAAAACTGAGATATGTATCTTCAATTATACCTCACCATTTTGAGGAAGGCTTGCACCAGACATATACCTGTAGTTTGTAGTCCAGACAGTAGTGAGACATTTGGGTTCTGATTCTTCCTCATTTGGCTAATAAACCTAGATAGGTGTATTTGTACTTTCCTAAGCAGTATTTAAAAGGATTATTTTGCAAACTAGCATCTTTGTTAGGATTCTTTGCCAAATTTTAAAAGTGATCCACACTGTGATTTTATTTAGCATCATGAAGTATTGTTATCCTATCTAACTGAATTTTGGAAAGTTGGAGGTTTTTCCCTGCAAAACAAAATAGACAAACTATTGACAGCACAGACTAAGGGTATACTTATCTGCCTTTTTTGTAAAGGGATCTTGGAAATATCCCTTAGTTATGTCAGGTGTAATGGTGTATTTCATATCCTCCAAGATCTCAAAGACTAATAGGTAGTTTCAAACTGAGTATTTGCAGATGCCCCAAAGCCTTTTATAGACTTTTGACTTCTGCCTTCTTCACGTATATTCAAGGTTATTGCACCACTATTGAACGATACGCCATTGTGAAATTTCTTTGGTAAAAGGTAATGAAACCTTCTTGAAATTCACTAAAGGATGGTGGGTCAGTACAGAAGAGAAAACAGTATGATTCACCGAAATGTTTATGAATGAGTAGAAAGGTTTAAAGCAGGAAGAACTGTATTCAGTGAAGCTCAATTTGGTTGTCCAACAACATTGCACACACAAACTCACATTGACTTGGCAAATGCCTTCATCAGAGAAGATCAACAGATGACGTTGACAACCATTGCTGCAAATTTGTATATCAGTTGTGGATCTGCACATGCTATGTATAGTACATGGTAAACTTCAGGGTTGTTTGTGCAAAATGGGTACCCAAAAAGCTAATTGACCTGCACAAGCCAACATTCTTGAGTGAATTTCACCAGATTTCACTCTCTCTGCCCAAAAGAAATCTCACTAAAGCACATTGTTCAACAATTGTACAAACCCACAGTGAAGCGTCCATGTTCATTTGAACTTGGCTTCAGCTAGAGTAATGGCAGAGCATTGTGCTGTGCACGTTCGTACTACCCATAATAATGTGTTGTATCGTGTCAGATCTATCTGTTGCAGTTACCACATCATTTTCAAATTGCCTTTACTTTTTGATTTACTCTCATATTTAAATGTAAAAGAAATAAACAATTTAGTTTTGTTTTTTTGCCAGAGTTTTACAAATCTTTAGCATTCAGTGTGATTTGCACCTGTGCCTGCCATGTTCATTACTAACTGCCAGCAATTGGATAAATTAAAGGAATGAACTCAGGAGGAAAGGGTGAATTAAAAAGAAAATATCAAAAGAAAGATAATTGTTTAAAACCATGGTTAAAAATACACATTTCTGAATTTCATCTTTACGTAAATATCATATAAAAGTACTTTTCTAAATGTACAATAAAAAACAGCTAATTAAAACAATTAGATGAGTTACACATGATTCATTGACTTGTGATACTGTTTGGAATAAAAATCCAAAGCCACAGTCGTACAACCAGGACTGAACTTGAGAACAACTGGCTTACAGCAAACAAGCAACTTAAATAGCCTCAAGTAAGAGCAGCCCAAATTATAACAGCACCTGAGGACAGTAAACTAAGTAGAGGTTTCTCCCCACTAATATTAATTCACCAAAATACCTTATTAAAATAAATAAAATAAAACAACATGCAAACAATAATGAGAAAAATATTAAACACAAGGCAATCAACTAATTTGAAATAAGAAACGACGAATTAGAAAAAAAAGAACACAAATGAAAAACTGATTAAAAAAAACTAAAAATAAGAGTAAGACCCTTGAGTAATCAGGAAGCTAGGAAAAGTGACCATTTAAAAAACTATTACTGTATATTGGACAGATAAATAACATATTACATTATAATGTTATAATACCATATTATAAAATCAGGCACAGTATTTTAAGTGAGCATATGTTACTGTTAACTCCCTCTAGTTTCAGTTCAAGTATAATTAGATGCTTGCTTGGAAGTGTCCTACATTTTATAATACAATTAACAAACAAGGAAAACAATACAGTCTATTAAATGAGATGTTCTGCCCCGTTTAAAGAAAGCCTAAGTGAATATGTAGTGAGTGTTTGAATTAGGAAATAATATGAACCTGCATCAAAGCCCAACACACAGTTGAACTTTTAGTCAAAACTCTTCTATTACAGCCAGGGTGTAATTCTGTTGCTTTTGTTAACTTTAAATAATTATTTTTCATGTTTCTTTGATATTAGTGTAAGATTTGTTTATTTTTCATTATATTTGTGCTATGTCTTTAAATGTTTGTCTGTTGTGTTTTCTGAGTTGTACCCCAAGATGTCACCACTCCTGACAGCTTCCTCTGGCTGTTTAATTATTTATTTCTAGAGAAGAGGATCTCAGGAAGTGGGGCATTGGAATCAATTGTAAGTCCTGTTTTTTTAATTAGTTATACAGTATAAGTTATACTTGTATTTTTAGCCCCTCCTAAGCTTTTTGTTATATTTTCTATTTCGGAAAAAATACTCTTATTTTAAAATATTCTTTTAGTGAACTGTTTCTCAAGTAATTTTTTTTTTTTACATTTTTTTCTTCCCCTTTATTACCCTTGTGATCTGTTTAGTACCCTTATGATCTATTTAGTATCCTTATGATCTGTGGATTAAAACCGTCTCTGAATCTCATGGTGCAAATGCTAATGAAATTGTTGACAGAATGGAGGAGTGAGAAATGTGACTTTGCAGGATCGATGAGGTCTTTAATAAGAGTGTTTGCATTTTCTAAGGCAGCTTGTGATATATATAATTTGCACAGAAGGCAGCAGAAGCACGGGAGAGAGTGAGAATGTTGTCTCTAATACACACATTTTTTTACAACCACCAGAGAAGAATAGCTGAAAACAAATCAGATCCTTAAGTAAAGTTCAACTGCTGTAAAAGCTGACATCCAACAAGGAGAAATAACCAACAGAGCATCCAAGAATAAACTAAATAAAAAATTGTTCAATTTCAGTTTTATTCAAGAATCCAAGAATAAAACTGAAAAAAAAATTGTGCAGATGACATGTTGATGTGAGTGTCCATATGCAAGGAAAAGTAACATCCACCATAGACATTGTGGTGTCAGTTTGCTCAACAAGACACCAAGAAGAAATGATTGAGCTGCGTTTGTATGACTGCTTTTATCCCCTTCAGCTCTAACTTTTACAAATACCATAAATTTACACAGGATGTTACAGACTCATATCAAATGTATGTTTTGATTATATGATAATAATAATAATAATAAACATTTTATCTGTATAATGTAATAAACATTTTGCTGCATTTCATCTTAAAAATGATATTGTCATCATATGTAAATATGCACTTTATAAAGTGGCACAGATTGTGCAATATTATAACTGTATTGCACGTTTACAGTGAGGTAATTGTACTTAAAAGTACAAACAGTTCTACAAGGAGCACTTGATGGACTGATTGATTGAGTTTATAGTTCTTGGGATGAAGCTGTTTCTGAACCACGAGGTCAGTACAGGAAAGGCTCTGAAGTGTTTGCCGTATGGGAGCATTTCAATAGACAGCATGGCTGAGGCAGCATGTGCTTGATGCTGTATACCAATAATTCTCTTTCGGATCAGCTGCTGTAGAGCTGTGATTCCCCACTCAGATACAGTGATATAAATACTCTGAGTGGTGCAGTGAGAGTAATATGGAAAAAGATGATCCACTGCTGCAGTGGGCTGGCGCCCTGCCCGGGGTTGTTTCCTGCCTTGCGCCCTGTGTTGGCTGGGATTGGCTCCAGCAGACCCCATGACCCTGTAGTTAGGATATAGCGAGTTAGATAATGGATGGATGGATGATCCACTGTGGCAAACCCTAACGGGAGTAGCTAGAAGGAGAAGGTGCAGTGAGAGTAACAACGCTAATGCAGTTATGGTATATGGAATAATTTGTCCATTTTTTGGACCATTATATTGTTACAGATTAATTACAATTAGATGCCTTAAACTAATAAACAATATTCGGTTAATTTCAGTGTATATCATAAAGTCGCGTCAGGGATGTGGATCTGAAAAAGAAAGAGAAACTACACTGGAACAAAAGCACTGCTTTGACGCTGGGTGCTGCCGGTTTGTAAAGCCGACCAGAGAACTTGCATATGCCAGGGTTTGAGCTAGTGTGAAAATGTGCGTGGCTTTACGCTATGTTTAGGTTTTATACATTGAACTTTGAGTGTGGAAATGGGAGTAAGCAACATTTTTGTGCATACGCACTGTTTATACATGAGGCCCCAGGTCTTGTATATTTGCCTCCCAATAATAAAACTGAAAGTAAGGTAGTGCCATGCCACCTTCTCCTTTAGGTCTTTGTAGAGTTGCTCTTTGAATGCATTACATCTTGAATTCCAAATAAATGAGGTTATAATTGAATCTAATTTCTTATAAAATTAGTTAGTTACTGTATATGGGGATGGTCTGAAATAGAAAAAGAAGCTTGGGAAGAATGTTTATCTTGACAGTATTGATTCTCCCTGCTAATGTGAGATGGAGAATAGAACATCTGTTCACATCTTTTTTTCAAAGCTGTTAGCAATGTTTTGTTGAAAAAGATCTTTATATTTTTTTGTGCTGTTTACCTGTAGGTATTTCACCTGATCTGGTAAAATAAATGGGTAGATGTCCAGTCTAGTCTCGTATCCTTGAGAGTTCACTAGAAAAAGCACACTTTTATTCAAATTAGTTTTGAGTGATATCTTCTGAAATTCTACTACTGGTAAGGACGTTTGTGGGTCAACTGGTAAAGTTTGTGGGTCTGATATATACAGTAACCTATCATCAACATATAGTTATATTTTCTGTTCTTCTTTTATAATCCTTTTTATCTCTGATGCATTTCCTAAGTGAAAGGCCAATGGATGGCTCAATGGCAGTTAAAAAAAGTTTTAGTGAAAGAGGCTTCTGGCCTGGCATAAAGTAATTTTATCCTTGTGCAATGTACTGAATAGGTAGTTCCAGTCAACTATGTCAAATGTTTTTTCTGCGTCCAAAGATGGTGAGTATATTATATTAAACAAACGCATAAGATTAGAAGCTAAGTGTCTGCCTTTAATAAATCCGGTCTGGTCTTGTGGTATTACAGAAAGAAGCATTTTCTCTATTCTTCGAGCTAGAATTTTGGAGAGTAAAAGCATTATTCAAAAGTGAGATTGGTCTGTATGATGCACACTTTAAGTCTTTACTTTTCTTTGGAAGACAGTAATTAATGCTTGGTGTACCGTTTAGTAGAATTTAGTTGTCTTCAATAAACATTGCTAATAATAGTGGAGCTAACCTATTTGATATTTTTTTATAAAATTCCAATGGGTAGCCATCAGGGCCAGTTGCTTTTCCACTTTGGAATGAGTTTATAGCATCCAGTAATTCAGAGAGTGTCAGAGGTTTATTCAGTTCCTCTGTACTAAGTGTATCTAGCTGTGGTATTTGTAATGCATCAAAAACTCATTACTTTGTATCTTCTTAAAACTGAGTAGTATATATGGACTTAAGTACTCTCTGAATGTGTGGGTTATATTTTTATGGTCAATGATTTTATCTCCATCTGTGTTTGTAACTGTATTGCGAAATTCCTGTTTGTGGATTTATTGAGCTAAGATCTTATTAGCCTTCTCTCCATGTTCATAGTAAGGATGTCATGATTTAAAGATGAGCTGTTACATTTCTTCTGTTGTCAAAAGGTTAAATTCTTATTGCAGAACCTGTCTTTGCCTATAAAGTGCCTCATTTGGAGACCTGGTGTATTCTTGATCTATTCTGGTAATTTTGCTGATAAACTCTGACACCTTTTTGGTCACCAATTAATTTTTATGGGAAAGATATGAAATAATCTGTCTCCTTAAATAAGCCTTCAGATCTTCCAGAGTATTCTTGCAGAGACCTCTGAGGATACAATTTCTTTGGAGATGTAAAAGTTCTGTAAAGTTCTCATGTCCTAATGACGGGGGTTAAGACGCCAGGTACAAAATGAGTGTGTAGGATATAGTGATTCAAGCTCCAAGATCAGATGGGCAAGACCAGAGATTTGGTAGAGGGTATTAAATCAATAAAAAATATCAGTTCTTGAGTAACTATGATGAGAAGGAGGAATATGCTCTTGAATTTGAATCTCCATGGGTCTGATAAGTTATGATCCTTTACAAACTGTTTGATTATTTTCAGATTAGATGTTATCACCTCTGTACATGAAAACCTATTCAGGTCTGGATTTAAACCAAAATTCAAGTCTCCAGCCATCATAATTTTATGAGTGTTCATATTGGTAATAGATTTAAAAAACACCTTGGATTAAATGTCTATCACCCATATTAGGTGCATAGATATTTTTCAAAATTACTTTAGATTTAAATAAATTACCCATCACTATGACATATGGCCCTTCATGATCAGATACAAAGTCTGATACTTCAAATGAGATTGTTTTATGTATTAAGATTCCCACACCTCTAGTTTTCTTTGTATAGGTCAAGAGTTCCCAAACTTTTTTCAGCCGCAGACCCCTTTACCAAAAACTTTTAAAACCGTCGACCCTCTAGTCATTTACTTTACTTACTCAAATTAATAAATTTGTACAGTACTCAATATTAAATATTTCACTAGATATCAAACTTTTCATTTTAATCACTTATAATTAATGATTGAAAAAGATAAAAGGACTAATGAATATGGCATTATCGTGTGCAACATTTAATATCGAAACCTGCACTAACGAAAATTAAAGCAAAAAAATACGAGCAGAGTTTTTTTACATTTTTGACATTTATGAAATAAATATGTAAATTCAAAATAAGTACAAATACTGTATTGAAATCACTATATTAAATATAAAAATGAAGTGACTTGCAATGTTTTTTAATGTCCGCACTTGCTTTGATACATTCGATAAGACAATGCTCAGACATGTTTGTGCTAAATGTATTTTCATGCATTCTTACGTGCGACTCTTTTAATGAAACATTTTACCTTTTCGCTCGCAAGTTTGGTATGTAATGTGTTTTTATCAAAAAAGTGTTTTTTTTTAATTATTTTACTTCTTAATTAGGTACCTATTGGAATCATAGATATTTTGAAGTAACAAACACAAACAAATAAGCAGTATTAAGGGGGTCTATTTTTTCTGTCATCGACCACCAAATTTTTTTATTGAAACTATCGAACCCTAGAAAGTTCAAATCGACCCCAGGGGGTCGATATCGACCACTTTGGGAACTCTTGGTATAGGTGGAGTGAATAGTTAATCCAATCTCTTTGCAACCGAAACTGGTCCTTACTTATGAAGTGGGTCTCCTGTAAAAATTCCAGCTTGGGTTTTAGGCCTGTTAGGTGAGAGAATATTTTTTTCACTTTAGATTGTGATTGAGACCTTTGATAATCGAGCACTGTTTGGTTAGTGAGACACTTCTTCTGAACTTTTGAGGACTGTGAAATATAGCGGCCTGGACACACACAGGCAGACACCAATTTAGCCATCACCACACGTTTATTCTACAATACTATTATTTACAAAGTCTCTATGTGCACCGCCACCAAGCCCCACAGTCTCCCAAAGTCCTGGCTCCTTCTGTCTTCTCTCTCTTCTCACTCTTGGGCCTCTCCTTGCCCCCTCTGCATCGGCCTCGTCAACCTCCTACCCGACTCCAGCCTTGATTGCAGGGCGGCGGCCACCTGTGACATTACACCCCCGCTAGCTGAGACCTCCAGGGACCAGCGGACCGTTCCGCGAGGACAAGAACCCCTCGGTGGCAAGCCGACACACTGTAGCCTAAGGCCCGATCCTGCAAAGAAAACAGAAAAACAAGGGGCGGGGACGTTGCCCTGACACAGCCCCTCGGCTCGTCTTCTTGGTTGGGCCAACGCTCTCCGCTCCGATCGGTACCCCGATGCTCCCTCTTTCGGCTCCCACCTCGGCAATTTCTATGATCCCCCGCCACGGGACCACCAGTGGGATCGCACTCCATTTCAACCTCCCTAGCTGCGGGTTTCTCCTCTGCATCCGCAGAGGACGGCCCTTTGTGGGACGTGCGCCCTCAGTAGCACATCCTCCCATATCGGAGGAACTGGCTTCCCCAAGCCGCTTCCTCCGTTTACTTTGGGACGCCACAATGGTTCGGATCTGCCCATTGTAAGAGGGCAAACCCAGCCCCGCTGGCGTCCGGAGCTTCACGGGGTCGGTCTCCCTTACCTTCCCCGCTGTGCCTCTCCATCCAGGAGCTCCTGCAGCGCGCCGATCCTCTCTTGCCTGCGGCTCTCGATCCGACGCCACTGCCATCCCTCCTGACTCCAGCGTCTCCGCCCGGAGGGCACATCGCACGGCCGGCGGCGACAGCACAAGGCGCAGTTGTTCTTGCAGGCCCTGCAAAATCGCCGCCAAGGAGAGAGAAGCAGCAAGCGGTGGGCTTACCTTATGAGTAGTTCCACTTACCGACTGCTCTCTATGGGCTCTTCCCTGTGGTCCATTCGGGTTTCTTTGGAGCACAGGACGGGCATTCCCTGCTCTCGCCTCCGACCAATCGCTGGTGAGAGGACAGGACACACTGTCCAATCCCGTGCCTGTTACGAGGAGGGACTTCTGGTCGGCCATCTCGCTCTCCTCTGTCACCGGAGAGCAATTCTCCGGGCAGCTCCGCTGCTGCTGCGGCTTCCCCAGCTGCAGCCTCTCCTTCTTGGCAGCCTCCTTCTTGGCCACCGCGTCGGTGAGCCGCCCCTGAAACACAAAGTCCCACCACGGACCTCCACTGGTCCGATACTGCGTTTCCCTGTGGGATCGGGTGCACGCCGCCCCTGCGGCACGTGGGTGAGCTCCCCTGTTGTGCCGGGCCTTTCACAGACTTTTTCATGAATGCAGGTCCCCACCTTGACCCAAGTGGAGCATCCTGCCGGCTATGCCACTGTGAAATATAGCGGCCCGGACACACACCGATTTAGCCATCACCACACGTTTATTCTACAATACTATTATTTACAAAGTCTCTATGTGCACCGCCACCAAGCCCCACAGTCTCCCAAAGTCCTGGCTCCTTCAGCCTTCTCTCTCTTCTCACTCTTGGGCCTCTCCTCACCCCCTCTGCACCGGCCTCGTCAACCTCCTACCCAAACCCAGCCTTAAATAGGCGGCTGATTGCTGGCCGCACCCAGCCACCTGTGACAGGACATTTTGTAATCATATATAAAAGTAGTGTGCTGTTTCATAAAATAGTTTTAACCTCGATTCATGTTATTGCCAGGTATTATGGCTAAGGAGTCTATTATTATGTTGGGACTTACAGTGGTTGGGGTAAAAAAGATAAATTAAAAGTAACTTGCTCCCACCCAGCCTTTCCCATTTTTTTCCACCCCAAGTGAGGCTAGACCACACCTCACAGAGAATTAAGTCCTCTTATACACAGAGACATAGCACATCCAAAATGAAACAAACACCCAGAAGTGGTATAGAAAGGATTAAAATTGAGAAATTTTATGATAATACAGTCCAGATACAATAAACCTAGGGAATGATGTTAAACCGTCACCTTAGGAGAAAAAAGAAAAAAAAGCAAGGAAATGTTTAAGTGTAATGACACTTTAAATTACTATAGGGTGGTCCAGCTCTAACTTGCAACTTTTAATGCAATGCAATGCAATAATTGCATAATTAGATCTGGACCACCCTGTAGTTACTTAGTGGGTAAAAAAGATACATGTATTTAATAGAATACATTCCAATATTGTTGCAGAAGTAAAAAGTGGCCCAAAAGGAAATTGAATGTACAGTTACAGCAAATGTTACATTACAAATAGACCAATTTGCAGGCAAAATCATCTTTGCATTATCAGGACACGATATGACTCATGTTTATATTTTAAACTAGCAAAATGCCCGCGCTTCGCAGCGTTGAAGTACTGCTTTAAAATTTTTATTAAGAAGAAAAGTAAACCTTTTTAAACTGAGTGAAAATATACCAATAATTACTTGTTAAGGATCTCTTTATATACCACGTTGTTAGTTCGGCCCTCCGGTTGTAATATGACCAAGCTGTGCACTGAGCTTACTCTTGAGCATGCAACGTATAGTTGGCCATGTGAAAAGCAATCTTGCCTCAAATCAATGCCAACCTTTTGTAGGGTCTGTCCCTGAGACTTATTAATTGTCATTGCAAAGCAGAGCCTTACTGGAAATTGGAGGCATTTGAATTGAAATGGGTTTCATCGATAACTTTGCATCCAGCTTTTGAGAGTTTAAACATTCATAAACATCAAAGTGTCCACTACTCAAATCATCACCTGTGAATCTAAGATGTTTAAGAGGCATTGGCGGTTGTCCAAAGGTGTAAAATATTTGGCCATTTTGGTACACTTGAAAGTGACAACCGAACAATTCAGCGGCAGCCATCAACTCACATGCAGAAACCATAGGTGAAGGGCTTAAGCATTTCACTCTTATAGTGCTCCTGTGTAGTATAATTATCTCCTGTACCGTCATCAGTCCACACCTTGAACCTGTCCCAGTCATTCAATACATAAGACACAATGTTCCTCCGGATATCAAGAGTGAGCCTGATATGGCCGTGCAATATGTAACACAGAGAATGGAAAAGGCAGTCGCCATCTCCGGGCATGGAAACCACTCGGTAAGTGACAGTTCTTTGATTGATGGTGATCACCTTGATAGACATGTTATTGGGGGTACAGTTGGAGCGATAAAGAAAATGGGTACCTGAACAATGTAAACTAAGTCTAAAATACCAGCACAATAACTATAATCGTAATAAATGAACAATAAAACAGTGGAGAAGCTGTGGATTAAATAAAATGGCTGCAGTTATCAGCAGGGAGACGTGACTACCGTGGCGAAGCAAGGTAGGGAATGAACAGACCGGAGTGACGGACGGCCTTATATAGGCAGGCAGCCAACTACGTGGGAGGCGTGGGGATGGGGGACCCAGCGCCGCCTCACATGGCGACCGAGCTGCAGGCTATGGACGTATACAGTAGATGTACGTAAGTAGGATTCAGTTAGCGTTGGGAACCCGCGTACCAAATTTCTTGAAGATGGGCCCATAACTAACAAAGACCGTTGGAAAGTTCAATATGGCGGCCAACAGTGGCGTCATACCACCGAAATAAGTACATACATCGGTTTCGGTTAGCACAGGGAAGCCGCCTACCAAATTTCGTGAAGATGGGGCCATAAATAAGAAAGTTTAACTTAGTGGACTTAACTTTTGTAAGTAAGCTGTAAGGAATGAGCCTGCCAAATTTCAGCCTTCTACCTACACGGGAAGTTGGAGAATTAATGATGAGTGAGTCAGTGAGTCAGCGAGGGCTTTGTCTTTTATTAGTATAGATGATGTCAGGATTAGTTTTTTAGCTGATTTTCTGCTTCTTCAGGAGAACTAAAGATGCAGAAAAGACCTTCAACAATCACTTTTAGTTTGGCAGAAAACAAAAGGCTGTATCTAATTTCATCTTTGTGTAAGTGCTGTTTAATGCTGTAGAATGCGGCTCATTTGGCAGCTGTTGAAGAAGAGAAATCTGGGAAAATACAAATGAGGTTATTTTCAAAAATGATCTCCTCTTTCAGTTGGACAATCAACATCAAATTTTCTTTAACCTGTAATTTGTAGAATCAGACAATCAGGCTTCTTGGTTTTCAGGAATTTGATCCACATATGCAGTAAGCTGTTGAGATCTCAGTGTCCGATTTAAAGTCTTCTCCATTTATTTTAGAAAGTAGTTATGAAATTCACTGGGTTTTGACTTTCACTGATTTCAGGGAGACCTTCTTGTTCCTTCTTCTAATCTATCTTGCAATGCAGCTGATTTATCACCGAGCATTTTGCATTTGGACTCTACAGCAGTTGCTTTTTTGTCAGCAGCGGATGTCAATTGTTCATCTTCTTCAATAGGAGTTGTAAACATTTGCTTAATTTCTTCCTGGTGAGTACCCAGTAGTACTCTTATTTTATTCTCAACTTTGCTACATTTTTCCTGTATTTTTTCATCAATTCTTGCTAGATTTTTTTTTTAAGTTTACATCAAAGTTATTGCTTTACGTTAAATTGGTTGTATAGTTGTGTACAGACTGGAGTCCAAAACAGAACTGTCTGGTTGAGGTCAAGATGGTGGTTTTAAAGTAAGGAAGAGAAAGTGAGGTAATTGTGACCGGAACCAGAAGTATTTTCTTCAAGACCGGAAGTGACATCATTATGTTTGTAACCAGAAGCGATGTCATTGGGGTCATGACTGGAAGTGGCGTCTTCAGGACCAGAAGTGACGTCGTCGAGATCATGACCAGAAGTGACGTCATTGAGGCCAGGCGGAATTTCCCATGATTGGTCTGCAGTGGAAAGAGAGAAAGGATTACTGCACCTCATCACCCCCTGGTCTAGCGTGGAATTACCCTTATTTGAGCCCTTTAGCTTAGCTTCCCATGTGCACATGTGTGACATGAGACAGTGTTTCAGAATTCTTGTGAGAAGAGAAATAAACCAGGTGATGTCAAATACACACCAAGATTACGGTCCAAAATAGGCAGCAGTCAGAACTGTAAAAACAAGAAACACAAGTAGCCAAAGGTTAAAGCAAAAATCTAACTTGAGGAACAAAAGGATTTCAAAAAACCTAACAGTAGGGTCTGCTGACTTTTGCCAATTCTTTTTGAAAGTTTTGTCAAGTATATCCCATAAGGGATAACAAAGTATACAAATGCCAATATAGTTATAGCATCATATTCAATTGCATTAATGACATAACTGAACAGGTCATGTGACACGGTCATTTAAATAATGAAAACAAGACGTTAATAAAAATAATCTTTTTCAATTCAAGTCAAAATAAAATTTTAACCTCATAAACAAAATTCTCAACATAAAAATGTATAAACTAAATTTGAAATAATAGACACAAAACTGCATTACAACACCACAAAAATATAATACACAGCACAACATTTAAACAAATAATTAAAAAGCAACACAAATATCCAACTAAATGACAATATACTTAGGCAAGGATTGAGATTTTGGCTAAGGCATAACAGCCATGTTTTTTAGAATGAAAGTTAGTCTATTTTCTTGTTGTTTCTGCTTTGACTGTGTTTATCAGGTAAATATGCATAAAATAATGTGGATATTTTTGATTACTTGTACTGTAAAGTAAATTGATATATGCTAACCATTGAAAGGCTTTACGTAAAATAATAATTAGGTGCTGTAATATTCCCAGTTCGGTTGTCATTTCCTTAATGAATCCTGTCCCCTAACCTCGACCTTTGGTATATTTTGGAGCATCAATTAGCTGACATGTCTGTTGTAACAAATTACTCTCAAACCAAGTTACCAAATATCTTCCTTATGCTTTTTTAAAAACTCAAGTATATTCATAACAATTCTCTTTATTTTTTTTTTAATTTTGTTGAAATTTACAAAACCCTGTTTAATGGTGGTTTTCATTAATTGCTTTTGTAAAACTGTAAATTAGAAGCAAGTAGGCAGATTCAGCTGAGATCCAGGTATCTTCTCATAGGTTGATTATTTGAGGTTAGCTTGCACAGAATTTGTAATTAGAAAGGAGATCAAAAGATGAATGAAGGTCAGTATAACAGGCAAGGTTTGTAACATGGTCAAGCCAGGGTTCCTAACCCAGCTCCTATTTAAATTGCTTGTTTTCATCATCTTTGTGTTTTTTTCATTCCACATTGTTTTTCATTGTTTTTTATGTCTTACTTCATTGTTTGTCAGGTCATGCATTTTATGTCATTTTTTGGATCATTGTTTTAGTTTCTATGTGTGAGAATATGTTCTGTCATATTCCATATATTTTGAAGGTGTATCCCCAAGAGGCCGGGGCATTTATCCATCATAGTTAAGAAACTGTCTCCAGCGATATATAGGCTGCTAGGAATTGAAGTCTGGGGTGGTTCATTTTGAATGTGCTCTGGTTTTGGGGGAATTGTATGAATTTTGTTTTTCGGTTTGGTTTTCGACTTCTTGTGACTCTGGATTAAGTATATTCTTTTGAATTATGTTTTTTGGGATTTTGTTTACCTAAGGTGCCTTTGGTAACTTCTTTTTTGCTTGTTTAAAACCTTTTGTGTATTTTGCTCTTTTTCGCTAATAAATATAATTTTTAGAAGATATTATGGACTTGCCTTTGCAACATGGTTCTCCTTCTGGAGGGACATATTATTAAGGTTTTTGGGACTTATTGGTTTTGTTTTGAATTTAAATGCCTGATTTCCCTTCTCAGACCTAATTAGGCCTGAAGCCTCCTGTTTTCCTGGGGCCAGGGTTGCCTTTTGTTTTGTGGACTATTTTGGAGGCCTAAACTCTTTGTTATTTTGTCTGCCAGAGGAATCATAATAGGTTAATCATAGAAAAATAAAGATGTAGCAAACAAAGGTCAGAACAGAGTGAGCTGATAACCATAATAAATTACACAATCAAAGCCAAAATTGAGGACATAATTCATGGTCAGAAACTAAGTTGAAACCAGAGATCTAATAATGATTCAGAAATAATGCCGTGCACTTTGGTCTTATCCACAAATTTGGACAATCAGTAAGTGCACAACGCTAACCTTTCACACAGGAATGTCATGTGTTGGAAGCTTCTGGTTGACTTTATCTACAGTATCAATGGTATAGCAACCATCGAAAGAAAGGGCCAAAAATGGCATTGTCCCAAAGAAAAACAAGATGGCACATTTCATGTTAAATATTACTAAACATTAAATGTAACCACTGGATTCCTTTACCCCCAAACCCCTAAACTAATGTTTTCAATATTTTTTAAACCAAGGAATAACTTAATAAATTAACAATAAAATCCAGATTATGACAGTCATAGACACACAAACATGTGAGTTTTCCAATTCTTCTTACAGCCCTTTCTTGTTATCCCAGGTTCTTAGACCCAGTGATTTGAAATTGAAATTGCCAAGTGAGCAGTTGAGATAACAGATAGTGTTGGATTCATTATCTTCCTTCATGATGGCCACAGTTGATTTCAAAAGACTTCCCCAAGCTTAAACACTTGCCTTAAACAATGAATGGCTTTATTCTTCTTCTTCTTCTTCTTTCAGCTGCTCCCGTTCAGTGTTGCCACAGCGGATCATCCAAAATTGTTGTCTGCAAATTGATTTGGCAAAATTTTACACTGGATGCCCTTCCTGACATAACCCTCCCCATTTATCTGGGCTTGGGACCTGCACGAAGAAACACTCTGGTTTGTGCATCCCCTGTGGCTGGATTAATGAATGGCTTTATTAGTTCTCTGTTAATGGCTTTTATCTAATCTGGTTGGTATACAGTCATCATCTCTGAAGTAAATATTGGTGAATATTATGCAAGAGAAGCCAGACTTCATGTGAACATCACTCCCAGAAACATATCAGATACACATATGAAAGTTCTCACCCTGGCACACTGATATAAATTCATGGAGGTGTGTTTATTTCCTTTAGCAGAACAAGAAACAGTGTCATTTGTACATTTGGTGAAGCCCTACATAAAGCTCACAGGCTCCTTCTTGAATAGTTATACTAGAAGGTCTTACAAAAGGGAGGTGGGGGCATAACTAGGAAAGTAATGAGCACAATTGGAGAGCAAAGGAGGGTTCTCCTTTAGAGTGTTGAATGCGATTGAAGAGCACACTCACCTACTGCAGAGTGAAGTTTAATCTTTACTTGTCAACTTCACCTTCCTCAACTTTCCCTTTAACTGTGGCAGGTTGAGCAGATGGGATCCCCATTTTGACCACGGGTCCTATGCACTCACACAAGAGAAAAATACTGTTGTCTGGCATTGTACTGTACATAACAATCACCTCATAGTTGGTTTAAAGCAACTCGCATTTTATTAGTCTTGTGGCACAAAGGTTTAATAAATTACATCAAATCCAAGATGTTATTGTGAGAGTTCTGACTAGGACCAAGTGTCAAAACAGATCATCCCTCAATTCAATTACACCGACCTCCTGTGCATGACTGTATTATGTTTAAAAATCGTCTGTCAGTTTAGAAAGGTTTCAGTTCTCATAGCCCAGGATATCTGTCACAACTGATCACTTCATGCCAATCTCTGACATTTGAGAACGGTCTTTTTACTAGATGAAACTTAGAATGATTGCTTGTTTGAAAAACGTATACTTTAGATTGGAAGGATAAAGTTGAGAAAACACTTTTTGTGACTCCTGTCTTCTTGGACTCTCTTTCAAAGTGTTTTTGTGAAGCTCCAGCAATGATTAGATTCCATCCATCCATCCATCCATCCTCTTCCGCTTATCCGAGGTCGGGTCGCGGGGGCAGCAGCTTGAGCAGAGATGCCCAGACTTCCCTCTCCCCGGCCACTTCTTCTAGCTCTTCCGGGGGAATCCCAAGGCGTTCCCAGGCCAGCCGGGAGACAGAGTCCCTCCAGTGTGTCCTGGGTCTTCCCCGGGGCCTCCTCCCGGTTGGACGTGCCCAGAACACCTCACCAGGGAGGCGTCCAGGAGGCATCCTGATCAGATGCCCGAGCCACCTCATCTGACTCCTCTCGATGCGGAGGAGCAGCGGCTCTACTCTGAGCCTCTCCCGGATGATTGAGCTTCTCACCCTATCTTTAAGGGAAAGCCCAGACACCCTGCAGAGAAAACTCATTTCAGCCGCTTGTATTCACGATCTCGTTCTTTCGGTCACTACCCATAGCTCATGACCATAGGTGAGGGTAGGAACATAGATCGACTGGTAAATTGAGAGCTTTGCCTTATGGCTCAGCTCCTTTTTCACCACGACAGACCGATGCAGAGCCTGCATCACTGTGGACGCCGCACCGATCCGCCTGTCGATCTAGATTAGATTCCAGTCACACTTAAAAGCTCACCTTTCCTTCTTAAACTCATAGTTGTGTTCCCTAATTGACTCAAATGGACTAATTCTAATTCTTCTGCATTATCAGTTCATATGGTAAATCTACTCCTGTGTACTACCAGCTCATGTTTATTTTGTAGGCCCTTCACAGTTTGCTTCTTTGTGATTTATCACTATTGGATGACCTTGTACTGTATTTTAGAGTGATAGTTTAGACTTTATTTTTGTTTATTTATAAAAGGCTTTGCAATGAAGAAGGTTGCTATGTCAAATAAAGACAAACAATTTCACAGGAGTTTAAAACTGCTGTTAGTAGTGTGATTCCCTACCAGACAGGTCTTATTCCATTAAAACCGCTATCAGACAGGTGTTATTGTTAGGCTTTGAATAGTGAGTCAAGTGTCTATTTCAATTTTAAACTATAAGGTAATTGCTCTCAAATTATTTTGCTTTCTTTTTGACCACAAAACTTTGCAATAAAGTACATAGTGAAGTAAGATGCATAAATTATATTTAGAATGAAGTAACATTTGAGAGGTTATGAAAAGGTCCGACTACTCTTGTAGGCCAATCCCAATGCACCTCAGGAACCTTCCCTAGATGTGATGCCCAGGTTGCCTGCAGGTGACATTACATCTTTGAACCTGGAACATCGATAGTCATAGACCGTGATGAACTGGGGCAAAAGAGGACACACAGCAAAAAGAGCAGGTACAAAATAATGCCTTTTTTTCAAACAATAAAAGCAGTGACTGAATGCATAAAATGTGATGCAAGTTCTCTTCATATAAAATAAATAAATAATCAATGATAAAAATAAGTGTTTATGTGTGTAAATTAATAATCAGCAATAATTAATCCAAAAGAATGTTAAAATCAAGAATAAAATCATGCAGTCATTAGGTTGCATTTTCTTTCTTTTCCTGCCGGCACAGTGTGTCTTTCTCCTTCTCTTTCCCCAGCTCACCCATCAGGTCTTGCAGTAGGGCTATGACACTAATGACAACCCCTCTCTCCAGCTCCCATCCCAACTCCATATTCAGACTTCCAGGTATCCATCTTCAAAATCTACTTGTCAGTGTCTAGAGGATCCTTAGGAGTCAACTCGATCATTCCCTGCTCAACTACAGTACTCAACAATTAATGATCTAACCCTGTAGTGCTGCTCCACTCACTTCCTCATGGGGCCACTGACCGCCTGCCATGTCAGCACCACGACTGCACACATTCCCTATTCTGCCCCTGAAGACATTGGGTTTCTTTTTCATTCTCCCCTCTAACCTACTCAGGCTTCTTTTATTATTCGTTGGGTGCAAATGCCTTAAATACAAACCCCAGTTTCCAGTTCCCTCATCAACACCTTGTTGGTGTTCCACCATGCTACTGCACACACTGATGCCCCTCTGAGTCTAAGCACTCTGTTTTTAATAAATACTGCACATCGCTTTTGACTCCTAAACATCATTTACCACACTAAATGGACCCAGTCCATTGTAGGGTACACTCATAACATGTCAAATTATAAAGGCCAATTGACCAAAAATGCAAATCCTTGGGACGTGAAGAAAACCAGAATACCATGAGACAGACATATAGAATGTCCACATAAAGGCTAGATTAGGACTTGAAACATGGACTCAAGAGCTTTGACGCAGCAACACTAACCATGGCACTGTACATTATGTTTCAGTATAGTCTTCTTGAAAATATTTAACAATAATATTACTAATATTATTCCTAAGAATAATTGCGTATTCATACAAATGATGTTGGAAATTGTAAGGGTAAATTGAAAAAGCATATGTAAAGTCAAGTAAATAAGTGAGCATACAGAGAATTGTTCAAAACATAATAGGATTGAAAGATTAGGTAATAGGATTAACCTACCAAATACAGAAGTAGGTCTGAGAAACTCTGCTTGTTAAATGCATTACATTTAAATGTTTAAGAGTTTTGTGCATTAATCACAAAGATGTCACAAATTAAAAAAAAACACATAAACCATTTATGTACTCCTGTTTACTTGCATTTGTCCTAATCATGTACCTTGTGGCAGGTGGCTGATTGCGAGCCGCACCCTGCTACCTATTTAAGGAGCCGCCGCCCTGCAATCAAGGCTGGAGTCGGGTAGGTGGAGGACAAGGCCGGTGCAGAGGGGGCGAGGAGAGGCCCGAGTGTGTTGTGTTGGAAGAGAGAGAAGGCTGAAGGAGCCAAGACTTTGGGAGACTGCGGGATGGTTTGGTGAGGTGCACAGAGAGACTGTTGTATATAGTAGAAAGTGTAAAATAAACGTGTGGTGATGGACTGGAACGTGTCTGCCTGTCTGTGTCCGGGACGCACTCTTTCACAACCTATATATAAATGCAGGTACATGTACACAAGTATATCTAGTGTATACTGTAACTGGTGTGATATGTGGCCGGCCGTTCATCCTGGCCAATACCCCCAGGCCGCCAGGTGGAGCCCTCCCTGCAGCATGGAGGTGCCCCGAATGCCAACAGGGGATTCTGGACAATGCAGTTTTTATCCCCAACCCTGTTGGATGCCATGGGGGATGCTGCAGGGAGGAACAAGGATTATTTGCCCTACGCCCTGGAAGTACATCCAAGCCACATGGACAGGAGGAATGACGTGCTTCCGGGGTGAAGAAGAAAGGATTTTTATCTGACCCAGAAGTGTTCCTAGTCACGTGGACAGAGAGGGCGAAACACTTCCGGGTCAAGGACTATAAAAGGACTGTCGGAAATCCCAGATGTCGAGCTGAGCTGGGTGGAAGGGTGGCAACGCGTCTGGGAGTGAAGGATTGTTTATTGCAGTGATTGATTATTGATTTATTATATGAATATTGTGGAGTGTAGGTGCTTTGTGCACTTTATTAGTGTCCAAATAAATAATTATTGGACTTTTACCTGGTGTCTGAAGAGTGGCCTGAGGGTTCAAGAGGTCGAGAGGACCTCAATCTGTCACACTGGTTATGTAAATAGTGAAGGTCTAAATTTTAACATTATAAATGAAACATGCTTACAGTTGCAGAAATACATTCAAAAGGAATTGCACTGATACATTGTCTGTCTTCATTTTTGAACACAGTAGGGACATTCCAATGGATCTAAAAGAATTGCTGAGAGCTGTACTGGCAATGGACAATGTTTACAGTGCTCATACTCCTGGAGGGACATTACTAACCTATTGTTTTCAAAGAAGGTACATTTAAAAGGGATGATCTCTGACTATGATAGGTTAAGTAGCTCAACAATATAGGAAGACCTCAGAGTACCAATGCCACTCTGGACTGAGAGGAATCAGTTGAGGTACTTTGGGCATGTTGTTAGAACATAGTTCTTAGTGGCCTTAATGGAAGGTATATTACATATGGCCCAATGGGAGAAAACAGTGATATCCCATGGACATCCTAGAGGATCTATATCTTTCATCTGGCCTGGAAGCATCAGGTAGGCATTGAAAGTGGACAATGTGGCCAAATCAGTCCAGCTCAGCAAGTTACCACAATGATGCTGATCGGGACACAGGGAGTGAAAATACTGTTGATGATTATGATGATGGTGCTCAAATGAAGTTAGTTTGTTTTTACTTGAAGCCTTGATAAGAAAACGTACATTAAAAAGTAACATAAGATACTGGAGAGAGAAGTAATATTAAATTAAAGCTACTTAGTGTCATCACAATGGAGTTAATGTAGGCCCCTGAAAGCATTAGTTTTTTGTTCTTTTTTTCACACATGAACAAAAAGAGGGTACCTTTTGAGTGAGATTTGATAGTTGTTTGGACCTCTTGAACTATTAAAGAGAAAAAGGGACCATTTAGTAGGGTTTCAATTGAGCTGTCAGCATAGACACCCAGAACATATTATTAGGATTATAGTTAAATGGACCCAATGAAAGCAGGCATCAGCACCACAGGAGAGGGCACTGCATGCGCAAGCTTACTCCTTTGTGTTGCACATGCCTGCAGGCTGTCAATTAAAATTGAAAATGTACTCAGCAACTTCCTCTGTGCAGTTTGTTACATTAGTGTAGGGGCCTTTTGTTATATAGGGGAGACGAACATGTATATATATATATATATATGCATGTGTGTATGAGAATATTTGAGGGAAACACTCTATAAATATCATAATGTTGCACACTGTACACTTTTTTAACCATTTTTTGTTATTTTAATATAATGGTGAGATAGAGCGCAAACCAGCAGCATCAGGTGCCAGGACAGAAACCTACCCTGAACAGCTTATCAAACAACACACAAATAAACTTCACATTCATAAGAAGAGGTTCTTTTTAATCCAACCGGAGGTGCCTGAAAATATCTATGACAAGAAACATGGTGTCATTCTGCTACAAACTGTGCATTGTATATACCCCTTAACCCCTGGGTTATTCAAAATATATCCAGGATAAGACTCATTTTGGAATGCTCTATACTCAGACCATACTGAAAAAAATATTGCTTATTATAATGTCAAATCTTTATGAATTTACCATTAATCAAATCTTTCTACTACATTATTTTGTGTAACAATAAATGGGGCATCTTTCTGTCATGTAAAATCTTTTCTTTTCATCTTATACAGTATAAACCACCCTATATAACTCAGTGGGAAAAGGACATGTTGTTTTACTTAACAATGCACAAGATCTAAATATTTCTCTGAAAAACAGACCTGAGTATTTTTGGAGTTCGTTACTACTGCATTATAATAAACAAGCTGTTCCTCTGTTAGGCTTTTTGATATCTCTGCATATACTAGTTTATATTCATTATTGTCACATGAACAGAGCTGAGTGAAACTTGTACATGCTTTTGCTATTCAATTTGCAGTTTCCACTAGTATTGGAGGCACTACTGTATATTGGTCATTTTTTTCATACAGCTCTCTAAATTGGGGAGGTGAGGGTGCTGAGTTTGATTTGTTTGATTTAATAGTGAACAAATATATAGGAGCTAACATTGACTAAATGCTTGATGTTTTCTGTCTCATTATAATGTAATCCACAGAATTATTTGTAAAAAGCAGCCAAAAGGATTAACTAAGAAAGCTTTGTTTGTAAAATAACACACAAACTTTCAGTTTGCAAAATAATGAAATAATGTAATATTTTTGTGAAATAATGCAATTTATTGGGGGGTGGGGGTGGGCTGTGCCAACTAGGCTTTCATACAACAGATGCCACCCTTGCAAGACAATGCTGTACATTTGTGAATTAAAACGTTTCCCTTTTTTTTATTTCTGTGGTTGTGTGTTCAGTAAGCCTTCCACAATTATTGTTTTGGTAAATAATGCAATCACACTTGTAAAATAACACAAAACACATTTCTGAAATGGAACATTACTAAAAAATGTTTTTTTTTGGTAGCAGGATACGCTTATATGGATATCGAACTAGTCAGGAAATGATTCCTGGAGCAGTGAAGTGGTGTTCTTACCCAATTCACCCCCATTCTACCTCATGCTGTTAGTTCTTTTCATTTCCATTCATGGTAATTATTTCTCACAAATTTAGTAGGGTTTTATTGTGTGCCAAGTGCTGTTGAGAAATTTAAAAACTGTTAATGGATAAAGTTAGTTCTTAATGCATAGGTAGAAGCAGTTTGAATCTGCGCTTCACACTGTAATAGACTGCTTTTTAATGAAATAGTTTATTTCATAATGTTACCTAATATGATGTTCTACTTAATTTTTAATATCTATATACAATACATTGTGCAGTTCCACATTTTAAGCTGCCAATTAGCGTAATACCCACACCTTTGGGGTGTGTGAGGATAGTGGAATACCCAGAGAAACCCAGACAGACTGAGGCCTGACTGAGCTGGTAACTGCACATATAAAAGAGGACGGCAGATGACGCTCCTTATTAGTTGAAATGCTCTCATATAATATTTTCTTTGTTCATTTTTAATTTATGCATATTCATATATCATTTCTACTTCATTTTATTTGTTGTTTTCATGCTTCGAGCAAATAGCTGGGCTTTTTACAAAAATGCTATAAACTGCAGCGGGTTATATCCCTTATTTCTTTTGAATGTTTTTTCTTAATTTTCTTCTCCTTTTCATTGTGCCGTCACACAATGTTAACCTCATTATGAACAATGATCTCCTCTCTGTGAGACACTAGTGTTAAGTACTTTTAGCCAATGAATTATTCAAGAGAAGTATGGCTTCTTAATACTTACCACAATACACCTTTAATAATAATAATTATTATTATTATTATTTTTATTAGTAGTAGTATACATTCTATTTATATAGTGCCTTTCTCATGCTCAAGGCAGTTTACAGAGTCTCAGAAAGAATACTTGAGTATATTAGATAGTATTTTTATCTTCATAAAACACTAAAAACAGATGAATATGGGATATACAAAACATTAAATAGAATAAAAGACAATAAACCAGAGTAAAATACTAAATTCAATATTATAAGAAAAGCCTGAACAAATAACATCCATCCATCCATTTTCCAACCCGCTGAATCCGAACACAGGGTCACGGGGGTGTGCTGGAGCCAATCCCAGCCAACACAGGGCACAAGGCAGGAACCAATCCCGGGCAGGGTGCCAACCCACCGCCGGACACACACAAACACACCCACACACTAAGCATACTCTAAGGCCGATTTAGAATTGTGATATGACACATGTACAGAACTTATCTCGAGCATCTGGACAGAGAGGAAAACTGAAAGAAGGGGCAAAATGTTAGTTTAAGTTCAAAGCCTTCCTGAACAGATGAGTTTTAAGTTGTTTCTTAAAAGAATGAATGGAGTGATCTAATTAATTTAGGGAGGTTATTCCAAAGTCTGAGCACTAGACAGCTGAAGGCCCTATCACCTATAGAGTGCATGGGAGCATGGCGCACAACAAAATTGGCAGAATATGTGGAACTTAGTTGGTGAACAGGACCATAGTGATAGAGGTGGTCACTGATGTATTCTGGTGCAAGGCCATTTAAAGCTTTGTAGGTTATTAATAGGATTTTATATTCAATCCTATACAGTAAGACACAGGGAACCAGTGCAGGCAGAGTAGGATGGGTGTTAATGTAGTCTTTGCTGCTGGTCCATGTAAGGACTCTTGTGGCAGAGTTTTGAATCAGCTGGTGATATGATAAAAGATTGGAAGTGGCACCTGCCAGTAGGGAGTTACAATAATCAATGTGATGTGATAAAAACATGGAAAAGTTTCTCAGCATTAGAAAAGGAGAGGAATGAATGAACACAGGATTTGTTATGGAGATGGAAGTAAGATAGTTTTTTTTAATGTGGTTTATGTGAGTGGAATAAGAAAGGGAGGAATCAAAAATGACACCAAAATTCTTTGCATTAGAAGAAAGTCTGATGAGATCATCGCCAAGACTGAATTAAAAGGAGCTCTTTTTTTTTAAGTTGTGCTTTAGTGCCAATTTGTAGGAATTAGGTTTTGTTGCAATTTAATGTTAAAGAGTTATGCTCCATCCAGGTTTAAATATCACTGTAGCAAGTTGTGAGCTGAGAAAGCTCTGGTGAAGTTTCACTTTTACCATTGAAATAGAGTTGAGTATCATCTGCATTACAGAAGCGATTTTAAAAGTGTCTGGCACTTTTTATTTATTATTTATTTTTATTATTATTATGTATTTATTATAGCTGTAACTGTCAGGATTATGGCATGAAGGCAGGGTTTAAGAAGTGTGGTGGGGATGGTGTCTAGTACACAAGTAGTCGGCCTTATCTTACAAAGCAGGTCATTAACAAATGCAGATGTTACTAGTGAACATTTAGAAAAGGAGCTGGATGCAAAGGCAGGGAAAGATATCAATGGATGATGTATTTATTTTAGTTGAAGTATTTAGATTTTTAATTTTATTATGGAAAAAGTGTAGGAATTTTTCATAGACTTCAGTGGAGGAGGAAATTGTGCTAGATGCAAGTTGAAGTAGTTTATTAACTACAGAGAACAAAGCCCTTGGTTATCATGGCCAGTGTCTATTATTCTGCCATAATGTGTGTTCTTGGCTGCAGTTAGTGCATTTCTGTAATCCCTTTGAATGTCAAAAAAGCCTGGACATGCACAGTGAAGCCAGTCTTAGTTGACATTCTCTCAAGGTGTCAACCAGCTGCTTTCATATACTGAAATTCTAAGTTGTATCATGGAGCTGAATGCTTAAAGGAAGCCTTATGTTTTAAAGGAGCTGTTTATTCTTGTGCTTAATGAAGGGCTGAGTTATAGTAGTCAACAAGACAATCTAGTGTGGATAGAATAGGGGAAGACAGAAAAAGATCAGAAACGGATCCAGCAAAGAAAGAGGGATGGATATTTTTAAGGTTTCTGAAAGAAATATGATATTAACAGATAAGAACAGGGAGAAGTAATGAGACAGTGAAAAGTACTGCTTTATAGTCAGAGAGTCAAAAACACTTCTATAAGTATTAATGATAGATAAGCCAAATGTGCAGATCAGGTCTAATATATAGCCACCTTAGTGGGTGGGAAAAGCAATATGTTCCACCGAGTTAAAATAGTTGACCAACGACTGAAATTCATTTATCAGTTTACATGTAGGATTGTCAATATAAATGCTGAAACCTTCATAAAGAATGACTGTCTAGGAAAGGGAACTTAAGTGGGGTAATAATTCAGTGAGATCAGATAAGAAAGACATATATTTTGGGGATGATAGAGAACAACAAGTAAAATAAGACCAAATTTTGTTATTAGTTTAAGAGCCAGACACTTGAATGACAAAGACAATGGACATTCAATTGGGATTCTTTGATTTCCAACTCAGATCTAACAATTACTGTGAGTCCTCCACCTTGTCTTGAGCTGTTAGCCTCTGTGAAGTAAAAGTATCTGGGTGGTGTCACCCCCACAAGAGATGTAAATTCATTTGGTTTTTCCCAAGTTTTTGTTAAGTATAGCATATCAAGGTTGGAGTCTGTAATGAATTCTCATAGCACCAATGCTTTGCCATTAAGAAATCTTGTGTGAAACAATGCAATATTAATGAAGGTTCACTGTGCATAGATCTATAACCAAAGTTCATTTTAGCATATTGCAAATTTGGTACACTGAAACTCTTATTTCAAAAGACATGAGTAGGACCAAATGCTGCTGGTGATCTTTCCATTTGCAGCCTAGCGGTGGCAGCGACCTGATCCTCAATGTAAATATTTCATGTGCTGCATAATACCCGTGTCTTGTAGGACATTCCAGGCTGACCATTTGCTTTGACAAATTGCTTAATATGCAGGAGTTTATCACGCGAGTATTTCAGCATAGTAGAAAGCCAGTACTTACCTGACAGCAGTAGAGCATACTTAAGCACCGCGGCACAGTGGAGAAGGTGAGAAGTGCAGGGTGGTGTTACACAAATGAGCAGCAATAGAAATGCAGGAAGAATCCAGCAGAAGTATAGACTATCTATCTATCTATCTATCTATCTATCTATCTATCTATCTATCTATCTATCTATCTATCTATCTATCTATCTATAATAATAATAATAATAATAATAATACATTACATTTATATAGCGCTTTTCTCAGTACTCAAAGCGTTATCCACCTATCTATCTATCTATCTATCTATCTATCTATCTATCTATCTATCTATCTATCTATCTATCTATCTATCTATCTATCTATCTATCTATCTATCTATCTATCTATCTATCTATCACAGCTTTCACACTCACTGTTTAATTCAGGTTAGTGGTATGATTTTAAGCAAATCTTAACATCTGTGTTCTATTTTGCTTCTTTCACCCCTTACAGATTCCATGCATCTCTAATGCCCCTGCTTTTCAGCAGTACTAGAAAACTCCAAATGTAGGGGTGTCATGTAGCTGCCACTATACAGATTACTGCACAAAGACAAAGACATGAAACACCACTGTGTTAAGTGTGGAATGTGAGCACATTCTGTAAAAAGATGTTTTCCATAAAAAAAACATTAAAATCTGTAAGATGCAGTAGCTAGAAAATGTTTTGCCATTATTTGTGTTTATTGCTTTCACAAGACAAAAACATTACATTTGAATTTTACTTTTACATAGAGCTTTAAAACACAGTATTTTATGAAAAAAATACCTATTTATTTCAGGCAATCTGAGTTACTACCTACTGCTGTCCACTCTGGTAAAAGCTATGGAAGTTGCTGCTGAGAAACCTAACTAAACATAATTATAAATTTGGTAATTTTCTGCTGCGTTCATTAAACTGACAAGAGCTTTCAGTAATATTCAGTAATTTAGTGTAATTATATATTAGACACAAGCTCATTTTTTGGGATGCATAAATACAAAATATAATCAGAAGCATTCTAAAAATTAAATCTTCCTTTTATATAATGTATTTTTATACATCACATTTATTTTCAGGTTGGCTTGATGGAACATTTTTCATTTCTTTTCACCTATCACTAATAATATATATTTGTTAATAGCAGACCTTATTGACCTCTTCATGGTATCATTTTACTTGGCAGGCCTGCTAGCACACAATGTGCCCACTCTTTGGACAATTTCATTTTATTTCCTCAGTTACCTTGGGAACAGTGATTACACTAACACCCAAACCCTTCCACCAAGCCCAATTTGCAATATAATTAAAGAAACCAGCACTTAACGTTATAAAAATGTGAAGTGGGAGCACTTAAAAGAAAAGATTTTCAGAGCAGCTGCTTGGCTTGGGAGGTAGCTGTTGGGCATCTTGATGATGTCGTTCAGTATTCAGCACAAAGCTAAGAATGAGGGGCTCTTTTCCCTTGCCTTTGCTGCTCAGAAGAACTTATAAACCATCAACATTCCTTTTGTTGCCCTTTCTTGCTGATCCTCTGCACGCCTGCCAACCCGCAGTTCGTAAATGTAAGTCTTCTTTCTGATTTTCATATGCGAATAATTGTGATGTGTAAGAACTAAATGTAATTACACTGAAAAACCTGAGCACCTGCCAGGCAAATGCTAATTTCAAAAATCTTAATGACCTCACACAGCAAGGGTTTGCAAATCTTCGTGTCACCTGCTGAAAACTAGATCAGACTTGTTGTTTTCCTTCGAAATGTATCAGAGATAAAGGGGATTTTTCAGAGATGGACTTAAACAGAAAATATCGCTATTTGCAGATTATATGGTACTGCATATATCTGACACAAAATTCCATACCAGCAATTCTAGCTCTAGCAGATTTTCAAAATATATCTGGACTCAAAATCACTTTGAATGAAAGTGTGCATTTACTACTGCACTCGCTAGCACACAATATTAGACTGGACACCTTTACATTTATCTTAGCAGATCAGTTAAAATATTTAGGGGTAAATATAATGCTCTTTTTCAACAAAATTGTGCTGTCTGCATGGAAACAATTAAACAAGATGTGAATAGATGGTCTACCCTCCATCTCACATTAGCAGGGGGAATCAACAATGTTAAGATAAACATCCTTCCCAAACTTCGTTTTCTATTTCAGACCATCCCCATATAATATTAACAGATCTTTTATTAAAAAATTAGATTCAATCATAACCTCATTTATTTGGAATTCGAAACATCCATTCATCCAAAGGGTGACTCTACAATGACCTAAAGCAATGACCTGGGGCCTCATGGTGTGTCAGTACAAAAATGTTGCGTACACCTGTTTCCATGCTCACATTGCGATGTATAAAAACTAAACTTGCCGTAAAGCCACGCACATTTTCACGCCAGGTCAGTCCCTTGTGTACACAAGTTGTTTTGCGAACTGGCGGCACCCAGCAACAAACCAGTGCTGCTGTTCCTGTGTGGTTCCCGTTTATTTCTTAGATTCACATCCCTGACGCAGCTTTATCAAATACACTGAAATTAGCCGCATATTTTTTATTAGTTTAAGGCATCTGATTGTAATCAACCTGCAACCATACTGTATAATGGTGCACAGAATGGCCATACTATTCCAAATACTATAGCTGCTTTAGCATTGTCACTGTCAGTGCACCAGTCAGAGTATTGAACCCACTGTATCTGAGTGTGGAATCACAGCTGTACAGCAGCTGATCGGATTATCGGGATACAGCATCTAGCAGATGCTGTCTCAGCCATGCGCACAGTCTATTTGAACCTCCTCTATACAGTATGGAAAATACTTCAGAGCCTTTCCTGCCGGAACCTCGCACTTCAGAAACAGTTTCATCCCAAGACCTCTAAACTAACTCAATCAGTTCATCAAATGTTCCTGGTGGAACTGTTTGTACTTATAAGTACAATCACCTCACTGTAAACTTGCACTACAGTAGTAATATTGCACAACCTGAGCCACTTTATAAAGCGTGTATTTACATATGATGATGACTGGCTTCCAAGCCTTGATGACTGATTTCCAAGCGCTACTTCTTGGAGCTCCTGATATCATTTTTAAGATGAAATGCAGTAAAGCATGTTTTTTACATTATACGTATAAGTTTTAAACTTCATTAAAATAATGTATATTGTTCATAATTAAACATGCGAGGACACGGTGGACAGTGGTAGAGATGAGCTGGTGCCCCGTTCAGGTATTGTTCCTGCCTCGCGCTGTATGCTTGCTGGGATTGGCACGACCCTGGATGGATAGATAGATGGAATAATTAAACATGTACTACGAAGATATTTCAATGTTCCACAAAAGTTTTGGAGAACTGTCGTTCTACGCTTACAGATGACTTGGCATCTATTACAGAGCTGATCGTGTGGTGATTGGTTACTTGGAGAAAGAAAAGGAAGGACAGGAATTGGGGGTTAATAAACTGCTGCAATAAAGTATTTCATCGAAGGTTGCACACAGTGCAGCAAGCATCTTGCAGGAGGCAGGAGCAATCTCTGGAGAGGGCACTAGCTCTTCACTAATACTGCGCCACTCATGTCCCCATTTTTAATACATGCTTTAATTACTATCATTATGAAAATTATATCAGGTATACATCTTAATATTTAAATTGTTCAGAGAGCTGTTATATTATGAATGTAATGTATTCTGTGTCCTGTCGGCAGAAAAGAAGGCCTGTTTAAGAAGCACGTAGTGATTCACACACATAGAATATATAGAAGAACATATACAATACAAAGCATTTAACGTGCTACTTTAGTTACAATGGGATTTTAGAAACTAGTAAATTAAACAATTTTAAGATGAAGTTTATGATGTTGTACTTTAATGACAAAATAAACTACATGATTAAAGTGGAAATTTCAAAATTAAAGTTTACATTTGAACATTTTTTTTAACTGTGTCCCTACTTTGTGTTTCTTTTCTCTGTACCCTAATACGCTTCCATATGACACTCAGATGGTGGGCTACAACTCGCATTTTCACAGCAACTTTGATATCTGACCACTTCTTATTTATTTCGGGCACTTTGCGACATTCTGAACTTGAGCTTTCAAGTTTCTCCGCCACTCTGTTACTCGATCAACTTTCTTTTGTTGTTTATATCACTGCTTCAACCAACAAATAGTAAGTTTTTCCTTGCCTCTACTTAGTATTCTCTGAAATTCATTTTCCCCCATGCTTTTGCCATTGTCTTTTCACAGAACACAAAACATAAGGGGCTATTTATATTGATTTTAATATTCAAAGAGGCGTAATTCTGGGGGGCGTCTGGGAGGGGCGCAAGGCATGTGCATGAGCGTTATATATTTCATGCAGACCAGGATGTATGTACCGGAAGAACATGAAAGTTGGCATATGACTTATGCATATGGATTTTTTTGTGCATGTGCACATTTCCACTTTTGTCCGTACGCCATGTTTTAGTGTGAATTCTATGCACGGCATTATGCATGAGGCTCCTGGATATCAACACAAATTGATGAACATACACAAGCCTCATCTACAATAGAATTAATACTGTACTCCAGTAAATACAAATTATCATCAATAAACTAATAATCCAATTGCCCTTCACTCACTAAGAATATGGAACCAATGTAGGAAGCACTTTAAGACAGAGAAGCTCTTATCTGTTGCACCTATACATGTATAACCACTTTTTTCCACCTTGTCAAACATACACAGTATTTAATGTTTGGAAACTGACTGGGATTAAAACATTTAGAGATAGATAATGTTTTTGCATCCAACGAGCAATTAAGCTTCAAATATAACTTCCCATCAACACAATTTTTCCAGTACTTTCAAGCTAGAAACTTTGTTAAACTGAACCTTCCCAATTTTCCACACTATTCACCTACAGTATTTCTATTCCAGAAAAAATACTGATCAGTCTTGAAGTCTCAGATAGCATCTCTAAAATTTATAAAAACACTTTAAAGTCCTTTCCTTTCTAAGATTCCAAAGTACAATGGGGAAATGATCTTTCAGTTAACATTTCAGAAGAGATGTGGAAGGCAGTCATTCACAGAATACAATCTAGCTCCATATGCGCAAAGCACTCCATCATTCAACTTAAAATCTTTTATCGAGTGCATTTATCTCATTTCAAACTATCCAAAATGTATCCAGGGCAAGATTCAACCCGTGAATGTTTCTGTCTAGCTCCAGCCTCACTGGGCTACATGTTTTGGGTGTACACCAAATTAACAATATTTTGGACCAAAATCTTCGAATACCTATCAGACAGTCTTGGTGTCAAAATAACTCCTAATCCATTAACAGCTGTGTTTGGTGTACTCCCAGATGAGCTTAAAGTGGAGGAGGACAACAAGCTGTAATTGCCTTTACTTCACTACTAGCACATAAACATACCTTGCTCACCTGGAAGAATCCCATCCACCATTTTTAAGTCATTGGGCAACTGATGTTCTGTACAAACTGAAATTGGAAAAAATCGAATTCTCACTTAGAGAATCTGCTGAAAACTTCCATCCATCCATTTTCCAACCCGCTGAATCCGAACACATGGTCACGGGGGTTTGCTGAAGCCAATCCCAGCCAACACAGGGCACAAGGCAGGAACCAATCCCGGGCAGGGTGCCAACCCACCGCAGTGCTGAAAACTTTTTTTTTTAAATATGGCAGGATCTAGTCAATAACATTTTAGAATAATGTTCTGTATTGGGTAAAAGGATACACATCTTTCATTGCCGCTTTTAAAGATTTGCTTTGTTGGTTGGGTGTCTTTCTTTTGAAAAGGTTGAACTTTAATTTGTTAAATTTGATTTTATTTTATGGATTGTTATCTGCTTTTAATTAAAATCAATTATATATATATATATATATATATATATATATATATATATATATATATATATATATATATATATATATATATATATCCATCCATCCATTTTCTAACCCGCTGAATCCGAACACAGGGTCACGGGGGTCTGCTGGAGCCAATCCCAGCCAACACAGGGCACAAGGCAGGGAACCAATCCTGGGCAGGGTGCCAACCCACCGCAGGACACACACAAACACACCCACACACCAAGCACACACTAGGGCCAATTTAGAATCGCCAATCCACCTAACCTGCATGTCTTTGGACTGTGGGAGGAAACCGGAGCGCCCGGAGGAAACCCACGCAGACACGGGGAGAACATGCAAACTCCACGCAGGGAGGACCGGGAAGTGAACCCAGGTCCCCAGATCTCCCAACTGCGAGGCAGCAGCGCTACCCACTGCGCCACCGTGCTGCCATATATATATATATATATATATATATATAGTGAGAGGTCACCCAGATATCATTAGACCAACACCAGCAGGGTTATAAAACACACATTTATTCATACCCAAAAGTCCCAACACACCCCTAAATACGGGCCTTTCAAATGTCCGTGGGCCGCCTGTCTTCCTCCTGCTGCTGGAGCCACCTCCAGCTTCCGACTCTCGCTCCCCGACTGTAGGAAGACGGCCCCCTTTTTGGTCACCCGGACGTGCTCCATGTGCTCACTGATGTTCTTCTGGCGGCACTTCCTGGTGTGGCGGAAGTGCCGCATGAGCACCCAAAAGCACTCCAGGCATCACTGGAAGGTCCTTCCTCCACCTTACCAAGTATAGATCTCCCAGGCTTAATGAGGCATGGGGTGTCCCCTGGCGGTAGCCACGGGTTTGAGCCTCCCTGCTACTTCCCTGTAGTCCCCATGCTATCCAGGGCGGTTGCCCCCTCGTTGCCCAGGGGACATATAGATCTCCTTCCGGTCCTTCCAGGCGTCCCGGCTGGGTCTGGCCCCTAGCCTTCTGCCACTGTATATATATATATATATATATATATATATATATATATATATATATATATATATATATATATATATATGGTGTTGTTTTCTGGTTTATAAGACCTTTAGTTGTACAGACAGGCAGCGATACAAATTTAAAGCATATAGACAAGTGTAAAATGCAATATTCTCGATATACAGTAAACACATGCATTGGACATCAAAAGTATACGGATCCTTATTGAAAGGTTGACATTTAGTGATTTGATGGCTGAAATCAAGACAAATAATGTCAGACCTTTTGTCATCTTTAATAAGATGTGGTAACTAACCATATGTAAGAGAAAAACAAATAGATCTTTTCCAATGTCCTGGTGTCCATATTTCTTCCACTGCTTAATAATGGCTTGTTCTGTGATAAATGTAATGTTTTTCTAATTCTTTTATATTTTTCTTCTGATATGTATTTTTCAACAATGACATTCAATTGATCTTTTATTAGCTCCTTGTGGGCCATGGTTATCTCTACAATATGTAACAAAGACCTCTTCAGGGAAATCAGCTGGAGTAACAGCTGATGTTAGTGAAGGCTAATCTGAACTGCTTCCATTAATGTCAGGTGAACACAAACTGCTCTGCTCATGATTTGAAATGTGATTGGTTAAATCCAAACAGACATACATCCTTCATTAAAATGAGCATGCATATTGTACATATGCAACTGAAACATCAACAATTTTTTACATTATTTATCCTAAAACTGATCAGTGTATTACCAAATATAGTTGGTTACAAGGCCTTACAATTTTTGACATGATTTGTTTTGATTTCAGTATTTCCATAAACAAAAAAACTGAAATTTCAAAAGTATACAGTACATGGCACAGATTACTTGATAAATAATGCACTGTATTTAAAGTTTTACTTTACAGCTCACCTGTCTTGAAAAACCACATAATGCTTTCTGTCAAAGAGATGGTAAATCCATGAACATAGCATACCCATTCATCTTATAGAATATATTGTAACACAGTATGTAGATTTTTCAATTTACTAGACATCTGGTCAGTTCCCGCAGGTTTATGGTTTTACTGTTCAAGAATCAAGAGTTTTATTTGTCACATACATAGTTATACAGCTGTAACGTTCAGTGAAATGAAAAGCTGACCTACTCTAAGATTGTGCAAAACAAAAGCAAGCACACAATAGAATAATATTAAGAAAAAGAAAATAAAATAAACCAAAATTAAATTAAGTTAAATTAGATTAACGTTAAGTTAAAATCTGAAATCTGAAACAGCAGAAAGTTTAAAGTGACTGCAGTAAGTTAAAATAAATGTACAATGAGTTTTAGGTTCGAATGTTTGTTGGCATGCCAGAGTTCAGGATCCTGATGGCCTGAGGGTAACAGCTCCCTTTGAGTCTTTCAGGTTTTGCCATTAGGCTGCACAGCCGCTTGCCTGAGTTGAGCAAGTTGAACAGTGTGTTACTGGAATGAGTAGAGTCCTTATTATTTTAATTGCCCTGGTACTGCATTGCTTGGTGTAGATACCCTGCAGTGAGGGCAATGCTGATGTTAAGATGCGCTCTACTGAACGCACCACTCTCTGCAGTGCTTTGTGATCCTGGACTCAGCATTTCCCAAACTATGATGTGCAGCTGTAGATCTGTTGCTGCTTCTGCCTGAGGTCCACCACAAGCTCCTTGGTCTCGCTGACATTCAGTAAGAGGTTATGAGTCTGGCACCACACTGCCATGTTCCTTACTTTGTCCACATAGACTTCCTCGTTGTTGTTGGAAACGAGGCCTAAGATTACTGTGTCATTAGCAAACTTAACAATATTGTTGGAGTTGTGCTTGGTCACACAATCGTTTATGTAAAGGGTGTACAGCAGAGGACTCAGTACACAGCCTTGTGGAACTCCTGTGTTAACAGTGATAGTGTTAGAGAAGCAGTTGCCTTTTCTCACCTCCTGAGGCTTGCCCATTAGAACATCCATCACCCAGTCACATAGGGGGATGTTCAATCTCAGGTCTTTAAGTTTTGTAGACAATAATTGGGGGACAGTTGTGTTATAGGCCGAGCTGTGTTCTATAAACAACAGTCTTACATAATTTCTCTTCTTGCTGTCTACATGGGACAAAGTGTTGTGCAGAATATGTAAGATCGTGTCATCAGTAGACCTGTTTGTATGGTATGCAAACTGAAGTGGATCAAAGTCCCTTGAAAGGAAGGAGCAGATGGAGTCTTTAATAATCCCCTTGAAGCACTTCATGACAAGAGACATGAGTACTACAGGGCGGTAATCATTAAGGCACGTCGGGTTTGTTGTTCTTCGGTATGAGTACAATGCATATTGTCTTTCCTTTTTCGTACTCTGATGTGCAAGACAGTGATGATGTGCTAACTAGCACATGCAAGTAAGAATTTCACTGTATTCTATACATGTGACAATAATGACCCTATAAACCATTATACACCTATAAATTGCGTGAGTGTGTGAATTGTGAGGGAGTGGCACTTCATTTAGGTTTACCTTGTCTTGTACTTGATACTACTGTAATAAATTTCACAAACCCCATGGCCATGTATTGGATTATTACAATAAGCGGGAATAGAGGTTTTTGGTAATCACTAGACTTATTTACCCTTCTTTCACATAAAGATTATATCAGAGAAGGAACCATCATATATTCACATATTCTGGGATTCATCCAGAAGTAACAGTGCAACATGAATGTTACACTGAGGTTTGAACATCTGATGGTTCAAGATTTTTTTCTGGAGGCTGACCACTATATGCAGGTAAATTCCTGGAAAGAATATTTTCCCTCTAGTCATGTGTGTTTCTTCAAATTTCCCTGCCAGTACAATAGATTTGGCTCAATTCTGGCTTTGCTGTTGAACTTTCAGCAAGGCTTTAGCTTGACAATTCCAGATTAGAATAAAATGGCTGATTTGCAGCCCAATTATAGTATATAACATATGGACTATATCCATTTATTAAATAGACACTTCAGCTGACCTGTTTGCAGTTCAATTTTGGTGTGCCGCATGTGGGCCAAGTCCACATATGAATAAACATTGTCTGACTAGCTAGCTAGAAAAATACATTTGAGACAAATCCATGCAGACTTCTCCATTTGAGATTTTAAATTATTCAGCCCAGATGTGACTTTAGCAGTCACCCCATTACAGATCTGTGCCACATTTAACTGATAGTCTTTTGCAGCACCGTTTTGAACTAGAATTGTTTAAGTCAGGTATAGTGAAAATATGGCAGTGCCTGTATGGTTTTACATTGGTAAAGACAAAATGCAGCTTAAGATAAGGCCAATACAATTATTCCACATACAAAAAGTATTGTGATACATGGTTCATAACCCCATGCTTCCATAATGCAGAACATCATTGGAGCAAGTGAGAAAATAATACATAAATAAGTCTTATTTATTTTTTTCCACCATTTAGGCTGCCTAGGGAAGCATTTTTAAATGATACAGACCCCGACTTAGAAACGTTAAACCTCAATACATCTGTAAAACTCCCATTAACCCAATTATATTGTTTCATATTGTTTCACACACTAGTTCACTCTATTTTGTGATAATATTATTTTATAATATCAAAAAAAAATCTGTTGTATAAAAATGCCACCATGAGCAATGTGCTGCCTGTGTTGACTGCCTCATCACCTCACCCCCAACATCAGCCCTAAATAACACAGTCAAGTGCCCCTTCATAAAATAAAAGGAAACAAATGGGTATATTAATAAACTTTCTTCCATGTTTACAAGGATCTTTGTTGCTTTCTCCATTCTGATTCAAGATGCAGACCATTTCTTTTTTTTTTTTTTAACTCTTGACGGAAACCACAAAGCTAATCCCATCAAATAATGATTTGTTAAATAATCTTAATTCAATAATGGACAGTAGTTCCGCACATTTAGACTGAGTAGATTTTAAACATTCTTTTTAAGTTGATGCATTCACATTGTGTTCAGAAAACATAGCATAGTTAAGGAAATTTAAATGAATGTCCTTTTCATTAAACTTAATAATGCTTATTAAACATTATTTCTTTTAGTTGAGAGTGCATATTTTTTCTTAAGTCAATCCAACTTAGCCTTATTTCACTACATATGAATGAAAATTGTGGACAGTGGTTCGCTCTAATAAATGCATAGACCACAAAAGGTTGGTTAAATGTTCACTTATTACTGCATAACGTAAATAAGTTATATTTTGGTTGATTGAATTTTTCATGTAGACTTAATATCTATATATATAAAAATGGAATGGGTGGGTCGTCGGGTGGGCCTTTTTTTCATTCCGTCGTTTTTTCGACGTTTTGAAAATGTAGAATGATTATTTGATTTTTTTGTTTTTATTTGATCGTGTCTATGTAGCCGCCGTCGTAATAAAGTATCGCTAAAATCGTCATTTATCGTAATTTATTTTTGACGTATAACGTCGCCGTCGTTGAGGTCAGTGATACCACTGCAAAAAATCTGCTTACGGTTGAAAGACACGCCCTACTCACTGGACAGTTAAAAACACCAATCAAACTAACGATGACATCAAGTATTACCCAATCAAAAGTAGGAAAGGAGGCATCTTCATAAAATGCGTGTGGGATGATTTGCATGAGACGCTGCTTTAAAAAAAAAATGATAAAAAAAATACGGGATAAATCCCGTCCAGTATTGATTCAAAACGGGACGCGCAATTTCATTCTCAAACGCGGCACGATTCCGTATTTTAAAGGACGGGTGGCAACCCTACAGTGCCAGGTAACCACCCATACAATCACATTGTGATTCAGACTAGGAATGCAATGAATGTAATTACCCCGATCTACATACAAGGCGAAAGTCTTGCAACATTCAAAGATGATGGTTTGGGATAAGTACACCATACAACATAAAAGAGCTTATGAAGCCTTGAACCGAAAAAAGCAACATCTCAGAGATCGTAAAAAAAAAAATAGGAGCTAATGTCGTTTTACTCGCTGTAGATTTTAGTCAAACATTACCAGTTATTTCACGAGGGAGACCAGCACATCAACTCAACGCGTGTTTAAAATCCATGCTTCTCCCACGCTCGGTTATATGTCGCGTGTTCTCGGGTAGGTGCACCAAAAAATGTATACATTTAAGCATGTAATGGGCAAACAAAAAATGAGGTATACCCGAAGGCACAGCAGTAGTACTTAATGTAACTTTACTTCTTAAATGTTAATGTTTTACTGTTTAATAATTTATACGCTTCTTATATGTTGTTCAAATTCTTTTATCAAAATACCACTGACAGCGCAATGCACAATAACATCGAGTGAATACACCGTACGCATCCGCCCACGGCTGCCCTGCTGTGCGCAGATAGGACTTGATTGTACAATAAAATAAAATAAAGATAAAAATACTAAAACAATCATCACCCATAAAGCGGATAGTAGACGTGACGTACTATATGTGTACCACATTTCAAGTGTATAGGTGCAACGGTTTGCGAGCTACAGGTCATTTAAAATCCTGGACAGACACACAAATTGCCACGGTAGCAAATTACAGAAGAAGATTTTACTGTTTAATAATTTATATTTATATGAAATGTGCTTCTTATATATTACTTCATATTCTCATATGATAATGATGTTAATGTTTATATTGATTTCTGTGTTATTAAAACTGCATGTATGTGTGTATATGTATATATATATATATATACGAGCTGTATATACCCGGCGTTGCCCGGGGCAGAAGTAACCTAATCGGTCAAACACTTACATATATACCAAAGTAAACCTAATCGGTTAAACAGCTTCATATATACAGAAGCGAACCTAATCGGACAAACAGCTAATCTATATACATAAGCAAACCTAATTGGTCAAACAGTTACATAAATACAAAAGCAAACCTAATCGATGAAACAGCTTCATATATACAGAAGCGAACCTAATTGGTCAAACAGTTATGCATGTGCAGAATAATTTTACAAAGATTATGCGTGTTAACAATCATTAAAAAGAAAAGATTGAGGAACTCTTCTTCTATATGTGATGAAGCTGGATGAAGCTGACTTGACGAAGACGTAGGTGGCATAGATTGGTTTTTCTAAAACAGAAGAAAAAAATGAGTATCTATTATTATTTTAAATTAGAATGAAAATGAGAACCTTGATTAGAGATAGATTATCCGTATTAAAATATGTGCATGAATAAACTTTTGGTAACTCTCTAGCAAAAGTTTATTCATACAAATTGGCATGGGATGGCTTTGTGAAAAAGTAAAAATTAGATAAAAATAAATTGAGAATGCGTACTTCGATTTGACTGAGATTATCTGTAATGATGAAAAAAAAGTTTAGTATGTTTTTTTTTCCATACGGGAAGGATGTAAAACCTTACATAGGCACCCTTCAGCCCGTACTGAAGGGTACTGTCAGATTCTTACTGACTAAAAAACACCCTTTTTATTCCACAGCTACCCCAAAAACCACTATTAGGCATTACTTTGGGGTGGCAGTAGTTTAGTTATGAAACAGCTGGGTCCTGAAAAAAATCTGTCTTATTAGTGGCTTCATCACATATAGAAGAACAGTTCCTCAATCTTTTCTTTTTAATGATTGTTAACACGCATAATGTTTGTAAAATCATTCTGCACATTCATAACTGTTTGACCAATTAGGTTCGCTTCTGTATATATGAAGCTGTTTAACCGATTAGGTTTACTTTGGTATATATGTAAGTGTTTGACCGATTAGGTTACTTCTGCCCCGGGCAACGGCGGGTATATACAGCTCGTTAATTATATAGTTGCATTGGAAACAAAGAAAAGGATGCTCTTCTGATGCAGAGTGGGTGACGTATCAAAAAAGTATCTTAAATCCCTTTCCACAACCCCACAAAACCCACACCATTTGGAAAAAAAAATCAATTTAGTAAAAGCCTTTAACATTGTCCCCAAGTATACAAAGGTGTGGGGACCCCTCGAAATGTATTGTCAACAAAAGGGATAGTTCTAAATAAGGAAATTATGTATATATTTCTATATTTAATTTCAAAAGTTACAATACTTCAGGATAAACAACATTTTGAGTGAAAACTTTTAAAAATATTGTTATGTTGGTACGAGGGACATTCAAAAAGTTTCCGAATTTTTATATTTTCGTTGGAAATGGTGAAGGTGGGAGTAGTAGTAATTGGGCCTTAAAAAGTAGGTATGACGCTAGGAAAATTGCATCACAAACAAAGGTGACTATGCAGAAAAGTGATGTAATTTGTTTTTGAAATTCTTAATAAATAGAGTTAAAATAAAGTGTGGAAACTCACTGAATGTTCCTAGTATTTGTGCATTTAATTACTATTTTTTTTCTACATTAAGAAAATATTGGCAAATATAGGTAGAAAAACAGGGGATAAATCACATTTTTGTTGGGAAAAGAAATCATTATCTCTATATAAAATCTAATGTCTGTCTGTATGTCTGTCTGCTTTTCATTAGAGAACTATTTAACAGATTTGGATCAAGGTTTTTTTATTATAAGTCGCTTGAACATTCTGGTTGATTTTGCGACTTCTGTCATTGCGCTATGTATCATAGTTCACTTGTGGTACCGATTTATTTGTGCGAATCTGAAAGACACGCAGTGGGCCGTGGGGATGGGGGCAGGGTCCTACTCACTCACGTGCCAGCCTTGGGGTGTACCTTACATCTGCTTTGCTAGCGAACGAGAGAACTACGTAACTGATTTAGATTGGGTTTTTTGTCTAGAATTTGCTTTAACATTCCGGTTGATTTTGCGACTCTCTCTTTTTTTTCCCCATGACTCCTCCCCCTCTGCTTTGCCAATTATTTTACCCCGTCTCTAACAGGCTTCAGTTTCAGAACTGCATTCCCTCCACTCCTGTTGTGGTTGTGCGAGGTGGGGAAACACTCGTAAGCCTTACAGCATACACTTCCAACATAAAAAAATTCCGCATGAAAATATTATTGGCCGATATTTTAATTGATATGTTTTAGTGGTACAACTATAGTGCACAGAGGCAAAGCATACCAATGAAAAGGCTTAATGATATACTTTATTTTTCACACACTGCGCGACAAAAATGGCGTCAGAGTCAGAGCCATGCCTCCTGCTGCTGGGTTTTGTTTTTCCTGATGCGGTGTATCCAGACTGGCGATTTGGGAGAAGCAGCCTGCGGTAGAAGAGAAGTAATATTGACACCTGTATGATTAATCTCTCCGAAACGACAAAGATGCTACATATGACAACAAATACATGAAAAGAAATTGCAAATAGCACAGGATAAAATGAAACGGTATGAGGGAAAGAGGGAAAAGGTTTAAGGGACAAATTTGTCAGTGCCAAAAAGAAAATAAAGGGGCCAGGTGGAGCTCTGGGGGTGAGCAGAATACACCCTCCCCCTCATTAAACACAGTGAAACCGAGTTAAATGTAGCTGAAGACAAGGTAAGTTGCCTTTAAAGGAACATTGCTGTTTTACGTTTCTTTAATTATGTCATATTCTGGACTTGCACTACCAGGTGTGCATGGCGATCTGGAAAGCTTTTGCTATCTAACTTCAGTTGGTTGACAAATTCTGTTATGATTGGTAAAAATACTACATGACTTACTGTTATGTGATCAGGTTAGTTAGTGAATATTAGTGTGAATATTAACGAAATGGCGGTTATTAAAAATATCTGATGTCAGTAAATACTGCATTTGTTTACTTTTGTTTGCTGTATTAGGACTATCATTAAACAATGATGAGAGCCAAACCTCAGAAGCACAGCTCCAGCCAGCAATTGGTAATGGGTAATATTTACACTATAGACCCGTCCACGTTTTTACAGCCATATGGTGAAACCTTTTCTCCACCTCTGCTTTTCAACCATTCGGCTGCCTTACATATAAATGTTTTTTGTTCATTGACGCCGTGTGGGCTTGAATCGCTGTCAGGCATATGTGAACAGGACAAACGCTCTCACATTTAAGATGTCACGTTGCATTTTTGTGCCAGTCACTCACAATTTATTTGGGGCAGTTTTGGCTGGAAGTATATTATAGTAGCGGGAAGATTCAGGCACGGTGTCAGCAACCTTGGCAGTTATTCCCCTTCATTAAGTCACCTCTTAATACCGTAAGAGTGGGTTATACTCTAGTCTTTGACACTTAAAGATGAGTGCAGTGATGGTACAGTGTGTAAAGGGGGCGTATTGCTTCATTTTCTTGTATTTCCTTTGAGATTTTGTCTTATCTCATTTGTCAAAAGGTGTATTACAACTTATAATTAAACGAGGCATGGTTGGAGTAATACCAAAAAGAAACTCAAAAAAATACACTATGGTCTTGAAATTGCTGTAAGGTTTACACATACCAAAATCAAGAATGTTAGCTGGCTTCTATCAGGATCTGGGGCATGATTGGCAATGTTTTGTGCAATTAATTTCATTCGTCATACTATATAAAACATGAATTGTTTGTACTCTTGTTTTTATGTTTTCAGTGTTATGGGGTAATGGCATCATTAAGGGCACAATGTGAGCAGCAAAGAGGCTACCAGCAGCAATATGTGTGTCAGAGTGATGTTATAGCCACCATCATACTTCAGTGAGGTGACCACATGTACAGTATATCTGTCTAAATTTTGTTTAAAGAAATCTTCTTCAGCACAATTAAATATCTAAAATGTTTAGAATCTTTGTAGAACTGATTTTTTTTTAGTTGAAATTTGTTTTTTCCTTTCATTTTAGCATTTTGGATAGAATAGAAAGAGCACTATACAAAAAATAAACTGAAATGAATTTAACCTAATATTTTCAGTGGGATTTCAAAATTAATATATTCAGACCAGAACTTCTATTCTGTTTATGGATCAAATTGTTTAGGTCATGACATCTTTTGAAAGACATTAAATATTACTTTGGCCATGTTTTCTTGTGCATTTGACTGATTCCAAAACATGAAGCAAATATGTAAAGTCTAACAAATTTCAGGGGTTATTCATTTATTTTTTTTAGGAAACCACGTTTTCTAAGTATAGAGGTATGCATCAGGAATGGTCCCAATTAAAATGTTATGTGTGCAGGGTGATCAGAATTGAGACTGCAGGACAAAGTCTTGCTGCTATGACTATGATAAAAATCTTCTCATTATCAAAATTCTATCTTGTTTACATGTGAAAAATCTAATCACAGTGTGTTTACTTATATAATGGAGTTTCTAAGCACCAGATGTTCAAAGCATATTGAAAAACTAGCCAGTATAACACAGTGTGCACCCCAGGGGCACATACAGCCGCCCTAACCCTACACAGACAGGCAGAGACACAAGTTTACCACACAGCACACATTTATTCACAGTGGGAAGTGCTTTTTCTCTGCTCCCCACAGCACAGTATACAAAGCACCAAATGCACAGTCCAACACAAAAGCCTTTCCTTCTTCTTTTTTCTCTGCCTCCACTCCTCTCCCAGCAAGCTTCGTTCAGCTCCTCCCGACTTTGGTTCCCCAAGTAGTGGTGGCTGGCTCCTTTTATAGGACACACAGGACTCCAGGTGTCCAACGAGCTTCCTCCGGCAGCACTTACAGCTGTTGCGGAAGTGCTGCTAAATAGGGTTCAACAAAGGTCCAGCACGCCCTGGCAGTGGCCACAGACCCCAGAAGGGCTGAATTTCCATGCTCCAAACCCATTGCCCCGCTGCAAGCCAGGGGGGCAGCATTGTAGTGATTCAGGGGAGATTGTGTCTGGAATAAGTGCCACCCCCACCCCCCCTTCCATGATCGAGGTGTCCCGGCTGGATAAGAGCCCCGGCAGTCCACCACAACAGTAAAAAAAGTATGGGAAGATTAGATATTTGGATCATGTTTTCACTGGTTTTAGATTCAGATAGAATGGAGCAAACTATCTGAGCTGCGACAAATGTGGCAAGGTTTAACGTACAATGGGTAGTAATGGGTGTGAGATACCTACAGGGATTGTCGGGAACAAGCCGGCGTGAGTATATTTAACACTTCACATTTTATTACGCACATGACAAAAACAAACAACATTCAGTATCTCCATATAATTTTAGTATCGGCCCAGTGCTTCTTCTTTTTAAATGCATTCAAGTTCAACGTTTTAATGTGTCACATTAATTTCTCTACAGAAGGTGCAAATAGTTCTGCCAGGATTTGGCAAAAGGAAAATTTGGGACTGCAGTTTCTTTATTGCTAAGCATAAAGTGTACCTGTGAAATATGTCATCTGAACTCTTGCCCAGAGGTTAGGATTTTGCTAGTGGTGAATGTTTTCTTTTACGATTTTTTGCTTTTTTATTTGGTGTTTTTGTTTTTGTTTGTCTTTTTTTTCTTCCCTGGGTGCTTGCATGCTTCTGTGGTTCAATTGGTGTATCTTAAACATTGACAGGCATTATTGCCACAGTTATCATAAGTTCATCAATATGCAATTTCATGATAACCGTGTCTTTATCACGGTATTGAAAGGCTAAGCATTCACTAGTTTCAAACATAATTTTTAAGAAAGTTAAAGATATAAAGTATTTCATTTGTGTTTGTTTCTTAATTTAGAGTCTGAAACCCTGAACTAATTAACGGTTTCCTTTAAAACAAATTAGGGGAAGGATCATCAGTCATTCTTCAATCAGGACAGTAACAGCTGAATAGTGCCATCTCGTTCAGGTTTGCACAAAAGCATTTTCACACTTGGTCACTTATTTAACTTGTGCCACATGAATTTAACAAAGAATAAGTGCCCACCTGTCCAATTTATACTGATACCATTCTGTATATCAGTGCTGCAAGAAGAAATAAAAATGGCAACTTTACTAGTTTTATGACAGTCTTTTGCTGTAATTTTTAACTGTTTATTTATCAGTCCTTACTGCTGATTTTAGTTTCATTTTGAATCTCTTTTGTTTAATAAGTGAATCGAGCTTTACAGTAGATATAGTTGTTCCAATTAAAGTATGTTTGTTTTGGTTTAGTATTTATAAAAACTGTAGTGAGTCTGACCTTTGAGGAAATATGCAGGGGAAAATTTCCTGGAATAGGATTAAAGGAGCTACAGTCAGGACCATAAGTATTTGGACTGTGACACAATTTCCATAAGTTTAGCACTGTATGCCACCACAATGGATTTGAAATGAAGCAATCATTATTGTATGAGCCATTTAGGAATGACAGCCGTTTTGCTGCATAATGCTCCCCCCACCCACCCCCCCATTTCCAGGGGCTCAGAAGTATAAGGACATTTGATTGAGAAGCTGTTCCATAGCTGTATGGAATTTGCATTTGGAACCTGTCATTGTGAATTCTCAATATGAGGTCCAAAGAGCTACCCATGCAAGTACAAAAAGCTATCATTAGGCTGAGAAAACAAAACAAACCCTTTAGAGAGATAGCAGAAACACTAGGACTGGTCATATAAACCAATTGGTACGTTCTTAAAGAGAAGGAATGCACTGATGAACTCAACACCAGAAGGTCTGGAAAACCACAGAAAACAACTGTGCTGGATGATTGCAGAATTCTGTCCTTAGTGACGAAGAACCAATTCATGACATTTAGCCAAACCAAGAACACTCTCTGGGAGGTAGACCTATCATTGCCAAAGTCTACAGTACAATCAAGAGAAGACTTCATGAAAGTAAAGACAGAAGGTTTACCACAAGGTGCAAACCACTGGTAAATCTCAAGCATAGGAAGGACAGAGTAGACTTTGCCAGAAACATTTCTTAAAAGCGTATCCAGTTCTGGAATAACTTTCTTTGGACAAAGGAAACCAAGATCAATATAATGTTGGAAAGAGATGGGTAAGGAGAAGAGAAGAAACAGCTCATGATCCAATGAATACCACATCATCTGTGAAACACGGTGAAGCCAATTTTATGACATGATCGTGCATGGCTGCAAATGGAAGTCAGTCACTAGTGTTTATTGATGATATGACTGCTGGCAGAAGTAGCATCATGAATTCTCAAGTGTACAGGGTTATACTATCTGCTCAGATTCAGCAAAATGCTGCAAAACTGATAGGATGATGCTTCACAGTACAGATGAACAATGAGTCAAAACATACTATGAAAGCAAACCAAGTATTTTCCAAGGGAAATAAGTTGAATATTCTTCAATGACCAAGTCAATCAATTGACCTCCTCGCAATTGGAAATCAATTTCACTTGCTGAAGACAAAACTGATAGCAGAATGTCTAACGAACAAAAGCACCTGAAGACAGCTGTAGTAAAGGCCTGGCAAAATATTAGTGGGGTCATTTACGATTGCGGTTCTGAGAATTGTGCTTGGTTCTAAAAGTTACACTCGCTTCTGAAAATTACGAGTACAATTCTCAGGCATGAACAAACTGTCAAAAATATGTCCTTGGACATTCACTATTGAGGAAGAAACAATCGATTTTTGTTACTACATATGTGCCACAGAGGTAGAATACTGGAGTTATTTCTGACAGCAATCGTACTTTATACTTAGCCCCCTTACAGTGGCTTCAAAGGGCAAAACACAAAGAACAAAATAAAACCGACACCATGAAATTAATTAAACAATGACAACATACAATTAACAATAAAAAGTGAGAGCATGAAATTAACAAATTAACGGCGTTGTATTTTAAACTTTGTCTTAGCCGAGTGTCTAGATGTTTGATGTTTTTGAATGTTCCCAACCTTCAGCTCTTATCGTCATAGATTTGGGGTTGGGGTGGGAGACACGGAACTATGACCCCCCCCAAGGAGGATATGAATATATACAAAACAGACGTAAAGATCGGGGACCTTGCACAATATAAACTTCTGAAGCAGCCCCCTTTGTGACGGCACTGCTTTTAAGTGAGTTTTTTTTTTAACGCTCATGATTTTGCTATGAAAGCACTGAGTTAGATTAACGACTGAGTGTGGAGAATGTTACGCCCTTATAATGGAGGAATATTTAGGTCAAAAATAAATAAGCAAAAAAAATCAAAAATTGTGAAATATGACAATAAATACATAATAACATTAAATATGGGAGTTTGAAAGTTCTCCCCTTGTTTGCGGGGGTTTCTTCCCATGATGCAAAAACCCTGAGGTGGACTGGTGCCCTGTGCTGGCTAGGATAGGCTCCAGTGGACTGTTTTGAATTAAGCGGGTGACTGACATAAAGGAATAAGGAACAAGAGGCATACTTCCTGACCCATTTAATGATTTATACTTACATTTCATGTTGTTATTATTTATTTAGTGTCACATTTGACAATACTTTTATTTATTTTCATTTTATTTATTTCTTTCTGTATTTATGCATGCATCTATCCAATTTCTAAATCCACTTTATCCTGAGCAGAGGCAGAGTCACAGGGAAGCTGGAGCCTATCCCAGGAAGCATAAAGCTCTTTTCTTTTTGTTTCTTTTCTTTTCTTTTGTCTGTACCAATTAAATATCACATAAACCTCATTCATCAGAATATAGTGTGCTGACTTTGCCAGTCAGTATGACCCATGTAACCATGTTGGGACAGAAAAACTCAACTTAAATTTTTAAAAGGCATCCATTTGTCACAAAGTTATTAAAATCGGTGTGGTCTAGTGCCATTTAAACCTTTGTAATAGCAACTGATTATCACAGTGAAACCTATCCATTGCTTGCCAGTTTGACAGATGAACTCGCTTTGGGTAAGGCAAATCTCAAATGCAACATAAAAAAGCAGTCTTGTCACAAAGCTATGGAAATAAGAGTGGCAAAATTCTGCACATGCCTGTACAGCCTGTTAAACATCAAAGTTAATCTTAGTCATTAAAATGGGAATGTGACAAATTTGCCAGTCAGTTTAAGACAGGTAGTCACATTGGTCTGTGCAAAACTCAACTGCAACTTAACAAATGCATCTGCATTTTCATCAAAACTATGATAACTAGGGTGGTCCAACACCATTTAACCTTTTACAGTTCCCATTAAACATCACAGTTAATTTCCTTCATTGCCACATTTGTCAGTCAGTCTGACTCATGTAACCACACTGGGACAGCAAAACTCCATTACACTTTAACAAAGATATACACTTTTCTCAGAAAATTTGAGTGAGTCAACAGCATACAACCCTGTATATCGCCAGTTGAGCATCACATTGAAATCTGTTCATTAGAGATACAGTATGGGAATATGACAAATTTGCCAGTCCAATTGACCCATGTACCCAAAGTTCAACTGCAACTTAACAAAGGCATCTTTCATTTCTCAAAACTAGTGTAGCCCAATGCCATCTAACCCTCTGCAGTGCCCATTAAACATCTAATTCCATTCACTAGATATGGGAATGTGCCAACTTTGCCTGTCAATTAGACCCATGTACCCAACTCATATACTGTATAACAAAGGCATCTGTCTTGTAACAAAACGATGAAAATGAAGGCTGCCCAACATCACCTAACGCTTTACTGTGCCCGTTAAACATCAGAGTAACTCTTACTCATTAGATATGACAGTGTGCCAACTTTGTCATTCAGCTGGGAAAAAACTGAACTGCCCTTTAATAAAAGCAACTGTCTTGTTGCAAAACTTTGAAAATTAAGCTGGTCCAATTTGATGTAACTCCTTTGTATCCAATCAGGTAGAAAATGTGGAAAACTGATTTCTTTTTTCAAATAAAGGGCCCATTTTAGTGACACACGTTAATATCTTTTTATGCTGCAGAATATTATGATTGGGTCTTAACGATGAATAAGTAACTGCTTTGCACAAGTTGTGTAAATAAGAAACTGGCTGGAAGTGAATAACTTCAGGCTCACGTGAAACAGTCACATTCTCCCCATATCTTCGTGGGCTTTACGCCACACCTCCCGAAGACTCCCAGGTGAAATAAATAGAGGGTCCAATGGTGCACCACCATGATGGATTAGTGTCACAGCTTGGGCTGATTGCTCACGGATATTCACTAAATGCTGGTAGGGAAAACTCAAGTCCCAGAGTTAGATCACAAACATGCAACAACTAGGCGGCAATTGAACCAACGACCAAAGCTTTAGCTTGTATATATGGAGAAGGATCACTGTCAAAAGTAACGCCATAATTCCCCCTTTCTGGCACATGCGTACTGTAGTAACAAAAATCGATTGTTTCTTCTTTGATAGAGAATGCCTCATGCGTCCAGTGATGTATTTTTGACATTTTGTTCACATTTGAAAATTGTGCTCATAATTTTCAGAAGCATTAACTTTCAGAAGCGCAAGCGTAATTGACACGTGTGAAATGTAAATTTGACTTAAATTATTACAAGTTATTTTTGACAGTGATCTTACTTGATAGAAGCCCAGCACTTGGAGAAAGCCATGGTTCCTAGACTTCAGGTTGTCATTGACTGTAAAGAATGTTTAAATAAGTATTGAAAATGTTTATTATCTTCATGATTACTTAAGTTTGTCAAAATACTTACGAGCCCTTGAAAATGACGGGACCATGTATAAAAATGTTGGTCTTATCTAAACAGCCCATACAATATTTTTGTTCAATCACTTCTTGATTGATTTGTTTCAAATCCATTGTGGTGGTGTACTGAGCCAAAATTATGAAAATCGTGTCCCTGTCCAAATACATATGGACCTGACTATACAGTATGATGAATGGCCTGCTAGGTTAGACTGGAAAGGAATGAGAAAATGGACAACATGGTGATGAAAATTCATGAAGATGTTGATTCTACTGAGCAGTTTAAGTACACAGACTGGTTTTCAGCTGTAAATAATTGATATCTATGGCAATTCCCAGTTTTATAAATAATTGGGAAGCAGTACCTGTGACTGCAAGAGCAGTGGTTGAATGAACTGTAACTATTTGTGAAATTGAAATTGTATTAAACATTAAATGAAAGGGGTTGTGTAACATTTCATTGTCATAAGGAGGAAAGAAAAAGAACTGATTTTATAGGCTAAAAGGTGCGTGGAGATGCAAATAGATATTTTTGTCTTTGCAAAATCATGCACAAGAAAGAAAAATAGCTCAAAATGAAAAGTCATGCCAAACCATTTTTTTTGCTATTCACAACTGTGAGTGAAACAGTCCAATCTGGCAACTGTGCTCCTGAGAAGCGAGGTTTAGGCACACTACAGTGCATCCTTACTACCTAATAACAAAAGACAGAAGCTAAAAGTGACGATATGTTGTGCCTGAAATTTGATTGTTCTTAAACTATGTTATACTAAACTATGTGGTTATATTCCTTGAGGTTTAAGCTTTCCAAATATCCATAACAGATAAATGGAAAAAATGTGGCTAAAGCAACAGAAAATTTCTGAAGACATGTCCCAAGTCTGAAAAATTGACCATTTAATTTAACAATTTGCAGTCTAGGCTGTAAGGTGTGGTGCCATTTCATTTTGACTTCTCACAGATAAAAAACACCATTTACAAAGACAACAGTCTTTTTTAAGGTGGAACAGGTTAGGTCAGGTCAGGTTGGGGAGCATGCACTGGGACAGCGTGTTGCTGCACCCACCTCACAATGAAACAGCTCAGGATCTTGGTTGGCAAACCCTCAGGCAGACATGCAGTCCAGTCCCACCCCCTGGAAATGACCATCTATCCACTGCAGCCAGGTGTTATGGGGCGTCGCCTTGCCCTGGTCCAGCCACTTGGGTTCTTGGTAATGTGGACCTTATGAGCTGAATCAACCTTGGGGAATCGGGCCACACAGTCATATTGCTGTAAATAACGCTCCCTCGCAATGCAGGTACTCCATGAGAAAAGAATCAAACCAGCGGTATCCAACGATTATCTAAAGAGACACATAGTACCGAAGGAGTCCAGTCTTCATCTCAGGCCAATGGAAAATATATATATTTCATTTCCATAATCAGTGGCGGCTCGTAGCTAAAATTAGTGGGGGTGCTGCTCCAGAAAATTTTTAGCCTTTGTTTTAAAATTGTGTAAAAGGAAACAAACATGTATAAAAAGAAAATTTACTCAGAAAGTTGATAAAATCCTAAAAGAAACAAAATCAAACATTTTTTACTTACTATAACCTAAATTGTTACAGTTCAAGCTTGACCTATTCATTTAAAAATGAAATCCATTCTTCTTGTTTTAATTTGCGCGAAAAGATCAATAATTTTCTCATTGATCTCTGGATGACAACTGAGGAAATTTTTCTCCATTGAAAGCACTGCAAGGGCATTTAGAGACAGCTGTGAAAACTTAAGCTGTTGAAGTTCACTTACAGTCACAGAGCTTATTTCTTGGGGATGCAAGGCCATGGTTAAAGTTTCCTGTAAAATAAAAGAACTGAAAAAAAAATGAATCAAAATAGAATAGCTGGAAGCAGGATAATAATCTAATTCTACACTTTATCACATTCAAGAATATGGTACACGGTTTTTAAGCACAACACACGCGGAGTAAAAAAAAAAAACACTACCTTCCACCAGCACGCCAGGGTCAGCACTGCGGGACCGACAGTGCTCTCTCTCCCTCGCAGACTCGCGTGCAGCTTCCTATGTGCGCATGCGCACAACAGCCAAACACCACGCCGCTGGAACTGTGAAGCGCACAGTTCCATACAAAGATTTTTGTATCTTTTTCATAAACTGGGGGATGGCTACTGACATTAAGCTTAAGGATTATATATTGTACAAGTATAAAGAAAGAATTAAAGAAAAAAGGACTCATAGGACTCATTATATTAAATGTTATCGATAATATCAAGTGGAAATAGGGGGTGCTGCAGTTCTACAGTGCCTATACGCGAGCCACCACTGTTCATAATGCAAAACAGGCAGCACCAGAACTCTAAAGACTTGGTCCTTCATCCTTTTGCAAAGATATTGGGAGTGCCACACACCCATTTCCAGCAACCTCATGACCCCCCATGCTCTCCCAATATGTCTACTGACTTCATAGGAAGAGTCACCAGAGACATGAATGTTGCTGCTGTGGTATGTAAACTTCTTGACAAGGTTGACACTCTCTCCACAGACAGACATACTGCTGATGGCTGTGCCTAACAGGTCATTAAAGGCCAGGATTTTGTTTTTAATCCAGGATACTCACAAGCCCAGACACTCAGACTCCTCACTCAGTCTCTCGAGTGCCCTGATCAGAGTCTCGTTGTCTCTATCTGGAAATGGAAGGGTGAACGCCAGCACTGCGGCAACTACAGGGGGGATAACACTGCTCTCTGTGCTGGGTAGGGTCCTTGCTAGAGTCATCCTCAATAGGATCCGTGATCACTTGCTCACCTACCGCTTACAGGAGCAGTCTGGTTTTATGCCTAAGAAGTCTACTATTGACCACATCCTGGCACTGAGGGTTCCCTGCAGCCTTTGTCGGTTTTCGTAAAGAGTTCGACTCTGTTGGTTGAGCTGCCCTGTGGAACATCTTGAGACTTCACGGGATCCCCCAAAGTACTGGTACTGTGAGTGTTGTGCAGAATGGAGGCAGAACCTCTGTATTTTTCCCAGTTGATTCTGGGGTTTATTGTGGATGTGTTCTTGCTCCTCCACCGTTTAATGCTTGTATGGACTGGGTGTCTGGCATGTTCATGGGGTCCAGTGATTGTGGGGCATCTGTTGGTGAAGAAAATTCACTGATCTTGACTTTGCCAGCGATGCTGTGATCTTCGCGGAGTCAATGGAGACTCTCTGTCAAACTGGAACATAACAACAAATAAACCTGACTATGAAACATTTCCACATACAGTATGTTGTAAGAAATCTGTAAGTCTGCTAACTGCTTTAGTTGTTTACATTATAGAAGAAAGTGCTTTGGCATACCTTTCACTGTGTTTCTTATAACTCTGACAGGTTTTTAGGATCTCCTCTACTGTCGTTTCCACAAGGGAGGATAGCTTGAATAATTTTTTCCTCTAATTTCTCAGAGGCTTTTCCATGTTTTAACTCCAGCTTTTAAAGCCTGCCTAAATTCACCCTCTTAAATTGATTCTAAAGAAAGAAATAATTGATCTCATCTAAAATGAGTTTAACATGAAAGTGCGACAGATTTATCTGCATGAATCCTAAAAAATAGCTCATGATACAAGTCAAAACAAGTTAACTGCATTTAGAAATAACAGTTGACCAACTGATGATCATCAACTTAAAAAAGATGCAATTGACAAATGTTGTACCTATTGTTTAGCCTTGTCTGTAATACTGCTCAGTTTGACGCGATCCCCAGCCTGATTAGACGGCATATTGTCTGGAACATGAAGTGTTTCTTTCTTTCTTCCTTTCTCATAATGAGGGTTGTTTCCAGTGTTTGTCTCTCCTTCTGTTTTATCTTTCCTCTGCCGAATCAAAATCTTGGTAATTTACACCTGTGGTTGCCCAACCATGTCAAAAAGGCCAGCTGTCCGAATCTCCAGTGTGAGGCTCACTCGTCTGCCACTTGTTCGTCGTCGTGCACCTGATGGTTTGCAGAACGCGCCGTGCTTGCCCCCTCCCGCGACGTGAACGCCGTAATCACCTGCAGTGGCGCTGAGCACAGCGCATGCAGATCACGGCAAGCCGCTGATAGGCTTAGCTGGGAGGAGCCGGCCCTGATGCAGCATCGCCTGGCATATGACAGCCGTTCCGGTGGCAGCCACCAGAAGCAGCAGCTGCACTCTCTCTCTCTCTCTCGCCTTCACGCAGCAGAAACAGCAAGAGATTCCTCAGCAACCATCGGTTGGACTGCACTCTGCATGGGGGATTCTTTGAGGACTACTGCTTGACTACTTGATCGCTTTGCATCGCTAACTGCGAGAGGAGTGCTGCTGAGGCGGAGTCGGCGGTACTCGTAAACCAAGAGGAGAGTGAGAGAGACGGCGACCTCCCTTCTTTTCCCCTGTGCCACTCTAATAAGTGGTATTGGGCGAGTGCGTGCACGTATGTGTGTGTGTGTGCGTGCGTGTGAGAGGCTGCGCTGCGTGTGTGTTCGCCTGTGCTACGTTGAACCCCCCCTTCCCTGCTTGGACCCTTTTCGTACCTCTACATCCTTTCCCAAGTCTTTGCCGCATCGTTCTTCATGAATGTCATGATGCTCTCCTCCGATCTCCGGGCCGTTCTCCGCCTCTGCTAAGCAGCGGCAGCATGGATGGTGCTCCTGCGAGGGAAGCCACGGATACGATCAGTCCACTGCGGATGGGCATGCTGAGTAATCCTGCTGTAAATGGGCGAGGACGCTGACACCCGAAAAATCAACCACAGCTTTCTCCGGGACCACAACTATGTGACTGAAGGTAAAGTGCTTTCTGTGACTCTCTCACGGCAATGCGGCGAACTTCGCGCAACCCTAGCCGCGCCGCGAGCCTCTCGCCTCCTCATCATCGTCTTTTTTTATTTAATTACACACGCACGGTAGATACAACAGCAGAACTCCACTGCTAGCATCCATCTGTCACAATTCATACTGTTTATCTGCGGCGCCTATAACAACTGCGCGCCTACCAAAGACATAACGGATCCTAATAATTATTGTAATGCAATTAACATCTTTTTTTCACGATTTCTAGAAAGTGCTGCAAGTGCCGGCGCAGTAAACACGAGGTAAATTCTGGATCTATAACGTATTTATCGATCCGGACCATTAGTCCCCACGGGATTTGGGAATGACGCATTTCGTTAGTTTATATTTCTTATTGAAATGTAATTTTTTACATTTGGCAAATAGTTATTTAATTCTGAAGAGCACATTGACATATGATTTATCATTTTGCTTTTTTATATACATTATGTACCAATAGTACCGAAGAATCTATCTATCTATCTATCTATCTATCTATCTATCTATCTATCTATCTATCTATCTATCTATCTATCTATCAGGTTGTTAGGGAAATCTTTATATCTGTATATGCTGTATGCACACTGTACATAAGTATCTGTTAATAAGACATCATTGCTAAAACAATATTTCAGCAATCTAATCAAGTATTTTACAAACAAATATATTTTAACATTATCAGTTTTCTAATATGCATATATCAATGTAGAGCCCTTCTGCATCTATAGTGGAGTGTCTTTTCTATCTATGTATATCTGTTTCTCCATCTGTCTGTCATATAGTGCTTTTTAATTTATCTATTACATGGTGCCTTTTACACATATCAATCTGTATAAAATAAATTATAGTGAAACAATGTGAAACTCCTTCATAAAACATCTGTAAGATTTTTACTGTGTGACATAAACTTAAACAAAGCCCCCCTCACAGGCAACACAGAGGCCTTCAGTATACTCTGCATGTCACTAATTTCAGAATCTTGCTTAATCTCAATAATGTTAATGTATTTTCCCTTTGGTTTTTTATTTATATGCTATAACATTTATGCAAAGGGAAGTTCCACATTGAAAAAAAATAAAGAGATTTCAATGGTTTGACTGTTCATCATTCATGTGTTGCCAACATCCAAAACACTGTGTTTCTAACCATCTTTTCTATTTTATCAGAGTGGAACTGTACATCACTTCCTTCTTCGTGCATGCAGTCTGTCTCTCTCTCTTATTCCTCCATTTTTATTTGTGCTGTGAATAGTCCTATAAAATGTATGACACATCTGTTGTGAAATTCATTCTTGGAAATTCATTCAAGAGCTTCCAGTTGTTCTCTTTGAACACCTGGAGGTCTTTATAACATCTCAGAGCTCTGCCACACTGTGAGTCAGTGAGTCCTAAAATCTGAGCTTCTGAATGACTTTTTCTGTCTAAAGAATATATATATACAGTCTTATAACTGTGAGCAGAACATGCTGGGTAGGTTAAAATTCCTTTAGAACTAACATAGAATATCACGTCACTTGGTCAATATGTTGTAACATTTATTTGCATCTGACAAGAAATCTCAGTGGAATTATAATGACTTTTCTGTTTTAGTTTCTTGTGCATTTTGGTTTATTGTACTTGAAATGAAAGTTTCCTATTTAGTTTGAGTTATTGCATTATTACTGCTGTCAGATTATCAATCAAAGTTCTTTGCAGGAATTTAAATGTATGCTAATAAAATTATTACATTTAAGAAACATCAGAAAGTCCAAATTGATTCTGCATAAGCATCTTTTAAGGCATTGTTGTGAAAATAATGTAATTTTCTCATTTAGACACTAATTTCAGTTTTTGTGCTCCTCCTACCAGCCACCTGTTACTAGGTTTTTCTCACTAGGCATTTCTAATGATGCTGTGAGTAGGCAGTATACTTTTTTGTTATTCGAATCACAAGTTAGATTGATAAATATTACACCATAAATCTAACACTGACTGAATTGTTACAGGCTATTGATATATTCAAGACCTTTTGTTATTGTGGATTCTTCAAACATATAGAAATACATGGACGTGGGTGGAAGCTCAAGGGAAGTACATTCAGGAAGGAAAACGGAAACAGTTCTTTAACTGGGCTGCGGAGTTGGGGGTGGGGGGTTGAAGGTTGGAACAAAATGAAGTCCCTGCTGACTGGATGAGATGCTGGGATAACTTAAGCATTAGCTGACAGAATGATCTAGATGGAGTTCAGGGTATCATTTTATTTGTAATTCATTTTTATCCTATTATTTGTACATTTTAGAAGTTTATTTTACATTTTTACTCAAGTGCAAAGAAAATATGATAAAAAAATAAGTTTTAATTTTGTTGAGAATATTGTGTTTTAGAGGCAGCCTTTGTCATTCAGCTATTAAGAAAACCTCAGTTCATTTTCCACCTAAGAAAAATTGAAAACTGCATGCATGTGATTATTTAGCTGTGTGGCTGTCTGAATTTTCTAGAATAGAAACAGTATGACTGAGCAACTGTTTATTTATAGCTTAAGGGTCTGAAAGGTTTCTGAAGATGAAAAAAATATACAGAAGATTATTCAGGACTGCATCGTTGGCGTGGCTATGATAGGGAAATGTTTTATGTGCTGTAATTACAGGAAGAGCTCCTGTCTTTGCATGTTGCCCAAAGCTGTTTTAAAAAATGAGATATTTAGTGAGTCACTGGAAAGGCAAAGTGTCTCATAAAAAACAGAGATACAAACAAAAGCGAAGGTTTATTTATTTTGCATGCACCAGTGCCACCTCAACATTTATTTCTTACCCAGCAGCAGTCCTAAACATTTGGTGTGGGGGCTGTCCATGGTGCTGGTCATGTTAGTATGTGCTGAAAGCCAATGCTTTAAAGAGAGAATCCTCTCTGAATAACTGCTGGTGGCTCAGGAGGGACATTAATCCGATGGTGTGACCTCTTGAATCTGTGCTGGAGTAATGCTCTGCAGATAAAGCAAGGTTGTCGCCTACTGTTGTGTGAATCGAGATTTATGGCAAAGCTACATCTGGTGTTTCTGGACCGATCTCTTTATGCACTGTTGCTTAAATGCCCATTCCTTCTAGACATACTACATTTCAGACCTGTAAAACCGACTTCTGATTGAGCTCTTTCATAGACTAATCCTATCTAATAATACTCAGGGCACAGATTAGAGACTGGCCAAAAATAGCAACATTGGGAAAAAAATCTCTAGGCCTCTGTAATAAAAGGGCAGATTTAGTTCCTTCTTTATCATCCTGACAGGCCTTAAAATAACTCTGAATATTTGATGCTAGGATCCAAGCTTTTGTCCTTAACTCTTGCTGAGAGAAAATCCATCATTGTGGGCTTTATAAGTGGTTATTGCCATGCTATGTAATTAAAGTGTGCCTGTTCCCCTGCCTGATATCTCCTATGAAAGAGACACAGGATGAGATGCATTTCCTATCATGGCAACATGTGTGATTGTGTGTGAAGGAAGTCATTGTGACATTGTAAGCATTAGATATGCTAAAGAAAAATGGGTTATATCTGACCATTAGCAAAGGCTGTTGTAAATCATAGCATATATATGTTTATATATGTATGTGTATTTCTTTACATATATGTACAGTAGATTTACATATCTGTGTGTATATATACAGTATATCTATATTTATATAGATATACTGTAAATATAAACACATTGTATATATTTTTATAATTTTTGCTCTGTATGCAACATAGTGGATCTGAAATGAAACAATCAAGATGTGATTGAAGTGTAGACTTGCAGTTTTAATTAAAGGCATTTAACAAAAACATTGTATGAACCATTTAGGAAAGAGGTCCATTTTTATACATGAACACACCATTTTCAGGTTCTCAAAGGTATTTGGACAAACTAACATAATCATGAATGTAACGATCAGTCTGAAGTCTGGAACCCATGGCCTTCTCCTAGTGCTGGGTTTCCACCCTACTGATGCTTTGCCAGGCCTTTACTGCAGCCTTCTTCAGTTGCTGCTTGTTTGTTGGACTTTCTGCATTCAGTGTTGTCTTTAGTAAGTGAAATGCATGTCCAGTTGGGTTGAGATTAGTTGATTGACTTGGTCATTGAAGAATATTCAATTTTTTTGCCTTGAAAATCATTTAGATTGCAGTCACAGTATGTTTTGGCTCATTGTCCATCTCTGCTGTGAAGCGTTGTCTTATCAGTTTTTGCAGCATTTCTCTGCATGTGAGCAAACATTATAGCCCTGCACACTTCAGAAATCAACTTTTGTTATTAGTCATATCATCAGTAAACACCACTCACCTACTTCTATTGGCAGTCATGCATGCCCATGCCATAACACTTCCTCCATCATGGTTCACAGATGATATGGTATGCTACAGGTCATGAGCCATTCCTTCTGTTCTCCATACTCTTCTTTGTCCATCATTCTGGTGCATAATTGATCTTAATTTAATTTCTTCAAAGGAAACTGTTCTAAAACTTGACTGGATTTTAAAAAATATTTTCTGGCAAAATCTAATCTGTCCTTCCCATGCTTTAGGAATACCAATGGTTTGCACCTTGTGGTAAACCCTCTGTATTTACTTTCGTGAGGTCTTCTCTTGATTGTAGAATTTGGCATTGATAGGCTCACCTCCCATAGAGTGTTTTTATTTTGGCTAAATGTCATGAATTGGTTCTTCTTCACCAAGGACATCCAGCACAGTTGTCTTCCATGGTTATCCAGGTCTTCTGATGTTGCTGAGCTCACCAGTGCATTCCTTCTCTTTAAGAATGTACCAGATGGTTAATCTGACCACTCTTTGGGTTTCTGCTAAAAAGTTTGGTTTGTTTTCTCTGCCTAATGATAGTTAGTGTGTACATGCATGGGTAGCACTTTGACCCTCCTTATTGAGAGTTTACAGTGACAGCTTCCAAATGCAAATTCCACACTTGAAATTAACTCTAGACCTTCTACCTGCTTAACAGTTAATGATGAAATAATGTGGGACCTGCTCACACCTAACCAATGAATAACTTGTCGGTCAATTGTCCAAATACACCCCTGAAAATGGGGGGACCATGTATAAAAATGTCTGTAATTCCTAAATTGCTCATACTATATTTCTGTTAAGCACTTTGAATTAATGTTGAAAGCCTACACTTCATATGACAGTTTCTTCATTTCAAATCCATTGTGGTGACATATGAACATTATGAAAATTGTGTCACTGCCCAAATACTTATGGACCTCACTGTAGCTGTGCTAATGTGCAATATACTTGTATTTATCAGTCAGGTACACACATTATATTTTTTTTAATAAAATGGCATTCTTGTTTGCCAGACTTTATGTCATGCTTTTGGTTTATTTTCATATGCTTCAGATCTTTTTGGAGCTAACTCTTGGATTCATTGACATTTAAATAAAGTAAATGTGGACTCCTAACTAATTAACAATTATACCTGTGGATAAGAGATGCTTGGTAGTGTTAAAATAAAATAAATACATACTTTGCTCTTTTGGTTTTAAAATAGTTATTGCTGAATTAAGTGGTAAAAAGAACATCATTTATCTTTCCAGGCAAGTGCATTTAAAAATTAAAAAATTGTAGGCTTAGTTGTATATTAAATAAAAAGGAGAAAGTTCCCAACTCTTCCAACAAGTGCTTTAGCATGTTAACATAATAAGGATTTTAAAGGTATCCTTCCCTGATTCTTGAATTCTTATAACTGGGGTAGAAATGCTGTTTTTTTGTTAATTCCCTTTTTCCCTTGCACTGCTAGAGAGTCATATACAGTACTTCATTTGAATCCAGTTGTAGGTGGTATGTGACACATTTCTGCTTCTCCATCGCCCTATTTGGATTGGATTAGTTGTTCACATAGAGGTGATGTAAAGTAATTGTTTCCAGAGGACCTTGTTCAAATGACAGAATCTTACTGACATGTTGATTCGCTTGGGAGTAGTTTAAACCTGGAGTTATTTTTTACAGACCTTTTACCTTCTCATATACATAGTAAAGAGAAAGTATAGGAATCATGAAAAAATTTGACCTCAAGATTTTGATGAATCTTGACGTTTTAGACCTTCCAGAGTCAGAAAAAAACATTTTTGAAATTGTCTGTCTGTGTGTAAACACATTAACTCGAAAACGCTTTGACCTAGGTCAATGAGATTTTGAACACCTACTTTGATTCAGAAATAAGGAATCCTATCAATTTTTGGACCACTTATGGTGACCGGAAGTGGTACTTTACCTGAACACATTTCAGATGTTTTCAAGTAAACTATGGCTAAAAAAAGATATATGATTCAAATTTTGTGGGGATATTAGATGTGATGAAAAATAAGTAGATATGAAATTTAAGAAAAATTGTACAACTGGAAGTGATTCTTTAACTGAATACTTTTGCGAATTTTCAAGTAAACTATGGTTATAATTATAGATAGATGATTCAAATTTTGTATAGATATTTATAATGATAAAAAGCAAACAGATAAGAAATTTGAATATAATTACTCAACCAGAAGTAGTATCTTATTTAAACAACCATCCAAATATTTTGTATCATGGAAATATAAATGTGTACACAATATTAAAAACTGTATTCAATATAATGCATATTCTTTCAATAACTGTTATTAATTTTATTTTAATTTATACATCATCAGTTTAACAATAATAAGTAAACATTGAACATACCATGTAAAAATAGAGATTTAATGGGAACAATAAGCTGCTACAACCCCATCGTGATCCTGGTGGTACATTTAATTTTATGATTTTTTTTTTATTTCTGCCATCATTATCATAATTAAGTGTAGCTAAAGGCAGTTTTACCTATAGCAATTTATTGCAACTAATTTAATATAATACTAACACTTTTTCTATGTTTTTAGCTGACTATAACTTTTTACTTTGCACGTAATCTAGGTAATGGATATGTAATTAGGAAAAAATTCCACCACCGTATTCAGCCTCCCTCAGTAAGAAAATATAATTTTAATATAAAGTTTGATTACTTTTTCCTCTATCTCAGTATACGAAAAAGTTGAGGGGAACACACTCCTGATTTTTTTAGAGGTAAAAGGCTCTGTTATCTTTACTGAGCTGTTAATGCACAGTCTATAACAAGTCTATAACAATCTATAACAAAATTACACACACTGTTGATGTGTGTAAAACAAAGGAGTTATTTTTGTATTTGATGATGTGGCTGTATTTTTATGCATTGTCAAATGAGTGATACCAATATTTTGTATTCAGTTACACATTCTATTGTTTAGTTAATGCACTAATTATGCCAGCATCTATAAAGAAAATATTTTAGTGTGTTTTATTTCATTAGCTGTTCTAGTATGAATATATTGTTGCTTTTTCTGATTATGAATTTTGTCTGAAACGTGCCTTAAATTTTGTGGCTCAGTGGTGGTTGACTATGACCACTTATTTATTTTGGAATTGACATCAAATATTGGTGCCTGCTTAGTTTACATAATTTGTTTTATATAATTTAGTTATAACAGATTTTTGAATGGGACCTTTGCATAAAACACTTGTTTATATTAATCTTTATTGATTTATTTATTTATTGTTCAAACTTAACAATTCCAAAGACTTTATTCGTTTTTTAGTGTAAGGCATTAACTTTGCCTAGCTCAGTAACAAGCACCTGCATTTCCTTCACACACCAGTAGATATCTCTGTATAGATCCCTACACAAATTTATCCAGTGACACTTGATTATTACTTTTCTGTCATTCAAACATGCTCAAGTAGACTCCTCCCGCTTACTTTTCATATCAAATTATTCATAAGTACCTGATTTCTGATTGCTTCTAAGAGCTTATGCAGTATTGGCATGAATGTGTGGGCTTGTTATATGTCCAATTTGATGTTTCTTAGATTATTAAAATGATGGTATGGCATATACTAAATGATTACTTATTCTTTTGATGATGAAGGTAGCAGAAGCCATGGTATCAGTCCAAGGCACAGGTAATTACTGTATACAGTATGCTAACATCTAGTGTTCTTCTTCTTTTAACTTCTATGTTTGGACACTATTGAGTGAGAGCCTCCTAAAGTCTCCTTATCTCCATCACATAATGCAGCATCAATCATTTGTTAGTCTGTTAGTTTTTACATGGGCATTTAGATGTTTGAAAGCAGACTAATCGTGATGATAAAATATCAAGAGGACACATTAAACTTCTAACCCTATCCAGCCATAACTGTTAAATCAAAAGTCATAGAGCTCTGCTGTAGGATCGCCAGAGTCAGTCCTGCAAATTATTACCTTGCATTAAATGATCAATTTCCAATATATGTATCATAAGAGAGACATAGTCTGTAACTGCATTGTTTTTTTCTGTCATACGTAGTGATTGAACATTAGAAGACGATATCTAAAAAACAAAAAATCACTGCGTCCATTTTTAAGTGAAAAAATGAAGACTGATACACAACTGTATTGTATAATGTATATTTTGTGTTGCATTTTTATATGATTGTACTACACTATTTATTTTATATAGTGCAACTGATCTTAAAGTTTGAAGGGCGCAATATAAGAATAAAATAAACTAGTTAAAAATAATGAGAAATCTCATAATCATTATTATACAAGATCTACTGATGTGAGTGATTAAAATAAAAATAAATTACATTCTTATATAAACTAGTTATCAATGAGCTAATATTCTCAAACTAGCCTACTTCAATTGAGGCTCAGAGTGGGCTGAGCCTATCTAGGATCTGCACTGGCAATCAGAAGGTTGCCGGTTCGAATCCCGTAAGATGCCAAAGGGGACTCTGCTGTCTTGGGCCCTTGAGCAAGGCCCTTAACCTGCAATTGCTAAGCGCTTTGAGTAGTGAGAAAAGCTCTATATAAATGCAAAGAAAGAATTTAGAATCATCAAGCAAAAAGAACCAGCCCTCAGTCTATTGCAGAGCCAACTGACATAACCCCACCCAACATGAGAACAATTTTGAATTGACAATCAACCTGAAACACACACACACATCTCTGGGGTGTGAGAAGTGAACCAGAGTACCAGGAAAACACAGACCAGGAGAACACAGACCTAGAATGAGCAAATCCCACAAATGCACAGTGACTGGGCATACAGTAGATGTGAACCCAGAACACTAGAGCTATGAGGAAGCCATGCTAACCATTTTGACATCTTGCTTCCCACAAGCTATACATATATAAATTAATCATGGCTATTCTAATAACAATATGAGAAATATATTTATATCTACAGAGGCACATTGCTTTTGGCTATAAGAAAATAACTAATAATGTAAACCCTTCACTTGAACCAAAAAAGTATGCAATAGAAGTTTTTTTTTATGTCTGCTTATCTTATTCTATACTTGCTCTGTATTTGTCAAGAATGAATAATGTTAAAATGCCTAGCTAAAAATTATTATTGTTATTGGTTAAATTATTTGGAACAATAATTCATTTGGCTAATTCTGTCAGTAGTGTTTACTGAATCACTATAATTAAACTGACATTCTTTTTTTTCTTCCATTTACAAAGTATGTAAATATGATCCAAATCTTTTCTTTAATTATATTATTTGTATTCCTTTAACATTTTTATCAAATACGTTTATTTAAAATCTGGTAGTAATGCATAATCAATTCTGACTTGCTAGCAGCATCAAGCTGATTGTTTTAGTTTTTAAGCAAAATATGACAAATAAGGATCGTCAGTAATGTTACTTATATCCACTTTGAGCAATCAATCTATCCATCAATCAATCAATCAATCAGATATGCCATTTGAGCGACTACTTAATTCATAAATAATCATTTGCATGCTTCACTGCAATAAAAAGAAAAGGCCCAGAGTTGCATGGCCTGTTGTATCTTCTAGATTAGATTTTGCCTAATGTGTCATGCTGGCTGAAGCAGGGGATCCTAATTGGGTTGGATTGTAGCATATTTTTGAAAGTGAAATCATTCAAGCTTCATTAGGTCAGCTGCAAATGATATCAGCATTCTAGTAAATAAGTATTAAGGCCATCTATAAAGGCAGGTAAACAAACTTTAAAGGGTGATGTGGAATCAATATTTTCTTTGTTAGGAGCTATACTGTATATAGTACTGTACAGAGCAGATAAATGCTTTTGTGGACAAGCTAATAATTGTGATGGCTGAAAAAATAGTAAATTATTTTGAAGAAACACTGAGTAATACAATAAAATAAAATGAAAAAAAACACCTTTACATTATGCCAGACTTGTACTTAAAAATAAGGGATTGAGTGACATATACAGCTATTAAGGGTACCATTTTGTAATTATAGGTAATTTCCACCTCCAGATTTGAATATTTGTAGAGCCATTAGATCCCTGCCTTTCCATAGTATTAGATACTTTCAGGCTATTTTGTTTGCTTTAATCCAGTACTGATATTTTAGCTTCTGGGTGCAAAAGCTTATAATAAGGGAACACTTTCAGATATTGTCTTTGTAGCAAATTTGGTTAATGAAAATGGATGTCAGGGGAGTGGGCCCCTAATGAATTCCTGTAGTGCAAGGCATGTCACACAGTTCACTAGACTTTTTGAATTATTCATACAGCATTCTCATCAGACTTGTGGTGTTAAACAGGACGCTGCTTGCAGCGGCTTCACGATCAAAGGTTCACTTCCTATGATGGGCAGGTAAGTCAGTGATGATGAAGGCAGCCTGTCGTTTTTTGTGTTGCTGAATGTGACAGGTGTTCAGTGTAGGGGTTGTTAGCTTGCTCTTAGCTACAGGGATCTCTACATGTAGGTGTAGCACTCTTCAGATTTATAATATTTTGAATTTTGTGAACATTGTATGTTATGAACATTTGATGCTTATTTGTATTGTCAAATATTGAAAAAAATGCAACAATTAGACCCTTTGTCTTCCCTAAAGTAACAACTATGAAATATTAAAACTAACTCCAATAATACTGTACAGATGAGCCTTATTATGCTGTGGTGTGAGGCAGACTTTGTTGTCTAGTGGTATTTAGAGTTTCCTGTGCGTAGGACATTCTAAGTGAACACCTCTCCACAGGCCTTTCTGTTTCTCCACATCCCAAAAATGTGTGTTTTTATATTAGTTAATTTGCATCTCTAAATATGAGTGAATGTTGGTGTACATGTGTATGTGGAATGACAGCTTCATGATTATTTTCAGTTCTGCACAATTCAATTCAGTGTATTTTTTATATAGTGTTCTGGATTGAATGAAGACTCAGAGCCCTTAAAAATTTTTACAAGTACAATGTATTAGTTATAAATTACTAAGCCTTTTGCCATTAATATATAAACTAGAGTGGTGTGCCCCCTGGCTGCCTATGGCTGGCCAACCCCACCTCAGTAGCTCGCTTTGCTCGGTACCAGTCCATGGGTATATTCCAAAACGGTCAAAACTCCGGCACTGAGATGCTAAAACTATTGGAAATTGTTATCTGTGCAAGATGAATGGTAATTTACTTGCTGAAGTATCACCAGTATTTAACTTAATACATAGAAGGAATACGACTCCCCCTGCATGATCACCAGTCATGCTTTTTCTGGCAATTGAATGTTTATGCAGTTTTACAATTTGTAAGCGTGTGCCATTACATAGGTTTTATTTGTTGACTACTAACGCTCAACTGAACTACTACTGTTCTTAGCCAAGCAGATGTATATAAAGTATTTTGTTTGACGTATGTGCATTAAATTTGGTTATATGGACTTGAGAGTATTCTTGTATTCTCCTAATGAAGACAAAAAAAATTCTATATAGATGTATACTATATGACGTACAGTTTTGAAGAAAAATGAGCGTTTCATGAAAACGTCACATGAAAACACATAAAAACATTGCACAATTTCATTTATATATATATATATATATATATTTATATATATATATATATATATATATATATATATATATATATATATATATATATATATATAGATATATATATATATACACACACACACACACACACACACACACACGCACGCACGCACACCCACACATACACACACACTGGGTGAGTCAAAATTATGTTAACATTTGAATGGCGGAAACAATTTATTCACAAAACATACTTCATATGTGCAGGATGATTTATAGGAATGTCTCAACCTGTTCGTTATCATGTTCAACACACAAAAACCAAAGGGCAACAGCACCATTTAAAGTGCGGACACACATTTCGCGGGGAACAGATGATACCACAGTCCATATTCTGTCCTTCAGGTCATTGATATCAGGAACTTTCCTGCTGTACACACTGTCAAATCAGGGGAGTGTGAAGGCCAGGGCAATGGTCCACCACGACCCATCAATCGACCTAGGCAGGTGTGGTCAAGATTAAAAAAATCCATTAGTGTTAACATAATTTTGACTCACCCTGTGTGTGAGTAATATATAAATGTATTAATATATAATATATAAACTCCAAATTACATTTAACCAGTAAAACACAACCTGAATAATCCATCCGTCCATTATCCAACCCGCTGACCTGAATAATTAACTTAAAAATCAAATCTTGACAATATATATTCCTATTAATATTGTAATTGTGGGATCTCAAAATGGACAAATGTAAACCTTTTGATGTGAGATGTAGTAATAAAATCACTACTTGCCTGTATGTGGACACTCTAAAATGTGGTCTTATCTCAAAAAATGTAGGAATAGTCTTAAACTTTCAGTTTTTGAGTTGGGATTTTTGCGACATTGGATTGCACAGTTCCCATGGCTGGTCTTCCACGAGAGTATCTTTAACATCTTGATTTTTTAAGTTTTCTTAGAGCTACTATACATTTTCATGAATCTGTACTTATTCAACGGTCTTTAAAACATTTAGTATTTTTTTAAGACTGCTAGAAAAAATAAGAATTGATGTGTATGAGCAATCAAATGCATCACAGTTACAAAGCCTCAGTAGGAACTGTACACATTTAATATTCTCTTTGATAACAGTGCTTTATGCATATACAAAATCACATTTTTTGAAGGCTGGTTATAAAAGTGTCACATTAATTTGGAGGCTGCAGTTTTCACCTATTTCTTTGAAGTAAATGGGCATGAGTCATAAGCATTGCACACTTTTCAGATGCACTTCGTCTTTCTTTTTTTTTATTATTATATAGAAAGTAAATATTAGGCAATTATTTTTTGACGCACCTCAACATGTCTCTATACATTAAGGTGTTGTGACACCCAGTAAAGGAAAGCTGTTTTCTGAAAATGGCTTTTGTAAATGGCAAGTTAAAAAACAACAATTCCATGGTCTCTTGTCTTGTTCACTTTCTTACTGGCACCTACCTCTTACTCCAGTCTTAAATTGAGGACTGAAATGATCCTAGTTTTTAATCTTTGTTTACAAATCATTTTTTACAGGCAAACCTCATTTCCATCCACAGCTGCTAAAGTTATTACGTGCTAGAGATTTAGAAACATATGTAAGCTTTCAATTCCATAAAATCTTTTTAGATGACCTAAGACAGATAGATAGATAGATAGATAGATAGATAGATAGATAGATAGATAGATAGATAGATAGATAGATAGATAGATAGATAGATAGATAGATAGATAGATAGATAGATAGATAGATGAGGCAATATATGATCCCAAAATAGAAATATGATACTTAAAGTCATAACTTAATGTTGAGAAAAAAGAGCCTGGCCAAATCCAGTATAATTTTGATACATAAATTTATAAAAGATATATTTAGAAAAGATTTTGTATAATTTACTAGAGCATAATAAAATTCAAATGAGACAGACATTCATTCCTTTTGAATTCATTTACTTATTAAAGTCATTTCCTGAGCAAGGAAGAATAAGAAGTAAAAATTGAATAGCAGGAGAGACCTCTGGGAATCTGCTGCTGGCACATTGCCCTTCTAGCAAGCAGCTCATTATGAAGACGCTTCCTGATGCCAGCTCTTCTAGGATACCTGCTCCACATTTCTGGGAACAGAATGAATTTACAGACGAGGGAGCTGACAGATTTTGACACTCCAGAGTGACTGAGCAGAAGGCAGCTCATGCCTGTGTGGTAACATGTTGGCTGTAATAAAACAGGGCCTGACAAGACAAGGTTTAAGAAGGGATTGACTTTTACCATGTTCCTTAAATTAGATTTTGTTTTCTGTGCAATTACTTATTTGGCTGCTCTTTCAAAGAGCAAATGAATATATTGTTAGACTTTCAACAGATTCAGGCAATCACATTTTTCTACATTTTTGGTTCATAATATTACAAAATACTTAATTGTCCAAAACAAAAGCAGTCCATCAAGTATATTTACACCATTTTGAACCAACCTACTCCATTGAATGACAGAAGGTAGCTGAAACCTAACAAAGGCAATACAGACCTCTAGATACATCAAATGTCTCTTTTACATTGTAATGTGAAAATAATTTGTGGATAATATTCCTTTGTACTTTCAGATCTGCTTATAGAGAAGTGTATCTGGTGTAAAAGATAGCCTGGCCACAGACAGACATGATAACACAGTGTCCACCACACACACATTTATTTACAGCAATATTATATTTACAATTATTTACAGGTCACAGTCCTTGGTTCTCTTGGCCGCCTCCAATCCTGCCACGCAAGCTCCGTCCTAACTTCCACCCGACTCCGGCTCCTTGATTGGAGTGAGGCAGCCCCTTTTATCCTGTCCTGGATGTGCTCCAGGTGCCTGATGATGGACTTCCGGCAGCACTCCCCAGTGTGGCGGAAGTGCTGCCCTTGCACCCGGAAGCACTCCGGGCATAAACCATCCCTGGTCTGTCAGCACTTCCTGGTGTCCCGGAAGTGCTGTCCCCCAGGGAACAAGGACCTGCCGGGTACCCAGTGAAAAGAAGTGCCGCTGTCCCGATTCCTCCTTCCTCCAGGCATCCTGGCGGGGCAGGGTTCCTGGCCGTCTATCACACTGGATAATTTGTATTTATAATAGTATCAGAAACATAAGGTTTAAAAGAAAGGAGGGTCGAAGGCATTCTATTAACTGCTGCTACACAATGCTTATGTGTTTTTGTCTTTTAGTGGATTAGGCAAGACCAATATTATACAACATGTGCCCAGTCTTGTGCCTTCTAATGCAATATCAGATAATTTCCAAGTGACCTTCACTTAAAAAGGTTGGAAGAGACGTGAGAAAGAAAGAAGATCACATGTTACATTTGCCCCATTGTAAACTGAGCTTTCACATTTCACTTGTCCTCGGTGTGACTTTTTCAAACCCCCTGGGAAGTGATGGGAGGGGAATTTTTCAGGCTTTGCAATTATGCCTTAGAATGAAAAGGATGATGAGGTAGTTGAATCAGGCAAGTGTAGTCTATGCTGTTTACATAAATGCTAGGTGTCTAGTTATTGCTAGGAATCTTATTTTCAAGCTGTAGTTGTAGATTTCCATTTGCTTTAAGACTGGATATGTGTGAAAGGAGTTAAGAAGTGAGCACAACAACAGTCAAATAACCTTTACTACTGTGATGCTGTTATATTTTACAAATTGCCATAGTCCAATTTTAAAAATATGATGAACAACCAGGTTCATTAATGAACCATGTAAAGCAGCAAAGTGTTGTTTGAAGAAATGCTAGTCAGCAGCTTATATACACCTATTAGCACTTATGACATTGGACATGTAGACCACATAGCTCTATATTGATTTGTGGGTGTCTGAAGTCAGTACTACTGACACATGGGTAATTTAATAGTTGCTGTAAGCAGTATTGAATCTAACCAGTGGGAAAGAAAGTGCTCTGGTGCATTTTGGTTTTATTGTAGCTCCAATACTAATACTGGATAGTATTCATATGCCTCTGTCTTTATGTGGGGCAGTAATGTGAGGATTTTTCATGTGAAAACAAGAAGCCATAGTAGAATAAGATGTCAGGGTGGTATTTGTTTCTCAGAAGTAGGCAATACAGAAGTGTCTTCTCACATGAAAGGGAACCAGACTAAAGTAATTGCTTAAATATGGGTCCCTTCATGAAACACCATTTGTTATTGTTAAACATTGACTTTTTTAAATTCCTGCATGTTATACTTGCATTTCAAAGTCTTAGCTCAAGTTGTAGCAAACTGTCATTTTTCTGTTAACCAAAAGCAGTACCTATCCATCCATTTTCATAAGAGTATAATAAGGACAACAATGAGTCAGTGCCTAACCAGCAGCAATAGCTGTAAGGCAGGGATCAGCCCTAGATGATTAATTAGAAAAAGCTTACTGCTATCTTCTGCTACAGTTAATTTGACTTTAACATAAACTTAATTCCATGTGAAAATATTTTATGCTTCTTTTTATTCTAATCTTTTAAACGAATCTTGGGATTGTCAGAGGAGAAGAACACGTAACTCTGCTCTGAAAAGTGATGGTATTCATGATGAGAGAGATCTATGTGATTTGCTGCCTTGCCTCTTCCAAAGATTTTTTTTTTTTTGCCTGTAACTAGATGGTGTTACTTTCTTTTCAGTTCAAATAAATTTTAATGTTAAATGTCAGAGAAAAAAATGGTGCTAAAGTAATACAGGTACTATAAGCTTTCGAATGGTGCAGTAGTGTTATAAATTAAGGTAATGAGAGCCTAAGGGATTCAAAGGTTGTAGTCATTAATTGTTATCACTGTGAGTCCCACTAAGATATGCTGCTGCTATAAAAATTCCAGTGTGTTCTTTCTCTTATTCCCTTTTTAATTGCAATGATGCATCAGATTGCATTTCAGAAACTGTGTGTTGCCAGCCTTATATAAAGTGAGGATCATAAGAGGATTACCTTGACTAATATTAGGAATGCATGCATTTTTCAAAATTTACAGTTTTATATATACTTATTGTGATGCATTTAGTTTCTTTTTTGTATCCAGTGCCAGTGGAATAAGGTATGGCCTTCACTCTTAAATGATTAAGTGCTTACAGAAAATTGATTGATGGATCGGAGATGGTGATGGGTGACCTGATAAGGAAAAAAGAGAAGAAAACTAAATTCTAATTACATAAACTTTGCTAAAGAACCCAAACAACAAAAGAACTCAGAGAGAAAACCAAACACAGAAAAAATGGAGCAAACCAAGAGGTCGAAGAACAAGATTATAAAACATAACTTTTGATCCTGAAGAACAAGTTGCAAATCTAACATTTGAAACTCCAAACCTGATCAATACAAACAAAGACAAAGACTAGAAAACAAAACCAAAAATGAGGCCTGGTCTCCCGAATCTAGGCCTATGCTTTACTGAAGTCTAGTATTCAAAATGACTTTTCCCCAGATGTAAAGTAGACTTTGGTCTGCATAGGCACACACCAAGGAAAAGCTCATAATGAAAGTTATCCTAAATAATCTTCAGTGCCAAAAATTAAATAAAGATACAAATAGAAAAATCTGACCTGTTAAAAATATTTATAAAGGAAAAAATGAATATCTACAAATATCAAAAAGAACAAGATGTTTGTGCCTAAAATGGCTATCCAGAACAAAAAAAATAGCCCAAATACCAAATTCATAATCCACAAAATAAAAGCAAAGAATCATAAATCAGGAAGTCCACATAAGTATGCGTAAAGAAGATTGTTTAACAACCCTCAGTACTGTCCTGGAGGGCCTAACCTCTGCCTGGAATATATGTAGGCGTTCCCTCAGCTGAAACATCACAGAGACCCTGACCCATGAAAGCCCACATAAAGGTGACAGGGCACATAACTAAATGCATTAATCCAACCAAGAACTTAATGCATATAGTAATTATTAAACAAAAAAAAATCAAAACCAAATGACCATAAACATGATTAATAACTCAATATACAAAATAATATTTAACAAAATTTAATTAACAAAATAGAATTTTACTTGAGCCAAGAGGAAAAACCTCTGAGAGGCAGGGCATTTGGAAAGAGACCCAAGGCAATGCCTTCTGTTTTATTTGCCCTCAGGTGACTATTCTAAATTAGCAACAGCACTTGAAAGTTAATCAAAATTGGAAGTCATGCCAACTTTGGCTCTGATCTCAATTGGAAGTAAGGGAAATAGTTAAATGACTAAAAAGACATAAAAATTAAAGATAAACCTCAATATGCTAGCAAAGGTTGTGTCATGCAAAGGGGGGTGGGATTACTTTGTGGTGAGTGCAAGAAACTACTCCAGTTATCAGATACTAAAGAAAAGAGTGGTGTCACTCCCATACATTACCTAAGTCATCCTACAGTGTCAGTATCAACGATCAGGATTAAATCTGGTTTAATTGCTTGTTGTAATTTTTTTCCAGAAATCTGTTATTAAGTAATTAATTTTAAGTATTGCTTTGATTGCATTTACTTATTGATGGTTGCACAGCAATAACATTAGAATACTTTATTTGTTTCAATTAGGGATGCTCCAATCAGGTTTTTAAGGCCATTACTGATCACAGATTTCATGGTACAGTAATATTTTTTTTCTTTATCCTTTTAAAAATCTTTTTTACACTAATCTCCTGCATAACCAAACAAACTGAAGTTTTATGCCATATATTAAAGTGTATTTTTCTAATTAAACTATAGACCACAGGTGTTTGCTGTTCATATTTTATTAACAAAATGAAATTCTGTAGGCTTATTGTTCAGTGATCATAAAATACTAAAATCAATAATATTTTCTTAAAATACATACTTTAAGAAAATATGTTCAAAATATTTATCCATAGTACATATGCCATAAAAGAAAATAAAATGCTACACAAAATTACAAGTTGTCTTATTATTTAGTTTTTTTCTGTAATATTCCCACGTGAAACAAGGCTTAATTGAAACAGCAGGTTTCACAATTTCTTTAACAAAAAATATATATGGACCTCCAAGGTGGTCACCGCTGCCCCAACCCGGCACGGATAGACATGGAGTCACAACTTCAAAGCACAGAGGGCTTTTTATTTTCCTTTTCCCTTGTGGGAAATGCCTTCCCCGTTCCACACAAGTATAACACAATCCCAAGCACCCCACAATACACAATTCTTTTCTCCCTCTTTTTTTCTCCTTCACTCCTCCAGGCAAGGTTCGTTTACCTCCTCCTGACTCTGGCTCATTGAGTAGTGTCTGCTGGCCCCTTAAATAAGGCACCAGGAAGTGCTCCATGTGCTTGTTGATGGATTTCCAGCAGCACTTCTGGGTGTGGCAGAGCTGCTCCCCAGGGTTCAGCAACAGCTGCAGCACCCCTGGTGGCGCCCACGGATCCCCACAGGGCTGTATCCAACTCCAACTCCCATTTTGGCCTGCAGGAGTCTGAGGCGCCACTACAACCCAGGGGGGCTGCCATCTAGTGCTCCAGGGGAGGTAAAGCTATGGCCACGCTTCCTCCCCTGATCCTTCCACAATGTGTATATATATATATATATATATATATATATATATATATATATATATATATATATATATATATATATATATATTCTCACGCAATCAATTAATTGATATTGGCAATTAAACACTGCTTAAATGTACATATACATTCTCTTATACATTTTAATCATTTTTAAATCATCAATTTCACTATAGCTTTTTGCTGTTAAATATACATTTACTATATTTATACAAGCCTCTCTTTTTTCTTCAGTGTATCACCTAGACATTCATAATTCTTAAGGTGTAATTATAAAATATGAATTACCATTTTAATAATGTAGTACTTTTTTCTTACCAAAACTTATGCCACACAGCAACTAATAATAAACACAGTACAAATCTTTAAAAAAGGCCTATTGTTTACTAAGCAGAAATTTCTAATTTGTCCTTATCTTTTCTTTTCCCAATTAAAAGTGTAAGGTGGTGCATTTTAAACAAGCTTGCTGTCCAAACTCAAATGTTGTCCGCTTTAATTTAAAGGAAAAAATTAATATATGAATTCCTTAAAGTAGCTTTTCTTGCCGTTTGTCTAATTGCACAGAACAACAATTACTGTTTTTTCAGTTTATTACTCCACTTTCTTTAATGTAAAGTCTAATATGCCAATTGCCTCTTGTTCACTGCTAAAACAAGCTTCTACTTGCTGCTGTTTGTTTACACTGCAGGAAGTTTGCTGCAAAGAAAAAAAAAGATGCATGCTGGCTTAACTACCATTATGCCTTGCGTAAAGGAGCACTGCAACTAAATTACCATAAAGCTTAGAAACACAGGGACAGAAAATATAATTTTTTGTGTGATTTTTAATGATCACCAATCAGTTCTTTATTTTGGTGACAGTAGCATATGACATCATGTTAATCATCTTACTTAAAGGAATACTCCGTCCAAATATTATCTATATATATAATTCACTAAGCCAGGAGACAAGTAGCCGACCATGGAAAGCACGCTGGAAGGGGCGTGGATTCACTAAACCGACAAGTAGCCGACCATGGAAAGCACGCCGGAAGGGGCATGGATTCACTAAACCGCCGACAAGTAAGACGCCAATGGCGCACGCAGGAAGGAACCACGCCCACCAACTCTTAGACCATTGGATACGACGAAAAAATCAGTCACGCCCACCAACTCGGACGCGACGCCTCGAAAAACATGCCGTCATTTCTGTTTGTCTGTGCCACATTCCACTTGCAGCTCTGAGCTACGTTGACTTTTCATTAGTCAACCTCAGTGGAATCTTGGTTTACACAGAGGCAGCGTGAGAGAGAGCCGCGCGCACACACACACACACACACACACACACACAGAGGCAACACCAGAGAGAGAGACAAGCGCACACACAGGCAGCGCGTGAGAGAGAGCCACGCACACACACAGAGGCAGCGCCACAGAGAGACAGAGGCACACACAGGCAGCGCAACAGAGAGCCGCGCAATCCTTTAAAACTGAAGTTAAAACACAATGAAGGATGCAGTCTTTAAAAATCAATAAGCCCTGTGCCTCTTTTTCATTAGAGTCTCACCTGCTTCAGGCCCTGCAACAGTCGAGACGCTCTCTCTGCAGCTGACCTTCTCTGTGCCTGACTCCACTACTGTCAGTCGCCTGATTAAAAATGGCCTTTTGAATGTGAGCTATGGACCCGCTATACCACAGGAACACATTGTCTTCGAGCCTGCTCTCGCTCACTCTAACGTACCGGCTTTCTCTCTCTCTCCTCACTCCCTCACACACTGTACAGGGGAGAAATGCCCGAAGCATGAGTCTACCCTGAAACCGTTTCAGCCACACTTCCACGCCCCTCGCTACACTGTGAGTGCGATGATTATTTATTTAAAAATGGGCTTTTGAAGTGGAGCTGTGGACCCGCTATACCACAGGATCACCTGTGACATTGCCTTCACATTGTTTTCCTTTTATTTATAATCCTGTTGAGCAGATCAGACACCCAGGCAAACAACACTGAATAATCAATAGCTCCAACTACTTTGCCCGCCCCCACTCCTCACCTGAGTCGGTTTCGTCTCTGTTCAGCAGTGTTTGCCAAACTCGGTCCTGGTGAACCCCTGTGGCTGCAGGGTTTTGTTCCAACCAGATTCCTAATCATTAATGCCGGTGAAACTCATCCGGGATAAGTCGGTTTTTCAAACTCAGCCGTGTAGCAGATTAGTCTAGCAAGATGTAATAATCCGAGATGAATGCGTGCCCTCGCGCTGAGTGAAAAAGCCAATATATATTGAGTCTACAAAACATGATCACCAAGTCTTTGATAGGCTGCAACAAAATGATAAAAGAACGGACGCATTTTTTTCACACAAGCTGAGTGGGTAAGTGTTAGTTAGTTAATTAGCAACTCGAAGGATTAAAAAACATTGAAAAAGCGGCGCGGATTGGTTTGCAGCGTGTAAAACAGTTTGTTTGTCGCGGATAATTTGCTATCCACACACGGACGAACCGGGAAGCGAACCCACAATCTTCCACTGTCTCCTTACTGCAAAGCAGCCGTACTACTACAGCGCCACAAGGCAGTTAAAGAATGCACCGGGCCACATGTTCATTTTTTCCCCTGTGCTTAAAAGACATTAAAAAACTGTTTCTCAACTGTGACTCCCGAACAACTCAGTACGCAAAAAGCGGCCAGAATCGCAAACAACAATGAAAACTCTACGTGACTCACAGGTAGTGATGGGCCGTTCTATACTAAGGTTTCGACACTGTGTTGAGCTTTCGAAGCACTGCAGATTTTAATACTTGATCGAAAAATGACATCTGTGATTTAAGGATTTCACATTTTCTTTCTCAAATGTGCTTACCTATATCATGGCAAAGTACAGGGATAAACCTTTATTTTCTGTCTACTCCGTTTTAATTAAGACAGACCAAACAAAACATTTAAGGCTATTAAATGTGATCTCAAGAAAAGATCAGGGTTAATTATAATACAGTGGAACCTCGAGATACGATCACCTCTGTATACGAGAAATTCAAAATACGAGGAAAGTATGAGCGAAAAATTCAGATCTAATTAACTGGATTAACTGGATTTCCATTATTTTCAATGGGGACGTTTGTTCTAGATACGAGAAATTCGCTATACAAGCTCAGTGCTGGAACGAATTAAACTCGTATCTAGAAGTTCCACTGTACTAATAACAGGACCGATTATAATGATACAGTGCAAAAGTAAATACTAATTGAAAGAGCCGGGAATGCATGAGGTGAGGCGTCTTATTTTGTTTAACTCTTGCTATCGTATAGTGCATTCTGCCTGTCGGCGTTAGTTATATTTATATTTTTTAGACATCAGACACTAGAAGCTGCTGACGAACCCTTCTCTTCGTTGTCAGTCTGTAGCTACGAAAAAATAAAAGCAATACGACTTTTAACAGACGTCATTGAAGTGTATCATAAGTTTCTGTAACGTTAATGAAAATGGCCAGGAGGTGTCATGAAAGAGGTGAGTGTCAAATGCTTCAAACCTTTGATACGATTTACGACACAATTGCTTCAAACGTGTTGATGCTTCGCGATGCTTCACCCCACCCAATGTTAATTTTTTCCCTGTGCTTAAAAATCATTAAAAAACCGCCTGATTATGCGCCGTATGGTACGCTGCGGGTTGGCTAGTATTTTTTAATTAGATATTTGTAAAAATATTTTTTGCCTTGTATTACATAGTTGAACATTTGCCTCTCCCCCTCATTCATTGGTCAAGAGTCCATCCATCCATCCATTTGCTAACCCGCTGAATCCGAACACAGGGTCACGGGGGTCTGCTGGAGCCAATCCCAGCCAACACAGGGCACAAGGCAGGAAACAATCCTGGGCAGGGTGCCAACCCACCACAGGATACACACAAACACACCCACACACCAAGCACACACTAAGGCCAATTCAGAATCGCCAATCCACCTAACCTGCATGTCGTTGGACTGTGGGAGGAAACCGGAGCGCCCGGAGGAAACCCACGCAGACACGGGGAGAACATGCAAACTCCACGCAGGGAGGACCCGGGAAGCGAACCTGGGTCTCCTAACTGCGAGGCTTGGTCAAGAGTCCTGTCTGCAATTCAAAAGTTCAATCCTATCTGATTATGCTTCCCATTTGTACACTATTTTCATTTGCAACTGTCAATTATGCAACATTAGTAACTTAACATATTTTCATGGACATTATTGATATTGTTTGCTGTTATCCAGCATTGGTCGCCATAGGTGCCCCTTCTGTCTGAAATGTTGTTACCTCTATTCTCCATGGAACCATGAGATTAAAAATTTTCCTCTGCCATCACTAAAAACCACATAGTTTAAGTAACATATGAAAAAGTGTCTTTTTTGAGTGGAATATGCCTTTAAAGGAGAACTTTACTTTGCAAGCTAATCTACACTTTTGTTTGGTATAATAGAAAGTCACCTTTTCAAAGAATTATTCCAAGATCAAAAAATGTAAACAAATCTTTCAATATCTCTGGCATTTAGACCTTTTGTAATCTTAGGGGCTAAGAGTTTGCGTGATCCAAAAACACACATAGATTTGTGTGTGAAATCTTCATGTACTGATGTAAAATCTGCCTAACACATCTAATCAGCAATGGCTGCCTATTCCTAAAACTTCTCTATGAAGATCATGTAGATTTATAGAAAGATCTAAAAAGGCAAGCTATATGGAATCTGGAATGAGGGACTTGCCTAAGATATCGTGACAAATTACCTTGTGACAAAGTCCTACTTATTAAAATGGTGTGTGCCATCAAACATTCTAACACCTTTATACTCCCAAGAAGTTGGTGGAGGCATTCAGAGCAACTGGCATGAAGGAAATGCTGCCATTGTACACACTCTACAATAGCTACTGCTCGCTTCACTGTAGCTATGTGAAAAATATTGAGGCATGTAGTGTAATTTTCAGGTAGCCAAGCTTTCTTAGTGAATGTACTTAGAAACCAAGCAAACAACAACATAAAAACACACTTGAAAAGAACAATTAGCACAGTTAATTCATACATAGACAATATTTATCCTGTTGGGGTTTTTGACTGACTCACAGATGGTTAAAAACAGATCTTAATTTCAGAGTTTTTATAAGGGTGACATGCTTCAATTTACAAAACTAAGGCATGAAATCGTTTTAACTTGGATGGGTATTTAATGGTGAATGGGTACTAATGTGGGAAAGCTTATATTAAGTGCAATTAACTAGCGATACAGTTGGCCTAACAACCAAGCTGATAAATATGCAGTAGAGCACAACTTTGTGAATTGTTGTACTGGGAATCGGCTGCCTCAGATGGCAAATGTATAAAGTGAGTTTTAATTTGCCATGCATGCACTTGAGGCATAATTTTGTTTGCTTTGGCACTTTAGTTATATTAAAAAAAAGATTTTTTTTTTATCAATTATACCCTGTCTAAAGCTTGTTAAACATTTTTTCCTCATTTTAAAATATTTATTTACAAAGTTCAGAGGTATGACCATTTCCATCTCTTGACAGTGACCACGTGCTAGCGATACCATATAGAAAGGTATAAAAACAGATTCCCTTTGAAAAATGTGTCCTCAATAAATTGAAAATATGTTTATCTTACATCTGACATATATGGACTACTTAATTTTTGTATTGCGTGCTTTCCTGGTTGAATATTTTTCACTGTCAAGTCATCATTTTCGAGAATACTTTTAACAGACACGTGAAAACACTGTAATTAATTCAGTCAAAGATTACTTTAAACCAAGTTCGTACATTTTGTCTTAACAGGAAGCACCATAACATGTATAACTAGTAATACTTTAATAAAACATGTTTAAAAATATCTGTTTTCTACCTTTTTTTAATTGATTAGCATCAGGGCTACAGTGCATGCGTAGGTATATCATAACGTATTCATCAGGAATATACTACTCTTTTACTGAATTTGAACCTGTCCCCCATATTAATATAAATAGGTTTAATGTTACAAAAAAATGTTACATTTAGTGACTTCATTCTGTTTAGAAACAATGCTAATATCAAAGACTCAGACATCAAAACATATTTTCCTGTTATATTAAATGGCAGCCTATAATAAAACCAACAGTTCACCAAAATATTGCAGAAACATTCTTAAACACATGTATAAGCAGCAACACTTGATCCCCTGAAACTGTTAAAGAGATCATTAAGGGGAATGTTTCTGAAATTAGCCTACATTCAGGATGTAAGAGAAACACACCAAGTCTTCAATGCTTTCTTACAAAGTGCAACCTCACCTCCCAGGCATACCTGCACGATTAACTCATCTAGTAGTGAAATGTAGTCATGAAAAGCTCAAATGGCTTTTTTTAACTCCATCAGAATTCACAGGTATTTAGTGATAAATGCAGCTATGTCACAGGCCCATTGTAGTGAGGTGAACGAAGACACAGGACTAGCAGGCAGTATCTCAATGGTGAGCTCTTAGTGTGGCATGACTTTTAATATTTTTTCAGAAGTGCTTCAGGTGACTTGTGCCATATGGAAAATAAAATGGATTATATGCTGAATTTATGATATAAAATCTATTTTTTCATGTACCTTTGAGGTATTAGATATGGACCATTTCAGTGGACCACAGAATTGCCACTTATGCAATGTTTTTGTTTATTGTATCATTATCTTTACACTGTAGAGAGTGCAGTTTGTGAAAATCCCAAAAGACCACATATTTCTGAGGAGCTAGAACTACCAAGTCGGGTACCAACAATTACACCACAGTCACATTTGCTAACATTTGGTTGTACAACCCCTTTTCCCACTGATCATGTTTTCCTACTAAAAAAAAATGTATACTGTGTGTGTGTATATACAAATACATAATATATGTATATATATATATATATATATGTGTGTGTGTGCGTGTGTGTATATATGTATATGTGTGTATGTACAGTATATGTACAGTATGTATATATACACACACACACACACTGTGTAAACTGTATCTACACTATGTATATGTGCAATAGTTCTCTTGTCAGTCAAACAAAGACAGCAACTAAAATTACGTAAGCTGTTATGGTTTAATTGTTTTTTGTAACTATTTTTGTCTGTGATTTGCCCCTTGTGCTTGAAGTGCATCTAAACTCAATCCAGTTCTTCTTAGGGCCGGTTTATACTTCATGCTCAGAATGCGTATGCACACACATTATGGCTGACACATGTTCCCAGTGTTCATTTGACACGTACTCTGAGCACATTCTCAGAAATTAACGCGATGTGTGTGCGAGTTGCAGTACCAGCAGAAAGTCGGGGGGCGCAGTGTGATCATGTCAGAATGTGATATCAGAGTCTCTGTTTACTATCAACATGTGACAGAAGGCTGATTTGCAGACCCTACAGGATCGATCTGTGTGCTTCGATGTTTGATGAATGGTTCGATGTGGTGAAGCAAAATGCCAACATAGAAATGCATGTGTGCTGCTTTTATATTCATCAGTTGCATATTCCCCATCGTAATGATGCAATACACTTTAAAGGTCTCACATACCATCTTCTTCATCTTCTTTTTTTTTGCACCTTCACAGCATCAGAATGTACAGCAGCATATTTGAGCGACAGAGAAAAAAATTAGGGACACAGTGAAAAGGTCTATTTTGTGATTAAAGTGGAAATTTCAGCTTTAATCTCGAAATGTCTACTTTAATCTCGTAGTTTATTTTATCATTAAAGTAGACCGTCATAAATGTCATTTTTATCACTATGTGCTTCTGGGGCTTCCTCCTGAACTGATAGCAGCAGTAGGCAGCAACTGCCACACAGAACACATTAAATGTATAATATTCCAGCTCTCTGCACATTTAGAATCCTTAGATTTGTACTTGATATAATTTTCATGATGAAATGCATTAAAGTATGTATAATGTATTAATTGTTAACTTCATTTAAATAATAAGTACTGTTAATAATTACACATGTGGGGGCGACACTGGCGGCACAGTGTGTTCTGGTTTCCTTCCAAAGACATGAAGGTTTGGGGATTTGGTAAAATGACGCTAGTGTATGTGAGTGCTTGCATTCACCTTGCGATGAGCTGATGCCCCTTCCAGGGATTGTTTCTGCCTCATGCCCGATGCTTGCTTGAATGGGTGCATCCCTGGATTAATGAATGTAATCATTAAATGTCCTTTTCAGAGATATTGTGGCAAGGTGTCCTCTGAATTTAATGGATATTTCAGGCAATTCACAACACAGCAAAGGTGAACGTTTTCTCACCGTGATGATATCTTGCACTGCCACCTGGTGGAATCTTCCATGTTTATGTAAAGTACACGTGCAAGTATAAATAGTATAACGCTTTCGTAGCAGTAGTGTCCCCAAGCACAAGTGTCTGGTATAAACCTGAAGTCAGTGGCCAGTAAGTCAGTATCATGAGAAGTGGAGATCAGAGTGTGGATAACTCCTGCTATAAAAGATCACACATTTTGAAGGTGTTTGAATGAGCTATCTGTCTACAGCATAAAAGACACATCAGTAGGCTCACTGGTGTAACAGCTGTCTAAACTATATTGACCCACCCACTGACTTTGTAACATTCATGTACAGTGTAAATGCAGTATTAGATTTCTGTTTACAATGAAAGAAGGAATTGCAGCTGAGAGAAGTAAGTTGTGAATTGTTCCTAGATGAACCTGCAAGAGCTTTAATGCTATGGGAGGCACCTAGGGCAGTGCACACACTAGGAATTGCTTTGTTGTGTTAAGTTAATGTCTGTAGGATCACTTAGAGTAATCCCTGACACTTGTTTTAGGAGTTTGTGTAGTCCAGTTCAGGGTTGCAGGGGCTGTGGAATATCTCAACAGAAATAAGCAAGTCACACCCACACTTACCTGTATGGGGCCCATTTAAACTAGACAGCCTACCATGCATGTATGTATAATGGTAGGAGGAAAGCCAGGACATGTTTTGTATTTAGTATATTGCAATTCATTTTTCACATTCATACTCTCTGTAAAAATACAAATAAAAAAGGAAAATAAATGTAAACGTAGACTGTAGCTGTACAAAGCACTAATAAATTTGTGAATTTCCCTTCATGGTCAGTAAAGTTTTATCTAATCTATTTAGCATATCTATTTAAACTATCTATCATCAGCAACTTCTTACAGGCTGTAGCCATCTACTGTATGACATTAGCCAGACGTGAGACAGAAGCACTTCACAGCATTAAATTAGATGCATCTATGAGGCTGTTATTTTTGTCCTCATCTACATGCTTTTCTAATTTTTTTTATACCTGATGGGGTTAATGAGAAAACACTTGCAGTTAACCAGCTTTTGCAGATTTTATTTAAAGGAGATGGGCTGTCATGTGTCCAATGAATGTTTAGGTAAAGTGCCTTAAACGTGCTCTAGGCATGCAGTTAAAGCTGGAAAGGTTTGAGATATAAATAAAAGATAAGGGAGATGCCAGCAAATGTGCATTGTCATTACCTGGATCCCAGCGACCTTGAGAAAGAACACAGTTTCAGGACTCCCTGCTGTCTCCCAACACTTTAATGAGCACTGAAAGAAAGAGAAGTGAAGCAAGACCTTAATTGCTTGAACAGAAATCCTTGAAGGTCTTTCCTTCTCTGTTTGTAAGACCTACAAACTGGAGGTCATTGCAAGGCAGAGATTTCCCTGTGAATTTCCAGTTCACAGTTGATCAAACCATTTATTTTGGGAGGGCGCCCATTTGTGTCATGATTCTGGAGCAGCTCTCTCAGTAGAATTGAAATGTGATCATTTTTGTGAAGATATTCCAGCTGAGACTTTTTTTTTTTAGAGCTTCCAAATAAAATTTACTATCATTGTGTCAAAAGTGATGTGAAAAAAGAGGGTAATGAATTGATACAGATGTCTTTAATGTAAAATGGATACTTGCAGTTAGGTGATCACATATTTTTTTACTTCTTATTGTTTGGAAAATCCACTTCTTACAATTTAGACTTATGAATTTTAAAGCTAACAGTTGTTTGCGTTACTTCTTTGTAGGTGTATGATAAAGGTGTGCTAAGCTTTATTTTGTTAATGTTAATATTGTTAACACACACTAATCTTCCGCCCCAAGAAGAATGCAGTTCAGAGAATGTATGGAATAATTTGGTTTAATATAAACAAATAATTTTTACTCCATTGTGAAAAAAATCAATCTTAGCTGCTTCATAGTGATTTATAGATATCAGAGATATCATTATTTGGACATATTTAATTAATTGATGTATTTATTTCACAGCTGAAATACAGGCACGGTTAAGTGTCTTGCTTAGGGTTACAGGGAGAGTTTGAGATGGCAGGTGAAATGGCAGCCTTGATGATTTATAAAGCAAATATTAATTACAAACAGAATTAGTCAGAGATAACTCCAATATATAAGATCACCAACCATTCTACAAAAAAGAGAGGGGAGTTTCTAACAGAGTTCAGTTCATTGACTACAAGAGAAAAAGAGCAATTTCTCTTTAAGTTTCATCATTCTTATTATGAGTATAGACAAAAGTCTTATTAGATGCTTTCCTAGAAAATATGTTAGAATAAGATTTATAATGCTATTAACAGAAATCAGTACTGAAATTGGAACTAACGTTACAGAACAAAGAGAAATAGGTAAAATATTTAAGGGATACTATAAGATGGTCTGTATATTGGAATGTAATGAAAATATGTCTCTAACTAGAAATTACTTTTGATAAAATAAAATACCAAAACTGCAGCAATCAGTTACAGTATACCTGTACATGAGTTCTTTAGGCCTCTCTGAGATTTAGGATGCTATTAGAACTTTGCATAGAGGGAATGCTGTAGGCCATGCAAAACAGTTTAAAACTGCCTCTGATAAATTAGGTCAGTTGATGGTAGTCATGTTCTTGAAGATAGTCTTCTACTTAAAACAGTATGCCGAGTACTATTAACTGTTTTTCATAGGAAAAAATGACCTTTAAGAATATGGTTCCAACAGACCACATTCCACCAGCAACCGTTTGCAAGTACATTACATAAGCTGCTTCAAAAAATCAGCTGCTGAAGTGTACACACACTGCAGCCTACCAGCTCTGATGCTACTGGAATTAGCCAAACTGAAAATGCTAAAATGCATTAGAGTTCTTCGTCACTGTTGGATGTCGCTGCAGCTGACCAACTACCACAGCTCACTTGAAACTTGCCACGATCAATTCGAGTGTCGCCATGCTTCTACTAGGAATACGCAATTTCCGTATGCTCTGTTAGGCCAGGTTTATACTTCACACAATGTGACGCGTGCTCCTGTGGACGCTACTGCTACTTGTATTGTTTACAATAATTTCACAGAAGATTTCACCAGGTGGCAGTGCGAGATATCATCACGGTGAGAAAACATTCAGCTTCGCTGTGTTGTGAATTGCCTGAAACTTCCATTAAATTCTGAGGACACCTCGCCGTAATATCTCTGAAAAGGATGGATATTTAATGATTACATGTCATCAATAAAGGGATGGTCCCATTCCAGCAAGCATCGGGTACCAAGCAGAAACAGTTCCTAGACATGGCATCAGCTCATTACAATGTGAATACAAGCACACACATACACTAGCATTATTTTAGCATCACCAAATTCCCAAACCTTCATGTCTTTGGAAGGAAACCGGAGCACAATATGGAAACCCACCAGGAAAACATGCAAACTCCAGGCAGGGAACACTAGGGACAGGACTCCCTGCGAGGCAGCAGCGCTACTGCTCTGTCATGATGCCTCCCCACATGTGTAATTAGTATTAATAGTATTCATTATTTAAACGAAGTTAACAATTTATCTGTAAAATTTAATTAATGCATTTCATCATGAAAGTGATATCAAATATAAATATTAGGATTATAAACATGCAGAGAGCTGGAATATCATAAATTTAATGTGTTCTGTGTGGCGATTGCTGCTTGCCACTGCTGTCAGTTCAGGAGGAAGTCCCAGAAGCACGTAGTGATTAACAACTGGGTCGGTTTTAAGATGACATTCACAACAGTCTACTTTAATGATAAAATAAACTACGAGATTAAAATGTATATTTTGAGATTAAAGCTATCAGTTCAGGAGGAAGCCCCAGAAGCACATAGTGATAAAGATGACATTTACGACGGTCTACTTTAATGATAAAATAAACTACGAGATTAAAGTAGACATTTCGAGATTAAAGCTGAAATTTCCACTTTAATCACAAAATAGACCTTTTCACTGCGTCCCTAATTTTTTTCTCTGTTGCACAAATATGCTGCTGTACATTCTGATGTGGCTCTGAAGGTGCAAAAAAAAAAATTAAAGACTCCACAGAAGATGGGCAATATGCGATACTTGAATGTAAAAGCACCATGAATGCATTTCTATGTTGGTATTTTGCTTCACCACATTGAACCATTCATCAAACATTGAAGCATGCATGTTGATCCTCTAGAATCTGCAAATTGGCTTTCTGTCACAAGTTGATAGTAAACAGAGACTCTGACGTCACATTCCTGACTTGATAACACTGCACCTCCCAACTTTTTGCTGGTACTGCAACTCGCACACATGTCACGTTAATTTCTGAGCATATGCTCAGAGGACGTATCAAATGAATGCTGGGAATGCGTGGCAGCCATGGTGCATGCACGTACGCACTCTGAGCATAAAGTATAAACCAGCCCTTAGAACGAAGAAGCAAGTCAGTCGCCAAGTAAAGCTTCTATCGTAAGCAAGTACCAGGCCGGCAACATTCAAGTGTGACACCATTTACTGTATGTGTCTTTTTAAATTTTTTTTTTTTCCTGGCATAGGTTTAACAAGGGGATTTTACTTTTTTTTTTTTTATGATTTCATAGAAAGAACTGTCAAGTAAACACTAAAATAGTTTTTCTGGACTATAATCTACTGAATTTATGGTTTTGTATGTAATGTGGAATGTATTCAGTTCAGATAGTTTTAAACTAAACATTTGAGCTCTTGTGTGTTTTTGATAATAACTGGTTTAGCCATAAAGGGAAAAAGAAGGCAGCGATTTAGCATGTGGTTAAAGCATAATTAAATGTGGTTTAGTAACAAGGGGTGCAATTCATGGTAAAGTTATATAAATTATTCATTTACCTGGTTAAAATATTAGTTTATCATTTTTGTCATAGTGTGAATTCAGCAGATTATAAGCTTTAGATTATTAATTAGTTCATTAGGTTAACATAGGTTTGTTCATTAAAAGACAGTGCCAAGTATAACAAAAAGGTCATGTTTAGATTTATTATTTGAAAAAGAAGAAAATAACTGAACTCAGGTCACCTCCCTCAGTAAAAGCTATGGGATGCTACATTAGCAATGCAAAACAAAATTAGTGTTATCAGTTGTAAAAAAAATTTAACGATTTTTTTCAACTGTAGGGAGATGACGAAATCCCTTAAGCCCAGTTGCCACTTCCCTTCAAGTGACACTTTATGGAAAGTAGTATCAATAAGAGTGTCAATAAGTATCAGTATCGATAAGCAGTATTGATAAAATCCTAATTATACCCATCCCTAACAGTATGTACATTTTTAATTGTCAAACAATGGCAATCTTAGACAATCTAAATTATGAGATTAAATTTACTTTTGTAATGGATTTTTACATACATAGTCTTACAATTGTTTTTTTTATCCTTTCCTTAATTTCTCTTTGTGTTAAATTTGCATATTGCCTCATGCATATTTGCCCACCATATCTCCAGCAGCTGTCTTTAGCTAATTGGGGCAGTTCAATTAGGTTCTCAGGCCAGGCCAGCTTAGAGATATAATTTTAAAGCATGTCCAGAGTCTATCCCCATTCCTTCTCCTAGTCTTCCATGCCTGTTCCACCCACCATAGTTAGCACCTAGAGTGCATCCTAATTACTTTTCCAAACCACCTTCTCTAGCTCTTCTATATTTGGAGATGTATCAGCTCTATCTCAAGATCCTCCTGTATTGCTGAGCCCCTCACCCTATTAAAAAAAGAGAAAACAGGAACATCATTTAAGCTGATTGTACTCATGGTCTCATGGTACATGAACTCCTTCATCTTGGGCAGCTGCTCCTCACTAAAAGTCAGAGAGCAACCTAGTCTTTTCTAAGTGGAAACATGACTAATTCAGTGCTAATTGTTATTGTACTACTTAAGACTTAGCTACTAACTGCTGTAGCACACAACATACAGTACAGTAGATCATACTGTGATAAAACCTATAAAGCAATGGTAAAGATTAAATCTTCACATGTCCAAAGCAATACCAGACTTATTATTAATATAGTGAGCCATGATCTGCCTATGTTGTTCAGAAATTCATAAAATATAAAAATTATTATCTGATGCTTTATGTTATCATTATCATTCAGTCATGTAGATCTGTGTTTTTCATATTTGGGTTCTTGATGATGCTAACCATAGCACAAATCATAAAATTACAGTACTGAATTTAATTCTTCTTTCTAGATGCTTTTGATCTAAATAATAGAAGTACAATCATGGGGCAACAGACAGTGCTGCAGCATGACTCATCAGGTCCTTCTTTATGTGGACTGGAAATTGGTTACAGTACTCCAAGAAATCTTTTATTATGTCTGTGTATTGTGGGTTTAATGCTAATTACATTGCACACTTAAAAAAAGTACAGTTGTATGAGTTTGTTATTTGCATCTACAGTACTAGTAAGAGCACATGTTAATCTCTGACTTGCTACTTGATAATGTTTAAGAGGGTTTATCCTTTGTACTATCAACATAATCCAAATCCAAAGTGTGTCATATATCAGGATAGGCACATCAGTTCATTTCAGAACATTTAAAGCTGAAATCTCCTGAGAGCTATGCAGGATTATTTGGTCAATGTTTCAAAAAAATATTTTGTATCCAGGTTTTATTACTTTTACTGTCTGCTGTATATAGATCATTTTCCCCTCTTTTTGGCTCCCTTACCAGACCCAGTACAGTACTTTTTATTACTACATTGAGGCCTGGTCATTAAGGATTATAGTGGATAAAATGTGAGCTGTTTTGACATCAGTGCCATTGTGTTGCTGCCAGCAGAGCCAGCAATTCAGAGGAACATAAGGACACTGCAGTAATGATTAACACTGACAAATGTTTGGTCTGTACAAACGGTATTAGTTGTACTCTATGATATAGGAATGGTTTGAGCTGAAACATCAGAATGCAGTCCAAAGACCCATCAAATCACAATGAAATATTTTTCTTTGTTTGATAATCCTATTTCCAGTTGTTCAAACAGTTCTTATTATTGACAGTTAAATAACATCAGAGTGAATTATGGAAAAAATGTTTTTTGAAAACATGATAATTTTATTGCAATAGTCTCATTTTGTACATATATACAGTGTGTGTGTGGGTGTGTGGGTGTGTATACATATATATATATATATATATATATATATATATATATATATATATATATATATATATATATATATATATATATATATATATATACACATATATATATATAGTGAGATGTTCAGCCTGGACACAACCAAATGGACACCGACAGTTCATAAAACACACACTCTTTATTAAACTAGTGTCCCCAAACACAAGTCCCGCACACACAAAGTACTCCTGCACCACAACACCTTTCCTCGAGCCTTTTAACGTCCGTGGGCTGCCGACTGTAGGAAGGCGGTCCTTTTTATATACACCCGGATGTGCTCCAGGTGCTTGATGACGTTCTTCCGGTGGCACTTCCTAGTCCAAGTGTCGCTGGAAGGACCTTCCCCCACCTTCCCAGGTGTGGTGGAAGTGCAGATCTCCCGGGCTTTATGAGACTTGGGGCACCCCCTGGCAGTAGCCACGGGCCCCCATGGGTTTGTGCCTCCTTGCTCCGTCCCTGTGGTCCCCTGCTTATCCAGGACGGTTGCCCCCTCGCGGCCTGGGGAACGTACAGACTGCCTCCAAGTCCTTCCTGGCGTCCTGGTTGGGTCTGGCACCCAGCCTCCTGCCACTATATATATATACACAGTACACCCCCAAAATTCGCAGGGGTTACATTCCTAGAGCACCTGCGAATTGTGAAAAACCGCGAATTATGGATGTGGCTAAAAATAATGCCTGTTGTTATAGTTCAAACCAAGAGTTCCCAAACTTTTTTCAGCCGCAGACCCCTTTACCAAAAACTTTTAAAACTGTCGACCCCCTAGTCATTTACTTAAATTAATAAATTTGTACAGTACTCAATATTAAATATTTTACTAGATATCAAACTTTTCATTTTAATCACTTATAATTAATGATTGAAAAAGATAAAAGGACTAATGAATATGGCATTATCGTGTGCAACATTTAATATCGAAACCTGCACTAACGAAAATTAAAGCAAAAAAATACGAGCAGAGTTTTTTTACATTTTTGACATTTATGAAATAAATATGTAAATTCAAAATAAGTACAAATACTGTATTGAAATCACTATATTAAATATAAAAATGAAGTGACTTGCAATGTTTTTTAATGTCCGCACTTGCTTTGATACATTCGATAAGACAATGCTCAGACATGTTTGTGCTAAATGTATTTTCATGCATTCTTACGTGCGACTCTTTTAATGAAACATTTTACCTTTTCGCTCGCAAGTTTGGTATGTAATGTGTTTTTATCAAAAAAGTGTTTTATTTTAATTATTTTACTTCTTAATTAGGTACCTATTGGAATCATAGATATTTTGAAGTAACAAACACAAACAAATAAGCAGTAGTAAGGGGGTCTATTTTTTCTGTCATCGACCCCCAAATTTTTTTATTGAAACTATCGACCCCTAGAAAGTTCAAATCGACCCCAGGGGGTCGATATTGACCACTTTGGGAACTCTTGGTTTAAACCCTAAATATGCCCCCAAAACACTTTAATTTCATTTCAACCTCAGCTTAATACATTACCTAAAAAAAGAATGTAAAGGTAAACCTGTATACTGTACAGTACTGTACTGATATGTCACCTGCAGTACTAGAATGTAAAATACCGATGTTACCGCTATATGTACTGTAATTCATGCAAGCGCGTTTTCATTGCAAGAAGCCTTAGAAGGTGTAGGGCGTTTCGGCAGCGTCTTGGGGCTATAACCCTTAAACTGCCACATACTTGGGGGTTAATGCATCTCTGTTAGCCAAATACTTTTTTGCTGTACTTTTTAAGTAAATGTCACAATTCACAAAGAAAAAGGGAAATTTTATTGGAACACTTTTTTTTCATGCAAAGAGCATCACAATTATTGCAACACTGATCATTTTACACACTGCTAATGAACTGTAAAAGCTATTTAAAAAACTATTGGAACAATATGTACAAGGTGCAACTGATGCCATTGATGAAATTCAGTAAATTACTGAGCCAACTGCGCTTGAACTGGTTGCACGCAAGCACACAAAGGTAAATGCTGATACTTGTAGGCTAGTCTAGTGCAGCAGCTCAGTCCCAGAGACAATGAGGCTACAGTGCTGCAGGGGCCGGCAGTGGTCATGAGCTGGCTGCTCAACGAATGTACGGCACTGACTGATCAGCTCCGGAGTGCTGGTAAATTGCATTGGGAACCGACAATAGCTGGTTGCGGCATTCAATGAATGTACTTCGCCAAATATACTCGGCTGCTACGTGCTTTCAAATGACACTGAGCAACGACTGTAGCTGGTTGCGGCGATCTAAGGATTAAGAAGCATAAAAAGGAAAACACAAGAACACTCAGCTGGAGATGCGTCACAGGGCAGCAGTCAATCAGCAGCAAGGAGAAATGAATAACGCTGTAGCGGTCTGGTGCCACTAAGATTCACACCGTCGAGAAGACGGTGATTTATTTATTTTTATGGTGGAGATTCCAGGAACGCACCCAGCCTTGACCCGACCCACACGCATTCACAAACAGAGACAAAAACAAACAAACCGGTAATCAAACAGCAAATAAAGAATGTAATCAAAACAAATAAAAACAACAATACCCCCCCCCCCCCCCCCCATTCCCCTTATGGAGATTATACAAATGTAAAGAATTATTATTATTACATTAAATATAACAAAGCACCAACAAAACACACACAGTAAAGTCCATGAAAAATGGCAACGGATGAAATGTAATGATGAAAATAGATAGTCCAGAGATCCGCACGTTGAATGAGAATGTAAAGATAGCCCTACCGGTAGTTCCTGAAATGGTGAAGACGGGTGGACAGGTTCAAGAGCGCTCCTTTCTTCACAAAATGGCAATGAATCCACTTACTGTCCTCATGTGCACAGACAGATGGCAGACAATCCAGACCCCAACCACGAAACGATCCAAGACAAAACGAATAAGTACAGGTAACCTAACAGAAGGCAGGCAGAGAGACAGGAACTTGAAACACAAATTACAAAAACTTTTTTTTTCTTTTGGTCATCGGCCCCCTTTTTAAAAGCTGTGCTGACATCTTTTGACCCCAACAGCTGCTGCACCCTCAGCAGAAGACCAATCAGAGTCACTGCAGGGAGTGCTGGGAGTTACAGTTTCAAATTCTAGTAGAGTACAACACTCTTGGATTGGCTACTTTTACCATCCCAAGCCGCATTTTCCTTTACGGTTGCTTCCTGTTCTCTCTACAGTGCAGTATTGCCACGAAAAAAGCCATAAAAAATAGGGGAAACTGCAAATATCCTCCACTAACAGTTGTTACTTAGGTTCTAAGGAAAAGTCTGCGAACGACTGAGGCTGCGAACCCTGAACTGCGTCTTCACGGGGGTCTGCTGTACTGTATATAGCACAGTCCATACAGCAACACAACACAGACATCTCATCCAAATGGGTGGATACTCAGTGTCACATGGATGCAAGCCTCACCTAGATTAAGTAATTAGTGGATATTACAGTAATCCCTCCTCCATCGCGGGGGTTGCGTTCCAGAACCCCCCACGAAAGGTGAAAATCCGCGAAGTAGAAACCATATGTTTATATGGTTATTTTTATATTGTCATGCTTGGGTCACAGATTTGCACAGAAACACAGGAAGTTGTAGAGAGACAGGAACTTTATTCAAACACTGCAAACAAACATTTGTCTCTTTTTCAAAAGTTTAAACTGTGCTCCATGACAAGACAGAGATGACAGTTCCGTCTCACAATTAAAAGAATGCAAACATATCTTCCTCTTCAAAGGACTGCGCGTCAGGAGCAGATAATGTCAGAAAGAGAGCGAGAAAAGCATACAAATCAATAGGGCTGTTTGGCTTTTAAGTATGCGAAGCACCGCGGCACAAAGCTGTTGAAGGCGGCAGCTCACACCCCCTCTGTCAGGAGCAGAGAAAGAGAGAGAGAGAGAGACAGAGAAAAACAAACAATCAGAAATCAATACGTGCCCTTCGAGCTTTTAAGTATGCGAAGCACTGTGCAGCATGTCGCTTCACGAAGCAGCTGCACAGAAGGGAGCAACGTGAAGATAATCTTTCAGCATTTTTAGACAAGCGCCCATATCGTCTAGGTGTGCGAACAGCCCCCCTGCTCAATCTCCCTACGTCAGGATCAGAGAATGTCAGCGCAAGAGAGAGAGAGAGAAAAGTAAGTTGAGTAGCTTCTCAGCCATCTGCCAATAGCATCCCTTGTATGAAATCAACTGGGCAAACTAACTGAGGAAGCATGTACCAGAAATTAAAAGACCCATTGTCCGCAGAAATCCGCGAACCAGCAAAAAATCCGCGATACATATTTTAATATGCTTACATGTAAAATCCGCTATAGAGTGAAGCCGCGAAAGGCGAAGCGCGATATAGCGAGGGATTACTGTATACAAATTTATAAAAATGTCAGCATCTTGTTTTATTTTCTAAAATTATCATTTAGTATTTGTTTTGTCTTGGTAGAGTAATATGTTGCTCTACTTTCCTCTATTGTATTATTAATAAGTAGCCTTTGTCAGAATGCCTAATCCCACAGATTTACCACTGTTTATAAGGTATTATAGTATATAACTTATCCCCACCTTCCCTTCTATATCTGTAACCTCAGGCAATTAGATATAGTAAAAAGACAAGCAGGAGTTAAGTTACACATAAAATAATTTGTTATTGATTATATTCATAAATAATAACAATATGCAAAGTACATTTGAATATTGGCAACCATACATCCATCCATCCATCCATTTTCCAACCTGCTGAATCCGAACACAGGGTCACGGGGGTCTGCTGGAGCCAATCCCAGCCAACACAGGGCACAAGGCAGGAAACAATTCTGGGCAGGGTGCCAACCCACCGCAGGACACACACAAACACACCCACACACCAAGCACACACTAGGGCCAATTTAGAATCGCCAATCCACCTAACCTGCATGTCTTTGGAATGTGGGAGGAAACCGGAGCGCCCGGAGGAAACCCACGCAGACACGGGGAGAACATGCAAACTCCACGCAGGGAGGACCCGGGAATCGAACCCAGGTCCCCAGATCTCCCAACTGCAAGGCAGCAGCGCTACCCACTGCGCCACCGTGCCACCCTGGCAACCATACAACCTGATTAAATGGTGATGTGTAGTTTTAGGCCGCACACATACTTGTTAGTTATTTAAAAATGTCTATAGTTAAAGCATCATTCAGCTTTCTTCAGAACAGGCTGCATTGCCTGCCTCAATATGGCTGCCGAATTGTGCTCTCCATTGTGTTGTCTTCTTCAGTTCATGGTGTGATGGTCTTCATCAGTTTGTTAAGAGAGAGATAATGTGGTTGAGCAAGCAGATTTATAGATTCTCTGTCCAACCCCTACAGCCAATAGGACATCATGGTACTTAAAAGCTTCTGATCCAGGCCAATTCCAAACAGCCATACTTCAGACCAATGGGGGAATACAACATCTTAAAACCTGCCAACCCCAAGACCATATGTCTTTATGGCTTTCTTGTGGGGGTTGAAAGACTTTACCAGAGAAACAGTCACCAAACTGGCTTAAGGCACATCCTCCCCCAACTCTATCGTAAAATTCAAAGAGACCCATTCCTGGGTTAAACATGAATGTTTCTCACTAATGTAACATTGCTTTGCCTAAATTACAAATAAAGACATACAAAATATTTATCAACTTATATGCAAAATCTTACATCACAACAGTATTCATGTTGTTTTCATTTTATCTTCACTGGTGATATTCATTTTTGGTGTAACTGTATTTTCTAAGGGGCCCTTCCTGTAGAAGGTTATCCATTGCACATCAACCAATTTCTGATTTAGGAGATCTAATTTATAGATCCGTGTCTGTTGAAGTTCCAAGTCTGAACCCTAAATAATGAAAGACCCATTTCTGGTAAAAGAAGTAAAAGCCTTTAAGGAAACAATAGAACAAAAGAGTGATGCTTCAACCTAAGGCTTGTTTTAACTTCATTTCCATGTGTGCTTACACTTGCTATGTATTTAATGAAGTTATTTGTCTTCACTCCTAAGTTAAAACTGCAAATTTCCTTTTTTTTCTGAAACATTTCTAAAATTCTATTTTCATGATTTCTACTGGTAGTACAACACATTATCTGAGGTAATTAATCCAAACAGGTTGTTCAGCTACACATTTTTCCTATTGGTAAACAGACATTTAGATGATCAACTTTCGGATGGAAACTCATGTTTAAATTCCTGAAATTTGTTACTTTTCCAGATTTGTGTTTTAGCCCTTTTCCAAACTACATCTGTCAACTTCCACATTCTTAATTCATAAGAAGCTGAAAAAGTGCTACCCTTTCGTGGTAATTCCTTGGCAAAATGTTTTTTTATCATATTTGCAGCCTTCCTGAATTAACGCAAATTAATGTAAGCAACTGTTTCATTTGTGGTGTCTTACTGGTGCAGTGCATAGCTCAGCTGCCTTACAGTTCAAGCATCACAGGTTCATCTCCCAGCCTGAAAGGCAGTCTCTGTGTAATTTTCCTCCTGTATCTGTGTGGATTTTTTTCCAGGTATATTCCAATGTTTTAGTTTAATAGGTGACTGATTTGGTACAGTGTAAGAATGTATGAGAACGAACAGTGATGGATTGGAGCCTTTTTTTGGGTGTGTTATCATTTGACCCATTTGCGTCTGGTCCTTTGTGACTATGAATTGGATGAACATACGAGGACATGTAGCCAACTGACAATTTTCCTCTTAGATGATGTGCTTTTGCTCCCCATGACATTGAAGTTAGAAGACCAATTTAGGTAAGACAAAATGCCTTTGCTCCTCATGACCCTGAACGGGATAAATAGGTTAGACAATGGATGAATGGATATACAATTTTAGCTAAAACAAAATGCCTTTATTTCTGTAAGTCATCAACGTAGTACAGTGATCCCTTGCTATATCGCGCTTCGCCTTTCGCGGCTTCACTCTATTGCGGATTTTATATGTAAGCATATTTAAATATATATCGCGGATTTTTTGCTGGTTCGCGGATTTCTGAGGACAATGGGTCTTTTAATTTCTGGTACATGCTTCCTCAGTTGGTTTGCCCAGTTGATTTCATACAAGGGACGCTATTGGCAGATGGCTGGGAAGCTACCCAACTTAATTTTCTCTCTCTCTCTCTTGCGCTGACTTTCTCTGATCCTGACGTAGGGGGTGTGAGCAGGGGGGCTGTTCGCACACCTAGACGATACGGACGCTCGTCTAAAAATGCTGAAAAATTATCTTCACGTTGCTACCTTCTGTGCAGCTGCTTCCTGAAGCGACATGCTGCACGGTGCTTCGCATACTTAAAAGCTCGAAGGGCACATATTGATTTTTGACTGTTTGTTTTTCTCTGTCTCTCTCTCTCTCTCTCTCTCCCTGCTCCTGACGGAGGGGGTGTGAGCTGCCGCCTTCAACACCTTTGTACCGGCGGTGCTTCGCATACTTAAAAGCCAAACAGCCCTATTGATTTGTTTGCTTTCCTTTGTCTTTATGACAGTCTGTGCTCCTGACGCGCACTCCTTTGAAGAGGAAGATATGTTTGCATTCTTTTAATTGTGAGACAGAACTGTCATCTCTGTCTTGTCATGGAGCACAGTTTAAAATGTTTGTTTGCAGTGTTTGAATAACGTTCCTGTCTCTCTACAACCTCCTGTGTTTCTGCGCAAATCTGTGACCCAAGCATGACAATATAAAAATAACCATATAAACATATGGTTTCTACTTCATGGATTTTCTTATTTCGCGGGTGGCTCTGGAACGCAACCCCCGCGATGGAGGAGAGATTACTGTATAGCAGAAGGGTTTTTGATAAACCCACAAAACTGTTAAAACCATGTATCATGTTGAGTGCAAGTGCATCAGTGATATTACCTTCATAGTCCAAAGCCAGGGTAGTCCGTGTTACTAAGGAATTTCTCCTTTAGCATGAAAGGTTAACAAACAAATTCACGTTTCTGAGAGGGACATGTACTCACAACACACAAGTTTCATGTTTGTCTGAGTCTGCCACAAAGGCAGCGCCACACGCAGCATTAGTCAAGTGGTGAATGAGTGTCTGAAGTACAAACTCCTTTACACACAACACTGTGGGTACCTGAAACAGACCACTGTGTTGTGTAGTTGAAGTAGAAACCTTGAGAACCTTAAAAAATATCTGGGTGAGATCCAGATACAGCTTAGCTATTAGCAAAGTAAATGAGCTTGATGGCCTGAATATCTCCTCTCATTTGTAAAGCATTTAATGCTCTTAAATTTGTGATTTCCACTTTTAATGATCATGATAGATACACAAAGCTGATCAGGTAAACAAATCACTACATTACATATGTTATTCATGTTATAGTACTGTGCAGCTCAAGTAAACTAACATGTAAAATACCACATTTACTCTAGTAGCTTCTGATTATGATGCAGGTCACTGCTCTGGCCCATTTTTTTAAACTTATTGTAAGATTTATAATTTAGCAAAATTTGAATTTACTATAATAAAAATTAACTTGTATATTACCCCTTCTTTATGAATGCTGTTTAAAATATTGTACAAAAAAATTACAGAACAAGATGACTCAGTGTACTGCATGCACATAATTGTAGATAGAATTACTGAAGTGTTCAGGGAAAAAAGATTTGTTTCTTTTCTCTTGATTTTAGAGTTTTAATCTCATAGTTCAATTGCACTGAAAATTTCCATCAATTTCCACAAATACCTCCTTTGCGGTGTTCCTCAGGAACCTCCAGAGATGAATGCTCATCTTTCTGCTTTCCCTTTAGTTTTCCTTGACTGTGTGGACAGACACAGTTTTAATTGTAAGATAAATTTGGCTGATTCCACTAACATTTTCGTTCTGTTAGCAACATGAGGAATACAACTTACAGGCATTTTCAACTTGACATTTCTGAACCACGAAAGTTAATGACAGTTAACCTGAAGAACTATTTAGTTAAGTATTTGTGAATGTTTTTGCACCCTGTCGCATACTCCCTAATGACTAATAATTTTCAGTGTGTTAAAATGATTATTATTTTCCACAACTGACATGAAATATGGTGACAAGCATCCATAATTTGCTCAATATTCTCAATTTGCTAATTCTTGCACTGGGGTCTTAGTTGAACTTGCAGGGATGCCAGACCATTGCAAGGTATTACTGATATAAATTGGAGGCACAACTTAACTTACCCTAATGTTTTTTGGAGATTTGAGAGGAAACTCAACGACATCCTGAAAAAAACATAACTGGGTTTGAATCCCACCTCCCTAGAGCTTGCGATAGCAGAATGGTATGCTTTTTATCCATTTTTAACCCATTTATTTGTTCAGGGTTCCTAGGAGATGGTGTTTATTCTGGCAACAGTTGGCACATTCCTGAGTTGACCTTACCTGTACACATTTTGTTTGTGGGAGAAATCTAAACCACCATAGACAACTAGGATGGAAAAGAATATGGAATCTCCACAAAGGCAATGCCCAGGCTAGGATTAAAAACCAGGATAGTGTAGCTGTAAAGCAGCACCAGCACAGTCACTTATAATAAATTTACAAATAGTATGGTATACAGGCGTATACTTTCAATACTCAACTTGATATTATTTTGGAAAAATTAGGTCAGTAGCATTGACAAGTCTTGTTGGAATGATTGGCCTATTCTTATCAAAATTGTTTCGATGTCCTAACATCAGACATAGAATAGTTGCTAACTGTGATACACATTCTAGGTGTTGAAAAAAATCACAGTTTAAAAGAAAATAAAGACTTTTGCAAAAAAAAATATATATAGCCATGCAGTCCAATAATAAAGTGGTTAATATCTTGTTAATTTTGCCTGTGTACAAAGTCAATAGCAGAAGAGCTCCTAGATTATTATTTGAACTGCAAGATGTTAACTTTGTGCTTACAGGGTCACCTTGCTATAATTAGCTTACTCGCCAGTAGCGCTGGCTCTATATCCTTTCTGCCTCACTGACACTGTGTGACTCTCTGGTATTGTAGACACTGACAGATATTAATGGTTTTCAACACGTCAAAATGAAAAACACTGCAATAAAATCTGCACCCTCTGGAGTCTATTCAATACAAAGCAGCAAATATACACAGTGCTCTCCCTTATTCTTAACACTCAATACAAAGTGAGCCTCTTTTGGCAATGAATGGAGGCGGCCAGGCTATGTTTTTTTTTTTTGGTTATATCTGTAAGGAGGTGTTAAGGTTGTAACATGATAGCTTTGTATGATAACGCAAATGTGTCATGCCCACTCTCTCAGCTCTTAAGAAGCTTTGCACATGCGCAGATTTCCAGTGGACAGTACATTTAGAGATATAAGATATTTTGTGACTAAAGCATTATCTGTTGTGTGAAGCGTCCTTATTTATTGTTTTATGGATTGGATTATGGATAGTGTAAATATTGCAGCCTACTTCTATGGCTCATTCTGGCTGAGAAAAATCAATAGTATAGTAATAATATTTGCTATTATTAGATGGAGAATTTTTAATAACAACTAGCATTTGCTATGACAAATTGTGTTTACCCCAAGACAATTAATTCTTTTCAATGAAATTTGATCTGAAGTGAGGCTAGGAGGAGGTGCTAGGCCAGTGATTCCCAATATCAGTCCCAGGAGGACACTATGGATGCTAATTTTCATTTCAATCAATTTCTTAATCAGAGGCCAATTTGTGCATTTAATTGATCTTTTTCATTAGGCAGCTTGTTTCTGCTCTCAGTAAATTGTATCAGAAAGACCTAGTAAAGATAGCTATGTGGGCTTTATACATGAAAGAAAATTTGTTGTAATGATCTTATCCGATAGGTTTTTGTTCACTTACTGTAGTTTTTCTTCCATTTTTAAAACAACCACCATTCTCATAATTACAATAATTACTGAATTAAGTCTCTTTTGTAGTCTACACAATTTATTTTTGGGCATGCTTACTTAAATTGCAGCATTACAGTTTGTTAAATTGTAACAAACAAGAATGAGTCTATAATAATAACTTTACAAAAAAATGAAAGTAAACAAAATGTTGCTGTTTGCTGTAGTAAAAACCAGTTGATGCAGTTTTACATCAGTGATGAGTCTGTGAGCTCCAGCCAAGTACAACACATTTACAGCTGTTTAGCATAGGGCAGTTTGGAAGTGATTGCTAAGGGGACAGCCAGGATGTGATTATTTGTCTTTTCATTTGGTAGGTTCTGTTGTGTACCCTTTATTTTTGTATTCAAAATAATAACACCATTTTTGAGATATTGATTCCTTGGCGTTTGTACTGGATATGAAGAGGTGCCATTTTTATAGCTTTTTAGATTCTCTAAAGTCATGTTAAAGGTAATGTAAATGGCAATATAATGTCTAATAATTCACTTTTAACTACTGGTACACTAAGCTAAAGTAAAACTATGTTTGCCATTTAAGGTTTAAGAAGAGCTGACATACCAGGAGGTTTATTATGAGTTGTTTAATGAATGATAAAATTTCTCATGCCTTTAATCTCAGCATTTTTAATTCCAACATGTATATACAGTCATATGAAAACATTTGGGAACCCCTCTTAATTCTTTGGGTTTTTGTTTATCATTGGCTGAGCTTTCAAAGTAGCAACTTCCTTTTAATATATGACATGCCTTATGGAAACAGTAGTATTTCGGCAGTGACATTAAATTTATTGGATTAACAGAAAATATGCAATATGTATCATAACAAAATTAGACAGGTGCATAAATTTGGGCAGCCCAACAGAGATATTACATCAATACTTAGTTGAGCCTCCTTTTGCAAATATAACAGCCTCCAGACGGCTCCTATAGCATGTGATGAGTGTCTGTATTCTGGATGGAGGTATTTTTGACCATTCTTCCATACAAAATCTGTCCAGTTCAGTGAGATTTGATGGCTGCTAAGCATGGACAGCCTGCTTCAAATCGTCCCATAGATTTTCGATGATATTCAAGTCAGGGGACTGTGACAGCCATTCCAGAACATTGTACTTCTCCCTCTGCAACTATGCCTGTGGCCTTCCATTTCCTGATTACATTCCTTACGGTTGAAACTGACAGTTTAAACCTCTGAGATAGCTTTTTGTAGCCTTCTCCTAAACCATGATACTGAACAATCTTTGTTTTCAGATCTTTTGAGAGTTGCTTTGAGGATCCCGTCCTGTCTCTCTTCATAGGAGAGTCAAAGGGAAGCACAACTTGCAATTGACCACCTTAAATACCTTTCCTCATGATTGGACACACCTGTCTATGAAGTTCAAGGCTTAATGAGTTATCCAACCAATTTGGTGTTGCAAGTAATCAGTATTGAGCAGTTACATGCATTCAAATCAGCAAAATTACAAGGGGACCCAAATTTTTACACAGCCAGTTTTTCACATTTGATTTAATTTCATACAACTAAATACTGCTTCACTAAAAATCTTTGTTCAGAAAACACCCCAGTACTCAGATGTTACTAGGAAATGAGACATACCACTGTTATCTTTTTTGTTGAAAGTAGAGTAAATTATTTTGTAGGCTGAGGGGGGGTTCCCAAACTTTTTCATATGACTGTATATTAAGGTGTTATACAATAAATGAATATCCTTTTGTAAATGACAATAATTAGTGCTTCATTTTGAATAGTATATCATGCATTCTAAATAATTTTGCAATTGCTTTGTTATAGTTTAAGAAGGACTCTATAAAGCTATGTTAACTTGTGTTGTTTATTAGTATAAATATAATATAATAATAATATAACATTCTCACACCTGCTTATTCCAGTTCAAGATAGCTGGCTGTGGAGCCTATCCCAGTAGTGCTGGGTTCAAGGTGAAAATCAGCCTTGGCTGAGGTGCCCGTCCTACACAGATCATGCTCGTGTTAACCCCCTCTTTCACATGGGGCCACTTATAAATGAACAGTTAACCTCACTTGTGTATCTTGGCAGCAAAATCAGTGTACCTGGGGACTGTGACAGGGTGTAAGCTGCTGTGTGAGGCAGCATCTGTAAGCATTGTGCCATTATGCTCCACATTAATACAGAGCATGTGTAGAATTAATGAACAACATTAATTAAGAGCATTGCATTCTTTTATAATTCAATTAATGCTTACTCACTGTTAATGAACCTACTAAACCTTCTATTAGATAGATCTTGGGGTTTCAAGAAAGACTGGAAGGAATTCATAGCACTAATTTTTACACTCACAATAACTTGTCTGCTTAACATTTAGTTCCTCTTTATACTTTCAACAAAATATAAAATTCTCATACCCAGCTAATCCAATTTAGGGCCATAGGGTGCTGGTGCCTATCCCATTAGATGCCACTATGTACATTTTGCCAGTCCCTCACTGGGCCTATGTATACACATTTACCTCGTCTGCATGTCTTTGAGAATGTGGGAGGGAAAATCAGGCAGACACAGAATGGGCAGACTGTATAAAAACAACAACCGTGGTACAGATTCAGTCCCATAATGCTGAATTCAAGAGGACGTAGTGCTAAAAGCTGCGATCAGTGGACAATATATAGTCATTTTGACTAGTATGGAGTGCTGAGCAGATTCCAACATAGGGTTTTAAATCCTGACATACTGGCATTTTTTTTTGTAACTTCCAGGTTTCAGACTGGTGCTTTATCAGGTATGCATTGCATAATAGGTAGTTATATTCTGTTCTTGAATGCCGGTAGCAGCCTTTCAAGGATAGTCTTTATTTGTCATGCATACTGGAAAGCTACCATTTCTCTATGAATTCTAAGTCTAAAAGACCATCCAGCCCCATCTGGCCATTCTAGAGCACTTACTGTAAATAAGATGAAGTAATTCAACATTATCTGAGTATGGTGAAAAGTGGAAGGTTTCATCACAGCAACAGTGTTTTTTTAACCCTTTTCAGCCTCAAAGAATACTGCAGAGTACTTTGTCCACTTGGCATTAAAAAGAGAAAACAAAGTCATACAAAAAAATTGTATATGAGTAATTATGACTAATAGTTGTACGGCATGAAAAAAGTCATACACTGCTGCAAATAGATGCATACCAAGTTCTCATGGAGTGGTGTCTATCCTGGCAGGACTGTGTATAAGGCAGAATACAGCTCTGAACAGGGCAGCAGTCTATTGCAGGGTCCACATATACATACACCCACGATTGACCAATTAGAATAGCCTGTCCCAGAGGAGGCCGTCACAGACACAGGGATACATGCCCTATATTTGTGTGTGCTTATTCTAATATTAGAAACATAAGAAGTTTAACAGAACAGATGAGTCTATTTAGGGAAACATTTTGTTGCTTCTTTCTACGTTCATTTTAGTGCTGCTTTAAGCTTTGTGTGACAGTAACCAGAACTGCACCCAGGATTGTGCTTTGTAATGTGAGCAGAAACTCCCTTTACTTTTATTCCATAACTTGTATGCCATGTTGCAACCTAACATTTTTAAAAAGTTTTTTCTTTGCTCTAGCATATTGCTTAGAAGATGATTATATTATGTTACCATTATGTTACCATTACAATTAAATCTTTTATGTGGGTCACTGTCTCTCTTTTTTTCTTTTTTTTGAGGTTTCTTCTATGTTTCTGTTGATATCTCCTTCCTCATTAGTCATGGATTGAAATTCTAACTCATTTCATGTATTTGTGAAGTTTTTTGAATTTCACAATCTATACGTGACGTTTTCCTTTAGGTATAGCAATCTTACACCCACATTCCACAGATTTGTTATTTTGGTTCATGACTCTAAATTGACTCAGTACGAGTGAATGAACCCTCTGGATGCCTTCTGTCCTTTCTTGCCTTGTAGTCGATGCTACTGGGATAGGTCCTAGGTGCCTGTTACCCTTATGTGGAAGAAGTTGGGTAAGGTAATGCAAAAGTAAAATTAATTTAATTGAAATCATTATTTTGCATTAGGAAAAGTGATGGTGCTATAGCAGATACCTGAAGGGCACCACTAATACCAGTCAGTGTTTCTCTGGAAAAATTAGGACAACAGCATTGATAAGCTTTGCTGGCCTTAAGGACCTGGGGCCTCATGTATAAACGGTGCGTACGCACAGAAATGTTGCGTACGAACATTTCCACGCTCATATCGCAATGTATAAAACCTAAATTTGGCGTAAAGCCACGCACTTTTCCACGGTACCTCATGCCATGGCGTACGCAATTTCTCCGCTCGATTTTGCAGACTGGCAGCACCCAACGTCAAAGCAGTGCTACTGTTCCTGTGTGGTCACCCTTTCTTTCTTAGATCCACATTCCTGATGCGGCTTTATAAATACACTGAAACTAACTGCATATTGTTTATTAGTGTAATGCATCTGATTGTAATTAACCTGCAGCAATATAATGGTCCAGGGAATAGCCATAGTATTCCAAATACCATAACTGCTTTAGTGTTGTTACTCTCAATGCATCTTCTTCTTCTTTCAGCTGCTCCCGTTAAGGGTTGCCACAGCAGATCATCTTTTTCCATATTAGTCTCACTGCACCACTCGGAGTATTTATATCACTGTATCTGAGTGGGGAATCACAGCAGCAGCTGATCGGAAAGAGAATTATCGGTATACAGCATGAAGCAGACGCTGCCTCAGCCATGGCAAAATGTTTCAGAGACTTTCCTGTACGGACTTCGCGGTTTAGAAAAGGTTTCATCCCAAGAACTATAAACGCACTAAATCAGTCCATCAAGTGCTCCTTGTAGAACTGTTCGGACTTATAAGTACAATCACCTCACTGTAAACTTGGGATACAGTTATAATATTGCACAACCTGCGCCACTTTATAAAGCGCATATTTACATATGATGACGATATCATTTTTAAGATGAAATGCAGCAAAATATGTTGATTATATTATACAGATAAAACTTTAACTTCATTTAAATAATCTGTATTGTTAATAATTAAACATGTGAGGACACAGTACTGCAGCGCTACCTAGTTCATGGATTGTTCCTGCATTGCGTTGTATTCTTGCTCGTGCTGACGCGACACTGGAAGGATAGACGGATAGAATAATTAAACATGTACTACGAAGATATTTCAATGTTCCTTAAAAGTTTTGAAGAATTGGCGTTCTAAGCTTACAGATGGCTTCACGTCTATTACAGAGCTGATTGTGTGGCAATTGGGTATTTGGAGAAAGAAAAGTAAGGACAGGAATTGGAGGTTAGTACGTTTGAAAGAGACAGTACTGCTGCAATAAATTATTTCATCAAAGGTCGCGCATGGCGCAGCAAGCCTGTTGCGTGAGACATGAACAAGCACTGCGCCACCGTGTTCCCATGTTTAATAACATGCTTTAACTCCTATCATCATGAAAAGATATCACGTATAATAAAGTATCTATCTATCTATCTATCTATCTACATCTCAGTATTTTAATTATTCAGAGAGCTGTAATATCACGAATGTAATGGATTTTGTGTCCTGTCGGAGAAAAAGAAAGCCCATTTAAGAAGCAGGTAGTGATTCACACACAGAGCACATAGAAGATCAAATGCAGAACAAAGCATTTATTGTGCTACTTTAGTTACAATGGGATTTGAGAAACTAGTAAATTAAACGATTTTAAGATGAAGTTTATGATGTTCTACTTTAATGGCAAAATAAACTATGTGATTAAAGTGGAAATTTCGAGGTTAAAGTTGACATTTCGTGCTTTTTTTCCCACTGTGCGCCTATTTTTTTTTGTCTGTACCCTAATAAGCTTTCATATGACACTCAGACGGTGGGCTATGACTTGCCTTTTCACGGCGACTTTGATATGTGATTTCTTTTTTATTTTGGGCACTGTGCGACTTTGTGAACTTGAGCTTTCGAGTTTCTCAGACACTCTGTCACTCGATCAACTTCATTTTGTTGATTATACCACTGTTTAAACCAACAAATAGTACGTTTTTCCTTTGCCTCCATTTGGTATTCGCTGAAATTCTTATATTTTCCCCCGTGCTTTTCCCATTGTCTTTTCACAGAAGGCTGAGCTTAAGGGCTATTTATATTGATTTGCATATTCAAAGAGGCATAATTCTGGGAGGAGTTGGGGCGGGACAGAAGGCGCGTGCACGTGCGTTACTTTTCACGCTGATCGGAATTTATGTAGTGGAAGAACATGGAAGTTTGCATATGTACAGATTCCTGCATCTGGATTTTTCTGTGCATACGCACATTCCTGCTTTTGTGCTTACGCCATGTTATAGTGTGAGTTCTACGCACGGCGTTATGCATGAGGCTCCTGTTCTTGTCAAAATTGTTCTAAATTCTAATAAAACCACCAAGAAAAATTATTCACGTTTTATTAACAGTTTTTGAACTTCCAAACTTTAATGTGGCTTATAGTGAAATGTTGCATGTTATTATAGTGTCCTACAACATATCAATTGTGTCATGTTAAAGGCTTTTTAATAATGTCATTTGTATAATTGCATTTTCTTCAGAAAAGCATTCACATATTCAGTGTTTCCCTCTGAAATATGTCACCCATTTAAATAAAAGCAGCTTCAAGTGATGACCAAATAATTGCAGTCAACAGGCAAAGCAGTGATAATTGGCAAGTGTCATGGCGAGGGATTAACCAGTTGCTTAGAAAATGAGGAAAGGATGAATCCCATGTTTCCGATGTTCTGTTACTTTTAATTTACTTTGTTACACTTTGAAGCATATTAATAATTTCTTTCAAATCTGCAGCCTGTGGTCAACAATTTCAATTTTGATATAAGATTTCATGGTATTGTCATGTTTGCCATCCTAGAAACCATTATACTGGCTTACTTCAACCATTCCTAAATCTGTTTAATCCATTTTGAAGTGGCCACAGCTGTCTGGGGTACTCACACACACATATACGTATAAGCCGAATTTAGAGATGTCAGTTAACCTAACATACCTGCCTTTTAGATATACAACAAAACCCAGAGTACCCAGACAAAAATACATACAGATGTGGAGAAAACACAAAGACACCAGGCGCATTATTTGAAGCCAGGATACTGTACCTATATGGCAGCAATATTAACCTGTGTAACACCTTATTGTATTATAGTCTTGCAAAAATAAAGCCTACATTTTCTAATGATAATCCAATTTTGCTGCATTATGGCCATTGTTATAGCTTATAACCAATTTTTTTTTTTTGGAATCTCGTTTTTGTCACTGTAATAAATTGGCATTATGCTGTGATACTTAAAATTTTCCTTAAAATAAATATATTAAACAAGTTTGGTTGTGTGCACATGCTGCTTTGCTTTAAAAAATAGATTTATAAAATGTTATAAGTCATTGCTAAGAATTCAGCTGTGTTGGTGTCATTTAAATTTTAGAGGTTTTGCATTTAATCCAGTATAGCACATCATTTAATTGTCCTGCTTTTTCTGTATCATTACTGTATATGTCAAATTTGATACTTTCTTATAGCTAGTGAAAAAACGTTTTGTTTTATTCATGGTACACACCATACGCAGCTGGTTGCTCAAGGTAAATGCCGAAGCAGTACCAATCCCTGAAACTTCCTGTAGCTTTTAGTCTGTTAATTATATCCGAGTGTTATATACAAATTACAGAAATCTTCCCCATATATTTGGCATAAATTAAACAGATATGATTTTTGCCAGCTGTGCTTGGAATTGAAATTCAATGTACTTAAGTGTCATTGTTGCACAAAGAAAATGACCTGAGAATCTATTGGAAAATGATGCAAATTGCTGGCAATGAAATCAGAAGAAATAAATTGGTGAAGATTTGTCTTATGTTTGTAAAAGCAGTCCATAAACTGAATGATTTACACAGTGAGTTTTCTTTGGATTGTGGTGATTGTAGCTTTTGGCATTAAAGGAGAAACCTGAGTATATAGTATTTCTAAAAATGGGTAATGACCAACTACAAAGTAAAAATTAAAAAATAAGATTGAGACTTGAAGTATTAAAAAGAGTTTTCTGCAATTGCATATTAATATGAGAATTATTGTCGTGATTTAAGATAGAGACCTCACACAAAATGGTTTTCTAGTCAAATGATGCAATTTTGTACATGCGGCTGTAATGGTGCGTGACATGTGAAAAGTTTCCTTAACTTTGTTTTCTTATATGATTATATGGGTACTTTGCAGTTACTTATTTTTGGTTGTATTAAGCGAAGCATATTAGAATGACTCCTTGTGTAGTGGGAAAGATGGCACCAGACTATACACTGGGCGTCTTGTAAATCGGGACTGATCAGGATCGTAAATGTATGATGTTAGATGGGGAAGCACAGACAAAAATATATTGCATTGCAAAACAAAAGTTGTGATTTACAGTTTTTTTTTTTTTACACAGTCCTCGCTGCAATTGACACACAAAACACAAAGAAGCAATGTCCCTCCACAAATAATGAAACTGTAATATTTACAGGGAGTATTGCTAGTCCCCAAATGGAAAAAAGTAGTAAATGTATATACACAAAAATCTGTCAGTCTTCCGAAAAAAATGAATTCAGGAAAATACTACATGAAAACACAGCCCTTCCAATAATACGATCCACAAAAAGTACTTATAAAGAGAAAAATCAGTGTATATACAAAAAAACAAAAAATGCAGCACAAACCCAATTCATATAAACACCCCCACCAAAATGAATACTTTTATCAGGAGATATTTTTATCTATTTGTAAAAAAAGAAAATACAAAAAATAAGGCACAAGCCGCTATGCTTGATATACTCTTTAGATAGAGCTACACCAAACACTCATTCACTGCCATAACTCAGTCAAAAGACAACCCCTGCAGGCAGAAAGTGCATTTTATACTTGCCACCATTTTGCAGACCAATCCCAAAGCACATTGTCACCTTCTAACCAATCACGGAAGACGCGGTAACATTCTTTAGTCGCATCGCATCCGCCTCTGCAAGACCTCTATTAAAATAACATCAACTTCGCAGGCGCACACATACACACATGCATGGAATGAAGCTCAAGCACATTCAATTCCATATCTAAGGTAGTTTAATACTTCTTCTAATCCTACGATTAGATCCCTTATGGTAACAACCATCTGGTAAAGAATGGGGCTGCACATGGAGCCACATAGGCCTCCGTTGCAATGTGCAGAGGGGAGTGCCAACATCCTGCTGTATTGCACTGCTGAAGCAGCGCTGAAATGCTAGCGAAAGCTTCATCTTGCCTTCTCTTCTGTTAATCAGTAGAGGTAAATACAGTTCTTTTTTCTGTTCTCCTCCCCTTGAAACATGCAGAATCTTAAAAAGATATTCTTTCTCTGTTTGGTAATGCTTGTTTAGGTACAATGCCACACTCCTCTATGCCCATCTTTGTTTGTTTTTTTCTTTCTTGGGAAACTATTAAAGTTATTTACAACCTAAAAAATAGTAAGCAAGTTAAAGAGACAATGCTTCACTGTGTGGGTTCAGCCTGCATAATTAGGATATTTTCGGGGGCAACTCTAAAAACAAGCTGGATAAAGTAAAAGGAAACTGGTTTGTCCTTTTAACAAAAAATCATAGACGACTAAGAAAAAACAGTCCCTTAAAAAATTTGTAGACCATCAGTGTCAGCAGCTAATAGGAGATTACATAGGCATTTCATTATAAAGATCACTGAACAAAATCTCAGCACTGGCATAAATTCTGCCGTGTCTTAATGTTTGTTCATTTATTTTTTGCCTGGAGGGTATGTGTAATTTCTGCTGGGTTTGATATGTTGACACAAATTATATTTGGTGAAAAAGAATATAAAGGTTTAGCTATAGGCATCCAACAGTCTTTAGAGGTTGCAGAGGATGTGGCTATTAGTTTGCATGGCTTAACAATATTTCTTTTTATTGTTAAATTCCAAGATGTCTAGATATAATTGCTTTGTGGTAAAGGTAGGTAACAGGCTTGTTTGTCTCAGGTCAAAAGTTAATAGCCTTTAAACTGGCTTAATTCCTTCAGGGATACTTTCTTTTAATTTGTATAGCGAAATATTGTTGGTATAGTTTTTATTTTTAGCAAAGAGCAATATATAAATCTTTTTGTAGAACACAGTTGATATACCCACAATTGAATTTTTTTTATTCTAAATGTATTGTTTTTGCACTTCAAGACTAATAATAAAAGTAAAAATAGCTCAATTAATTAAATATAATTTATGGTATATGTATAACAAAATTACGGCAAATAGCCTCTGAGGCAAACCTTATATATATGCAACGCCAATCTGCAAAAAAATAATTCAAAATAAAACAATAAGGACCTTCATGGTTTGGGATCAATTTTCTGCTATGGGAAGACACTACTGAAATAGAGCTTACAGATACTGAGAGACTAAACGCAACCTTACATGCCTGTAAGGTCTAATACACCATCCAGAAGGCGATAGATAGATAGATAGATAGATAGATAGATAGATAGATAGATAGATAGATAGATAGATAGATAGATAGATAGATAGATAGATAGATAGATAGATAGATAGATAGATAGATAGGGAACTTTATTTATTACTTTATTATAGATAGATTATTATTATCTCAGTCTTATGGATCTTTCATGACAGTTATTCTAGCCTCTATGCCCCCCCCCAAAAAAATTTGTAATCAAAACTCATATAAAAAACTGTACCATTAAACTAACAGCTGCCAAGTATTTACCTACAAGGAAGTACAAGTGTAACATGACAAATCCACTGGAACATACATCATTATAAAAATATCCTAGATAAAACTTTTCTTTTTATGTGTTATGTCGTAAAGGGACTAGAGGCAGTGCACTTGTTGGATAAAAAGAGTAAGTATATAAGTCATCACTTATAAGACAAGGGTGTGAAACTGTTTGGCTTTGATGAGTTGATAGCATTTGAAAAAAATACCAAATTAGATAAACAAATACAGTTTGCATATAGTTAATTATTAGCATTAAATATAACATTGCTGTTATTTCATTGTGTATGCTCACAGTACTAAAGAGTCGAAAATGTTTCCGGTTTAATCACCAGCGTTCAACACAGGCCATTAAGTTGACTTTAAACTAGTTTGAATTGTCTGAATTGGTAGACCATAAATTTATACAGGTATAATAATCCAGAATTGTCACTGGCAGCTTTGCTGTATATGTGTACCCTGTACTTGATGTGTCCCAGGTCACCTTTATTTCATCAGTCTGAGAAATGCTACAGTTTTTATGGAACCCCGTTTCACTTTCTTAACCCTGTTACACTGTGCTTTTGCTCATCACATTCAAATGCTAAGCACTATATCTTTATCAAAATTTTGTAGAAATTTAAAGAACGACTTTAAGTTTAAAAAAAAAAAAAACTAAGATGTAATAAATGGGAGCAAAATGAAGCCCAGGATAGGATACTAGTTACTTGGTAAAATATTAAATTCAGAACTCTGGAATTTATGTTGATAATGAAGATACAGTTTGACAAAACACTCTAATTGACATAATTATTTTATTGTAAAGTATTTAGAGTCATATTTATTTCTTTACAGTTTAGTTTGTGGCATTCAGAGATAAAACCTTTTTTGCTTATTTTACACTTTATTTTACTTTCCTATGGTGTTTTATTTTTTAAAATATATACATATGATAGAGAGAGAGAGAGACCAATAATAACCCAATCCAAGGTTGGTTCCTGATATAGACAACAGTTCTCTGCAACACTGTATTGAAAGGCAGTAGTTTGAAAATTGAATGAAATAATAATTAAGAAAGAACACACCATGACAGTAATGGGACTCTGCCTCAAAACTGTTATTCCTTTGATGATTCATATTTAATTATTTGTTGTCTTGCTGTCCTGTCCCCAGTTTTCTCTACAGTGTAAATACAGCCATTCTCCTGGGAGGCATTAGAAAGACAAAGTTATTCGATAGCCATGCAAACTGTAATAGATGCAGACATTTTTTTAATTTACTTTTAAGCCATTAATTCTGGTTCATCCCCTAACTGAAAACAACTGCCTGATTCATACACTCATAAATCAGCCATATGCCAGCATCCTAAATTAAATGCAATTCCTGCAGGAATAAATATCATTGTCATTATCTTTTGCCTTTATGTTATATTTTAATTGATCATTTACCCTGAACTTGAAATGATGTGGGTCATATTTGACTGTGATTTAAAAGAAATCGGAGGGTCAATAGGAGAAAATATGTATGCCATACTGGATGTGCACATTTTACAATAAAAAAGCAATTTAGACTAGTGGTTGAAAATCAAACTACATTGAGCACAAACAAAAGTGGAATATAGTCCAGAAATTCGTAAATTATTTCAATTGGTTACATTTTTTTTTGGTTTTATCATCTTGGAGTAAAGGCAGGTAAAGTGACATGCTAATGGTCATACAGTCTCCGTAGCAAGATTTGAGCCCACAATTTCACCGTTTGAGGTCCATAGCCTTAACCACTACAACATATGAAAAAAGAAGAATCAGGAGTTTTTTTTAGGTGAACGTACAGTATATCACAGATTAGGGTGAGAGAATTACAATGTGCATTGTTTCAGTTTGCACTCTGTAGCAGTCTTGCAGACATTGAGTATGCAAGGAATTCCAGCGTGATCCAAGTGTGCTGAAGTGACACCCCATAATAGTAAGAATATTCCTTTAGCTCAGAAATAGCTGGAGTAAGTGGCATAGTCAATTGATTAAAAGTTTTAGGAATTTATAGGGTTATGACCATGGTCAAAATCTGACAAATAGTACAGACAAGTTAGTGAAGGCTCAGCATCTCCTTTTATATGTACTGGGACCCGGGTGAGGATTCTGTGGTTTGTCTTTTCTATTTTTTTTAGTCTGGACTACTGTGATAAAGGCCAATGAGATATGTGTTATTAGTCTAGTCTACTTTGGACAGTTAAAACAACATACAAACAGTTTGCTAGAGCACTGCATATGTCTCTTTTTCATGTCATGTAAGAAATTTCATATCTTTATAGGCATCATGGCTTTGTGAACAGGGCTGTGTCTTTTACACAAGGCAGCCAATTCGTTCCCCAAATCTGATTCAGTGTGCAACCCTTAATGAGTCAAATATATATCTATCTAAATTGACTGTTCTCCAGTTTTGAAAACATGTACAGCATATGAAGAAAATGTACCGTGGCTCTGTGTAATGTACTATAAGATTAATTTCCTAGGTCAGTATTAACTTGTCCTGGTAGTGTCTCTTGAGGCAATTCTGTACTTTGATTCACCTTATTTTAGTAGTAATAAAAAGTTAGAAACCATATAATTCATTGTTCGAGTGGCAGTATGTCATTTTCTGAACAAACCTAGGAATATTTTGCAATAGATAGATAGATAGATAGATAGATAGATAGATAGATAGATAGATAGATAGATAGATAGATAGATAGATAGATAGATAGATAGATAGATAGATAGATAGATAGATAGATATTTTATTAATCCCCAAGGGGAAATTCACACATATACAGGTGTTGTATATGCTATGAAATTTTGTAGCTAAGGAAGATAGAATTTTCACAGTAAGCTAGTTATTTAAGGTAAGAGAGACAGAAGTTTTGTGGTTAGGTAGTTATATTCACTGATCATGGAGACTTGTTGCTTATTGATTGGCACATACAAGAAAGAATTTCACTGTTCCCTGTACACATGACAATAATGACCCTATATACCTATGATACCCTGGAAACCAACTGGATGACAATTCACATTTGTCAATTCATAGTTTATAACATTGTTTTTTTAAATTTGATCCATCCAGAATAAACAGAGAAACCTGAGGGTAATATGAATATTACATCCAGACACTGACCAAGCTAATTACTAAATCCACATCATTAGAATTAAGAGAGAATAGTTGTACCAACCACTGTGCCATCATGATTCAAATACTTCAAAGAATGATAATACTGAGCTAGAATTTGAGTTTCACAATGCCAGGTTTTAGATATAGAATACAGTATTAAGAATGGGGTGCGGGGTGTTCTTCAGTTTGTAAATTGATATTTAAAAAAAAAAAGTTAGTACATCCTTGTATATGTGTTGGGACTTGAATTGGATACTCTTAATCATTATCTCAAAAGTATTAAATAATTCAGTTACAACAGTGACAATGTTCTATTTTTTTTTAGAGAGTCTTGGTATAATGTTGACATTGACATCCGGTAAATTGTGATCGAACTGTGGTCTGCTTGGTCATTAGTTAGGAAAGCAGTATATATTTTTACCTCTGGGGTGGCAACTGAAACCAGAATCATGTTTTTGTAAGCAAAAAATTGTAGCGCTAAGTGGAGCTCATTTGAGACACCCCCTATGGAGCAACTCTATTGATCCATACACCTTTGAGAGATTATTGAACCAGCTGTGCTCCACATCGATGCAGGCACTGGTTGATGTATAATTTAGACTAAATACAGATGCTAAAGATTTGTTTGTGTTGGTCCATTATCTGAGACAGTAATAGTGAGCTTGGAAGAATATACCTGTGTAAATTACTTTATTGTGTGAAGCTTTCTGAAAATGGGAAAAATGCGACAACATCCCAATCACTGGATTTGGTTTTAATTCTGTATTTGAAAGCTGCCTGTTCAACTCTTCTTGCTTAGAACAGTATGTGGTAAAAATAAGCATAATTCTTAAACCAGAAATAAAGTGACAGGCTGTGAATCATGCTATGTGCTAGTAGTTATAGAGGACATTACTGCAAATCCTATGAATGAATCTCAGGATTGAAAATTACTGCAGTGTAATGCAGCAGTATCTACTCCAGAACTGTTTTCAGTTTCTGCTCATTTTCAAGATTGCTGATGTTCTTGTGCCCCTGCCATACCAAGACATCAAGCCATGCCACTTTGGTGACGTCTTCAACACAACAGTAAAAGAACATGCATCACGTTTAGGTTATTTGCTTTGTTTTTGCTTGTGTGTGTTTTGTGATTTTTGTAGTTTTTGACTGATTTATCCATGAAGACTTATTTTTGTTGTGAGTGAATATTGCAGATGTAAGCATTATCTTTTTCAAACATTCCTCGTCCTTGGCACAAAATATGGTTTTACTTATTTTGCACCACCTTTAGAAGCTCTTGAAGTGCTTGTAGCCAAATGTGCAAGTCAGGATGAAAACCATTCGAAGATATCCAAGGACATAAGTGTTTGAGTGAGCAAGCCTCCAGTCTTCTAATAAAGAGATAATCTGTTAGTTGTGATCTCTTGTCATGATGGACTGTTTTCCAGTGTTTGCAATACATTCATACCCATCTTTTAAATTTTATTTTTTATTTTTCATGTTTTTTGTATGAGTTTTGTATCACCTAATGTTTGTTATGACTATTAAATATTTTTCATAAAAGTCTAGAGCAGTTTTAACTAATTGAGTGGAAGAGATTGAAGGGGCACTACAGATAAAAGATCTAATGCAGCCAAGCCTATATTGACTATAAACTAAATATCTAAATATACCTAAATTCAAGGAAGATCACGAAATTCATAATTCAGTTAGTGAATGAAGTATTCAAGGAAGTCTTTTGAATTTAGTCAGTCAGTCAGTCAGTCATTTTCCAACCTGCTATATCCTAACACAGGGTCACGGGGGTCTGCTGGAGCCAATCCCAGCCAACACAGGGCGCAAGGCAGGAACAAATCCCGGGCAGGGTGCCAGCCCACCGCAGTGAATTTAGTCAACATAGATAATATATGTTAACAATTAACAACTACAATATTCATTTATATAGAACAATTTCAAAGCTAAAGTGTAGCTTGAATTGTTTTATAGTAAGTGGAACAAGTAGTTACATTTATAAATATAAAATAAAAGTAAATAACATAATTAAGCAAGCAAATTAAAAAAAATCAAAATAGAGGCGATTCTGACATAACAGAATAATTATAAACAACAAAAAAATGTATTATTTGAGCAATTTTAATGATGTTTGTGTCACACTGGTTTCTAAAGACGTTTCCTTGTAGTGGTGCTGTAGAAATTTAATGTATCAATCAGTTACATGGTGGATGCCACATGTTGGAATGGCAGGGAAATATTATCAGTTCTCTCATCTGCATTTTAAATACACAAAAATGACAGTCTTCCTAAAAAGAATACAGTATTTCTCTTTTTAAGAATTTTGATCTTCTGATTTAATAAATTAAGTATATTATTTTTGTTCTATTGATATCATACATTTTACACAATTGTTTGACCATGGATAGCCTTTTCTGTATGGTTTCTGGTTTCTGTTGATAAGCTTTACCACTTGGAATAAAAGAAAATAATGACCAATTAAACTTACTTTCTTCAAGAATATGTTACTGCTGTTTTTTATGTTTACATTAAATACAAGCTTTCAACTTTGTAATTAGTTTGAAGTAACTGAAAAAACAACAGAAAACAAATTCCTTGCTTTCCCTGCTGATAAAAATTGAAACAATACCCTTTTGCTTAAAAGAATTGGAAAACAGGATATGTGGATTCTGCATTTTCAAATGTGCTGGTTAAAACAAAAAGAAGTGTGTAAATTTCAGTAAGATGTCAAGTTTGTTTTTAAATATTTTGTTCTGCATAGAGATTTGAACCTATGCAAGTAAAAATAACTCATTTTGTTAATTAATTAATATTGTGGGTTACTTTTCTTCCACACTCATTACAATATGTAGGGCAAATCCTTACTAAACTATTTACCACAGCTATGTCCCTTTGTATTATTTCTTAACTTCTGTCAGCCCATTTAGCACCATTTGGTCAAGAACATTCAGTGAGCAATTGGAGCCATCCTCAGATACCTAATAAATGTCAAGAAGGCCAAAGTTTGAAAAAGAGTATATTTATTGACAAAAATAATGGACACAAGGCAAGGAACACATATAAGACATAATGAAGTGCATACTGTTTAAGTAAACAAAATAAAAGAAAACATTACTTCCTAGACCTAGTTCAACAAATTATGGACGTCTGCCTGTCTTGAGTAGTGGCTTGTGTGATTGCTAAACTGTGGGAACCCTCCAGGACATTCTGTTTCTCTTTCTCTCTCTCTATGTCTCTCACTTACGGTGTCACTTCCACCCACCAGTGATTCTGCCAAATGCACCTTATAATTCTAAACTCATTGGACTGCTGCGAGCAAAAGGCCTTTAAGTTCCAGCCAGAGATTACTTCAGTCTGGAAATCCTGGGACCATCATCTTAGCACTCCTGCCAGATCTATATGGCCCAGTTGTTCAGGTGGCCAGGCCAAAATAATATGTACTACGGGCCATGCTGCCACCTTTTGGACTGAAAGTCTATGTGCCCTTGGAGTTGTTATTTCTAAGACACTCTTTACAAGGCCGACCACCCTGATTCCAAGTAGGCTCCTGACAAAGCCCTCTTGACTTTGTTACTATTGTGTTGTTACTATTTAGTGTTCCCATATAGTGCCATTTTAACAGACACCCCTCTACAAGTGCATATTATGTGACTTGGAGCTATTAGTACTCATTGTTTTTCTGAGCATATCATAGATTTCCATGAAATCAATGCCTCAATTTTTAATTCTACTTTCTGATGAATATCAATATATGCTTTATAATATCCTGTAAAATCAGTTTTATGAGCAAAAAATCCAAATGAGGGGGATGACTCTAAAGGAAGAGAAGCAAACAGGCAGCACACTGCTTGTTTTAATGTGCACACTACAGTGCATTAGTCTGTCATGACCTTTTTGTTAACCAAGGAGGACATCCTGGAGGTCTCCAGGTCCAGCATTACTTTTTTCAGGCATTCTGACTGTTGTATGTGCTGATATAGTGTGAACATTTTTGCTTTCCCACAATACCATCGATGCATCAACGCTCCTAGATCTTCTGCTGCAGCATCTGCTTACTTACATAAGAGAGTCTTGGCCTTGGTGCAAGGGTCCTAAGCAGTGGCGGCTTGCGTATAGGCACTGTGGAACTGCAGCACCCCCTATATCCACTTGATATTATCGATAACATTTAACATAATGAGTCCTTTTTTCTTTAATTCTTTCTTTATACTTGTATAATATATAATCCTTAAGCTTAATGTCAGTAGCCATCCCCCAGTTTATGAAAAAGATACAAAAATCTTTGTATGGAACTGTGCGCTTCACAGTTCCAGCGGCGTGGTGTTTGGCTGTTGTGCGCATGCGCACATAGGAAGCTGCACACGCGGCTGAGAGGGAGAGAAAACACTGTCGCTCCCGCAGTGCCGACCCTGGCGTGCTGGTGGAAGGTACTGTTTTTTTTTTTTTTACTCCGCGTGTGTTGTGCTTAAAAATCGTGTACCATATTCTTGAATGTGATAAAGTGTAGAATTAGATTATTATCCTGCTTCCAGCTATTCTATTTGACTCATTTTTTTCGGTTTCTGAATAAATTTTCTTTTTATACATATTTGTTTCCTTTTACACAATTTTAAAACAAAAGCTAAAAATTTTCTGGAGCAGCACCCCCACTAATTTTAGCTACGAGCCGCCACTGGTCCTAAGAAATATTTTCTGTTGCAAAGTGATGTCAGTTTTTTCTTGTTCCTTTCTCATCTTCTTGAAGTGGTTAAAGCACCTATCAAGTCCAGATGAATACTGGATGACTTTGTACGTGTAAAATAGTTTTTTCTCACCTAATAATTATATAAGACATACTTTCAGTTATCATACACTGTGATACAGTGTGTGTTAAGTGGACTTTACAGATTATCGCCTTTTAAAATGTAAACAGAAAAACTCTCTGGAAAACTCAAAAGACAGCCAGTGTTGAAAAAATACATCCATCCTGGTGCAAAAGAAAATACAGAGTACTTGCAAAAATCGATCTGGACAGACAGATATTTATAATAGAAAATTAATATTGCATAAAACATTTGGAGCACAAAGACAGATATAGGCAGTGTTAGGGTGTCCTGATTTTTTTTTTACCTGAGTCACAGTTGTCATATATTTTAGCAAAAGTTAAATATTTTTTATTTTTGCTGGCTAAAAATGATCTTGATGCTACTCACAAATTTGGCAAGAAAATGGAAGTTGATGCTTACTAGTTACCGGGGGGCTCTGCCCCCTGCTTGCTTCGCTCGCTCACCCCCGGGTTTGGTTTACTGGATATACAATTTAAAGAGATTGTTATTTTCATGGGAACTGTTACATATGCATTATTTTCACTTTTACTTTAAAACTTTTGTAAAAATAATACTTGTTGTTTATTTCCGGCCCCGAGCATGGTTAAATCTTTCTCGCAGGACGTATAACGCTGCTCGTGTTGTGAAGGGGGGCGCAGCTGAATGACATGCCATCGGATCATCTGCTGTCTTTCTGCTGCTGGTGAGCTGCGTGTTCTTTTTGTCGTGCTGCACGTCGATCATTTAAAAGCCTGTACAGCAGCTGTCCTTTTGCCACTTCGTGTCTCTGCCGCTCGTGTTGTGAAGGGGGGGGCTGAACACACGCTAAGGAGAAGCGGGGTTGGATCATCTGCTAGCTTCCTTCTGCTGCTGCTGCTGATGAGCTGCGTGATCTGCTTGTCGCTTGTCATTGTTTTAAGAGCTAGGAGCACATGAAGTGTGTCTGCCAAAAGCATTCCAACAACTGCTAGGTTAGATGTCCGTGAACTTGTTTTAAATGTTGTCTCACTGCCTTGTCTCGCATGAAATTTAATTGTCTCTCGTGGGACCTCAAATTGTCTTCACGTGACGTTAAAGTGTCTCTCACGGGACATCAAATTGTCTTCCGAGAACTTCTCATCTCCCTAGTCTCCCTCCCAGGATTTTTTTTTATAATAGAGAGATGAGTTCAAAACTAGTTTTTATACAAAATACAAACAGTCATTAAACTGATAAATTGAAGGCCATTTTTTCTATAGCAACATGAATGGGGTCATCCTTATGAAAGAAAAGGTTTTTGTGACCAGATGTAAGCTCAAAATCTGCACTTTTCAGAATAAACTTAGTCTAGATTTGCACTTGACATAAAATTGAACTTCCAGCAGGTCCCTGGGACAACGTGCCCGTAAGTGATAAGTTAACTTTCTGTGTGCCTTGAAGGTCACACGTGAGCACTACAGTCAATGTGAACTCAAGTCTTCAGGTGCTGATTCATGCAGCATCACCAAGAGTTTTATGTAGCCTACTTTCAATTTTCATAATCAGTGTACTGAGGTTCTCTCCTAAAATAAGGAAATTATACGGTTCTTTCTTTTCCACTTTTCCAATGAGAGTACATCAGATGATCCCAAGCTTTCCTTATTTTATTCATTTAGTACTTAAAAATCTTAACCAGAGTTCATTTAGCTCATTATGTTAATAAAGAAAAAATATCTAGTAAGTCTGGGGATGCTAGCTAATACCAGCACACGTGCCTAATTTTTAGATCAGTACTGTATTTATCCAACTCTTTTCAGATTCTGATTAATCCAGCACTTTTTAATTCACAGAGCACCACCATACATTTTGGCCTCCTTATAGTTGACTCTCTTATGTGTGGAGGGTGCGGCAACATGCTGTAATCAGCGCATGCTTCCAACCAGTCTGTCTTAACTTGATTCTGACATGCTAAAAGGGCCTGCATGTTTTACTCTTAATTGCTTGCTCTGCTTCAGAGGAGGTAAAAATCCTGTGCTGATTCCCATTTACCAATAATGGTATTGACTGGAATGTTCCATCAGATATTACAATGAATCCTTTAAACTCTAAACTGAACAACAAGGCCTGTGGGTAAATTGTGCATATCTTTAAATTCATAAACGTCTAAAAAGTTAAAATAGAATTGCTGTAGCAAGTACAGAAATAGCCAGTAGGCCGTATATTCAAGACTATAATTTTTGATTAGATGAAGGGGGAAAACGGAAAGTTTTGTTCACTGGTAGTCAGCCCTTAACTCTCAGTGTACTAGACATAAGATTTTACATCAAAACCCAGTGCAAGACAACATCTGTCGCCATTTTCCCTATTGATTAAACTAGAATTTCCACACCCAGGCAGGATACAGTTATCCATACACAGAAGCAAGATAAAATACAGTACATTTTAATTATACTGATAAAGTTGGGAGCAGGGCAGATAATGTTACACTTTATAAAGAACTTATTGTTAAGACTGAAATCTGATTATTTGGCAGTAGGGGCCAGAAAAGATTAGATATTATTTTTAGATAATCAAGTGTGTCAAACTTTGATCCCTATTAATAAACTAAAGGATATTAAAAAAAACAGGCATTGGGATTTTTCTTTATGTTAGATGTGGCTCCTAACACAACAGCTTATCTGACCGGTGCTAGGATTGATGAAGCTCATATTTCAAAATCAAGGATCTCAGAGTGTGACAGAGTGTGCTGATGTTGTAGCAGACAGTATATACTGAGTGAGCCATGGGATCTGCAAACACAATTTTATCTTAGTGAGTCCTGCTGCAATGCAATATACAAACCCTTTCTAATTATGGAGTGCTCTCATACAGAAGCTCTTTCATAGGTAATTACCATATTAAAAGAGCTGTACTTTATTTTTGATCATTTTTAAGAATAGAATGAATATATGGCATTCAAATGTCAGAGTCAATAGTTTCCTTTGCTGCCTTTCTGGTTTTGAATTATTCAGTTGACAAGACTCCATCTCCAGAATAGCCTGAATTTTATGTTTTTCTCACTTGGTTGGAATGCATAAAAATGTGTTGCTTGTATTTCAGGTCTTTCTGTACTTTAGAAGCTTAATCATTTTGTATTTCAGTTTATTTAATAATGACATTGCCTTATATACTGTATACCTTGTTCAACAAGCATTATAGATTATGAATGACTGTATCCTTTGATGGACTATTGCCCTGTCTAGGGTTGGTCCTTGCCATATCTATATATATAAAATCCCTATGTGCGTCCAGGTGTCCGTGTGTGGGTGTCTTCTGATGAAGTGCGCATGCGCAGGGCACGGTGCGATAGTAGTGTCAGAGAAAGTTAGAGGCGTTTTACGGAAATACAAACCAGTATTACTGCGAGAGGAAATTAAAGGTACACAATACAGTGACGCATATTAAAGCCACATACAAGCCAGTATTACTGTCAGAGGAGATTAAAAGCATATTACCGACGCGCACGCCTGTATTACCGCCAGAGAAAATTATATTATATAGGTATATTACGGACGTACAAGCCAGCGGACGTACAAGACGGTATCCTTCAATAAGGGTGCGCACAAAAAGACGAGCCTCAAAAGGGCGACCTCAATTGGGCACAGCGAATAAAGGCGCGCTCAATTGAGGTCACCTTTTTGAAGCTCGCCTTTTTGTGCGCGCCCTTATTGAATACAGCCGTACAAGACAGTATCACTGTCACAGAAAATTAAAGACACACAATACATGGCAGCAGCCCACGAAGAACGGTCAGCTCAGCAAGTAAACATCAACAAAAGAAAGGCTGAAAGAAAGAAAAATACGACCAACAAAAAGAATGAGGTCAAAGTCCCTTGCCATTTAATATAGACTGTTCCTACTAATGTTTATGCACTACTGTTCTATATTATAACGGGCTAAATGAGTAGTATATAATATTTATGTGTGTACAATGACAGAATGATTATTGCTGCCTATGTGGAGTTTTCACATTCCCCCATGTTTATGTGTGTTTTTTCTCTGGACATTCTAGTTTTCCCCGTGTTCCAAACATATAAATGTTAGGTTAACTGGCAATTCCTAATTGGCCCCCATTGAATGTGGGGTTTTGTTTGAGTAGACCCTGTGATTTCTGGCACCCTGTTCAGGGCTGAGAGTCTTTTGCCTAGCACCTGATGCTGCTGACGTAGGCTTCACTGCACCCTGAATTGAGTTAGCCTGGTTGAAGAGCATTATGTAATGTTAAAGATACAACACTTCATGAGTAGTGTACTTAGTTTCTCATAACACTCTTTAACAAACATGTACTATTAATCATATTATGATGATGTGTGTAGAATACTGTGTATCTGTGGTGGGCAGGCGCCCTGCCCGGGGTTTGTTTCCTGCCTTGGGCCCTGTGTTGGCTGGGATTGGCTCCAGCAGACCCCCGTGACCCTGTATATGGATATAGCGGGTTGGATAATGAATGGATGAATACAACGTATCAATTAGCTCTGCAAAGTCATATTGTTATATCTTTATCAAATGGGCTTTTTTTCTTCCTAATACTAAAGAGATTATCAAAACATTAGTTTTTTTATGTGAAATAAATGTACTTTGGTTTAACCCTAATTCTCCCCAAATACTTATTGGTATTGCCCTATCTCCTCCCTCATGTTCCTTTAGTCTGTTTTTCATGATTATTATAAACTTGAGTGAAACTCTATTCACTTAGGGGAATTATGTTGATTTTGTTACCTGGAAGGGTTTACATAAATGGCTAGCAAGTACTACCAGTAATTCTGTCTTGAGAAAATTGTAAAATTTGAATCACATTTTAAAATATGCTTGTTAAAATTTACTAGTTTTATTCATTCATTTCAGAGCCCACATGCTCGAGTTTTAGGGTTATGGACTACTATGCGGTTAGAGCTTTGTCCTTTAGTACCAGAAACAATGCAGTCCTAAGACAGGCACCATTTCATTGCACAGCACACTTACTTGTGGATCCTCAGCTGGTCAATTTAAATTCATCAGTTCATCTAACATAAACATGTGTGGGATGTCAGAGGGGAAAAAAACAAAACAAATGAATGTCAGAAAAACCTGCAAAATTCACACAGAAAATGACCAGGTTGGGATATGAAGTCAGTATAGTAGAGGAGTGAAGCAGGAGGAGTAAACCACTGTTCTACACTGCTGCCTGTTTTTACCCTAATACAGAGGTTTAGAATATTCTTTTTCCTCTTGAGAAACAACATTGCATTTATTGAAGTGATATCATAGAAAAAACAGTTAAAGAGGCAGTAGCCATTAGTAGTATGTGGTTGCTTAATTCACCATTTTGTTCATTCCTTATATCACCATTTTATCTATTCCATGTTTCTAGTTCTGCTTAAAAATAAATGAACCTGGCCTGTTAATCAAGGCTGATGACATCCTGGCTGTTGGCATGTCATTACAGGTCTGTGTTGCTCAGTGCATGCAATGCCTGAACATGTCTGCAGATATCAGATGTGACTGTGGTTTCATTTTATACAACATACAAAAGGAAATTGCTTCTTTACCTTAAACAAACTCAAAGAACTAGGGGAAAAAATACATAAGCGTGCAAGCCAGCAGGAAAATGATTTGGTCACACTTGAAAGGTTTGGTTTTTGTGAGAGCAAACCCTAATGTGTGTAAAGAGGACAAAAGTAATTATCTTCTGTGTGTTAAACGTATGCTGTGCCACGGATGTTTCATATAAATCTGCAAATCTATCATACAGAACGCTCAATTTCTGCATTGCTTGGGAGCTTGACCTTGTAATGAATCTGTCCAGATCTCTGTTGATTTGATTAAAGGCAAAACAAAAAAAAAAACAGTACATAGTCATTTGAAGCTGGCAGAATGGTTTATTTTTTCTCATAACTGTGAAGATATTGGTCTAGAAATTTGTGAAACAGTGCTAGAATGGCTAATTTGAATGAAGCTATTGTATAGTCATGTCTGACTCCATCATCAGGGCAATCTCAGATGTTTGTAAAGAATGAAAATTTGAGATTACTGAGCAGGGTCTCCAGGCACAGCTCATAGGTGTTCAGTTATGTCAGTTCTGTAATATATTAGGTGTGTGTTATACATATACAATACAATACAATTTATTTTTGTATAGCCCAAAATCACACAAGAAGTGCCGCAATGGGCTTTAACTGGCCCTGCCTCTTGACAGCCCCCCCAGCCTTGACTCTCTAAGAAGACAAGGAAAAACTCTCAAAAACAAACCTAGTAGGGAAAAATGGAAGAAACCTTGGGAAAGGCAGTTCAAAGAGAGACCCCTTTCCAGGAGTTTGGGCGTGCAGTGGGTGTCAAAAGAAGGGGGCCAATACAATACAATACACAGAACAGAACAAATCCTCAATACAGTATAAAAATAAAAATTTTAGAAGTACGGAGCAGAATTTAACAGTAGATGATATCACATAATAAGATTTAGATATTTTTAGACTCCTGGAGACCTCATCCATCAAGCTGCCTCCCCCATTTGGCCATTCCATGGCTGAAACAGCACTGGACCAGCCAGTCCAATGAAAGGACCCCTCCTTCCCACAATTCCTGTGATCCTCCAGCAGGGATGACTTTACCTTAGGCAGGCAAAACAACTTGACAGGTGGGCTGTGGCACCAAGTGCCACATTTGAGTACCGAGAAGAGAAACAGATTAGGTGAGGGTTAGTATCCAATTCTAACTATCATGTTACTTATGTTTTAGTGCTAATGACTAACAACAGAGATGCAGTCTGTACAGTTAATCAGCAGCTCTAGTCAGGATATGCTAAACTGAAGTAGTGAGTCTTCAGCCGGGATTTAAAAGCTGATCATAACATAACATTCTTAAACTCCCTTAATTCAATTTATGGTCAAGGGGCTTTCTAACACAGGCTAGGTCACTGAAATATTCCCTTGAAACCAAGCCACCACTTCTTAAACCCTGCCTTAATACTGCTGATTATGGCCCCTGTAACTGTTGTACGGATTGTCAGCTGTGCTCTTCTGTAAAATTATTGACCATTATCAACTTCTTTTGCTTATGCTGTCTTTGAACTTTTGAAGATTTTTACAAAATATAAAACTTTGTTAAAAGAACATGTACAAACTACATGTGTTAAAAAAAAAACATTGTTATGGATCATGTGTAAATCTTTCTTACCTCTTAGGCTTTATAGATCAAGCCATTATTCTAAAAGAATAATGCAGTGCTGTTTATTCATTGTCTTCTGCTTTAACCTGTCTGTCTATCTGTCTGTCTATCTAGCTATATATCTAAAAACCAAAAGCCTATCAATCGTGCTTAATTCACTAAGGTAAATGTCATGGTAACCACAAATTCCCCAGCCCCTTAAAACATTTCTTTAGGTTTCTAAGAATTCATCATGTTTATTTATGTGTTTTTTTGTACAACTAATAGACCACATGAACTAAAGCTTTTAGAGCTCAGACATACATAAAACATAGAATAACATGGTTTCCTCACACCTGTGCTTGATGCATGCACAGACTGTCAAATATACAGGTTACTGTTTTGGGTGACAGTGTTGGTTTGCTAAAATGATTATTGCAGTTTACCATATCTTATATTGCAAGGAAGGGAGTCAAGGAGAAAATACGTGTAAAAAAAAACTTGTAGTGAAGTTCCATGTGCTCACTGATCGCTAAAATGCATGTATTGATGTGCTAGCACCAACAATATAAAATGTGATAACTGATGATGCAGCTCTCTTCTGTAAACATTACGGTATTGAATGGTAGATATCTTGGGAAGAACTGCAGTTTTTCCCAACAGAGTGTTAGGGAGTTCCTGAAACGAAATTGCTTTCTGCACAATTATCTTTGAGTTCCCACTACCTTAGTGCCTTCTAAAAATATCTTTTCTACTGGTGACATAACTTTCAAAAGATTGTGAAAAAGTTTTGCTGGTTTTCCTAAATAAAAAAATATTTAATCTAATGTTACTGGTAGTTAAGTACCAGTTTACATTTGTTTATGAGCATTGAATAACATTTGATTGGTTTACAGTACATTTAATGTTCCTACAAATACTACTATCAAACAGATATAAAAAGTCTGCAACTTTTAATTGCTGTGGAAAATTAGTTTATTAGATATTAATATCAGCCAAACACTACTTGTTTATTTTGTTAACCTTTACAGATACCATCCATCCATCCATTATCCAACCCGCTATATCCTAACTACAGGGTCACGGGGGTCTGCTGGAGCCAATCCCAGCCAACACAGGGTGCAAGGCAGGAAACAAACCCTGGGCATGGCGCCAGCCCCCCGCAGTTTACAGATACCTGAATATCAAAATTAGCGTACCTTACTAGACTGATTTTTGGTGGAACATTCACTCAGGGAAGAATATTTGGAATGAGAGAAAAGAATAGCTTATGTGTGTAACTCCAAGAAGTGGGACTTTGGGATTTTAAGATACTGTGTATAGCCACAGAAAAAAATACAGTTTGGTTAGTAGTCCCAGAGTTGCCCAATTGAACATTGTACAGTACTGTTCACTGAAATGCCGTTACACATTTTATGAAACACATAAGAGTATAGTATGAAAATTTACTGAGAAATCAATTAGTACGGTTGGAGAAGTCAATAAAAGAATACAACACTGAAGCTATCTAAGGGAAGCTTGGAACCGGCTTGACTTCAAGGCTAAAGAACACTGCATTTTGAAAACAGTAGGCCTAAATGAGCATAGAAAGAACAAAAACACAGTATAAGGTGGTGATTTTTGGGTAGGTAGTGCTGAGAGAAACATTTCTAGAAAATAAGGACAAAGTGGTGGGATGTCAATGCCAAAGGAGCAAAGAGTTTTATTGCAAACACAGACAACTAGATGACTGGCATAAGAAAATTTTAGTTATTGCACAGACTGAAACATTGTAATCAACGCAAACACACATTCTGGGAAGAGCTGGTGCTAAGAGCTTTGTTAAGTTTTATACTGGAAGTTTATAGAGGATTATGTATGTGACAGTGTAATTGAGCCAGCTGTCGTGAGAGTGGCAACTATGTTTTGAACGTATTGTAGTTTAAAGATATGAGTGATGGAAGACTATTGAAGAGAAAGAATTACAAGAAGTCAGACAAGAGGTAATTAAAGCATTGCAAGGAGAAATAAGGGCAGACTGTGGTAATGACAGACACATTTTACAATGAAGTTTTGACTGCTTATTTTGCTTATTATTATAATTCTGCTTACTGTCGAGTACATTACCAAGGAGGACAATGAAAAGGTTACTCATCTATCTATCATATAGTACCTTTTATATCTATCAATCTTATTTAGCACCTTCAAATCTATCTGTCTATCCATCGGTGTACCTAATGTCATGAACACTTATCAATTATGTCATTGATTTGTATTTATTTTTAATGAGAAAAGCTGTATATACAGTATTTCACATGAAGAGTACACAAAAGTAAAAATGGGTCTAAATTAATAATATATTTTATTCTTTCTAACACTATTAATTTAATAATTAATATACTAAGTTGTATATTCTCACTGTATCCTTTAATCATTTAATATTAATATAAAGACAGTGATGAGCTTGTTTCAGTTGGTTCACATGCTTTAAACTAGTAATACTTTTTTATTTTTATTCTACACAGTTCCCACAGTTCAGTATTTGTATCTGGCATGCAAAATCATTGAATAAGAAGGTACATATTAATAGAGAATCCATGAAAATGTATTTGTCAATTATGTTATTAACATTTAGAGGATCATCAAGGTTTGTCCCACTGTTGTCATCTGTAGGGAACAGAATAAAAAGCTCCTGGATAATCGTTAGATATGTGCTATATTAGCCAGATGTTCATCTTCAGAGAAAAAGGCAAAGAAGTGAACTATACTACATTGATTTCAATGTTGTGGAGACAAACTAGAGCAACAGTTCAAAGGTCAAGGATCATGTAGTAGATCAGAATTTTCATTGGAAGTAGCAAGAAATAAGCGTTGACATGACAGCGAGAGAGACAGAGAGAATGTATGCTCAGATAGGAAACAGCTTTAATCCGTTGTATTGAGGAGATAAAGTTCCTTTGATTAAACAGTCAGTCATTGTCGAACCCGCTAAATCCTAACACAGGGGTCTGCTGGAGCCAATCCCAGCCAACACAGGGTGCAAGGCAGGAACAAACCCTGGGCAAGGCGCCAGCCCACCACAGGGCACACAGACCCACACTAGGGACAATTTAGGATCACCAATGCACCTAACCTGCATGTCTTTGGACTGTGGGAGGAAACCGGAGCACCTGGAGGAAACCCACGTAGACACGGGGAGAACATGCAAACTCCACGCAGGGAGGACCCGGGAAGCGAACCCGGGTCTCCTAACTGCGTGGCAGCAGCGCTACCACTGCACCACCGTGCCGCCCTGATTTAACAGATCACGTCTTTATTGTATGTAATTCAGAAGGAAAAATTGTTCTGTCCTTGCTGATGCCTTAATTCTTTAAATACCAGTCCTTGGTACAGTAGGCTCAATTTCCAGATGGTTACTTGCACAACTATTAATAGTTCCAGAATTAAATGAGAATCATAAACCTGCTAGATTTATTGCAGTAAGGCTGTCACTGGCTTACTGGATATTTTTCATATGTTATGTCAGTGCAGGCTCATAGCCTCATATTAAGAAGGTGTATTCACCTTTATTTGCTTATTCTTTGTTTCCTGATATTTATTTGTTGATCATAGTAGTTTTGGCATCCTCATTAATAAAACTAATGACAAACATGTTCTGAGATTTTGTCAGGTAAGGCAGACAAATGTTTCGGGGTAAGATAGTTATATTCAATAATTGTGGTGCTGAGGAGTGAGAATTTATTGATTGTTGATTAGCATGTGCAAGTAAGAATTTCAGTGTACTCTATACACGTGACTTAGTGACCCTATAAACTTACAAATGTATGTTATACACTAAATGGCCAAAAGTATGTGGACACCCCTCCAAATTATTGAGTTCAGGTGTTTCAGCTGCACCCATTGTTAACAGGTGCATAAAATCAAGCATGTAGCCATGCAGTCTGCATTGACATTGACAACAGAATGGGTAGAACTGAAGACCTCAGTGACTTTAAACATGGCACTGTCATGTGCCGTGCTAAAGTGCATAGCATGTAAAAATTGTCTATCTCCTATTCCATCACTCAACAAACCTCCAAACTGCCTCTGGAATCAACATCAGCACAATAATTCTGAATCTGGAGCCTCATGAAATGGATGTCCATAGCCACACTAGCCTAAGACCACTAAGCACAATGCCAAGTGTTGGCTAGGGTGGTGTAAAGAAAAGCACTATATAAATGTAATGAATTATTGTTATTATTATTATAAAGCACGTCATCTTTGGACTCTGGAGCAGTAGAAATGTGCTCTCTGGAGTGATGAATTATGCTTCACTATCTTGCAGTTTAATGCCTACTGTAAAGTTTGAAGGACATGGGATAATGGTGTGTGTCTCTGTTTTTGATTATTTGGGCTAGGCTCCTTGCTTCTAACAAAGGGTACTGTTAATATAACAGCATACAAAGACATTTTAGACTATTGTGAACTTACACATTTGTGGAAACAGTTTGAGGAAGGCCGTTTTCTGTTCCAGTATGACTGTTCCCCAGTGCACAAAGTCAAGTCCATAAACACATTGAGTTTGGTTTAGAGAACTCACCAAAGAGGAGGTCTTCTCATCCAGCATCAGTACCTGACCTCACAAATGCTCTGATGGCTGAATGGGCACAAAATCCCACAGAAACCCTACAAAATCTTGTGGAAAGTCTTCCCAGAAAAGTGAAGGCTGTTACAGCCACAAAGGTGGAGCAACTCCACATACATGCCCGTGGTTTTGCAATGGGCCGTCTAACAAGGTCAAACACATATGATAGTCAGATGACCACAAACTTTTATCCATACAAGTTTTGCTCAAAATCAGTCTCATTGTAGGCTAATGGCTGCCACTCACTTGTGTTAACAATTTTTTATGCCAAAACGATTTTGAATTCCATTTATTTGGTTCAGGATTGTAAAGAGGCAGTGACTATCTTGTTATTCCTGGATGCAATGTGAGAAACAACTCTGGATAGGGTGCTAGTCCATCACAAGGCTATATTTCCTAATATTGAGCCAATTCTGAGTTACTAATTAACCTACCCGGAAGATTAAGAAGAAAGCCTGTGTTAACAGGGTGACACCTCACAAACTTTACATAGGGAATTCAAAAATCATTACTTGATCTAAGAACTTGTGAGCTGTGAGACCCTGTTACCCATTTTTAATGTATACCTATGTTTAATTAGTCACTTCATTACTGCTTTCAGAAATAAACCTTACTGGGTGATGAACACTTGAAAGGAATCTTGTAGAATGTGTATTTCTGTACAAAATGCAGTCTCATTAGTTGTAAAAAAAACAGATGGTTCCATGACTTGCTTTAGCTTTGCTTTAGTAAAATTAACACAGTGTTTTGTTTTGAGAGTACATTTTTCTTCTTTTTTCTGGAATTATTATCGCAGCAAGCAACATTTCAAATGATAATGTAATTTCCATTGGCTTCTATTTGTTCATCCTCACAATTGTAGTATGCATTTTGAATAAATAAGGTACCAGCGGTTACAGGGAGCTATAAGCATAAAGTCTGAGGATTACCATGTTACAGCCACATTGTCCACTCAACCTTCAAAGGCAGGTAGTAGAAAGAGTGTCCTATAGTATGTGGTATACTGTACTGAGCATATGATAAATGTGTTATTGTTCTGGTATACCCAGCATAGTACAAAGTGTTCGACTGTATTACCATGCTAGTTGAGAATCAAAACTGTAGTGTGGCTAGTGTCCAGTGTTTGGGAGTGAACTAATCAAATGGAGAAAAAGGATCTACGAGTGGGAGCGGCATGCAAAAGCAATAGTTTCCCAGTGGTATAAAACTGACCACAAGAGGGGTAAAGGTGAGGTGAATAGAGGGAAAAAAGGAAGAAAGAAGCAAGACATGAAGGAAGGAAACAAGCAGATATTGGAATAATGCTTGTACACAACAGTTGATTTGTGTACTTGAGATTTTGAAAATTATTGTATTATTCATACCTGGAACTGTAAATTATAGTTCATTTTAATGAAATTGGCCAAATGTTAAAATGCAGTCACAGAGTTTTGAGGCGAAGTTTGCAGGTTTTCTCTTTTTCTGTGTTTGAGTTTTTATACAGGTCTCTGGTTTTCTTCGCAGTTCCACAAAGAAATTGAGGTTAGATCAAGTGGTGATCCAAAGCCCAGTGTGAGTGTGGGTATGTTTGTGAGAGTGCCCTGAGATAGATTGTCACTCAGTCCGCAGCTGTTTCTACCTTTTAACACTAGAATTCCTAAAACCTATGAAAAAACTTGTAATCCCAGCCCACCTTAAATCCCTTCGCACCTCTCCATTAGCGTCTTTTGTTTTGTAAATGTGTTGATCAGCACAAGCAGCAAGCAGCCTGCTGTCCCATCCCCTGCCTTGATAGAGCTCAGCTCAGGCAAAAAGTTCTCCCAGCTCAATCTAAGGCTCCTTATCTGCGTGTGAGGTGCCTGGAGTTGTATAGGGTAAATAATACAGTATATTGTTATTTGGAATACATGCATTTGATGTCTGTCCCGTGTCTACAAATATCTGGGTAAGTGTAGGACGAAAGGAATTGCGAGAAATGCAAGAAATGCTGAACACATACCTAAAGCAGAAACATGTTCCATGTTATACTAATAATGACAAGAAATGTATAATGTGTGATGACTTTAGTCCAAATATCAAATAAACACATGCAGTTTTATTCAAGAATATAACCAAAGAAAAAATAGTCCGATTTACATGTGGCTGTCAATAAGTTAAAAACTGAAGCCCAAATGTCAATCAACAGGGAGTTTACACGTATTATTGAATGGTGAAGAGGTAAGAACTGCTGCCTTATAACCGGAAGGCACCGGGTTTGAGACCGGGTGCTCCGTGTTTTGAGTAGTGAGCTGCTATTATTATTATTATTTCTGCAATATGATAAAAACATACATTTGATTTGAGTCTGTAACACCCAGTGTAAACTTTGGGTACTTGTAAAAGTTAGTGCTTGTTTTTTTATTATTCAGTTTTACTCTCTCAGTGATGTTCACGTGGTACAACAAACTTGCCTCTCCCTCTCTAAATTGGTAGCATTTATCTCCATTCTTTTCACAAGAGCAGCGCTGTGGCTGATGCCTGCTCAGAAATATTTGTTGTACTGGTAATCAAAGATAAGATGTCCCGTGACCGCTATAAGACTGGACAAATACAGGACCGTAGCAACAGGTAGCTTCTTCACAGCGCTTTTGCCAGCTAATAGACTGCTGCTATGCAACACAACTCTGCTTGGCACCATAAGTAAAATGGAACTTCACCTGCAGCTGAAGTCACTTCAGTACGTGAGCAATTCGCCATGCTAGTATTTAAATCTGACAGCACAGTGCTGACCATATCACCGGTAGTTATAGCTAAGAGTGGTAATGAGCATATGGCTATTATGTGATGCCTCAAATGAGTTTTCTGACATTATATGTCAATTCGGCAAAGCCAACTTATTGCTGGGAGTACTATACTTACTGAATTTATGTGACTTGTGTTTTTTGTTTTTTTTTTGTGTGTGTATGAATCATATAGTTTTAGACTTGAAAGACATATTATTCAATAAATGAATTGAACATTTAATGGTAAATTATTTTAGTTAAATGACTAATTTGCTTTTTACACTACAGTATTTGTTACTCATTAAGTGAACAATAATGTAGTAAACAATAAAAAATGACATTTTATATTATTTAATTTTAGTTTTTGGAGTTTTTTTACAACCCATAAATTTCAGGTTTTTGTTAACGTAAGTATGGACTGATGTGTTTAGTAATGGCAAACGTCGTTGTTGTATTTTCAGTTCAACAATTAATGTAGTGTCTTTTTTGGGGAATGTAGCCTGAAGTATGTTTTTGAATGTCCACCTGTTTGTCTGTATGTTCTCTTGAGATTTTTTATCTTTCTTATACATAAATATATATATACATATATATATATATATATATATATATATATATATATTGTCGCAGATAAGGCTTTTGTCCACCTCTTGAACCCTCAGGTACCACTCCAAACACGAAGTAAAAGCACAAGACTCTTTATTTTTCTGCTTGTACCGTGCACAAAGCACCCTTTCCACCACACTACTCATATAATAATTCTCTCACAGAAACAATACAATCCTCCACTCCCAGACACTTCGCCCTCCTACCTCCCAGCTCAGCTCAGTGTTCTGGGCTTCCCACAGTCCTTTTATACACCCTGATCCGGAAATGGTTCCTGGCCAAACCCACAAGTCCGTTTTCCTTCCGGGTCAGGGCAAACAGTCCTTTTCTTCACCCCGGGAGCACGTCGTTTCTTCCAGACACGTGATGCTGACGCACTCCTGGGTTATAGGGCATACAAGAGCCCACTAGCCCAGCAGGGCTGTGTGTATAAACTACAAAGTCCATGTGGCCCTGCTGGCATTCGGGACACCATCATGCTGTCCGGAGGGCTCCTCCTAGCGGCCTGGGGGTGGTGACCGGAGTCTGTAGCCAGTCGTCCATCACAATATATATATATATATATATATATATATATATATATATATATTATATACACAAACACACATACACACACACTACTTGTCAAATGTTTAAGAAGAGCTAAATTTTTCTAGTGGTTTTTACATTTAATCATTTGAAATGCAATGAATGACCTAAAATGGTGATAAGGTAAGCAGTAAACTGACAGAGGTTTAAATTTAGAGTTTAATATAGCAAAAACTGAAAAAAAGAAAATATCAGAATATTGCAAATGGGCCTTCTTCAGGGAACAACTAATAGGTTACAACCTACAGATATCAACTCCAACCTGACCCCCCATCCCCACTTGGCACACACTTCCTTACCATCATGGGGTATCAGAAGGTACAGCACATATCCTAGCCAAATCAGGCATCAAAATAGCGCACAAGTCTACAAACACTCTGCGCACAGTTCTTTTTAATACTAAAATCAAGAAATCAGCAGCAGAGTCACAGAAAGCAGTTTACAGCATACCATGTGATTTATGCCCAGCTATATATATGGGGACAAACATCAAAAACACTCGCCACATGTACACAGGAACATTGCAACGCAGTCAGAAGAAAGGACCCATGATCTCTGATTTACACTCATACAAGTTCATCCGGACACACATTTAAATGGAACTCAGTGCAAGTAAAATTCAAGGCTAATACTAAAAGTGGCAAAGAACTTGCTAGCTATCCAATGAAAATGCCATTAAGAGACATTTGGACCATAATAAGACTTTATGACTGACACCCTCCAAACCACTTCATCAATCCAATTCCAACCAAACATTCACCTCCCCTCTTTATTTGCTATGTATTGCCTTGATTTCCTGTAAGTCTAATCATTTTCATCTGATAATGATTCCTGATAGGAGTTGAAAGCTTAGGAATAAAAAACTATTTTATATACTGTTTAATATGTATGTATGTATGTGTATGTATATATATGTATGTATGTATGTTGTGACACTAAAGGGCATTGTCACTCCTCAAACCCCGCAGACAAAGTCCAAGACACCAAGTAAAAGCACCAATAATCATTTTAATTTCTTTTTTTTTCGATACTGGGCCACAGTATACACCACAATCACCCCAATAAACAAATCAATAATCACAATAATACAATACAATAAATCAATCCTCCTCTCCCAGCAGCTCCGTCACTCTACCTCCCAACTCCGGCTCAGCTTGCTGGGTCTCCCATAGTCCTTTATATAGTCCTTGACCCGGAAGTGCTATTAAATCACATGGACAGAAAGACAGGAGCACTTCCGGGTCAAGGACGTCCGGGTCAGATGAAGACTTGCATTTTTCTTCAGCCCAGAAGTACTTCTGTTCTTCCATCCCTGTGACTTGGGAGTACTTCCGGGCTATAGGGAAAATAAAAATCCCAGCGTCTCCCAGCAGCGTCACACGGTGGCACCCACAGCACCCAGCAGGGCTGTGAAGCCGAACTCCGTGTCCCATGGTGCCCTGTGAGAATCCGGGGCACTTCCATGCTGCAGGGAGGACGCCATCTAGCGTCCTGAATGTGTTGGCCGGGATGAACTATCGGCCGTCCATCACAATGTATATATGTGTATATATATTCTCTCTCTCTCTAAAGCTTCTTTAAAGTTTTAATTTTCCCTTGGGTCATTATCTATCTATCTATCTATCTATCTATCTATCTATCTATCTATCTATCTATCTATCTATCTAATGAGGACACAGGTAAATAGAATAAAGGATAGTGGTCACTTGGCACTGTTTAATATAATTTTTAAAGTGTAAGTAACACTGTGTACATTATTTTCAGAATTGGCTGTAGCATGGTACTGTTTAAATCTCTTTCTGAGCATGGGTAATTTTTTCGGTTATCAGACTATTCAAGATGAATCAGGATCTCTTTTTATGGACAGGCTGGTAGGTGGAGTCAGATATAACATCTAAAGTTCTTCTTGCACAGCATTTGAGTAACAGTTATGTTACACGTGCACCCTATTTCACAAACCTTTTCTGGGTCCCCTCTGTTTTGGTCCAAAAGAAAGATTACTCTTTCAACAATAGGAAACATCATGATAGTTTTGCCCCAACTCATTTGTGATTAGTACATCTAAGTTTATTTGAAGTTATGATGTGGGTGGTTCTGAATTTGTAAATGTACTGAAAAAAAAAGAATTCCACATAAAAGTTTTTCAAGGAACATTATTGGTTATAATCAGTCATGTACTGAATATCACAGTACTCTTGTATGATAACATAAGAAACAGGAAACATTCAGTCCAGTTAGCTTATTAGTTTGTTACTACAGCACTTAATGATGGTGAGTAATGTGCTGTAGCTCTGTCGCAAAAATAATTAGAAAGGTTGTGGTCATTTGTTCTGTTTAGGAAAACAGACAGTATTTCACATGGCACTTACAAAATGGCAATATTTAGCTAAAAGAATCTGAGAAACATACAACATATCTGATTTTAATTTATTTCAGTCAAAGAAAGGATGAAGGAATCATTCTAAGTCTTAAATATGTGGATATGAGTTTATGGGATTTATGTAATTTAAAATATTTCTAGCTAACTTTTGAAGGTGATAGATGAAGTTGTTCTTTCCTTAAATTTATGAACCCACATATTCCTGTATATCGTCGTAGGGGTCAGAGCCTTTCCTAGACATGCTACTGTCTGTTGTAGTGTACACCTACTTATAAATTGCAGAGTTACCAACCATCCTTCAGCAACTTGCATGTCTTTAGGATTTAGTAGAAACCCTAGTACTTGAAGAACTCTCACATACTTGTGGAGAATGTGCAGACTCCACATGGATTGTCACTAGCTCGAGATTTCTACCCAAGGCAGTGAAATTTTGTAGCAGCAATAAAGGCAACTGCACCACCAATGTTTAGCTCTGGGTTTTTCCAGGGTGAGTTAGCTGAATGTTTCACTACAATGTTGAAATTGTGAACTGTTTATAGAAAGAATAATGGATGACTAAGTTAGGAACATTTTTTCTTTGTTTTTTTGTGTGTCCATTTCAAATAAATAAATTTCCCTAAATGTATTAAAAGTTGTTAAGGATAGGGGTGGCTAATCAACACAGCTGAACATGCTGTTTCCTTAACCTTCATCAGAATACGTAGAAGATGAAATTGTTGATTAAATTATTTTTAATGAGAATTTAAAAGAATTACTAGAAGGCAATCAGACGTACAGTGCTGTATCTTTTTCAAATCAGATTTAATATGTACACCCATACAGATAATAAAAAATGAGAACAATCACATTAATGAGTTCAGAGTGTTTGATATTTAAAAAATATTAAGTATAAAAAAATATTAAATATAAAACACATCGCACTGTGCGAGATGGTATACGTTTTTAGGTTTAGTTAAGGTAATGTGTATGGAGTACAGTGAAAGTCTTACTTGCTTGTGCTAATTATTATGCAACAAGTCACCATGATTAATGAATAAATGCATACATTCATATAAATTTTTGAAGGTTAAGTACTAAGGCTTCTCATAGTTATAAGTAAATGTTTTAAGTATTTTAAGCCTAAGATGAACTGATAATGAAGGATATGAAAAACAAATCTCTGAGACTGCAGATATTAGGATAATGCACTTCTAAGGATTTCTAGCAGTGTAGAGCTTGCAGTTGTCAGGTTTCTAAGTATGTCACCTGGGCAAAATCTTTGCATACATCTCAGTTTGGTATTGAAAAACAAAGAAAAACAGCAAGTTTTAGGAAAGGGAGTGGGTCACCATGTTAAGCTTTAAATATGACCGAGGAACCTTTCATGTACACATTCATTTGGCTCTTAGACCAACACCAATAACAATTAAACAGTGACACTTTCTAATAAGAAATCCTCATGGTTGTGTTTTGTAGTGCTTTGCCTGTGCATGCCCACATTTAGAAACTGTACAGTAGAGAGAACATCATTCTGCCTGCTAACACATACTTTACTGTGTTTAAATGATTTTTTTGACATGTAGACTTTGAATGAAAGATCCAGAGGGTGCTCAATTGTATTGCATAGAAACATTTTTAGCAGCAACTTTTGTATTATAAACCTCTTCTTTGTTATTAATAAACACACATAATTAACATTCTGAAACCATTCATTTAGAGTTGCAATGGTTGGAGCCTTTCCTGGCAGTATTATATGCAAGGCAAGAACAAACACTAGGTGCCAGTCCATCACAGGGCACACATGCAAAGACCCTAATCAAGCTGTCCTCTTAAGTTTCTGGGATGCAGGAGAACAGTGGGTGCACAGGTGAAAGCAATCCTATTTTACTTGTCGTCCTGTGTATGACGTTAATCTGCATCCAGCCCTGCATGTGGGCCCTCCAACCTGCAAGGAAAAACCTGGGGGTTGGTGGCAGAATTGGCACTCCAGCCCCCATAAAAAACCTCACACTGGTTCCACTCCATCTGAACTAGTGTGGTGCTGATGTCTCACCCATTGCATGGCTGTACTCGGGTCCTAATCTGGGATCATGAAGTGGTTTGTCATGTGGTGTGCGGTAACGCGCTCTATCAGTGCATGCTCCTAATCTCTGCCTCTCTCTCTCTTTACTTGATATCAAGATTATTAAGAGGAATGATGTGTGCCATTCATCTGCACTGTAACATTCTAGCATTCTAGCTTAAGTAAAAGTGATTTATTATTGGTTGATGTATATTCATATCCTGTGGAGCATAATTCCAAGTGAAAAATATAGCCAATAGTTTAACGCCCAACCCTGTCATACTCTTTATTTGAGTTTTTGTCTGTCATACATAAACCAGAACATTTTTAGACACATAATGAAAAGCACATATTTATAGGTGTACAGTTTCTGTCAAATCAAATAAATTCCACTTTTTCTGTGCAGCAATGAGAACAGGACAAGCACACTATGATTGATAAAAAGTTAGTCTGTCTTCCATGTATCACTATCCTACAGGTTTATAGTCAGCTTAATACAATAGCACATGCTGGAGCTGATCACAATAAAATATCAGCTATAAAGTATTCTTGAATTGGTAAAGGATGAATTCCCCATTCTAGGCACTAAAAGAGAGATTATTTGCTAGTGTAGCTGCATGACTTGTAAATTCTTGTTTGAAAGCCTATGCAACAGTAACTCAGACCATGCCCCCTCTTCTAGGGCTGTTTTCGCTAAGCCTTGGCTCTGAACACATCTGAAAGCCTGCAAGCCAAGCTGAGTTCTGAGGCAGACCTGGGCACTTTAAAAGTGGATTAACAACCAACCCCTCTCCTGGACGCCACACACCAGGATGTTGAATACCATCCAGGTCCTGTGTTCCGACATCACCACCCTCTCTTTGGAAGCCAAGCAGTTTGCAAGTTATACTGAAGGTGATTTTATTTTCGGAAATAATTTAGAAATAAGTCAGTATATTTCATCAAAAGACACTTCATTGTAGTTAGCACAAGCAGGTTAAGGTCATTTTAAGAAACATAGTTGCACTTGACCTGTGCAAACAGTCAGTCATTGTAATCTTAATCAATGGCAATGCATACTTCTATATACAGGGAAATGCAAACGTTTATATTTTTGCACAATGTTTTATAAGTAATCAGAATATTATTTCTTACAATAGTAGAGTGATGAATCTTGAATCTGTAACCTTGCCAACCATACAACAATTATTATTTTCATTCTCTCTCTACCTCTCCACAGTATACATATATAGTGTGTATGTATTATTTATTTATATATATATATATATATATATATATATATATATATATACACATATACTGTATATATTTATATATATATATATATAAATATATATATATAAATATATATATATATATATATATATATATATATATATATATATATATATATACTTTATTATTATTTATTTATTTATTTAACATTGATTCAGTTTTTAGAATCCCTTATTATTAATGTTCTTTATATGGCTATATACTGTATATATAAGGAATTCTGAAAGTAAATCAATGTAACTATATATATATACTACCAGTCAAAAGTTTTAGAACACCTCAGTTTTTCTTCAAGTTGAATTATTACTTTCAGAAGTATAGGCCTTTTATTTAGAGAAATTGCAAAAAAAGATCTTAAGTGTCAGTGAGTTCGGTGTTCACAGTCCAAAGCCAATTGGAAACTGGAAGAGATCTGGCACACCCAAAAAGTTTCTGAGGGTCACCAGCTTACGTGAAAGGCGCCACACAGCACATCAGTTTCAAGCACAGCTTAACAGTGGTTGAAAAAAGCAAGACTCAGTTTCTATTGTGAAGAGTAGTCCACAGCTGATATTTGAAGTCCCTATTTTGTCCTTTAAGGAATTGATTTCTTACTGCCACTCGCCCTGTCAAACCTGCAGCACAAAGTCTCTTCCTCACTCTCATTTCATTTGTTAATTGCTGTTTTCTTGCCATTATCACTGGGAAATTGAGAGGGTGGAGTAACAGTCAGTTCCTACTCTGCTTCAAGACAGATAGAGGGTTTTTAATCAGCAGAAATTGGGACACTTGTGCAAATTGTTTGCTTAATCTTGTAAGGCTTAATTTACTTTAATTGCTGCAGAACATCTGTAAGTTTTAACCTATTAGTTGTCATCTGAAGAAGACACTTTTTGTAATATTTTGATATTTCTTTTTTTAGTTTTTGCTAAAAAAAACTTTAAATTTAAAACTCTGACAATTTACTGCTTAACTTTTCACAACCTAGGTCATTCATTGCATTTCAACTTGTTAATTTGAAGACAAATTGGAAAGAATGAGGTGTTTTGAAACTTTTGACCAGTTGTGTGTGTGTGTGAATATATATATATATATATATATATATATATATATATATATATATACATCCATTTTCTAAATGTACTTATCCGGAGCAGGACTGCGGGGGACCCAGTTCCAGCAAGCATGTGGCATAAGGTAGGAACAACCACTGGACAGGGGGCCAGGGTGAATACACACACTCAGACAGATCAGTGCCAGTTTAAGCATCACTAATTCACTTAATTTGCATTTTTTTGGATTGTGGGAGGAAACCAAAGCACCCAGAAGGAACCCACATGAACACATATCACATATCACCCTGGATTTGAACCATACCATTCTAGTTGCAAAGCAGTATATATATATTGTCGCAATAACGACCATGAGACATTGCGAAGGTTTGGGGTAGCCACCCATTTAATAGTTCCCGGCTGCAAAATTGATTCAAAAAGAGCGACATGTTTATTCAACAGAGTCCAAAAAAGAACTGATTCTCTTCAGGCAATATGGCAGCTTTAAAGACCAGCAAAGGAAGTGATGTCATCAGCACCGGAACCGGAAGGGACGTCATTGGCTGCCCCAGAGCTGGGCGGGATTTCCCTAGACTGGTCTGCAAAAGATCGAGAGGGAAAGTTAGTGCACTTCGCCACCCCCAGGTCTGGCATGGAATTACATGTATTCAAGCCCTTTGGTTGTCTCCAAAACACACATGTGTGACAATATATATATACTGTATATACACACATACTGGGGGGAAACCCCCAATTGCGGCCAGAATATTAGTAAAATCTGTAAATGTACAAAAGAAAAATGATTATTTAGTGGAGTCAAATTCACGAAATTCTATAAATATGTAAAAGAAAAATTAATTTTTATTTAACGAAGTAAAATTCATGAAGTGAGAATTAAAATATTTGTTCTCTCAGAGGTTGGAGTATTCCAGTTAAACTGAGGTCCACTATACTCAATGAGTATTTATAAGAGACTGAATAAATGATCCGTTCATTTTAACTGACATTCTTATAGATAAAAAAGCTTTTTTAAAAAAATACTCATTTAAATAACAGGAAAAATCACGTGAAAACTAAAGTGGTATGCAATGAGTCATCGTAACTCGACCTTCATCTAACTAAATCACCTAAATACAAATATTGGTGTTATGAATAGATCATTTTTTTAATAGGTTGTTCCTGTGAAAGAAAGTTTAGTCGATCAAAAATAAAAAACACGACTTTCTTGATATTTTAGTTTATAATTTAAAAACAGAATAAAAATCTGTAAATCTAACAACATCACATTAAAGTTTGATAAACTCTGAAAAGAATGATACCAAACATATATTTGTAGATTTTAAAATAAGCCCGATTTAAAGCGTGAAAAAAACGTGACTAAAAAAAAATCGGTGCACAAAATCGTTGCACTTTTAGGCCTAGGATTTTATATATATATATATATATATTAATATATATACACACACACAATGTATACATGTGTGTAGTGTGCATATATAGTTGTGTGTGTATTATATGCTTACTGTGCATAAATATGTGTAAAAACACACAAACACAAAAATTCTGTGACAGATTTGCATTATTTAATAATAATTAATAATTCTTTGCATTTATATAGCGCTTTTCTCACTACTCAAAGCGCTCAGCAATTGCAGGTTAAGGGCCTTGCTGAAGGACCCAACAGAGCAGAGTCCCTTTTGGCATTTACGGGATTCGAACCGGCAACCTTCCAATTGCCAGTACAGATCCCTAGCCTCAGAGCCACCACTCCATCCTCCATTGCTTTGTATTTGAGTGCACCCTGTGATTTACTAGTGTCCCTTCCAGGATCGGTTCCTACTTTGCACCCAGTGCTGCAAAACACATCACCAACTTCTTGCAAATCTAAACTGGATAAGGATATTAGAAATTGGATGGATGAACAATGTAATACTATTTTTTATTGGCTAACACTGAAAAGCAATTTATATTTGTTATTCACATGGAATTATTTAATGGACCTTTGATTTGCTGATGGTCATACAGAAGGTCAGTGGTAGGATTGGAACCTGTGACTTGAATTCCTACTCATAAGCTAGTCCCCTACATGCCTTACTTGTAATTAAGCATTTGTGAAGAATTGACTAGCCATGCTGTTATAATGGAGGATGATCTACTGATCAATTAGCAATCCTTTGGCAATGTTAAGAGGATTAATGCCTGCATAATGTAACATTAGAGCACAGAATAAGTGCGGGCATCGGTATTTTCAGCAATCACTATTAAAGATGTGATCACAATGTTAATCTTGCTACCTGGTAGTTTTTTCCTTAACTGTATCAAGTGTTGCTGTTTTTGCATCTTTTAAAGTTAAGTTTGAAATTGTGTTTTTTTTCCAGTGCCTTTAATGGTGAAACTAAAATTATACCTATAATTCAGATTGTCTGGTTCAACTCTCACTTTGCTGTTAATTCTACATGAAACTGGCTCCTTTTTTACAATTAGTCATTGATGTATAGGGATTTTGAAGCAATTTTTCTTTCTAAAAATGATTCAGATGTTGTTGTTAGTGACCTTTCAGTAAGATATGGAAAGCAAGAGCTATTTTGTTTCACACTTGTATCATACTAATGACATATTGGCAAAGTGTGAGGGTAAAGGAATGATCACCGTCTTTAATATGTTGAAATCATGCTGTGTTTTCTATGTTAGCTTTTCATTGTTGCTTTAATTGCTCTAATTTTTATTTTTTTTTCTTTAGGGGTTCCATTTCAGATATCTTTATTATAACCTCTATAATTGTCCATAGAGGTCAATATAATACTCCATTATAATGACCTTGATTATGTTGACCTCTTTTGTAAGTCATTTTGCATAAAGCCATCTACTAAGTGAATAAATGTATAATTGTTCTGAAGTAAAGCTGCCAAAGCTTTAAAATTGCATAAGCAAAATTCTCTTTGGTTAAAATGAGTTGTGATCAGCTCGATGGCAACAAATCTCCAGCCAAGCACTGTTTATGTGGAGTTTGTGCTTCTTTAATTTGTCTGCATAGGTTTTCTTTGTTTACCCCGGTTTTATGTACATTATCCTATAATGAGTGCCTGTACATGAATGTGCCCTGCAGTGGACTAGTATCCCATTTTACTGTGGTTCTTGCCTTAGGCCTCATGTTGTCAGAATTGACTCCTGCTCCCCACACCTCTATTTCGATTAAACCAGTTCACAAACTGGATGGATATGTAAACTAAGTTCAAAATATTCAGAAAAAGTATGAGGGATTTATGAAATTTGACACTTTTCATAATTTCAGAAAGACTTGTTGCCCTATTTATTTGCTGGAGCAGTAATAAGAAAAGCAGATAGAAAATTAAATACATATCAGAATGTAGAAAGCAGTGGGAAGTTACATAAGGAATTAAAATCCTTAACCATGACAAGTGGTCAATAAAGAGAAAGAAATGGAAGACAATTGATTTGATGACGAGTGATCCAATGAGTTAATTTCTGGTGACAGCAACAGCTAGAAGCTGAAATCAAACTTAGGTTTTTTTTAAACATTCCCAAAAATACTGGTATAATACACAGAAAAATATAATCGCTTGTTGCAGATCTGAATTCAAGTCAAGTTTGCAAATGTATGCATTGTGTAACACTTATGTGTGTTCATGGACTTGACTAACTGTCTTGAAGGTTGTGGTACTTTTAATTTTTGTTCATTTATTTCATTAATGAGACAAATGTTACATTTTTGTTTATTAAGTACTTTCCAAGATACCTGGATTTGCCCAGGTATATTTGTAGAATGGTTTAAGGAAAGAAAACAAAGGTTTGTGTGTGTTGGTGATCCTGTTGTTGCTGCTAGCTGTCCCATCCATCTTCTGTACTGTTACTCTATCAATGTCTCTGCTTTCTTGATTCAAGAATTTGTTCTTTATGAGTCTGATTGGATTTCAGAATTTTGGTAACTCCTTTCTAATTTGTAACCATGAACTCTGTACTGTCAGACTCATATTTTGAGCCTCACTCAGCACTTCCCTTTTATAAAGAAAGATACTCCTTTTTTATATTTCAGTAGATAGAAGTAGAACATGGTGTTGCCAAGGTAAGTGTTGTTAAGCTCTGGTCATTTTGTCTGTTGGTCTACATCTCCCAGCATTCCCTGCTGGTGCCCAAATAGGCACCAATGCAGAGAGCTGCTGCCATCTAGCATTCTGGGGGAATAACACATCCCCTGCAGCGTCTTCTGGTGGGCTGTCCGTCCCTCCATTCTGGCCGTCACTTCCGGGTCTGGCTCCTTCTTTTCCCCTGGTCAGGATGCCCATCTGCCTCCCATCCGGGTAAGGAACAATCCCCTTGTGTGGTCGGGATGCCCGTCCAGCTCGTGTAGCATTCACTATATATATATATATATATATATATATATATATATATATATATATATACATACACATATATACATATACTGTATATATATATATATATATTCTAATTATATAGGTATGATAATAAAACATAATGACATCTGTTCATAAAATACACATTTTCAACATTTTAAAATATCATAAAGTTAGAAACAGAGCTTAGATAGACTTGTCATGTGTTGAATAGCATTCAATGACACCAGAGTCTAATTCAGCTGATGTCAAATTATGTGCACAGGTAAGCAAATAGCTTTTATTTTTTATTCAGTCACAATTTTATTAATTAAATTAGTGCATCAAAGTTAGCTAGCAATTTGGATTACGAGGAACAGAATTGGGCAGGACTATAACCTGTGGTTGTCTTTTTGTTGGTATCGTGTGAACACTGTGGAGTTCACATTTGGTTTGAATGACTCAATATATGAGATCATGGTTGGACTTTAATGGTCATGATAGGAGATTTGATTTAAATGTAAATCTCACTGAGACATTCTGCCTGTCCATCCATTTATATCCACTTTAACATGATGGATGGCTGTTAATTACATTTAAACATCATTTAAAGTGTGCCATGAGACCAGGATGTAATGTTCATTGCATATAATTATTAATTTATGACATCTTGGGCCCCATGATGGCACAAAATGCAACTTGCAACCACTGTTTCAATTGTTCCCAAACCTTTTCTTCTAGATGGCATTTTTGAAAGCTTTAAAGATGTGGAATTACTTTTTCACCCATCTGTGAATGAATATTAACAATTTCCTTCAGAACAAATTTTATAAATGCCCATAGTTTAAGAAAAAACATTACCCCACAATGCCATTTTGAAAGCCATTTGCTGATGTACTAGAAAAGTGTTGTTTTGTAGCACTGCAAGAGCAAGTGTGATATTTTAATATGAAGAAAAAATCAGTTTCAGATATTTATTGTTAATTTTGATTGAAGTATATAAAGTATTGAAAACAACCAACAACCAAGACTGAAGATTGAGACTGGACTTGGAGTGTGCATGTTCAAGCCCTTAAACAAGTAGGAGTATTTATTGTTTTACTGAAGGCCGACTATGATTTAACCATAATGCCCAAGCAAATTTCCCCAAAACTGGGGCTACATGGAACACCTCCAGAACAACAAATATCCAGCTAGATACTAAAGCGAGTTGCAACTCACCTTGTCCTGTCCTCTTTCATTCACTCTGGTGATGGATTCAAGTCACATGTCTTCATATACTTGAGGGTGCATGCCCAGCTCCTTGCTATCCCCTCTCTTGTATGTGGTTTCTTAGAATTCCTGACTCTACACAGCACAGCAACTTTACTTTAGTAGCTCTTCCCAGCTGCAGAGCCTCTGTTCGATATTTCCTTTATCCCCTCACTCTGTTTGGGATTCTCCTCACACAGACTCTTGTCACTCATCTGTTAACATCAGACTGCCTGGTAACTGCAGCATTCTTTTTTAAATATCGTCACCCCAGGAAATTGATTTCTGGAAAGTTGTTAAAGACTTGGGGCCTTCCTGGAGAGTTTACTGTCACTCAGATGTAGCTGACCCTTACCCATCAATGTGTTCTTTGTCTGCCAGTCCACTGCACTGTCCATTGAAGAGTGGTGTTTTGGCCTATGAGACCCAGCAGTACATGTACTTATTTTTGTAGTTCAAGAGTGTTTGTTATTGAACCTTGAAGATTCACTACTATTGATTTAACAAATAAACACAGCTTGATTAAGTTTTTGGTGTCAAAGCAGCAATAGAATACAGTATATGAGGGTTACATCTTTGGGAGAATACGATGAGGATAAGCCTGCAGCCATAATTAAAGAAAAAAATCAGTTTAATTGATTTTGTTTGTTCCCATCTGCTTGACAGTGATTAAGAATTCCCTTGGCAGTTATTAAAAAGGCAGATTATTACTGGATTGGTTGGCTCCCCAGAGGTTGTCACCTAACATGCTTTTACTTAGGGAACTATCAAGGATATCTTTTATTTAAAGTGTATTTGCTAGAAATAGATGTGCAAAGTACCCTGGCTGAAAAAGTGCAGATTGTATAACAGTTGTATGTATATCAGTTGCTGACTTCCATTTTCAAGGAATCTATAAAGAATGTGAAAAAATATATTTTTTAAAAGGAAAATAAAAGAGAAGATTGAAAGACTGACGTGGCTGAGAATAAAGATTACTGGTTCAGTGATTAATTTATTAGCTTTTAACTTTCTTTCAAAGGTTTTTTATTAGATACCCACAGTTGTAATGTTTGGCTTCCATTGTTATAATTTTGGATAGTTATTCTGTGTCCATATTCATAATGAATGTATAAGTTTTTAATTGTTCAGTATTGTTTGTTGTCTCTTGTGCTCTTGGCCTGTAGATAATAAGCTTGCTCACTAAATACTAGGGATGGTCCGATTGAAATAAGCTGATTTTCACTGAAAAGACTCGATTGGTAAGCGGTAAAAAGGCTGATTTTCTTCCCCTGCTTTTCTAACTTTTACAGTAATTTAGTTGCTATGCTCCTTTACACAAGGTATTACTATTACAGTAGTTGAGTTGGCACATGTCCTTTTTGTTTTTGTTTTTTTCTTTTGCCCCAAACTTCCTGCAGTATAAGCAAAGAGCAGAAAGTGGAGACTTGTTTTATCAGTGAGCGAGAGGCAATTGGAATATTAGCCTTTACGTTAAAGAAAGTGGAGTAATAAACTGAAAAAAAGGAGTCAAAGAAATAGTCGTGCAATTACACAAATGGCAAGAAAAGCTACTTAAAGGAATTCAGACCTTTTTATTTTGTCCTTTAAATTAAAACGGACACTGCTTGAATTTGGACAGTGGGGAAGTTTAAAATGCAGTAGCTTATACTTTTAATTGGAAAAAGAAAAAATAAACACAAATTTGAAGTTGCTGCTTTAGTATACAATAAGCCTTTTTAAAGATTTCTACTTTGATTATTATTTGTTGCTGTGTGGCATATGTTTTGGTAAGAAACAAGTTGTACATAATTAAAATGGTAATTCATATTTTATAATTACACATCAAGAATTACAAATATCTAGTTGCTATGCTGAAGAAAAAAAACACTCCTGTATAACTATAGTAAATGTATATTTTAACAGCAAAAATCTGTACTGCAATTAATGATTTAAAATTATTAAAACCTATAAATGCTTACTTTTTTAATTAAGCCTGGCTTCAGATAGGTACGTTCCAGATAGAATTAAACAATATGACAGCTTGTAATTATGAGAAGTATTTTATTTTCTTTTATGCCATGTAGAAATTGCATATAGAAATATAGAAATTGCACACAGCTTGGACACTGATTCTTGTATCAATGTCATACGTTGATTTATTTGCAGAAGAGGGCAGGTTAAAATTTAAAAAAATATATTTCTGTACATATTTTATTAGTTAAAGTGTTAAAGACATTTTATTTATTAATAGCATTTTATGGCCACTGAACAAAAAGCCTACAGAATTTTGTTTTGGTAATATAAAATGAACAATTAACAGCTGTGGTCTACATATTTATTATAAAAATACAATTTAATATAGGACAGAAGGCTTTTATTTTTCTGTTTATGCTGGAGATTAGTGTAAAAAGTTTATAAAGGGATAAAGAAAAAAAAAATCAGAATTGTCCAATCAAGTAACAAGAAATCGGTGATTGGTATCGGCCTTGTAAAACCTGATCAGAGCATCCACTAGCACCATATTACCTGTTTGGCATTCTCTTTTAGTACTTAAACTTTGTGAACAGAGTTTGATTATGCAAGAGTAGCACAGGGATGATGCTGGTCAATGCTGAGTTCAAATCCTGTGCTCATTTGCTTTCTGTTTAGTTTACATTTTCCCCTTGTATTTGCATGGGTTTTCTTCTGGTTTTAATAATAATAATAATAATTTTTTGCATTTATATAACGCTTTTCTCACTACTCAAAGCACTCAGCAATTGCAGGTTAAGGGCCTTGCTCAAGGGCCCAACAGAGCAGAGTCCCTATTGGCATTTACGGGATTCGAAGCAGCAACCTTCTGATTGCCAGTGCAGATCCCTAGCCTCAGAGCCATCATATCCCAAAGACATACAAGCTACTCTGAAGCTTGGGACTTGTTTGTCTCTGGGTTCCCAGTTTTGCCCTTTTTCTGAGGAGTCGAGGTTTCACAGTTTTCCCCCTTCTGGTCAGCATTTTAAATATTTGTGGTTAGGCACTCTCAAGTTCACAATAAGCAAAGAGCAGGATGTTACCTAGTGAAACCAGATCAAACAATAACCCTTTGTGAAGAGATAAATTGGTCATTTTCTTCAAGTGAGTTTCCACGTTAGCAACATTCTGAAATTTCTTTTAAATTCCTCTACTACTTTACCATTTATAGAGTCTTACTACATATTCCAGCACCTCTATAATGATTATGTTCACATTTGTAGATTATGGTAATCAAAATATAAGTGATTATACAACAGTATAACAGAGATGCAACCGTAGCAATGCATCCCCAATATGCTGTTGCAAGTGTGATCTAGTCATAAAAATGGAAATTTTCATAAACCATAGCAAAACCCCAAAAGTACCTTCTGCCTGTCTGCTTTATCCTTCCTGTGTTAAGTTGTGCCTAATTACCTAACAAGGTACTGGGGCATTGATGCAAGGTTGGATTACCTCTCTCCGTACTTCTGCAGCCCCCTCTGTCAATTTAAAAATGATGGATCCCAAATGCTTTAGGATTTAAACTACCCTGAAAAGGAGGAATAGGTTTGCTGCAGTTATCTCCATTACATCCCCTTATCCCTGCTGCACTAATGGGAGAGGAGAGACAAAGGCTGGCTTTGTTTTCTAGCATTGTTACTGATATCTCCAGGCCATCTAATTAGTCTGACTCTGTAATCCTCACTCTTTACGTTTAGCTTCTGTATACAATATTGTAGACTATGTTTATGTGACTCCTTCTGGACTCTTACTGTGCTTTAATGTCTTCAGGTTGCATTTACAGCACCCTTTTCTTCCAAAGTAGATTTTAACAGATGAAACATAAATCAGCTCATCAATTTCTAAACTTAAGTAATCAGTTTAATGCAGTTTAGCAGTATTGGGTGGGTCACCAGTCTATCACAGAGTGTACTCAAGCACACACACTTGTCCATCGTGCAGGAGTTATTTAAACTGTCATACACATCATTGTCATGTAGGAAATAAGTTGGTGTACTTGTAGAAAGTCCACACAGACATGGAGAGAACATGCAAACACCATACAGATAGAAACCAGGGTGATCCAACTTAAATATAGTTTCTTAATACATTGGTTGATTGGTTGGTTGTGTTTGATGACTGGAATTTTTTATTGTTTTTCTTCCAACTGATTTGTAGTTTCTGTTTACTTTTTGACCTTTTTCATAGGACTGTTATATAGCCATATGAGTATATCTCTTACCTCATTAATCATAACCTATTGGGCTTATTTGTCACTATTTTATGTGCCTCTCCTGCCTTTCCTTGAAAACATGCTTCTGTATATTATATAGTGTTTATTAGATTAGTGGGTGGCACTGTAGACAGTGCTCTTATGTCACAGATCCAATGTCTTGGATTCGAATCCCACACCCAGTTGTTGTTTGTGTAGTACTGGCATGTTCTTCCCATGTCTGTATGGTTTTCTTCTAGGTGTTCCAGCTTTTCTCCCATATTCCCAAAGATGTGCCTTTTAAGCTGACTGGTGACTCTACACTGGTCCACTGTCAGTTGGTCCTGTAATTGACTGGACCTGTCTAAGGTTGCTCTGCCAGTAATATATGCAGTTGCAGAAATAAAGATTTGTGTTTAAGACAAAAAAAGCTAAGAACTCACTAGGACATTTTGAGAAAAAATCAAAAGACTTTGTATGTATGTGTGAGGTTCTGCCCCACTGCTATTCATTCTTTGCACAGATTAAAAAATTAAGAAAGCCAGAGAAACTAGGAAAAGTAATGCCACAAAGCACACATATTTCAGTAATGGATACACAAACACATACAATCTATAGTAGATAACAAAATGATGGACTGATTCTGAACAATCAGATGACAATGATGGCCCATTTCTAAACAAAATTTACAGAAGATTTATATTAATGCAATTTGGTAGAAAAAAAATGCTGAAAAGTGAACCGTGACTGTCACATAAATTGATATCAGCTACCAGCCAGATGCAAATATCTCAAATGCTAAATAAATTGAATTACATTTTGTCTCAAAAAATCCCAAAAATACTGTACCTCGAATGAGATTTATTTTCAATCTTTCTTTTTAGTGATGTCTTATTTTGATGTAGTAGATAGTCCAAATGCCAATCTGATACTTTAGGGCTCTTTGCAAACCCTTGTATGAAAAAAGTGCGTGTAGGAGAAAAATGGACTAAACATACAACCTTTAATTTTTATTATGTATTTTACCATGTGTAGTTCCACAGTTTGGACAGCTGGAGCATAGGCAGGTTAATTCACAGGGCTGCAAAAGGACTGAAAGGTGAGAATGAAATGATGAGATAGTGAGCCAGAGTAGAGCTTCCTAGCCTTTAGACCTCACTGCCTATGTATAGATGAATTAAACAACTGATTAAGTAGTTCATTTGTTATATTATTCCTAATTCCAGCTGCAGTTTAAAGTCAAATGTTATTGCTCACAGGTGACAAAAACCTTTAGCAAGAAAGGAAAATTAATACAAAGTTATGTAGGGCCTGAAAATACATGGATGCATGGATACTGTGTCTCAGTAGTCTTTTATGCCATGTCAGTGCCAGACCGTTTGCTCACTATTGCATTTTAAGCATTTGTTCACATCTGGTGTCTTGTCTCTTCTGAGGCAAGCCAAGTGTGTTCATTCAACTCAGTTGCATTGTTTCCCGCTAATGCACCAGATAAAGCACAATGCAACAATGAAGCTACAGTTTCACTGACATTCATTCCATTGATTTCACCCATTAGTGAAAATTCTCAACTCAGGAACTAAGCCTGGACAGAATGCCAGCGCAATTTAATTTCTGTAAAGTCATCAAATGCAATAGGGAGTACCAGCTTTAACAAACGTAAATTAACCAATTATATACAATTTGACATTTTCTCATGATGATCTTATTCTTCACATTTAACATACTGGTCCCTAAACCAGTATCCTCAGGTGCAGGCTGATAACCCAGCATAAACCATGCTTATTTACACACCCAGACTCACTCATTCACGCACACTAGGCTACTTTAGAGCAGTGATACATCATTGGCTATGGAAGGAAAACCAGAGTACCTGAAGGAAAATGTGGATGCTCAGAAGGGTTTGAGCACAGGATGCTGGAGCTGTGAGGCAGTAGCACTAATCTCTGCACCAGCCAAAGTGTAAACAAGGCATAGTTATTAAGGAAATTATTAAGTAATTACATTGTCACTACAAACAATGCTAGCTGCTGACATTTTTCTGATATCTCATTAAGACATACAAATGAATTGCGTCACCATTACCAAGGTGAAAAGGAATCACAGCAGGACTCACAATTTGAAAGACTTAAACATTAGCAAATTAAAATCGTGTATTTTGCCGGGGGCATACTATTTTCTCTAAAATAGGTTCTTTTATCCTTCAGCCTATAAGCATAATACTTGCATCAAAATATGCATCAAATGTCAAAAGATTCAAATTTTACAGACAATTAGCTCTTAGCTTGCCTTTTTAGGGTTACTTTAACTTCTTAAAACAAACCTATGTAAAGACAGCAAATCAACAAAAAAACACTGTTACAGCAAGGTCATGTTCGAGTGTGTTGTATGTGGCTGAGGTCTTCGCCCTCAGCCTCTGACCAGATGGCTTAGTTTGGAGAAAGGTTTGTAAGGTTGAATGGTTGAAGCGGTAGCAAGATTTCTTATCATTTTATTCCAGTATTTTTTACATAATTATTCAAATCAAGTATACAATGTTTTATATACTCCTGCTTCTCCCTTTCTCTTTCCCTCTATTACCAGAATATCCATCAGGTTCTTGATTGTATGAAAAATTATATGTCTGACCTTTAGCTCAGTTAAAAAAAATAGGAAAGTGAAGGGTTCTGAGACACTTTGACAAGGGATATATTGTGATGAATAGACAACTGGGTCAGAGTATCTCTAAAATGTCAGTTTTTATGGGATGTTCCTGGTATGTAGTGGTCAGTACCTGTCAAAAGTGGTCCAAGGAAGGACAACTGGTGAACCAGCAACTCGGTCATGGACTCCTAAGGCTCATTGATGTACAGTATGTGGGGAGTGAAGATTTGCCTGTCTGTTTCTATCCCAAAGAAAAGTTACTGTAGCACAGATTGCTGAAAAACTTAATGCTGGCCATGAGAGAACGGAGTCAGAACACAGAGTGAATCACAACTTGCTGTGTATAGCCGCAGACTGGTCAGAGTGCCCATGCTGACTCCTAAACACTGTAGAAAGCACGTACAGTGGGCATGTGAGTGTCAGAACTGGACCATTTAGCAATGGAAGTAGGGTGGTCTGGTCTGATGAATCATGTTTTCTTTTAAATCATGTGGATTACCTGTGGAAGAGGTAGCAATGATGCTTAGTGTAATGTTCTGCTGTAAAATCTTGGGTCCTAGCATTCATATAGATGTTACTTTGACATGTACCACCTACCTATTCTTGCACTACCACATATGCCCCTTAATGGCAACAGTATTTTCTGATGGAAGTGGCCTTTTTCAGCACCCTGCCACACTGCAAATAATGTTCAGGAATGGTTTAAAGAACAGGACAAAGAATTCAATGTGTTGACTTGGCTTCTGGATTCCCCAGATCTCAGTTCGATTGAGCATCTGCAGGATGTGCTGGAAAAACAAGTATGACCCATGGAGACCCCACCTTTCAATTTACAGGACTTAAAAGGATTTTCTTGTAACATCTTGGTGCCAGATACCAAAGGACACCTTCATAGGTCTTGTGGAGTCTATGCCTCATCAGGTGAGAGCTGCTTTTGGCAGCATAAGAGGGGCCTACAGAATATTAGGCAGGTGGTTTTATTGAATTACTGATCAGTGTATCTATATATAGATTCATACATACATATTTACTCATGTACCACGCACCCTCGTGTAAGACACACACCCTAATTTTTACAAAGAAAATCGTGAAAAAAAATTTGCCCCGTGTACGACACGAGTTGTGATTGTATAGGAAGCGTTTAGGGCACATTTTCCATGAAATGCCCTTCTGTTTTTGTTGCATGACGAAGAGCGATCAAGAGAGACAGAGAGAGCGCAAGCGAGACAGCCCAAGAAGAAGAAGTAAACATTACAGAAAAAAATTTCCTCGTGTATGACGCGCACCTGATGTTCTAATGCTAATTTGCGCAAAATAATATGCGCATGGTACATGCGTAAATACGGTACATACAAACACATATACAGTATATACATATATATATATATATATATATATATATATATAATCTATGAAGGTAAAATCATTGTTAATTTAATATTATAAACAACAAAGGCAACTCACATACAGTATGTGTCTGCATAACCATTAATGTATAAATCACAAACACATTAATTATGGATTACCTTTGCGGTGCACTGCTGGTGGAGGCTGGATCAGAGGAACAGAGCCACTGGATTTTTTTCTCATACTTGGATATACAGATTAAACAAAATATTCATATTTAGAAGTTTGGGGCAGTGGCTATTGCACAATAAGGTTCAGTTGCCATTTTGACTGACTGTTTCCCATATCAAGTCATTTAGTTTGCCTGTGCTTAATCTAGAAGATATATATCAGCAATTGTATTGTATTGTGATATTGAATGTTGCATTTGGTAGTGGAATCAGCCAAATATGCATTAATAACATTAACAAGTGTGGTGAGGCAGTGGTTATTGTCTTTGTGGAATCTGTACTTCCTCTGTGTGTGTGGGTTTTTCTCCAGTTTTCCCCTCACAGATTCCAAACAGCATACAGGTTAAGATTAACTGGCTATGCCCTTGAATTGGGTTAAGCAGGTTTGAGAATGTAACTTTGTATGTATATATGTATAATATTAACATACATGTGTAAAATTAACATTCACACCCTGCATTGACCTTGGCTGTTTTGTATAAGTCTGATATCTGTTTAACACTGTAGATTGGTATCACATATGTGGAGACTTCATGGAGTTCATTTTTAGTTCAAATTTATGAATGACTGGCTCAACGTGAGCTGAAGATATAGAAATTAAATTTCTTTTACTGCATGTCCAATTTTGAGTTCACATCTGCAGCTTCCTGGGTCAGTGGGTGGATGGATGGATCTTTCCTTGTGACTAGTAGTTTTGGTTGTAAGGCAAATTGCCTTCCTCCAGCTCCATAGACCTGCTGTAAGACTGAAAAGCTCATGTTAGCTATGGTGGAAATAGCTTGAAGGCCATGATTAAAAAAGGAAGGCCCTGTTTTGAACTCGAGTACTGAACTGTTGCTGGATTCATGTAGGGCAGTGCCTAGTGTTGTTGATGGAATCTTACCAAAGTTCAGTGTTTGCATTCTGGGACATAAGGATACTGTATATATTTCATTTATTCTTTATTATAATTATTTTATTTTTCAACTTTACATGCCTATTACTTGTTGCCAGCCTTCAAAATATATGAATGTAATTTTGGCACTGTACAAATAACACACATGGTTCTGCAGTTATCAGTGATAACTTATTTTTTCCTCATTTTCATATTATAATTTTATTCTTGGTGTACATATCAATAAGAATACATTCATTTTATTGGACTGGCTGTCCATGTTAGCATCTGGATCCAATATGTGCCTTTTTATAGCTGCCATAATCTCAGACTGTGGATGATAATGGCATTTTTTAACTCTGTCATCTAATTATTCATATAAAAACCCTGGAGACCTAGCTAATAGGCCGTGGTGTGGTAAGCAGTAATGAAAGTTGATCTGCCACAAGTATTAGACTGAAGGAGCATGTGTTCTGTGTTGACTTATCTACATCTTGGGCATTTTGTATTAGAACTCATCACGAGAAGCTTGATGGACATGGCTTCCTTCTGTAAACAATTTGATTACTACTAATCATCATTTGACTTCATGAATCATATATGTTGTAGCTTCTGGTCTTAATAATAACATCTTAAAGCAGTTTAATACAAACCAGTTGATGTTATGTAATCTTCAATAATATTAACGGGAATTTGTGTTATGCTACTGTAAGAATGAATTGTTTCTTATCATATGCCATATGTTTAGCTTATTGAAAATATTTAGGAAAAACAAATATACAGAATCTAGAATTTTAATAACAATATGACAAATTCTGCATGCAGTGCGCTCTCTGGGGCTGGTTCCTGCTTTGCAACAAGTGCTGCCAGAATATGCTTTGAGCATCTTAGAACTAGAATATGATGAAGTGGGTTTGAGGATACTATGTTGTTTAGTGTTTTGTTATATACAGTATATATGTAAACACTTAGATTAAATGGTCCTCTTTCCACTGTCTGGTATCAGACTTGTGTCTGGTGCTACCAGCTCCTCATAGCTCTGAATTGGAATTAAAAGTCAGGTGGGGGTGCACGCACTGATACATTGAGTTCCTGCACCCAGCACACGATGAAATAGCTGAGGATCCTGGTTAGCAACCCCCCAGGCAGACAAGAGGTCCAGTCCCACCCTGTGGAAATGACCATCTATCTACTATCTATCAACAATGAGGATCCTGTGAGCAAGATTATCCTTGGGGATCTGGGCCACATGGCTGTAGTGCCATAATTGATGCTCCCCTACAATGTAGGTAATGTGCCTCATTTGGGACTCCATGAGCAACTGCTTATTCGACACAAAGTCAAACCAGCAGTACCCAAGGATTTTCTGAAGAGACACAGTACTGAAGGTCACTGGATAACATCCATGTCTTGCAACTATATAGCAACACAGGAAGCACCAGGACTCTAAACACTTGGACCTTCGTCCTTTTGCAAAGATATTTGGAGTGCCACACACCCCTTTCCAGTAACCTCATGACCTCCCATGCTCTCCCATTCCGTCTACTGACTCCATTGGAAGAGTCACCAGAGACATGAATTTCGCTTCCAAGGTAAGTAAATCTCTTGACAAGGTCGACATCTCCCCACAGACAGACACACAGCTGATGGCTGTGCCCAAGAGATCATTAAAGGCCTGGATCTTAGTTTTTATCTAGGGCACTCATAAGCCCAGACACTCAGACTCCTTGCTCACTCTCTCGAAAGCCCTGATCAGAGTCTCCATGGACTCTGCAAACATCACAGCATAGTCGGCAAAGTCAAGAACAGTGAAACTGTCTTCATCACAGATGCCCTACAGCCACTGGACTCCATGACCCTGCCCATCACCCAGTCCATGTAAGCATTGAACAGAGTAATAGCAAGAACACAACCCTGACGAACCCCAGAATCAACTGGGAAAAACGCAGAGGTTCTATCTCCACTCTACACAGCACTCACAGTACCATGATATCCAGCAACTTTGGGGGGATCCTGCAGAGTCTCCGGATGTCCCACAGGGCAGCTCAATCAACCAAGTTGAACTCTTTACGAAAATCAACAAAGGCTGCAAAGAAACTCTGCCGATATTCATGTTTCCACTCCATGAGAACCCTCAGTGCCAAGATGCCGTCGATGGAAGACTTCTTAAGCATAAAACCAGACTGCTGTGGTTACTGGTAGGTGAGCAAGTAATCACAGCCCTTACTGCAACTCTCCGAGGAACAAGGATTCAGATGTGCATAATGCTTCAATTCCTGAACCTGGGTCACTAGACCATAGATGGTGTGTCACTTTATCACAGATTCCTCTAACAAACGCCTCCTTATGTGCCCTCAGAGCCCTCACAGCTATCCTTCTCAGTTCCCGGTACAGACAAGAATTGCCATCAAGGCGTGCGCTCCTCTTGATGATATCCAGGGTGGTCTGCGAGATGAAACACCTCCTTCAGGAAACAACCCTCAGCAATTTTCACGGTCTTGTCACGGAAAGTCTCCCACATCACATTAGGATCAGCAATTTCACCCAAGTCTGTAAGTTCCTCCCTCACACAAACTGCATGCATACTCATTAGAAACAGCCTGATCTTGGAGTCTGGCCAAGTCCAGCCTCATTTTCCTAGGAGGTGGTAGTCTACTTGACCTAAGCTGGATCTTCAGAGTAGCAACAAGTCTGTGGTCAGAATTCATAAACTGGGCACTTCTGTAGACCCTACAGTTTTGTAAGAGCCTCTAGCGTCTGCCCACAAGGATGTGATTGATCTCCTTCCCTGGACATCAGACATCATTAGAAGGAGCCAATCTACCACCGCAACAGCAACTCCCTGAGTTTGATGGCCATCAGAGCAACCAGACCAATAAAAGGTGTACCCACCTACAGAGATCTGGCCAGTCCCAGGTCTGCGCACCTTAGAGAGTGCCGCCACTAATTGTGGAGTTTACTAAGCTCCTCTGACAGCAGAAGAAGATGATCATCATGCCGGAGAGACAAGACGTTCCACACACCTACCCAGATGAGCCGCCTCAAATTGGAACTCAAGTGCTGTAGTGCAGCAGGAGACGCCACAGCACCGCACCAGTTCTGATCACCAATAAGCCTGACCCAATTGGCTCTCTGACAGTTTTGACCCTTCTGGGGATGAGGCTTCCGAGGGCTTTCCCCTTATCCCCTTCATAATGCAAGCAGTCTTCCTCTGGGCGGCTGCAGCAGAGCTACTCCCACAGAGAGCAGAAAAGAGTCCTGTCTGTTGTTTCAGAGCTGTGTGAATTTTTTTTTATGGTGGCTGGAGTGCCATTCCTGCCCCTTGAAACAAGTGGATGTCAGAAGACAAATTAATTTTTAATTATTATGCACATTTTCAAAAATCACTGTACAAAATCAGTGATTTTTTTATATTAATTTTTAGTGCAGTTGGTAAAAATCCAGGAGGCATATTCATTCATTCGTTTTCGAGTTATACTTACACAGTCCTTATGATGACAAGCTGAAGCCTGTGTCTGTAGCATTGGTTAGGCAGGAAGCAATCCTGGATGGAACAAAAGTCTAGTGCAGAGCATGTTCACTACCATACCTGCACCCAACCAGTTAACTTGATTGACACTCTTATTGGAGAGCACCAGAATGCCTGGGCAAAATCCACACTGACAGCACTTGTGCTAGGATTTAAAAATGAGACTCTGTTCACTGGAGTCATGCAGCAGAAGTGCCAACCCCTATGCCATTGCACAATCGTCATATTGCATATTTGGATGCCCTCAAACACAAGATTGCATTTGCTGACATAAAATTTGCTGGGTCTTTTGTTTGGTGGGTATTTGTGGGGTAATGCCCACCTAGAGTCTATTATGCTGCACATATACAAGTGTATTTGAAGATTTCAGGTGGATTTAATAAAATGAATCATCCTAAAGTATTGTGAAGGCTCTGATTGTTGTAACGCATTTAGAAGTAATTTGGGTTCTTGGTATATAAAAATTAAAAATCTTTACTTTCTTGCTCTTACCAATTTCTTTTTCTGTTTGTTTTTTGGCTTGCTACAATCCACTAAATGTGGCTGTAGAAATGTACCTAATGTAATGAAGGCAGAAAGGTAGGATTTGAACTTGGGATAAATCTTAGGCTCATTGCAGCTAATTAATTGTTTCTGTGGTACAGCCAGACTGCTGAAAAATCTTTCAGTTCATGCCAGGAAAAATTCTTTCATTATTTATTTACTAATTCAGATCCTATTGTGTGCTTTCTCTGTCTAAAACAAGGTTCTTTCAAGTAATGTCCATGCATTGTACTGTTGGTAGGAAGCAAAAGTGACACTTCATGAATCTTTGAGGGTTATGAACGTAATAATAGTTAACTAATCCATCTATAATATAGTATGATAACATTTGATAGTAAACAGCTGGACAAATCAAGAATGTAGCACTTTAAAATAATACACTAACATCTGTGATCCTATTTCTTGAACAATTATTGATTCATTTGACTTGCAGACTTCACCTTCAAGTCTCAGTGACTAATAAGTTTATTTCTGGACAACAAGACTATTGATAGGAAAGGTTCAGGTTCTACAATGTCAGAAATGGATTGATGGGGGTGGTTGGATGGGTGAAGATTATATTTTTAAATTGCTGAAATATTAGTTGTTTATTGCATCACAGAACAGGAATGAGCATTATTGTCTTATGAAGTCTTCAGAGTGGGTATTTGACATTAACATTATCTATTAAAGACCCATAGTCGTGCTTCATCATGCTCCTCCTGCACTTTAATATAGTGTACGATGCTCAGATTGGTTTCCCTAGAACTGAAAGACCTCAGAGCTGTATGTTTTCTTGAGTCTATGTGGGGCTGAGTTTTTGTTTTTTCTTCTTATATTCACATGCTAGTATTAGTGTATGATTACTATTATGAGCTTTAACGAAGCATGAGATTTGGTGTATATAATGTTTGCAAATACATATTACATTGCATTTGTAACTTTTAAAATTTTGCTTTACATTTATTTTAACCTGTATTATGCTTAAATTGGTTTTACATCGTCAGAAGATGCATGTATGTACAATTGAGACCCCTATGAATGAGTGTGGATGGTGACTAAGTGAGCCATGTAATGGACTGGCGCTCCATCCAGGAATTGCTTCTGCCTTGTGTCTGATATTTTAGGCTTACCTGCCTCAGAACACTTGAACTAAATGATTTTGATAGTGAGATGCTGCTAGAAAAGAATATATTTATGTTAGTGGACAGTTCTCTGACGTGTCCATAAATGTACAGTATCTAAATGTAAACTGACTTGTTTGCTTTCATTATTTTTTACAGGGACTTATATCACCAGGTATTACTTCTTTATTTAAAGAAGACTTGATTTATCTGTACTTCTATAAAAATGGTGGTACACCTCTCTGTTCAATTCAGATTATTCTAATTCAGTGTGCTACTACTTATGAGCCATTATGGTATATCACATTTTTTCCATTTTTTTTTTGCTTAATATATACATTTTTAAGACTTCTGTTTATATGCTTAGAGTCTTCCTATCAGCATCCAACTTTTTTTGTATCATTTATTTTGAAAAGGGTGAATTAATTTTAATGTTTTGTTTTGAATCTCCTACAAAAGCATTTTATTTTTCATAGCTACTGCCATTTTATATCTTTGAGTACTGAATTACATTCTGGCTTTGGCACTTTGGTTTGGTGGATTTGCTGGTTTAGACTTAGTTATAAACTATCATTTCATCTCTCTGTCCTGGTCATTTATGCCCTTGTGGCCTTCTTATCATTAGTGGTAGTGCATAAGTCCAGCGCATATTTAGTAATTACAAAATATTGTGTAAATTATTTAAAACTATCCATAGTATTTTAGGTCCAAATTTTCATGCACTGCAGCTGCAGCAATATTTTGCCACCCCATTAATACCATAGGCCTGTGTATTACATTTTTGCTTGTGTCAGTAGGGACCACTGACAAGGGTTCAGTACATGGAAAGATGGATTTTGCATTGACTTTAATTGTTCTGTAGTAGCTCAAGACAAATGAAATGTGTTTTACTATCCCTCTGGGATTGTGCTGATGTATTAATACTCAAAACTATGTGGAAAACCAAATACACTGATTTTAGTATTTTATGTAATAGAACTGGAAAATCTGGCAAGGACTGGACTGTCACGGCAACATTTCTCTGCAACACTGAACTGCATGGGCCAGTTAGAAATGTGATAAATAGATTGATGAATGAATTGATGTACAGTACTAGCATTAATTATAGGCAGTTATAAGCTTCATCAGAAACTATACATCTAATAATAAAAAAGGGAAGTAAAAAGCTAAAACTGTAGTAAATTAGTAATCTTAAAAGCTAAGTATAGTTGACTGTATCTTTTAGGATAACTTTTAACATTGCTGTTTCTTCTAGCATTGCTAACTGTTTAATACTCATTACCATCAACAGCAGTATGCCATACTGTATATGGGTTCAAGCATGAACAGAATATAATGTCAGATGGCATCTATAAGAAAACAAATTAATTCAATGCTGTGTCATACAAATAAAAAAGATCACATTTCACCTTGTACTGAAAGATAATGGCTTTACTAAGTACAGCTATTAATATTGAAATAAGTGTTTGAATTGTCAATTTCTTATATGATTAACACATTAAATATTAAAGCAAGTTTATCAGCCCAGCAAACTTGAATTTAGTGTGATAGATTGCATTTTCTGTTATCAAATTGTAGGTATAATTACGTTAACATATTATTGCTGTGGGGGTGATAATATTCCTCTCCCAGCTTACAGTAATTGCCTTTTTTTATTGCTTTTAAATTGTCACCCAAGCCGAAGACAATCATTATATAGGATGCTAATTGATTCAGGTCCCTCCACATTTCAAATTTTGCCCCGTAAATGATCCTCCCAGTAGAATACATGCATCCTACAGATGTTTTGATGCTTCCTTCCTGCAGAGAGTAATAATTGAAGTTTATGAGTTGGCGTTAAACAACTGAGCATTGCTTCTAATTAGTACATTTTCTCATTTCCCCCAACCCCCAATTTCTCATCTCTTTACCCGCATCATGAACCTCCTCCTGTAGTCAAAGCCATCTGCCCCTGTTTATTAGATACATTAAAATGCAAGCACAATGCATTTTATTGTAATACTTTAACTTGTTTTTCTGACAGAAAAACATTACCGGATTTTAGTCAGTATTCCATTAGTACATTCTGTATATGTTACGGAAAACAAACCTACTTAAGAATCAGGGGTGTAATAACATACTCACAATACAATACAAACCTTGATTTTCGGTTCACAATATAATGCATTTTCAATACACTGTATCTTTACCCACCAAATTTGTTAACAAGAAAACCATATTGTTTCCAAAGTAGATGATCTGGGATGCTCACACTTGAGCCTGACCTCCCCAGTCTCCACTTTTGTCTTGCTTTACTAGCCACAACAGCCAGCAGTTTGTTTTAAAAAAGAAAGCAATAGGTTGTCTTTCACATGAGGTCATGTGCATTATGGTGTCCGTGAAACTAAAACAGCAGAAAATTAAGAGAATCAGCCAACATAAAATGTGATGAAGGCAGAAAATTGTTATGAGTAGAAAGGTATAACCCACATATTGTATGGTGAAATTAATGTTAATCTGTCTGAAATGGAAGTACAGTATGTTAATGTAATAGCATGTAGTGATTAGAAAAGTTAATTCATCCTTTTTTTATTTTAAATGTGTAAATATGAATTTGTAGTTTTTTTATATGTTAGCATATTCTAAAATTTCCATGGCAAACATACTGAGAATATGAAAATATTATGTGGCGTTTATGATTTAATTTTTACCACAGCTTGCTAGACTTGGCACCTGTTCCTGTACTTTTCCTGAAATTATTTTAAAAAAAAAACAGAAAAAGATCAGAGTTATTACTCCATTTTTGCGCATATGTACATGGATAGACTCAGTGTCTCAGTCATGATGTGTATATTATGTTAAAATCATTTTACGTGCATCACTGAACAATCAAGATAAATGAATGTGGGCATACACTTGTGTATTGATGTTCATAGAATTTGTTTGGGCAGGAGTCAATCACACAGAATTAAATACTACCATTTATACTGGGCCAATTTATCTGTTCCTTAAATATTAAGGAACTGTGACTTTTCCAATGAAATCCGTTTAAGTGTATCTTGTCATATAAGGAGCAGCCTTATCTTTTGAAACTGTCTTCATATTCTTTGCATTATAGCTTGTGAGTCTCCATGCTTGTGGCATGGCATAGTAGGGATGTGTAGCACTAATATAAAGTGGAATCCTTCAAATAGAGGCCTGTACATGTCTACACATTTGGCTAATCAACCTATGACTCTGAAAGGAACAGGTTAACACAGTATATAAGACTCACAAATGTGTAAAGCAGATAAAGAACATTTTAGGGTGTACTCACACTGGCAATTCGTTCCGTGCCTGAGCACGTTTGTCCACATGTAACCCTGCAAAGTCTAGTTCATTTAACTAGTGTGATCGCTCTATGCCAGGCCAACAATACCGTGCCTTGGCCTGCCTGGAAGAGGTGGGCTCAAGCATGGTTAGTAGGATCCGGGAACAGTGTGATCACTAAATGTGGTCAAGCACGGAAAACAGACATGACATCATTGATGCGACAAGTCAAATAATGAGATTCTCATTTCATTCGATACCATTTGAAGTAAAAACAGGTTTTTATTCTCAACTTACACATGAACGTGAATTGCAGTTGGCAAGAAAAGCTGCAGATTCCTTGCTTAATTTAATTTGTCACCATGAAAATCTTCTCATACCTGCAACACAATTAACAGCAAAATGTTGTGCTGCACACTTAATAAATCTGTAAGAGGGTAGAGCGTTATCCCGCTCTACACAACTCCACGACTTCCCAGGTCCCAATACAAGTGAAAGTAAACCTATATTTATTTGTGTAATACCAGGATTACGCAGCCCCTGTAATTTAATGAAGAACCCGGTTTACGGGTGTCAGTTGGAGTGTTTAATTCCAACAGTGTTTCTCTGAATTACACAGTCCTGCATGTGCCCACCTAATTTCAGATGGTATATTTGTCTGTCTTTAGTGTGGTAGATGTGTGTCTTCCTTAAATGTAGTAAAAACAGACTGTTTAATTTTTAATTGGCTGAAAGTCCTGTTAAAACAATGAGTTTGTCTTCGACTTTAGACAGAACTGAAGAAATGGATTCTGAAATGTTTAGTATGATAACCAGTAGCTTCATCTGTCGCCCTACCCCTGAATGTAAAATGAAGATATTTCTTAATAACTAATATGATCACCACATTGGGCATAACCCTTATACTATAACAGTGGGAAACAAATTTTCTAATCTATTAAATTTGGATGAGATCAGTTCACAAATTCTATTTTGTATACAGTACATAAGTCAGAATGCAATGCAACCAGCATAAACTGACAATTTGTTGCTAATTACAAAATAATTCAAATCAAAAATGTACACTTCACATCACAAATACTTGTTTTTAAAGATTATTGTCATGTGCTGCCACACCCAGAAGGCACAACTGAAATTCACAAACAAGGTTTTTAGTTAAAAAGAAAAAAAGAAAGTCCACATAGCAAAAATTCTTACAGCTAGGAAACAATGTGGTCCCCCAGTTTTTGCCCTGGGTTAAGGGGTGCAGCTAGGCAGAGTCACTCCTCTATATCTTAAGACTTGTCATAATTGCTGAGGCCTGTGTTAGGAACCATTTGAAGAAAATAGCGCCATTATAGTGTACGTAGTTGGGACTTGTACAGAAGAATGGGTGCAGCGATCCCAGAAGACATTATTACCTAATGACTTTTGGAGTCAGAGGATGATCCAGGATTTTGCACCTAAAGTAAACTCTAGAAACACGCTTCAACAGCTGAATTTTAGAGCAGGAGGCAGAGGAAACATATTCTACAAATATTCTACAAAAGGGACCTGGAGATGAAAACATAGTTGAAAAACAGGCCATGCTCTAAAAATCATGACAGCAAAGCAAAAACACTTAACTAAATCATTGTCGGAAATAAAATATCAAAAATTACAATTCACAATGCACTCGATAGGGTTTATTAAATTCTTCAAAATCTTAATTTTCTTAGTTTTCTTCAAAAACCAGGGAGTGCACGTTGCTGACATTTATACTGTCATGATGATGAAATCAAGCAATGTACATGTCTGGTTGTCTCCTCATAGCAACCATAAGCAACCGGCCCACAAAAAGAGTGGCATCCATAGCAAACAAAAATGGCACCAAGGGAAAACATGTCTTCAGAACTGAATTCTGAAATGTGAAGAACACTCACAGAAAATCAAAACCAAGAAAAAAGCAAGAAAGAGCATAGAATCCTTTAAAAAATAATGCTTACTTTGAAACAACATATAGTAGATAAATATAACAGAGAGAAGGGTGACATGGAAGACATTATGATATTTGGAGACACATGATAGACCTCAATAGGATAAAGATCATTAGTTTTTTTGGTCAGTTTTATCCCTATGGCCCATCTCACATATAAGAAAAATGTGCTGTTTTTTGTATATGTATTGTAACAAAGGCGCTATATTGCGCCCGACCCGACACAGATTGGACATGGGAGGCATGTATAAAAATAAATAAACTGTTTATTTTCTTCAGCTGGAGGGCACATCTTCCCTGTGTCCCCCAGCCACAACACAGTCCCAAGCACAAACTCAAAACACCAAAACACTCCTCTCTTCTACCACCACTCATCCCTGGCAACCTTGTCCTCCTTCACCCTACTCTGGCTGCTGAGTGGTGGTTGCAGGCTCCTTTTACTGGGCACCCGGAAGTGCCCCAGGTGCTTGATTACCGACATCCGGCTGCATTTCCAGGTGTGGCGAAACTAGTGCCCAAAAGGAGCCAGCAGCTCCTGCTGCAGCACCCCCTGGTGGTGCCTGTGGAACCCAACAGGGCTGCACAGAACTACCACCCCCATGAAGCCCTGGGGCACCGCTGCAACCCAGGGAGGCTGCCATCTAGCATCCAGGGGAGATACTGGATTTTCCATCCTTGTCCCCCTGGTACATATGTTGCAGGGGCGTCCTGGCCAGGCATGGGCCCCGGCCATCCGTCACAGTATATATGTAAGTAAGTTCAGGATCCAGGAGGCCTGTCTAAGGCTATCATCACACTTACATAACCAGCAAGTTCACTGTGTGGTCACAATCTGCTATACTTTTTGTGTAAAGATATTTCAACACAGTGTCCTTTCTTTGAAGAACAAAGTGAAAGGTTTGATCTTCTGTTTCGTTTGAATGTTCAAAGAACTCTGGCAAATGGGCACTCAAAAGAGACCTGAATGTTTCCTACACAGAGTTCAAATCCCCACTGGAAATTTAAGACAGAAACAAACACTGCCAGAAAAATGTTAGTCAGGGGTTGGGTGGAGAAGGATTTTGACTGAGAATGTTATATGCCACATTATAATTTGTATTATAAGCAAAAAGTGATTATTTTCCTCTAGTTGCTGTTACCCCAACAACCACTCCAATTTTCTGCACTCTAGGCAGATGCTTGTTGAGGAGTATTTTTTTTTTCATACCTTTGTTCATTACAAGAAAAGTCCTTACAATCAACTTGAAATTGACTGGAACAATAATGAAGTTAAATCAGCTCCCAGCTTCACTTGCTTCACTTCACTTGCAGTCCTTTCTTTCCATTAATACAATCGCCATCTTTATTTCCCTCTCATTTTGGATTCTTCTTGGTCTGTTGTCGCATCCTGTTCCACATGATTTCTTTAAAGGATTGCTCTCCAGTTGCCTTCCTTTGCCATTTTGTTCCTAAATATGTGTATTTGCAATGCTAATTTCTGTTATTATTAGAGTAGTAGATTGTTTGCTTGGCTCATAGATTAGTGTTTTTGAGTTAAATTACATATCAGACACTTTTTAGGAAGAGGAAAGCATCATCACTCCACCTGTGATGTGTCAACAGTAATTGTTGCAGTGTTATAGTGCAGTAAATTCATCATCATAGTCAAACTACCATACAGGTTTGGATGTTCCACCCACCCATCCATCCATTTTCAAAGCCTCCCTAATCCAGGCCAGGGCCATAGCAGGTGGAGGCCATGCTGCTGGCATTAGACACAAGGCAGGAATCAACAATCAGTGGGATGCAGGTCACTCACACTTACCAACTCACTAACAATGGACCAGTTTACAATTAGCTAATGATCAACAGTATGCTGTATGTCTTTAGGATGTAGAAGAAAAACACAGGGAGAACTCCATACAGACCTGGGATTAAGCAGCAATGTTATCCACTCTGTCACTATATTGCCTCAATTTGGTTACTGTACCTTGTAAATACTGCAAAATAGTGATAAAAATAAAGTCAGCATACTGGTCCAGTGCCTAATACTTCTACTTCACAGCTCCAGGAACCTGTGTTCATTTACATTCCTCTTCAGTGTCTTTGTGGAGTTTTAACATTCTTTGACAGTGAAGATAATGAATCTTAATAGACAGAAACTGTCAGGTCTTAAATGTACATATCGTTTGTAAGATCAGATTCAATCAGTACAGATTTGTCTTCTTAATCAGAGGCTAACAAGCTATGGAATTTACACTGTAGATTATTCAGGACAAACGTATTGCCCCATTATTCTTCCAATATTTGATACAGGACATTGCACATGGACAATCATTCAAGTGACTTTACAGATCAAAGCAATCAATAAAAGCATTTGACATTTTAGTGGTGGCCCTGAAGCTAAGGATCTGTGTTGGTGTCTAGAAGGTTGCCAGTTTAATTCTTGTTACTGCCAAAAGGGTTCCTAATCCGTTGGGCCCTTGCACAGGGCCCTTAACTTAAAATTGCTCCAGGGGCATTTTACAATGGCTGATGCGGCGATCTGACCCCCAAAGGTCATGCGAAAAGACAAATTCCTCTAGGGGATTAATAAAGTATATCAAATAAAAAAAATAATTTCCCCAAGAAAAGGGTATTTCAAGTTAGTGTTTTGCTAAATGTTGCTTACAAATTATTTTCAGGGCAGTTTGAAAGGGTTGGACTTTAAACCAAATGCTTTCCCTTTAAGTGTGACTTTCAGTGGATGCAGTAAGTCTTTAGACTCCAGCACTTTTTTCAGATTTTTTCTGTGTTTCATCCTTATGCTCAAATATTTAAATTATTTCCTGCCCGCATTAAGCAATACAAATGACAAAGCATAAATGGTAATTTAGAAATGTTTGCAAACGTATTAAAAATGAAAAAACTGAAATATGAAATTGATATTTAGACTATTTGCTATGACACTTGAAATTTGTCTCAGGTGCATCACATTCTGTTGATCATTATTGAGATATTTTTTCATCTTGTTTGGAGTCCACCTATGGTCAGTTTAATTGATTGCACATGTTTAGCACAGGCACATACCTGTCTATATAATGTCGCACACCTGACATTGTGTATCAGATCAAAAATCAAGCCATGACGTCAAAGGAATTGCCTGCATACCTTAGAGACGGGATTGTGCCAAGGCACAGATCTGAGGAAGGTTGGAAAAACAAACATTCCTGCAGCATTGAAAGTTCCCAAGAGCATAGTGGCCTCCATAATTCTTAACATAAGAGATGTTTGGAACATTCACAACCACCCATCCAAGCTAAGCAATTGTGGAAGAATGGCCATTATAAGAGAAGTGACAAAGAATACTGTGGCTGAGCTCCAGCAAACCTGTGTGGAAATGGGAGAAACTTCCAGAAGGACAACAACCATTGCAACACTCCTCTGATCTGAGCATTTTGATAGAGTGGCCAGACAGAAACCTTTCTTCAGTAAAAGATACATGTTGTCTGCTTGAAGTTTGCACAAAGAAAGAAGACTGAAGATTGTGAGAAATAAGATTCTTCGGTCTGATGAAACCAGAAATAGTGTAATGTCTGGAGGAAACCATACACTGTTCATGACCTGCACAATACCATTCCAGCAGTGAAGTATGGTGTTGGTAGCATCATGCTATCGGGTTGTTTTTCAGTATCAAGGACTGGGAGACTGAACAGGGTTGAGGGAAAGAAGAATGTAGCAAAGTACAGCGATATCCTATTGAAAGCCTGGTCCACAGTACTCTGGACCTCAGACTGGGACGAAGGTTTAACTTCCAATGGGACACTGACTCTAATCACAAAGCAAATACAGCACAGGAGTGGCTTAGGGACAACTCTGGGAATGTCGTCAAATTGCCCAGCTACATCCTGTACTTGAACCCAATCAAACATGTTTGGGAGTATCCTTGAGTTGTCCAGCCAGAGCCTGTACTTGAACAATATCGAACATCTCTGGAAATATCTGAAAGTAGCAGTCCTCCAGTTGTTTCCGTCAAACCTGACAGAACTTGTAGAGGATCTGCAGATGAGAATGGCATAAAATCCCCAAATCCAAGTATGTGAAATTAGTGACATCATAACAAAGAAGACTCCAGGCTGTAATCGCTGCCTCAACTAAGTACTGAATAAAGGCTCTCAATACTTGTGTCAGTTTGATGTTTGAGTTTTTTATTTTTAATAAACTTTCTAAAATTTCTAAAATCTTGTTTTTTACTTTATCATTATTAGGTATTGATTGTTGCTTTATGTTGGAAGTAAACAATTTTATATTTTTTTAGCACAAGGCTGCAAAAAACAAAATGTGAAAAAAGTAAAGGGGTCTGAGTAGTGTTGGAATCCTTTTTAATGTGTGCAATTCCAAGCACGTCACTAAACGTGCAAAAGCGCCATTATTTAAAAATTATATATATATTAATAGTTGAAATGCGCCATGGTGGTACAGATTTTAAATCAATTGTTATTTCAGATACTCTGATTTTCATTCCACATCTCCAAGACATAAATGCTGATGACCCTTAATAGGTCCAATATGGATAAATGCAGTTGTATCCTTGTGTGGACTAACGTCTCATCTATGGTTACATCTGATGCTGCCAGAATAGAGTCCAGCTCCACACAGTCTTGTAATGTTAAGGGGGAGTTCAGAAAAGGGATGAATGGGTGGAAGAAAAGAATGAGGTACTCATTCATCTGTTTCCAAAACCCATTTAATCCAATGAAATATCTCAGACACTGCATGCAAAGGAATTCTATATGAGCAGTAAAACATTTTTCAATTTCCCCCACTTGCCAGAACTGATAATTTGAAGACATCTTTTCCATAGTAATGTATAGCAGGGGACTGCTTTGAGAACACTCACTTGAATGCCTTTCTCAGAAACGAGAATTACTTTGAGTAAACCCCTTAAGATGTCTTCTACATCCATAATAAGGTTTATCGTCTTCAGTCATCTAGCTATATTTTCTGTAGTACTGTAATTTTAAAGATGTGCACAGTTACAAAGAGTTTAACAAGGCAGGTTGCAAAGACAGATTCAGGAGAAATTTGAAAACATCGTTTTAAGAAAGACCCTGATTGTGTTTAGAAAGGCTTATGTGTGGTGACTCTAAACATATGTTTTCTCAAAGTATGATTTTTATGTCTTAGGTAATTCCATTACATGTGGTCATGAAACAACAGGACACGGAGTACATCAGATTGATGAATTCAATGGTAGATCATTGCATTTCCATGGAAACCAAACACCCATGCATTTGATTGCTTAGTTACGTATATTTTATGTTGGAAAAAGCTACAGCACATAAAAATCTGGGGACAGACAGCAGCCCACCTCCTCAACAATGGAGTATGCTGTTTTCAGTGCTGCCAGCTTGCTGTTATGACATCAGTAAAATGTGCTGATTAGCAAAGCTTCTCCCTGATCACATGTTTCAGTACAGAAGAATTTCAGGTCTAATATATGATCTTGCTCCTGTTTAGGCCTCATATAAAATGAGTGCTTTTCTTGGCTATATGGCTGGATAGCTACAGGAGGTAATTTTGGTCAGTCAGTGGGCCTTTCCTGTAGCCCAGAGGGTCGATTAAAATAACCAAAGTCTCACATGCAGTCTTCCAATACAGTAAACAGCATGACAATAGCACTGCATTAGGGAATAAAGCAGCAGCGTAGTGTTGCATGGCTGCGGAATTCAAATAGTGTCCCTGAGGCCATATTCTTCCATCTGCAAAGTGTTGTGTTGGGTAATTAGAAAAGCACACGTGCGATTTATATTACGAATACAGCATGTGGTGATTTCATCCATGCCACCACAGGGGCTGCAAAATATTGGATTTTTTTTTTTTTTAATTAAACCTGAATTGTGATCATTTCAACATACTAACCCCACTTTCTTTCATATGGTCTCAAGGTGTACTGCATCATTTAAAATCAGAAGCATTGCTCAGATCGACCAGATCCAAATCCCAGATTGCTCTTCAGCTAAAATTGTACATTTTGCTCATTTTTGCAAGCACATCACTAAGCTCACCATTTTTAACTGAGACAGATTTTTTTTGGTTATTGTTGTACAGAGCTGGAGGATTCCTTTTGTGCTGCTAATTCTTCTGTCTGATTGATTGCTTTCGGGGCTGCACTTAAGTTTTGTGTAATTAAATTTTGGGGTCACTAGCAGACATGATTCACACTGAAACTGCTCTTTGCATTTGATAGCTGTAACATGGTTGACAGGTTTAGTCAAGCATAGCTTATTGCCACATTACAGAAGGAGTGACATATGCCTTAATGTCAAAAAGCCCATCAGTGAGGCTAAGTAAGTAATGTGACCCCCTCAGAGAAGTCAGGTCTGCATGATCACTGCCTTGTTCTGTTAAATTGCCTGCCCTTTGACCGTTTGGTAGTCAATATGTGGACTGGTTTTGCATTTTCCATAATGTATTATCAGAAGACTTTTTTGTATCGTATTTGATAGTATATCATGATTTCATTGCTTGGATAATGTCATGGGATAATTTAGCATGACACTTCAGGCACCAGTGTGATTTCACTTCACTTTTGAAGTGGCCTTACTTACAGTATGTCCTAAGGAAAATGTACATCCAAAAAAAGTGTTAGGCTGCCCATGAGAAATGGTAAGGCTTAACCCAAAGGGACAACTCAGCAGAGCCAGATGGGGGCCTGTCACACGAGCATGAAATACTCTTTGACAAAGCATGATGAAATCAACTGTGCCTAAAAATCTGAGCTTCTGAGTACCACTGGTTGAAATTTCAAAAGTTGAAATTTTGACAGACAATGCATTGTAAATGAGTATGGGATAATTTCAAAGTTAATTTCTTTGTTTGATTAAAGATGATTTTCTCCCGATGTTTATAGAATGCTCTCATTGATGGCTTTGATGTGTAAAATTATTTGAGAGTTCCCCCCACCAGGAGGGGTACTACAGTATATCAAGTAAAATATGAGGAAATGGCCAGCAAGCCTGTGTTCTGCGATATTCTCAAGTGTGGGCACCACAACTGGCTGGCTGCTGATTAAGAAGACAAATCTCTATTGATTGGATCAGATTCCACAAAGGGTATTTAATTCAGAGACTTGACAGTTTTAATCTATTGATTTCATTATCGTCATCATTGGTGTCAGTTGAGAACCATCATCAACAATGTTTCTTGCAGACATCTTTAGTGGTAGCAGCAGCAGCAGTAGTGTTATCACATGTACAGAGTACAGTGAAATTCTGATGTGCACATCCTTTATTACATCAGACTCAGGTTAACATTATTTCCTTGTGCTGTATCAGTGCATGCTCCCAACCTCTGGCACTCAACACCACAACTTTATACAATGTATTGCATTTTTCAAATTGCAATAAACAAAAGAGATGCTAGAAGATGAGCAGAAGTAAATTAGTTAATCATTAAATAGTATAGTCCCTTACAAATGAAACCTGAATTTAAAGTACATAATTATTCCGATATAAATGTAACATTCATTTTATCACTGTTGATAAAGTTATAGATTTTTGTCTATAATCATTTGAGAACTTGGAAAGCTCTACCCCTTTACAGAGTTGGGGCTGAATCATAAATAAGGTGTGGGTGAAGGGCAATAAAATTGAATTTACTTGCCAAAAGTGTGACTCTATTTGTGCAGAATATCTGTATGTAGCCTCAGTATTGTGATGCAGTGATTAGTGCCTGTAGTCCATCATCAGACTGGACAGCCGTATAGAGAATTTACTATAGAATGCTCAGTAGGGGGTGGGCAGCTTGTTGTCCTTGTTCTCCATGACTGTGACTGGCCATAGTTCAACAGTTGATTAATTGACTGATATTGTTGGTTTCCATTTGTGTTAATCAGCTTCAAACTACTGTGTTTTCTTGTGTGTTTAAACAAATCTGTGTCGTAATGTGTGCAAATTCTGCATTTAGCAATTTGTAAAATTTATACTTGGGTTTTGCCTGAGAACTTGCCAAAGCACCCTGTTCTTGCATTCTGTGAAGAATGCTATACAAATATAAAGTAAATTGAATTAAATTAGTGCTTCTGCCTCATAGCGCAATGATTCCAGGAGATAAATCCCAGTCCTTGCTATTGCTATGTAGAGTTTACACATTCTCCCCATCTCTTTGGATTTTCCTTTCGCATTCCTGTAACGTGTTTGTCAAGTTTTTTGGCACCTGTAAATTGGCCTTTTGTCGGATTGTTCTACATTGGGCTGGTGGCTAATCTTGAATTGGTCCTCAACCTGCATTTAATGCTCCCTGGACAGGTAGCAGTTTCCTTGAACCTAAACTGAATTTTTAAGTCATTTTCGTATTCAAATCATGTAATATCTTCCCATTGCTTTAACCAGCTAATAGGCCTATGGGGCACATATGTTCGGAAAACACCCAAACAAAATAGCATAATTTCATCAGTATTTACAGTATATAATTGATTCATTGCCCGTTTTTGAGAAGTGTGTTTTGTTGTTTTTGTTTTTTTTGCTTGCAGTTACTCCCAGAATGTATGTATGTATTTAATACATATAACTTTCACAACATACTTTACCATTGAAAAAATACAACATAAATTATTTGGTACAGTTACTAATAAAACATATGTTATTCAGCAGTCCTTCAACATTGTCTTTAACACTAGAATCCCTGAAGCTTACAATTTTTTTTGTTGTCCCTGACCTCCTTAGATTTGACATACACCAAGAAACTTGTAGCTCTTTATCACTGCGCTAATAGCCTGCTTTTGTCTTGCAAATGTGTGGTTTAGCAGAACACAGTTGAAATATATGCGTTTCATGTGTCTACAACAATCTGTGTAAATAAAGAATGACGGAGGAAATGCAAGGCAAGAAATGCTTATGGTGATTGCAGATGATGTTTTTGAGCACAGGAAGTGACCTGCTCAGGGTCAAACATTGAGGCAAAAACAGGATTTGAAGTTGCACCATAGTGGTTTGCATTGATTTAGCCACAACAATACTATATTTTTATTTTCTACTAGGGAGCTTTGCTCCCTGCTCGCTTCGCTCGCCAACCCCCGTGTTTGGTTTTCCGGATACACACTTTTAAGATTTTTTTTTCTTTGAATTGTTGCTATTTCATTAGATTCACATTTATTTCAGAACTTATGTAAAAACAATATTTGGAATCTTTCGAGTCCCAATATGCTGAATCTTTTAAATGAGGTCAGTGAGACGTGTTTAATAACTTTGTACCATAATTCAGGTTAGGTTTCTCTGTTTGGAATTTCAGCACAGACAAAGCGATCTACATCATCAGCAGTTAATAATTTTTTTTGCAAAGTAACCAATAAATGCATGTGAGGTAAACTTCAAAGCCTTACAATATTTACATACTTCTGACATATCACCTATGTCCATATATTCAATCTCTATTCGCCTTTTAGTTATTTCTCCGAGTAATAATTTCTCTTTTTTTTTGCGCTAATGCGATGTTTACTTTCTTTATTTGACACTGTTGTTTTTTTCTGCTTTCATATTCTGTATCTTGCTCTGCATGTGTTTCGTGCCTACGTTTTTTTTGAGTCTTTTGAATTCCAGTTTTCATTATCTCTAACCTGCTCTACATGTGCTTGGCCCCTTTGTTTTGTAACCTCTTTATGATGTTTTACTTTGTTTTCTACTCTGTCTTTTATTTCTGAGCTCGCTTTGTCCTGCTTTTTTTTTGATGACACCTGGTCCGTGGTGATTATTTTCCCTTTTTTGAGTAATAATTTCAGTTTGTTTGCGCTACTGCAATCTTTACTTTCTTTTTTTATACTTTCTAATTTTCCTACTTTCATATTCTTTAACTTTCTCCACATTTGTATCACGCATACGTTTTTTTTTTTGAGCCTTTCGAATTCCACTGCTTTCATAATCTGCTCTGCATGTGTATAGCGCCAACGTTTGTGAACGAGTTTATGAAGTTCTACTTTGCCTTTTACTCTGTCTTTTAATTCTGAGCCCAATTGGACGTGCTTTGTTTCAACTCCACTTGTTACGGGCTCATAATTACTTTCCTTATTTTCTGAATTTGCACCTAGATTATTTTTTCTTTTTTGCTCTTTTTTCTCTCCAACGCTTTTGAGTCTCTTTTTTCCGTGCTGCTTTCTTCTTCGCTTAGTCGTTGACGTTTGTTTTATAACATATTATCCTTATATGCTTTATATGCGCTGAGACCCTGGATTTGTATGTCCTCAAATCCTTCACAAGACTGAATGTTTGATGCCCTGTTGTCTTATTTGATATTGATTATAAGTAGGGTGTGTCTTGCAAGAATCTCATGTTCTATGTCATCGCGAGACGGTCCTGGGTCAATCTCTTGGCACAATGTCTCATGTTTAAGGTCCTCGAAGGGCTTGTAACTGTCTTCCTGATCTTAACGTGAAGATCACGTCTCGACGCCCTACTGTTTCTCTCCAGAATTTTTTTTTATAATAGAGAGATATCTTTACATGCTAGTTGGTCATAATATGTATGTTTTTACAAAATAAATTGTATTTTACATTTAAAGAGAATAGCAGAAGCTATAGTTCAACAACTAAGTGAAAGGCTTTTAGCAGCCTGGACCAGGTGACAAAAATGTAAACTGTTGTATACTTTTTCAGCAAAGATAAATGCACAAAAACTGGGGTATATCCTATTTGTTTGTTAGACCCCAACCCCACACACTTTAACAGAATGATGCAATAACTGCTGGGAATAAGTAGGTTTTAGGGGATTTTTAACCTTTGCTGTCCTTTTAAGCATTAGTTACAGCAGTCCCTGATGATCTGATAAACATAGGAGACAAGGATAGCCTGGTATTGGCCAGTGGGCCTTTTTTCCTGTTTTTTTATTTTTAAAGTTATAATTTCCTCAAAAATACTTATTTCTTTATTAAAATGGTAGGTTTAGCACTTCATAAGACTTTAAGTTTGTTTGTGGAGAATGTAATCCTTTAATCATGCAGATTTCAGTTTCCCCCCCCCATCTTCTGTTTTTGTTTTGCTTGAAGATTAGTAGATTTGTTTTAATGTTATATTTTTGTTCTTCACGATACCATCTTGTTCATCGCCATTTTTTAGAAAACGGCTGTCAAGACACACTTTCCTTTCCTGTTGCCACCTCGTTTCTGGTATAAAACAGTGGCGTACTGCTCTCACAATCACTTTCAGTTGGATCAGAAGCACATTAAAGAAAACTTTTTTTTAGCATTAGTTAGTGTCAAGATGTCACAATCAAAGATAGTTTTGTTTCAGTTTCAGCCTTGTTTTCCCTTAAGACCTTGACTCACATTTTGTCTACTGTAAGACGTTTCACAATTCTGACTTCGTGGTTTTAAACTCGGCATGTTGATGCCAATTCACTTCATTTTTTTCATAATTCTTCATTATGTCTTCTTTGTCCTTACAAAATTATTCAAGTCATTCAAGATTTTTTACTATGGGTCCTTTGGCAATGCCAGGCTTAGATGGATTCCTCTAAGGTTATAACCAGCTTTGGTTTTAAAAATAAGCTGCTTGTAGTATTAGGATAGAAACTTTAATGAAGAAAGGGTGTCATATTGCTTTCTTATACTGGTTGGCTTATGATCTGTGTTACTTTATTAAATTTGGTTATTCTGTAGGTACCATTTGAAGTGTTATAAGAGATACAGCTCAAACTATTCCACTTTCTGTCTGTGAAGGACAGTATATAAATGTAATGAATTATTAGGTAACTTGGCATGCTGTCTTTATTTGAACAGGCACCTCAGAGAGATACAGTTTATTTAGTTATTATTTCAACAATTATTTTCTTCATCTTGCAAAATAATGACAGTAATATTATCCTGTGCCTTGCGGCTGTATTACATTTAAAGGATTAGTGACATATTCCTCTGCCATTCATGTTCCTCCACTGCTGTCAAGCAATAATTATATTTCAAGATATCCTTGAGTCTTCATAATTGCATTTAACTGAGCCAGCTCCTTGCAAGTCAGCGCTGTAGTTATGCTACACTTAGTTTTATAATAGAAGCTATTAGTACAAGGTGAATTACTTTTTATAGCACTGTAAAAAAAATCATGATCAGGTTCACCCTTAGTCTCTGTTAACTCTTTGTTTACCACCTGGAATTGAATCTGGCATCTCATAGAGTGTCCTGGTGGCATCTCTCCACTTCTGACCTCATACCAGCGCACCCATAGATATCAAAACAGCTGTGTATGTTGTAAAATAAAACATATATGAGGGAGGGATAAATAATGAGTAGAATTCAGTGTAACAGAACAAGACAAAGTGGGAAATTTATTGAACCCTGTGTATGAATACTGTTGCGCACTAGGGGACACCACCAAACCCCAGACACAACTCCACAGAGTACTCCACAAGTATTTTTATTGAAATGTACCTTTAACAGGGTTCTTTCATACAGCACAGTCCTTTTCTCTCTCTTTCTTTCTCCACTCCTCTCAGGTGACTGTTGTCCATCTCCTCCCCATTTGTGACTCCCCGGGTGAGGTAGAAGGCTTACTTTTAAGCTCCAACCCAAAAGTATTTCCTTTGCCAGACGTTCATTTCTAGAAAACACGAGTCAAGCAGAACCTGAGCCTTGAGTTCCCAATAGCTTGCCCTGGCAGTCCTTACAGAACCCAACAGGTCAGTCTTATGGGACTGCAACTCCCATCCTGCCCTGCGGGATTCAATCCCACAGTTTGCCATAAGGGATGCTGCCACCTAGTGTATGGGGGAATAACCTGCATGTGGGAGACAGTCTCCCATTGTCCAATATATGTGGTCTCCAGATCAGGAAAGAATCCATTACTTATTTCTGTCAGGATGCTCCATCCATTTTGTCCATCCTTCAGAATGATATCCCAGCTGGGTATGTGATTCCTAACCACGGCGGCTGGGATGCCAGTCCTGTTGCTTTTTCCTTCTGTGCCATTCATTGTTTTGGCCTCCTGGCAAGGCAAGGAAGGGCAGTCCATCCTGGCTGTGTCGTCGATCTATCCATTACAATACACAGAATTTAAACCCTGTCAGTATGGTAGGTGGCTTACACACATGCTAATCTAATACCACTAAATAGTACCTCTCCCTCCTCTACTGCCTCACTCACAGCACTGACCTCTTTCTCTCTGCAGTACTGCCTCCCTTTATTAAAGGATGGTACATTTTGGGCCTTTCATTAATCAAGTGCCAGTTCTTGTCTGATCTGCTCAAGATTGCTCCTTTGCAAGATGACAACTTACAGTCAGATAGATAGATAGATAGATAGATAGATAGATAGATAGATAGATAGACAGACAGACAGACAGACAGACAGACAGACAGACAGACAGACAGACAGACAGACAGACAGACAGACAGACAGATAGATAGATAGATAGATAGATAGATAGATAGATAGATAGATAGATAGATAGATAGATAGATAGATAGATAGATAGATAGAATTTTCCAGGGGTGCAAGGTTTGCAAATTGCTCAAAATGTATTTGTTATTCATTTAAATTTCTCTTTACTGCTATTCTGTTGTGTATTAAGTTCTTCATTTTAACTGTTTCCTTTACTAATCATCAGACCTAGATATAAATGAAATTCATTCACAGTCAATCACATCATTCAGGATATGATTATCTAAAATAGGTCAATATTTTTAAATGTGCAGAAACCTTTATTTTGGTGCATAAATGTCTTTTATACCCATCTTATATTTCTTTGTAAAGTTTAAACCAATAGCACAGACACTACATTGGCTGAACAAGATCAATTAAATGTAGGAATCTCAATCTGATAACACAAGTGGATAACCAGCAGTCAGTGTGCATCCCCAAGGGCCAACACTGAGTAAACAGTACCCTATGCAGTAAGTGCTCAGTAAATAAGCCCTTCCTTTGCAATGCCAGCATAGACTGTGGGTTGGCATCTGCCCTTAGATTTGTATAGGCGAATGAAAGAATTGCTGTGACTAGCTCTCATCCTGCCAGCTTTTTCAGATTATTTGTATTGTGAGTTTAAGCGTGTAATTTATAGGTCGCATTATGGAAATGGTTTCACTGCTTAAGTCAGCCTTTAATACTGGGGAAAAAAAAGGCAGGGTGCACATTAATGCAGTCAAGTAATTGAGTTAGCTGCAGGGCTGGCCCTGTCTGATCCACACCAAGTGCTTCTATTTAGCAGGCTGCCATCAAAGCAGATGCAGTGGCGGTCAAGGCCGCAGTTCGGTATTGCTGCGAGTACAGCAGAATGTACTGTATTTTCTGAGCAAATATAGCAGGGTCAAGATCCTTTGCCAGTTTAATGTGCAGAGATGGAGCAAGAGAGAGAGAGAGAGAGAGAGAGAGATGCCCATTTTCCAGCAGACTGCATTTAGAATTTCTGGAGGTGGTGGGAGGACATCTGGCATACTGCCAATCTCTCTGCCGCAATGGAAGTTCTCAAGAGCAGCATACAGAGAGTATATTCAGAGTGTACCAGACTGAGGAAATGATGGATGAGACAAAGAATATTCCAGAAGGAAATAGTGTAGAAATGTTTGCAGGTTCCCTTTGATTGATTATGCTGGCTGCCCTAAGAAGTCACACTTGGACTGGATTTTCTTCTTATCAAATACATGACTGATAGCATTTCGTTGTATTTTTATGGTTGAATATTTTTAACTTGCACATGACAGATGCAAAATCGTTTCTTTTATAAAGGCAGGTGTCAAATATAATGTATTTACTTAATGCTTTTTACATGGGAAAGAAATGACTTGGTTGGATATTCAGGTTTTTATTTATTTTTATTTTATAATTGTTTACATTTATTGGCCTTTTTATTCTTGTGTAGTTTTATGTAAATACAACTGCTCCTTTATGATTTATCATTGTATATTTTTGAAATGAGAATTGTATAATACTTATCCAAAGCTTTGCTGTTTTTCAGTTGAACATTCTAGTTATACAATACATAGAATAAGTGAGCCATAGCAGGAGGCATTTTAGTCCTAAGAGATCCATCCATGAGCAGCCAGCTAATGTTCTGAAGGCTCCAACTGGGCCTTGTGGTATTGGTTCCAGGCAAGATCTCAATTAATTTACTACTTTATTTGATTAGATGAATAAATAGAAGCCCTCTAAGGCATTGGAGAAAATGTAGCCAAAACTCAAGCATGTTGGTAAAGATGTGAGGGGAAGTGTATTGAAAACAGAAAATGTAATTCAGTTCTTGTAGGTTAGTTAGAACAAACTACCTGGCCATGTTCTTTCAGTCTGAGACCCTATAGTTATTTGGGATATGACTAAACGAGATAACAAGTTGGCTGAGTTCTTGGTTAGCTAATTGATTAAGATGCACATAAAGGGCTGCTCTCATTTCTAAGCTTCTAGCCATTCTTTCCCTAACCCTCTTAATACAGTTTGGTGTCACTAGGCCACAGACTAACCAAGGCACAAGACAAAAAAACATTCCCAGTCGATCACAACGAGCCCTGAATCACCAGCTGTAACGGCTGCACCACCATGCCTCTTTTGTTTAAGGTTATGTTTTTACTTTATAGGAATGCTAACTTTAAAATTTAACACGGTACAAGTGAGATGCTTTTGTTAGATTCTGAGGAAATTAATCCTTTGCCATTTATCTGAAATCTGCCAGCTGAAAAGGTTAAGTCATTCCCATGCATAAAATTATGTTAACACTAATGGTACTGCTATGTATATATTTACTGTGTATACTCATATATAGTCGGATCTTGAAACCCGAAAAATCGATCATAAAATCAGACCTCGACTTATACGCCCATTCAAAAATGTGACACATTTTTTTTTAACTTCTTGCCTCCTCCAATCTCGCATTAGTTTCTCAGACGCATCGAATTTTGTTGCAACAGCACAGTTACCAATTTCTTTCGCTACTTCAACAACGTTTAATTTAAAACCAGCTTCATATTTTATTCTGATCAGACACTCCATCGTAGATAAGGGATGCCCTTACGATAAAGGTGTTTGAAGGTGTGAGATACAAAAAACACAAATCAGTGCAAACGTTGCTTCTGAATAGTTTGGGTATCACAGTGTGGTCACGTAGGCACAATACATAGAAAAAAAAGGCAGTGCTCTATGGTTACTCTCTCAGGTGGGCATTAGCATATCATAATCTCTTGGACCAATAGCGTGTGTTTTCCGTATTCGACTTATACAACCGACATTATTAAATACCAGAAATTATACTGTAAAATCAAGTCCAGACTTATTCATGGGAGAACTTACCTGTGAGTATATACGGTATATACAATTTGTTGAGGAAAATATATGTGCCACATATGGTACGTGTGTTGAACATGATAGCGAACAGGTTGAGACATTCCTGTAAATCATGTTGCACATATGATGTTTTGTGAATAAATTGTTTCCGCCATTCAAATGTTAACATAATTTTGACTCACCCAATATATATATATATATATATATATATATATATATATATAAACAAAGAAACAACAACATTTATTTATATAGCACATTTTCATACAAATAATGTAGCTCAAAGGGCTTTACATGATGAAGAAAGAGAAAAAAAGGCAAAATAAGGATTAAGAGAACACAAATTAACATAGAATAAGAGTAAGGTCCGATGGCCAGGGAGGACAGAAAAAACAAAAAAACTCCAGACAAGCTGGAGAAAAAAAATAAAATCTTTAGGGTTTCCAGACCATGAGACCACCCAGCCCCCTCTGGGCATTCTACCTAACATAAATGAACAGTCCTCTTTGTATTTAGGGTTCTCATGGAAGGACTTGATGATGATGGTCATGTAGACTTCTGGCTTTTAATCCATCAATGTAGGAACATCATGGTGCTTTGATTAGGTGGTGGTGGCGCAGGTCGCCACCACAGAAAACCGGGAAAAGAAACAGAATAGTTATGATAATTAATTGAATATATAGAGCATCAGGATTAAACTAAAATAAAGTTATGAGAAAGCCATGTTAAAGTAATGTGTTTTCAGCAGTTTTTTAAAGTGCTCCACTGTATTAGCCAGGCAAATTCCTATTGGCAGGCTATTCCAGATTTTAGGTGCATAACAGCAGAAGGCCGCCTCACCACTTCTTTTAAGTTTAGCTCTTGGAATTCTAAGCAGACACTCATTTGAGGATCTAAGGTTACGATTTGGAATATAAGGTGTCAGACATTCTGATATATAAGATGGAGCGACATTATTTAAGGCTTTGTAAACCAAAAGCAGTATTTTAAAGTCAAGTCTGAATGACACAGGTAACCAGTGCAGTGACATCAAAACTGGAGAAATGTGCTCGGATTTTCATTTCTTAGTTAGGATTCTAGCAGCTACATTCTACACTAGTTGCAAACGATTTATGTCTTTTTTGGGTAGTCCTGAGAGCAGTGTCTTACAGTAATCTAGTCGACTGAAAACAAAAGCGTTAACTAATTTCTCAGCATCTTTCAATGATATAACAGGTCTAACTTTTGCTGTATTTCTTAAGTGAAAAAATGCTGTCCTAGTGATCTGATTAATATGCGATTTAAAATTCAGGTTACAGTCAACAGTTACCCCTAAATTCTTTACCTCCGTCTTGACTTTTAATCCTAATGCATCAAGTTTATTTCTAATAACCTCATTATATCCATTATTGCCAATCACTAAAATTTCAGTTTTCTCTTTATTTAGCTTGAGAAAATTACTATTCATCCATTTAGAAACACAAGTAAGACATTGTGTTAGTGAAACAACAGAGTCGGGGTCATCAGGCGCTATTGATAAATACAGCTGCATGTCATCAGCATAGCTGTGGTAATTCATGTTATGCCCCAAGATAATCTGACCTAACGGAAGCATGTAAATCGAAAAGAGCAGCAGACTCAGGATAGAGCCTTGTGGAACACCATATAGAATATCATGTGTCTTTGAGTTGTAATTGCCACAACTAACAAAGAATTTTCTACCTGCCAGGTAGGATTCAAACCAATTTAAGACACTGCCAGAGAGGCCCACCCATTGACTAAGGCGATTTCTATGAATATTGGAATCAATAGTGTCAAATGCGGCACTCAGATCTAAGAGGATGAGAACAGAAAAATGGACTCTTTCTGCATTTACCCGCAAGTCATTTACTACTTTAATGAGTGCAGTTTCTGTACTGTGATTTGTTCTAAAACCCGACTGAAACTTATCAAGAATAGCATGTTTATTGAGGTGGTCATTTAACTGTATAATGACCGCCTTCTCTAAAATTTTACTTAAGAAAGGCAAGTTAGAAATGGGTCTAAAATTTTCAGAAGCAGAGGGGTCAAGATTATTTTTCTTGAGTAGGAGGTTTAACTACAGCAGTCTTAAGACAGTCTGGGAAGACCCCCGTATCTAATGACGAGTTTACTATGTCATTAGATCTTGCAGCATATATTAACTTACACATACAGTACATATATACTGTATTGTAGTAGGCAAACTGGAAAAATTCTCGCATTACAAAGAGCCAGGCTTATTATTATGAGGCTACAAGGGCTCATTGAATTACTTTTTTATCCTATAATTAATTCTTTGATTACCCACAAAATATCCATTTCTTTCAGAAAAAATCTGAATCTACAGTAACTAGTCTTAACTCCCAAGTCATGGCTATCATGGCTGTTTCACAAATCCACCGTGCTGGGTTGTAATCCCACACCCAGTCATTTTCTGATCAGCATTTGCATGTTGTTCTTGTGTCTGCATGGGTTTTCCTCTCACATCTCTAAAAAAAGTGTGTGCATATGTGTGTGGGTACTGCTATTAACTGGTGTCCTGTCCAGGGCTGTTTCCTACCTGTCAGGATAGCCTCTGGCTTCCAGTTAACCTGAACTGAATTAAGGGAGAATGCATGCAGTCATTTTGGAGGCCAGTAAGATCAAAACAATATTTAACAATGGCAACTCATACCATCAGGAATCTAAAGCTGTAAATGTCCAACATCCTGTGGGTATGAAAAAACATATTAGTTGTAGAATTATACAGAATAAAACAAAACAGAGCTACTTTGTGGTGAGTTTAAAAACAGGGTGGAATAGCCACATAACATGCATGTTCAAACCTTCGAATTTCATTAATTATGTTACCCATCTTTAATATGAAGTGTAGATAGTAAGGGGCACCACCCCGACACAATTCTGGGTGCAATTTTAAGGATTTTTAATTCAGACAGCATGATACAATTACAATTACAGCCTATATACAGTCTTTAAGTTTTCTCTCCTTCTCTTCTCCAAGAGCATAGCCCCACTGCCTCCCGACTCTGACTCATCCATGTGTTTCAGTGGGCTGTTTTTTATGCTGGATCTGGGAACTCTTCTAGTGACATGATGTTGCCAGTTTTAAGTACTTCTGGGTCATAAGAAAGTCATGGGGGTCCTCCCCTGGCAGTGCCCTCTATCGTCTGCCAGGGACCCATACAGGGCTGCAATTCCGGACCAACTCCCATGCAGTCCTGCAGGTGACCAAACTGGAACTCTATGTGAGGGACACTGCCACCTATTATAATGAGGGATGAACTGTTCCCTGTCATACTCTTTTACTGATTTCCAGTAGCCTTCGGGCATCCCACTCAGAACAGTAATCATAAGGCTGCCCAGCCAGGTATTGCCCACACTTAGTCCATCCTTCCATTATGGCATCCTAGCAAGGTATGTAATGCGTCTCCACCCGTCCATCCTATGGGGCATCTGCAGAAGGTATAAAAGCTATCTATATTTCATTCACATGCAAATTGAACTGCTAAACTGTATTATAGAGATGCATACTGTAAATGCAGAATTTAGATGTGACTCCTTTTAGGAGCAGTTAATTAAAGTGATGGTACTGCTAAATATGTTCCTAGTTATTCACCACTCATTACCCTCTTTTGTTAATGAGCTGTGTTGGGAGCATTTCACTTTGTGTATTCAGGACTCATTTATTACAAACTTCAAGTATAATTTTCAAATCCTAAGTAATGAAGCTATTAAACTGATCAATAGGAATACATAATTAATTATTATTTTTTCTTTTTCTTTTCTTTTCAGCTGATATCATTTCAACAGTTGAGTTCAACCAGACGGGAGAACTTCTGGCAACTGGGGACAAGGGGGGACGTGTTGTTATTTTCCAAAGGGAACCTGAGGTAATTATGAATTCTCCATTTGAAGGCATTTTCATCGATATGGCCTTTTTGTTTATCTGTCAGTGCTTGATTTATGACTGCAGGTCCATGCTCTAGTGGCTGTGATGCTGGGCTTAAAGTCACAGCATTTCACTTTCAAATTCCATACTAAGATATACAAACTGCAAACAAGCCAGGGCTGCTCTTTCAGAAGGTACTTTTATCAGTTCTTCTCAAATAAAAAGGTCGTCAACTTCACAGTCTTTATTTTCAAAAATGGTTCAAGTGTGTTATAGGTGACAGAGTGGTGCAGTAGTATGTACTGTTGCCCCACAGCGTTTAGGTTCAAATGCCACGCCCAGTCTCCACCTTTCTTAAGCTTGCTTGTTCTTGCAATGTCTTTTGGCTTTTTTTTTTCCTAGGTACTTCAGTTGTCTTGCTACATCCTTAAAATGTATGTGTTCAGCTATATCACAACTGTAATGTGGCCACAGTGTGTGTGCACAAGTGTGACTGCATGTGCTCATATTCCATGTGCTGGACTGGCATCTCATGCCTTGTGCATTGGATTAAGTTTGAGAATGTTATATACATTATACCACAATGTACTTTTCTGTTGTAAATACATTTGTTGTAGTTTTGTGTAAAATGTATCACTCAGAAGACTGGTGTTACTCTAGTATTACTTGTGATAATGGCACTGTGCCACTCGTAACAGTTTTTCCATTGACCATAGTGACAATATACAGAGTGGTTTTGTTTAAAGAAACATTTTTTTAATCAACTGTTTTTTTGTTTGTGATGGTCCGGGTTGACTGTAGCTGCCCTAGTTCCTTAAACCCGGGACCATTTACTGTATAGTCATGAACCGAGGTTGAGCCAAGCAAAAAGAACACAAAATCCAACAAGAGGTGGTGGAAAAATGCAATAGTGCCTTTAATCGCAAGTACAAAGTGCAAATCATTAAAATAAGAGTCCATAAACTAGTAATGTGGAGGTTAAAATCTATTAATAAATAATTACATATAAACAAAGTTAAAATCCATTGGCAGGTTCCGTCCTTTAAAACAATATTGACCCATGGTGCTCCCTTTTAAAAACTGACGTCACTTCTGGTTATTCTGAAAGGGTCTCCACAGCCAGTTGAGACCTCCACCAACAGGTGCAGAAAAATCGGAAATACATTAAAAGAATCTCTTTATGCATAACCTGAATTTATAATGAGGAGCATTATACTCTTACAGTATATACTATAGGAGGTATCCTATAGTATACTGTAGCTAGACAACATGAACATAACAAGTATTAGCTCTTTTGGTAAGTTGGTTAGAGATGCTGCTTTACAACTGCTGAGTCCTGGATTCAAATCACATTTACTGTCTTTGGGAAGGTTGATATTTTATGGTATTTATTATTTAATCATTTACATCTCTCTCTGGAATAAACTACCAAAGCATGTAGTTGAAGCAGAATCCTTGACAACCTTTAAGAAGTATCTTGATGAAATATTGGGACATCTTAGCTATTAGCTAAATAAACAATCTTGATGGACTAAATGTCTCCTCTTGTTTGTCAGATTTCTTTTCTTATCTTGTTAAATGCTGGCAGTACAATATACAGTAGTAAGTCATTGGCAGTATTTAAAGATGCTGCCGTTTTAAAAAGGTTACGTCGTGCATTGTCAATATGCTTAGTTTTTGTTTGGTTTTGTATTCAATTAGCAGGTTTTTTTATTGATTAATAACTACACACTATTTTAGAAGTCTCTGTAGAAATTGCCTGACTATGGTTATGAAGAAATTTGGTTTGTGTGTGCTTTGGTTGGTGAGTATCTACATCATAGACCAGGCTGGCCATGACTCCTTGCAGACATTGGCAGAGAGAGAGATATTTGAGTTGACAAGTATTCGTTAAAAGCCATGGTATTTTTGAATTATCATGCAGTGATGAAAATGTATGGCTGGATCAGATGTCATGGCATTCATTTATTGATGACCTCTTTTTTTGTTGCCTAGGAAGAAGGGCTCTTTTGATGTACTGCAGTGACTTGGAAAGCACACTGCTCCTCCTGTGAATCGCCCCAGCTGTAGATCATTTCTGGCTATGCTGGCCTACCGATCATGTCTCTTGTTAGTTGGTTTAAAATTGCTGTGTAATTGCTTCCTGATCTTTGTGGGTAATGGGACAGGAACAGCTGGCTGCTTTGGAGTCACTATTTAGACAAGCAAAGATGTGCTATATGTACTGTAGTTGTGAACTTCAGTAACACTGAAGTTAGGACTTAACGACAGATACATAATGAGCATTTTATTCATTACTTTAATTAGGTATTTATGATTTTTTATCTTTTTTAAATCTATGTTGTGGAAGATATGTATGTTATTGGTGAAATTTATGTATTACATTTCACTAAAAGAGAGATAGATGTTGCTCCCCAAAGGCATATTCTCTTGGAGATGCAGAAAGTGCAAACTATTGATATGTGTTTGATATACGCATAATATAATAATGATATAATTAAAATATTGTTCCTATTGCAACAAGACTGTTATAACAGGCTAGGATGAAGATTCACACAATGTGAGGGGATATTAATGAATGGATAGATAGATAGTACTTTATTTGTCCCCAATGGGAAATTTAGCTTTTTACAGGAGTTCAAGAAATATAAAAATATTATAATAAGCTAAAAAAAAAACAACTCCACAACTACATGCAAAAATTTAAAAAAAAAAGAACAGAAGAAAAACATCCGACTTAACTAATGATAAGTGATTCGCAGTGAGATATTATAAATGCACTTAGATATTAAAGAGCCCCCAAGTATTGTCTATTGACACATTTCTGTTGAATAGTACATTGGATAAAAGTACTTGGTGCTTTGGTACGGTCAGTAAAAGTCAGTAAATGGTACCTTGGTTTTGCTGATATTAAGCTGAAGACAATTCCTTTTTACACCAAGTTCTGCAGCTGAGTCCTATACTCTGTCCCATCCCCTTTATCAATACACCCCATTAGTTCAGAATCATCTAAGAATTTCTACAAGTGACAGACCTGGTGTTATATTTATAGTCTGAGGTGTACTGCGTGAACAGAAAAGGTGAAAGGACTGTTCCTTGTGGTGCTTCAGTGTTGCTCACATCCACATCATAGATATGGTTCTTGAGCCTCATACGCTGTAGTTTGCCAAATAGATAGTCCATTATCCAGGACACCACAGGCTATCCCTGTACTTTGCCCTAAACAGGGGTGGCTGCATAGTATTGAAGACAATGGAGAAATCAAAAAATATGATCCTCATATTGCTGCCAGGTTTGTCCAGGTCAGATTAAGCCTTGTGTAGCAGATAGATAACTGTATCTTCCACTTCAGTCTTCTCCTGATAAGCAAATTGCAATTGTCCGCATTGTCTTTCACAAGAGGGCTCATATAGTCCAGGGCCAGCCTTTCAAAGTTCTTCATGATGTAGGACATAAGAGCCCCTAGTCTGTAGTCATGAGGTGAAGAGGTCCCTGCTTTCTTTGGAACTGGAATAATACAGGAATGTTTCCACAGCATTGACATTTTCTGAAGACTTAGTGACAAACTGAACAGGTAATAGAGAACAGTACAGACTTGATCAACACAGGTCTTAACAACTCAAGGACTGACTCCATCTGGTCGTGGTGCTTTTTTCTGTTTTCAGCCTGCACAGTTGTCTCCTCATTTGGTTGTCAGTAATGGACAGCCCGTACTGATGGTCAGAGGTGGATACATCACTGGCTGTACCAGTTAAGGTGGTTGGAGTTTTTGGTGCAGTAGGGCTGCTGTGTGGAGTCTGGTCATTGAAGGTGGTGGTGGAATGAGGTAAAATCTGTTAAAAAAATGGTTCATTGCATTAGCTTTGTTCATGCTCCCTTCTAGCACCCAAGACCTTGCTCGAGTCGAGTGAGTAATTATGTCCATCTTTCATGTCATTCTGGTTGAGCTTGTTGTCTATTTTTACTTCGATTCAGCTTTTTCTTTATCATTCTCTGTATGCCCTCAAGAGCCTCTTTTGTCATTAATTGTTAACACTTATCATTCAGGAGTCTTTTGGCTACATTCACATCAAGTTTCATTGCTCAATTGTGATTTTTTGCTCAAGTAGCATTTGCCTATCTTGATGGTTCACATTCATAAGTATAAGTGACCTGTATCTAACTTAAATGTGAATGCATATACCCTCTGAAACATCAAGCATGCACACATTGATACATTTGTGCACAAGTCATCTGTGCCACCAACAGTAAAAAACTACAGATTTGTGATTCGACTCATGCATGGTATTAAAACCGAATGAACATGCAAGTTCGTTCAAACAAACAAAATGGACCTGTTAGTGTATGCATTGCACTTCACTCTGGAGCAGAGCAAATAGTTGGTCAGCTGAATATGATTTGGTCGAGAAGGTGGAAAAAATCCACATGGTTAGCTTTTCTGTTTTTACAGCTATTGCTGGCACTGCTATACCAAGAGATATTGCATGACTGCGAATTGGATACATATCCGATCTAGAACTGCATATGAAAGTGACTCAGATCTGATTTGAAAATAATGAATTTCTGTGTCTACACAATGCAAAAATAGATTTGTGTCACATTAATGCAAAAAATTGAATTTGAGTCTGTTCAGCCTGGTAATGTGAACATAGCCTTTAAATTCCTTCGTAATCCAGGGCTTGTTGTTTGGAGAACTGCACATTGTTTTTGAGGACACTACGGTGTCTAAACACAAGTTAATATAGTCTGTGATACAGTGACTGAGTCCCTCAAAATCATCTCTATGTGACTTGAACATCATTTCCCAGTCTATTCTTTGGAAGCAGTCATTCAGAGCCATTTCAGTCTCCTGCATCCACTCCCTCACTATCCTGGTGGTAACAGGTTGCCATTCAATAACAGACTTTTATTCCATACAACCAGTATGGACAAAGAAGAGCCCCGGTAGTGCCTCTTAGTACGCTGTGGTGGATTGAGCCTGTAACTAAAGCTGCTCCAGACTAATACATCATGGAGAGGATGAGCAGAATTAGACATAATGGCCTGTAATTTTGGCATTATGTTCTTTTCTATGTCTGCCTTCTATGAGTCCAGGCTCTGTCCTATAATCCAGCTGACCTTCCTGATCAGCTTATTCAGGCATTTGGCATCCCCTGAGCTTGTGTTATTCCCACAGTGAAGAACACAACACTAGCCAATGTGGACAAGTAGACCATTCCCAGCAGCTTGTTTCATAAATTAAAGGACTTGTGTCTCTTTAGAGAGAAGAGCTTGCTCTGGGCCTTTTTGTACATCATGTCTGTGTTAATAGATATTATGTTTTATAATACTTATTTAACTGTGTATTCACTGGACTACCCTGTGACAAACTGTTTAAACAGTCCCAAGGAAAAGATAAAGCTGGTGTGGCTGAGTTGACTGGACTCAAATACACTCCCTATGTAACATACAATTTGCTTTATGGCAGGCAGTAATGTCACTGATGCATGTTCTATCAATGATAATGCCATTTCTCCTGTACACTGCGAGGTCCTTTTCTAGCTGTTGTAGATGGTCTAAATAGCAGTTAGGTCATACTAGGAAAATAAGAAAAGAAAAAACATAGGAATATATTAATACAACTCAGTCGCACTCTGGCTGCCATCTGAAGGAGATATACAGGGAATAATAAGGTGTGTCTCTTTTAATCACAGTCTATGGAGTAACAGCAATTTTGCAAAAAAGGGGAGTGAAATCATCCACTTGTATTTAAACCTGAAGGATACTGAAAGGTAAACACTTAAGCAGGGATTTCCAGAACTGACCTTCCATTCTTGTCGTGGTATAAGGAAGAAAGCAAATTTATTATCACAAGTGTGAGAAAAATATTTATCAGTATCACTGTGCATATTTTAAAATTCATTCATGTAATGCCATGCACTTTTAAAAAATTACTATAAGGACTAGAACACAAGTTTCTTTGCATGGGGAGTGCTTGGTAAAACTAACTGATGTGAAAGAGATGTGCATGGAAACTCAAAAAAATCCTTCTTTCTTGTTTGTAGAGTAAAAATGAGCCAAACTGCCAAGGGGAGTACAATGTTTATAGTACCTTCCAGAGCCATGAGCCCGAGTTCGATTACCTGAAGAGTCTAGAAATCGAGGAGAAGATCAACAAGATAAGGTGGCTACCACAGCAGAATGCTGCCCACTTCCTTCTGTCAACCAATGGTGAGCTTATTTATTACTGTAACCGTGCTATGTTTAGAGGTTTAAACTTTTTGGAGTTAAAAATAGTAAAGAAGACATACTAGTAATTTACTGTACTAAAATATCTATAAAACAGCTTCACTACACACAGAGGCCTAACATATGTGTGACATTATCTTTTTTATGTTTCATTTTAATTGTTTTCTTTGATTCTGTTTGGTTCATCTTCATCATCAGGTGTTGCCCTCAATCAAAGTTGACTGTAATGGTTCTAAGATACCATCTTTATTTCTTTGTAGTTTTCTTTATTCCTGATCTTTCCCTGATTTCATCTAACAAGATTCTCTTGGCCTTTCTTTGCTTTTTTTAACTGTCCATGATCCCCTCATCACATGTCCAGCATACTGCATCTTTCTTTGTGTTAAATCTATTAGTAGAGGTTTGTTTGGTTTTCATTCTGAGTAATACGTCCTCGTTAGTTACCTTGTTTTTCCAGCTTATTCGTCAAATTTGTCTGTAGCACCATTCTTCAAAAGCATCAATTTTTCATTTCATTCCTTTACTTAGTGTTCATTTTTCACACACACAGCCAAAAATTGAGAAATTGTAACATTGTAGCTATACTGTTTTAGATCAAGTTTTAAACTTCCTAATTAGCTGTTTATATTTCCAAAAAGTATCTCAACAGACGTTTTGTGATTGTTATCTTTGGTGTGATGCCTGTATTATTCATCATTGCTTTTTGCTTAGACATCTTGCACATTTTTTTCACAATCCATAAAATCTTCTTCTTTTTTCGGCTGCTCCCGTCAGGGGTTGCCACAGCGGATCATCTTTTCCCATATCTTCCCGTCCTCTGTATCTTGCTCTGTTACACCCATCGCCTGCATGTCTTCTCTCACCACATCCATAAACCTTCTCTTAGGCCTTCCTTTTCTTCTCTTTCCTGGCAGCTCTATCTTTAGCATCCTTATCCTCCCAATATACCCAGCATCTCTTCTATGCACATGTCCAAACCAATGCAATCTCGCCTCTCTCATTTGTCTCCCAACCGTCCAACCTGAGCTGACCCTCTAATGTACTCATTTCTAGTCACGTCCATCCTTGTCACACCCAATGTAAACCTTAGCATCTTTAACTCTACCACCTCTGTCTCCTGCTTTCTGGTCAGTGCCACCGTCTCCAACCCATATAAAAAAGCTGGTCTCACTACCGTCATGTAGATCTTCCCTTTCACTCTTGCTGATAACTGTTTGTCACAAATTACTCCTGACATTCTTCTTCACCCATTCCACCCTGCCTACACTCTCTTTTTCACCTCTCTGCCAAAATCCCTATTACTCTGTACTGTTGATCCCAAGTATTTAAAGTGATCCACCTTTGCCAACTCATTTATTTACTGTATATAGCACATTTTCATACAAATAATGTAGCTCAAAGGGCTTTACATGATGAAGAAAAGAAAAATAAAAGACAAAGTAAGAATTAAAATAAAACAACATTAATTAACATATAATAAGAATAAGGTCCAATGGCCAGGGAGGACAGAAAAAACAAAAAAACTCCAGACGGCTAGAGAAAAAAAATTAAATCTGCAGGGGTTCCAGACCATGAGACCACCCAGCCCCCTCTGAGCATTCTACCTAACATAAATGAACAGTCCTCTTTGTATTTAGGGTTCTCATGGAAGGACTTAATGATGATGGTCATGTAGACTTCTGGCTTTTAATCCATCAATGTAGGAACATCATGGTGCTTTGATTAGGTGGTGGAGGCGCAGGTCGCCACCACAGAAAACCGGGAAAAAAAATGGATGAGAGAGTAGGGGTTAGTACGGATTTTAGAGCCACCATGAATAGTTATTATAATGAACTGAATATACAGAGTATCAAGATTAAATTAAAGTGAAGTTATGAGAAGGCCATGTTAAAGTAATGTGTTTTCAGCAGTTTTTTGAAGCGCTCCACAGTATTAGCCTGGCAGGCTATTCCAGATTTTAGGTGCATAACAGCAGAAGGCCGCCTCACCTCTTCTTTTAAGTTTTGCTCTTGGAATTCTAAGCAGACACTCATTTGAGGATCTAAGGTTACAATTTGGAATATAAGATGTCAGACATTCCAATATATAAGATGGAGCGAGATTATTTAAGGCTTTATAAACCATAAACAGTATTTTAAAGTCAATTCTGAATGACACAGGTAACCAGTGTAGTGACATAAAAACTGGAGAAATGTGCACGGATTTTCTTTTCCTAGTTAGGATTCTAGCAGCTGCATTCTGCACTAGTTGCAAACGATTTATGTCTTTTTTGGGTAGTTCTGAGAGGAGTGCATTACAGTAATATCCATCCATCCATTATCCATCCATCCATCCATCCATTATCCAACCCGCTAAATCCGAACACAGGGTCACGTGGGTCTGCTGGAGCCAATCCCAGCCAACACAGGGCACAAAGCAGGAACCAATCCCGGGCAGGGTGCCAACCCACCACAGGACACACACAAACACACACTAGGGCCAATTTAGAATCGCCAATCCACCTAACCTGCATGTCTTTGGACTGTGGGAGGAAACCGGAGTGCCCGGAGGAAACCCACGCAGACACGGGGAGAACATGCAAACTCCATGCAGGGAGGACCCGGGAAGTGAACCCAGGTCCCCAGGTCTCCCAACTGCGAGGCAGCAGCGCTGCCCACTGTGCCACCGTGCTGCCCTACAGTAATATTGTCGACTGAAAACAAAAGCGTGAACTAGTTTCTCAGCATCTTTCAGTGATATAAGAGGTCTAACTTTTGCTTTGTTTCTTAAGTGAAAAAATGCTGTCCTAGTGATCAGATTAATATGTGATTTAAAATTCAGGTTACAGTCAACAGTTACCCCTAAGTTTTTTACCTCGGTCTTGACTTTTATTCCTAATGCATTGAGTTTATTTCTAATAACCTCATTGTATCCATTATTGCCAGTCACTAAAATTTCAGTTTTCTCTTTATTTAGCTTGAGAAAATTAATATTCATCCATTCATAAATACAAGTAAGATATTGTGTTAGTGAATCAAGAGAATCAGGGTCATCAGGTGCTATTGATAAATACAGTTGCGTGTCATCAGCATAGCTGTGGTAACTCACGTTATCCATCCATTTTCCAACCCGCTGAATCCGAACACAGGGTCACAGGGGTCTGCTGGAGCCAATCCCAGCCAACACAGGGCACAAGGCAGGAACCAATCCCGGGCAGGATGCCAACCCACTGCAGGACACACACACACACACACACACCAAGCACACACTAGGGCCAATTTAGAATCGCCAATCCACCTAACCTGCATGTCTTTGGATGCCCCGAGATAATCTGACCTAACGGAAGCATGTAGATTGAGAAGAGCAGCAGACTCAGGATAGAGCCTTGTGGAACACCATATAGGATATCATGTGTCTTTGAGTTGTAATTACCACAACTAGCAAAGAATTTTCTCCCTGCCAGGTAGGATTCAAACCAATTTAAGACACTGCCAGAGAGGCCCACCCATTTACTAAGTCGATTTCTAAGAATGTTGTGATCAATGGTGTCAAATGCAGCACTTAGATCTAGGAGGATAAATGATAAATAATAAAATAAATAGATTTTATATATAATAAAATATAAATAAATATAATTTATTAATTATATACATATATAATTTATAAATTATTAAATATTTATAAACAGATAAATGGCCTCTTTCTGCATTTACCCGCAAGTCATTTACTACTTTATCGAGTGCAGTTTCTTTGCTGTGATTTGTTCTAAAACCTGACTGAAATTTATCAAGAATAGAATGTTTATTGAGGTGGTCATTTAGCTGCATAATGACTGCCTTCTCTAGAATTTTACTTAAGAAGGGCAGGTTAGAGATGGGTCTAAAATTTTCAAAAGCAGAGGGGTCAAGATTATTTTTCTTGAGTAGGAGTTTAACTACAGCAGTCTTAAGACAGTCTGGGAAGACCCCCGTATCTAATAACAAATTTACTATGTCAAGAATATTATCAATTAGCACGGCCGATAATTCTTTGAAAAAAACTTGTTGGTATTGGGTCAACGACGCAGGTGGAGGGTTTCAGTTGAAAAATTATTCTATGTAAATCAGGTAAATCTATCCTGGTGAAAGAATTTAATTTGTTTATAACGGAATACTGGGTTGCTTAGGAGGATCCGCAGTGTTGGGGAGATATACTATGTTATTTCTAATATTAATTTTTTGATTGAAAAATACAGAAATAGCCTCACAAGTTTTACTGGAAGTATTTTGGAGGCATTCCTTTGCGTTACCTGGGTTTAGCAGACAATCAATCGTAGAGAATAAGACTCTGGGATTACTAGCATTGTTATTTATAATCTTAGAGAAATAGCAGCGCCTCTCAAGATGGACTGTGTTATCCATCCATCCATTTTCCAACCCACTGAATCCGAACACAGGGTCATGGGGGTCTGCTGGAGCCAATCCCAGCCAACACAGGGCACAAGGCAGGAACCAATCCTGGGCAGGGTGCCAACCCACCGCAGGGACTGTGTTATTGTATTCTGTTATTTTAACCTTCAATATTTCATAGTGGATAGTTAGTTTAGTTTTTCTCCATTTACGCTCAGCTCTATGGGATGTTCTCTTTAAATCAGACACTGTTTGGGTCTTCCATGGTATAACAATGCTAGAAGATTTTTTAACTGTCTTTTCAGGTGCAACTGTGTCAACAGCAGCTCTCACTTTAGTATTAAGTTTTTCCACCTTACTGTTTACATTATCCTCACTATTATAGTTGGCACTATAAACGGACTGATTGCTTAGAATGTTTGTAAGTTTTAAAGCTGCTGATGAATCAAAGAAGCGTTTTTTAACAATATGCTTCTCATGAATGTTTTCTATCATTCTGTCTATATTAAATAGTAAAAGAAAATGGTCTGATAGACCAATATCAATGACCTGCTTTACATCAACATTTAGTCCTTTGGTAATTACTAAGTCTAACGTATGACCTGCTTTATGTGTAGGCTGATTAACGAGCTGTCTCAAGTCAAAAGAGTCCAGGAGGTTCATGAGTTCATGAACTCTAGAGCATATCTCAACGTCTCCAGGGTCTCCTCAACCTACTATCGCTACAGATCACAATGTCATCAGCAAACATCATAGTCCATGGGGACTCCTGTCTAATCTCATCTGTCAACCTGTCCATCACCATTGCAAATAAGAAAGGGCTCAGAGCCAATCCCTGATATAATTCCACCTCAACGTTGAATGAATCCGTCACTCCTACTGCAGACTTTACCACTGTCACACTTCCCTCGTACATATCCTGTACAACTCTTACATACTTCTCTGCCCCTCCCAACTTCCTCATACAATACCACAACTCCTCTCGAGGCACCCTGTCATATGCTTTCTCCAGGTCCACAAAGACACAATGGAAATCCTTCTGGGCTTCTCTATACTTCTCCATCAACACCCTCAGAGTAGACATTGCATCTGTTGTGCTCTTTCCTAGCATGAAACCATACTGCTGATCACTAATTATCACCTGCCTCCTTAACCGAGCTTCCACTACTCTTTCCCATAACTTCATGCTGTGGCTCATCAATTTTATTCCCCTGTAGTTACTACAGCTCTGCATATCCCCCTTATTCTTAAAAATTGGTACCAGTAAACTTCTTCTCCACTCCTCAGGCATCCTCTCACTTTCCAAGATTCCATTAAACAATCTGGTTAAAAACTCCACTGCCATCTCTCCTAAACACCTCCATGCTTCCTCGGGTATGTCATCTGGATCAGTGGCCTTTCCATTCTTAATCCTCTTCATAGCAGTCCTTACCTCCTCCTTGCTAATCCGTTGCACTTCCTGATTCACTGTCTCCACATCATCCAACCACTTCTCTCTCTCGTTCTCTTCATTCATCAGCCTCTAAAAGTACTATTTCCACCTTCTCAATACACCCTGCTCGCTTGTGAGTATGTTTCTATCTTTATCCTTTATCACCTTAACCTGCTGCACATTTTTCCCAGCTTGGTCCCTCTGTCTAGCCAATTAGTACAGGTCTATTTCTCACTCCTTAGTGTCCAACCTCTCATACAACTCATCATACACCTTTTCTTTAGCTTTCACCACCTCTCTCTTCACCTTGTGCCTTATATCCTTGTACTCTTGTCTACTTTCTGCATCTCTCTGACTATCCCACTTCTTCTTCGCCATTCTCTTCCCCTATATACTCTCCTGTACTTCGCCATTCCACCACCAGGTTTCCTTTTCCTCCTTCCTCTATCCATTATAAATATATAATTTAGAAATATCAAAAATGTCATTTATAATACCAAATATGAAACAACAATGTAAAAACATTATCAAACATCCTCATTCCTTGAGATTTACGGGTTTATGATTTGCGGATCCATCAATTCACAGGTTTGTCATCAATAATTAAATGGAAATTATTTTGCAAGTTTTGTGGGCTATTGCAGAAAACCGCAAACTTGGGTGAAAGATGAGGACACTGGCTTTAAAAGTGAGCCATAACAAGCCTGCAGGATCATAATCAGTGGTGTCTTTCTTTGAATGCTTCACTGCACAATTGGGTTACAATTACACCTATCAGATTACAGTTTTTTTTTTATCCATGCTGTTGTCCTGTGCCCGCTTGTTTGTGTGAATTTGTATGGGTTGAAAAATGCCATTGTCTGGGAGCACTCCCAACTTCTACAAATCTTCACAGTAGGACAAAACTTTATGTAACTTTTTGGTTGCTGTTCACAGGGTATTTAATTTCAAAACTACATCGCCATCATGTGCATCTGCAAAACTGGACTGTGTCATCAGTGTTTATCATTTTGTACTTAATGTTTGGTTGGATTTCTTTTGTATCTGTAATATTAATCTTTGTTTTTATTTACTACCATAAATATATGCACAAATTTATTATAATTTAAATAGTATAAAACGCTATGCACTTTGTCTAGAGGACACAGTCCTTGCAGCAAGTCTTACGCGCGTTATTTGCTTGTGCAGCAACCATTTTATTTTGCATTTCTTGCAGCTTTATGCAATAAACCTAGAATATACAGTAATAATGGGCCCAAAACGTATTCACGGATTTTTGTATTCTTTGGGTCCTGTGCTCCTAACCCCTGTGAACTGCAAGAGATTACTGTGCACTTAAGAAAAGGTTGAGGTCCCGGCTAAACCGTAACAATGGAGATTAGCACTCAAGCAAAGTAAAAAAATATTTAGAAAAAGATTCTTTTTTGACTTTTGTTTCATTTTAATTTCAACTTTTGTTTTTTCCTTAAAACTTTGGAAAATTACCAGGTGACTGTTGTGTATTGATCTTTGCTAACATTCGTAGCTATTCTTTTATTCACCTTAAAACAAAAATTTGTTTTTCATATCTGTCACTTATCAAAATCTATCCTATAAGACATGCAGTACAGCTTATTCAAACAACCTACTGAGCAACTTGCCTTGATTGTAGAGGTCCGTTACTAAAGTGACAGAAGCTATATGGTGGAATAATCTGTAGCAATTCACAGATATGGCCACTATAGAAGTGCAACCCTAATTTCACACCTATAGTTCACAAGAAGGTATATGGCAGGCAGTGAGATCACGTAGAAACAATTGTTTCAAACAATCTCATTTAATGTAAAGGCAGCTAAATACAATGTGCAGTTCATCCTTTCACATTTGTGAGGGCTATGGCTAGAATGTGAACATTTGCAAATAATATTTGGTCCCTATAACTGTAATGGGGCAAACAACCCAGAAGTGCTTGGTTAGTGACATCACCATCCAGACAGTATAAATTTCATGTTGTGCACTTTAGTGTACAGTTGTACTTTTATAGCATTAATCACAATAGACTTAAAACTAGAATCCCTGAACGTATGATAAAAGTTGTAATGCTGGGCCACCTTAAATTCCTTTGCACCTCTTCATCAGCATCTTTCTTTAGCAAATGTGTCAATCAGCACATGCAGAAAGCAGCCTGCTATCCCGGCCCCCACCGATGCAGCTGAAGTGAGACACAAAATTCACAGAGCTCCAATCAGTTTATCTGGGTGTGAGATGCCTTCAGTTGTATAGGGTAAATAATATATCGTTATTAGATCTAACTATGCAACTTTTAATGCAATGCAATGCAATAATTGCATAATTAGATCTGGACCACCCTGTATAGGCAAAAGCCTACATTTCTTTAAAGAACTTTAAAATTCCAACTAATATTCTCAATTCTCAGGGTTCCCAAATGTGATTGGAGCATTGGACTGTACTCAGATCCAATTCAAGGCCTCATTAGGTGCAAATGAAGGGGATTACGTGAATAGAAAAGGCTTCCACAGTATTAATGTACAGGTAGTGTAACCTCATTACAGCTGAAAACAGCCAATAGGTCTATTGACATAGTGAATACATTTGTCTAACATACGAGGGGGGACCCAAAAATAACCAGAAATATTTTTAAAACGTGTTTAATTTAATTTTCTGTACAAACTACAATTAGTCTCCTTCAAAGTACTCTCCATTGGCTGAAATACACTTATCTAACCGTTTGTTCCATTGTTCGAAACATTTTTTAAATTTGTCTGAAGTAATGCCCTTTAATGCTCTGGTTGTTTCTTGTTTTACCTCTTCGACGTCAGCAAAACGCCTTCCTTTCAAGTCTTTTTTCATCCGAGGGAACAAAAAGAAATCACACGGAGCTAAATCCGGTGAGTAGGGTGGGTGGTTCAGGGTTGTCATACCGTTTCTTGCCAAAAAATGGCGAATGCTGAGAGCAGTGTGAGATGGGGTGTTGTCATGATGAAAGAACCAATCACCCGACTCCCACAAATCAGGGCGTTTCCTTCTCACACTGTTGCGCAACCTACTTTTACAAAAAAATTCACTGAACACAAGCACAACCTTCCAGACTGATGGCACTTGGCAGACTGACTTGTGAGGAGTGTAACTAGATCACCCTAGCGGCCCAACCACGTACTACAAGTACCAACCTAACAACAACAAAATTCCGGTTATTTTTGGGGCCCCCCTCGTACGTGCTTTGGATATATTCTCAGATGATCTGTCCTGCATCTTGCATCATTCAAACAAGGAGACAAGATGGCCAGGGTCAATTCATGACTCCAGAATTTTTAGGGAGTCACACCTGTATTGGACACTTGTAAGGTAATACCCACACATATTTAGTAATCAAAATTGTTACATTTTATGCAGGTCATCATGATGGGATTCTGGTTGGTGACAGAAGCTATTCCTGCAGGCAGTTTTTACTGACCAAATTCCCCAACCCCAATCCTAGCCCACAAACCCAGTATAATGCAGCACTGTCTAGGAAAAGGGCATGAATTGAAATGACCTTTGGCCACCTAAACGAGAGATTTGTCTAAAAAGGCTGAGGGTTGCACCTGACAAAGCATATGAAGTAATTGTTGCATGCTCTATCTTACATAACATAGCCAAAATCAGAAAAGAAAGGGCCTCTGAGGTGGTGGTGCAGCCTGGTAATGACCTTGATCCACTGCACCATGAACAACCCAGTGGCAGAGCTGACAGACACAGAATTGTGGCCCAATATTTTCAATAATGATGATGCAAAATGTTATGTTTATTACCCATGACTCTTTACTTCCTTTTAGACTGCAAGGAGGAGAGAATGATTAATAACTACACATAATGTGAGAAAGAGAGATTAATTCATTACCATTTGTTTCTGAAGTAGTTGTCTCTGCAACTTGATTTTGGTTTTCCTCAGTTCATCTAGCTCCATGACCTGCTGTATTTTTCTAATTTTTACTTTTCTGTATGTTATTTTTTGTCAAACATATTCTTTGTACATACTGTAGCATGCACATTTTTCTGTAAATAAAAATTAAATACAAATGCCTTAGGAGTTTTGTTTGCATGTAATACAGTATGTACTAACCATCTGATAGTGTCAGGAAAAGGCTCACAGAATAGAACTTTGAACCTTTTTCCCATGTCACGTGTTCACAAAACAGAGCAAATGCTTCAAGAAGCTTCATTAGGACATCAAAACTAAGCTCCCCATCTCCCTTTTTCGATGTGGACTGTATACCAGAAGGGGCATGTGTGCTGACAATGGGCTCCTGCACAGTTATATCATTGTCAGTACAGGATTTCTTAGAGTGGAGTTTATACATTATTAAATATTACGTATTTAAATGCTTACCTTTACTCCTGATGAATGGTCAGACACTGTGTCCTCCTCCAACACATCACACGGTTCAACCTCTCATTGCTCAGGTACAGGTGGAATTGTTATGACATTCCCTGCAACTGAAAAAAAAGCAATATGTGGAAATTAAACCATAAGGCCTCTGAAAACACACCTTTGGCACACACAAAGCACAAATATGGGCAATGCTGGTCCTTTACCCATAAAGAAGTGACCACTGTTGCATCGTGCCACTGGTTCTGAGGAGGAGCTTCTCCATTCGGTGCCCTCAAAAACAGGGCAATGGGCATTTTGCCAGAGAGCCTGCTCTTCAGCAGGGGTGAGGTCTGGACCAGGTGGACCTCCACCAGTTTTTTTTTTTGGTCCACCTTCTTCTTATTAGCTTTTAAAGGAATAATATAATATAATCTTCTTCTTTTTTGGCTGCTCCCGTTAGGGGTTGCCACAGCGGACCATCTTCTTCCATATCTTTCTGTCCTTTGCATCTTGTTCTGTTATACCCATCACCTGCATGTCTTCACTCACTACATCCATAAACCTTCTCTTAGGCCTTCTTCTTTTCCTCTTGCCTGGCAGCTCTATCATTAGCATCCTTCTCCCAATATACCCATCATCTCTCCTCTGCACATGACCAAACCAACGCAATCTCGCCTCTCTGACTTTGTCTCCCAACTGTCCAACTTGAGCTGACCCTCTAATGTACTCATTTCTAATCCTATCCATCCTCGTCACACCCAATGCAAATCTTAGCATCTTTAACTCTGCTACCTCCAGCTCTGTCTCCTGCTTTCTGGTCAGTGCCACCGTCTCCAACCCATACAACATAGCTGGTCTCACTACCGTCCTGTAGACCTTCCCTTTCACTCTTGATGATACCCGTCTCTCACAAATTACTCCTGACACTCTTCTCCACCCATTCCACCCTGCCTGCACTCTCTTTTTCACCTCTCTTCCACAATCCCCATTACTCTGCGAATAATATAATGTAATAATAATAAATAAATAAATAAATAAAATAAATGTTCTTGAAATTGTTTATGGTATGATATGTAAGATTTAACCAGTTTGAAGTATATTTTTGTACTTCACTTTAACTTGTTCCCGGGTTCTGACTGTGCTTATATTTGATCTGCATTATAATGAATAAAATAATAATTAATTATGTAACACTGTGGAAATGTAATTTTGTATACAAATAATAAAAGAAACACACATATAATTTGTCCACCACTTTTGGCCAGCCCTCTTTTTGAATTTTGGTAGCTTTTGCTGTGTTTTCTTTTGTACATATTAATTCCTTGAATTTGTACAACACCCTAGTACTTCATACCCCTCCAGTAAAACTTCGTGCTCAGCCTGGAAAAACATTTGTGCTATTTCTTTTGCCATCTCTATCCACCAGTAAGCAACTTGCCAATCATGTTTTCTAGCCTTCTAGCCTCGATATACTGTATATGGGCTTTTCAAGCAGCACAGAAGTGTGCAATCATCTTAGATGATTGAATCCGGCTACACTAATCTAATCCTGAGGTGCGTTTGGAGAACTGACATAACCAAATGAGTTTAGCCGCCTTTAGCTGATCCAAACTGAAGCTTCTGATCTTGGATGATTTAAGTGACATACAGAGAATACAACAACAACAACAACAACAACATTTATTTATATAGCACATTTTCATACAAAAAGTAGCTCAAAGTGCTTTACATAATGAAGAAAAGAAGAATAAAAGACAAATAAGAAATTAAAATAAGACAACCTTAGTTAACATAAAAAGGAGTAAGGTCCGATGGCCAGGGTGGACAGAAAAAACAAAAAAAAAACTCCAGAAGGCTGGAGAAAAAAATAAAATCTGTAGGGGTTCCAGGCCACGAGACCGCCCAGTCCCCTTTGGGCATTCTACCTAACATAAATGAAATAGTCCTCTTTGTAGTTAGGGTTCTCACGGAGTCACTTGATGCTGATGGTTATACACCCCAGGTGGAAAGCAGGAAACAACACTGGATGGAATACACAGTCATTGTTGTGACTGTTCACATGCTCATCCAAATTCATGCAGTTTGGGCCTGTTTTGAGTCACCAGTGTCCAGAACATGGACAGCCTAGGCGAGTAACACAACACAATATACAGATATTAATGTAGTGTAAATAGGCGCAGTAGATCCATGTGCCAAGTTTGTCTTCTGCAATTTGTAAAAATATATGCCTAAATATAAATGGTATGCTTTAATTCGTAATCTTTCCACATTTGCATCATTTTATATAAAATAACACATTATAGAGTGGTTGTTAAAGAATGCTACATTTTCTAATATTTCATACAGAGTATATTCATCTCTACATCCCCCTGCACATTAATGTTTTTGTGATATATTTTAGTTAATTATGTCTAACATTGTAGGGAGACTGTTACATTTATACTCCGTAATGAAGAGGAAGCCTGTTATTATGAACTAATACCTGTTGTGACAGCTTAAGGAAGATGTGATTTTACTAAGGAAAAGGTTCAATTACTGGTTTCTGTGAATGTACCCAGCAAAGCTTCCAACGGTCCACAATCCTATATATACAGTCCTTAATGTAGACTAATGGGAAATCTAAGTTCAAGGCAGCACAGTTAGAAAATCTTTGCTTGTCTGGCAATGAGCACCTATTGAGTTTTCAAAGATGATTCAGCTGCTAGAATGTATACTGCTCCTCAGTCTTTCATATTTAATTTTAATAAATAGCAATATCAACATTACTTGAGGGCAATGGGGGATGTACAGAGACGACCAAGTGGCACTAGGTGTTTGGGTATTTAAAGCAAGTGGAGGAGGAGAATGTGGATTCAAAGTATATCTCAGGCTAGTGATAAGATCGCTGGGGCTCCCACTGATTGTCATGAATGCTGTTAAATGATATGAAAGGTTTTCTTCCAGTTCTCAGGTGGTGGTTTAGTGAAACTGGTATTACTTATAAGTGCATACCAGCTTTGACAATACAGTATGTTATCTCCAGTGGAGGCAGGATAGACTGAGGCAGCTGGTTTCTCTTAATATACAGTATATATTTTTTCAACAGAGGCAACATCTCAAATTGTTGACCAAGACAGGATAATCAAGAAATTAAGCATTTACATGATGAGCTTTAGTCCCTTGATGTTTTCTTGAATCCGCCAGCTCATCCATGGAAGTAGTTTCTGGGGGTTGGGGTAGGTAGGTTAGAAAATTAAGCAGTAGTTCAAAGTGTTAAGTTGTCAGCTGTTCCCCAAGAGAAATGCATTAATAACATGTCACTGCTCACTAGATATGTGCTTGATTTGAGCCTTGTGTAGGGGTATACATGGTCTCTGCTGTCAATTACAGATATATACTTGCATCACTGCCTGTACATGCCCCCAAAGCTGATACAGATTTTGTAACTGTATATTTGATGAAATCCACATAGATATGGAATTAGAACATGCAACAATACAAAATATTGAAAATTTTAAAATATATCAAAACGTCTCTCAACCCAGACAAACAGTAGCTGAGTATTGTAAAGCAATGAGACCAGAACCAGAAACTTTTACCTAATATATGTTTAGGATTTGTTCTTTTTTTAATCCTTTTTCTCATTATTGCTTCCCTTTCTTTCATCAATGATGTGTAATCCAAATAATGCAGCATAGCCGGGATAATCTCTGAAAGGACACACAGGTTTAGCTTGTAAATTTTTTACTCCCCTTTACTCAGTTTATTTTAAATAAAATATATGGCATGTTAAAAATATTTTAATATGTTAACATTTTTTATCGTAAAATCTTGCCAGAATGCATGCTTGTGCAGTTTTTGAAAGATCTAATACTTAGAATTTTGGAGAGCTGCATATCTAGAACTGTATTACCATATTTCTTCTTTTAATGACATTGCATCAAAATGATCAAATATACATTTACTTTCCATTTTTGTTTTCCTTAGCTTATTTTAAATGATAGACTCCATAGTGGGGTGTGTACCGCTTGTCTTTAAATGTGGTAATCGTTGAACTACATATCCAAAAGCAGTGTATGGCCACATTCCACTCCTAGCACACTGTCAAGTTTAAGGTAACCAACAGTCTAGACATATGGATAAACCCAACCGATTATTTAATTCTGTCATAATGGTTTATAGGAGTGTTTTGTAATAATGTATGTTTAAATTTTAAGTTCTAATTATGGCAATTTCTCCTCTTTGTAAGGATTCGTTATTAGGAAATAGATGGTCATAGCAATTTCTAGCATATAAATCCTGTATACTTGAATATATGATCATGCAAACAAATACATTCCTGCTCAAGATTGGCATAAATTATTATTGACCATTGGAAGAATAAAAATAAGTTATTTCTGTATCTCATTCAGTGGTGTAGTCTGGTGGAATGGCCCTCATTTATCCTACATGTTAGTATATTTGACTCACACTACACTCATTGTACTGCTGGTGAGCAGGTCTAAAACAAATTGACGTTTTGTAAACGTACATAAGCTGTAATTGTAGTTTTATCATCCCAGAAAACATCTCATTTTGTTTGTTTATGTGACATTTTATCTAAGTACACTTATTCGCCATTTCAACTTTGGAAGCACTAGCTTCACTTGCTCACGGTTTCACAGTAAATCAATGCTGGAGATTGAAAAGACCGCCTTATTGTGACTCCTTGACTGGTTAGTCATATTGCATATATTAAATGTATAATCATTCTTTTCTGTGTGGATGTGATGAAATTTTTTGAATGTTTCCTTTAATCAGAAAAATGTCCCTTTATAAATTCTCTACCACATTTTACCTACCTTTGTCAACTTTCTTTATAAGATAAATTTTATATTTTGATTAATCCAAAAGAATCTTTAAATAAAGTAAGAAAAAGGGTCCTGGTATTTTTAGCTAAATGTGTTACATATGTTATATCTTTTTAAATGTGAAATTGTGTGTTTATGTTATAATTACTTATTTGAATTATTACACTTCTTCTCCCTAGATAAAACTATTAAACTGTGGAAAGTCAGTGAAAGAGATAAAAGACCAGAAGGTTACAACTTGAAAGATGAAGAAGGGAGGCTAAAGGATTTGTCAACTGTTACATCTCTTCAGGTATTTTTAATGTTATCTGAGAAAATAGCTCTTGGCTTAAAAAATGTACATGAAACAAATCTGAAGGAGCACAGACTTAGTCATCCTGAATATAGTGAGAGTTCACTGTTCTCACATTATGAAGTTGCACCCTAAACTATTAGTTACAATAAAAGTAAAGGAATCTCCCTTAACAATCTAAAAATTAAACTTCTGTGAAGGTGCATCATGTTTAAAAATTATGATGCAAATTGTGATCTACATATAATGCATATACAGTATTTGTTGAAAATTGCTGTCAGAATTTCATGAACTTGCATGTCTTTGAATGTTACTTTCTGATATAAATACTACAGACAGATATCTGTCTGTCTTCATATTCACACCATTTTGACATAATTATTGGCATTTGAAATTTTGCATTTCATATCTGTACATATGTGTGTGTAACTTGGGTTGCCTAAGGATTTGATTCACAAACAGTCAATTGTGTGTGCTATAGCCCGGAGACAAGTCCTCATAACAAGACTAGAAGTGGCTGTGGCCTGCAAGAATACTATGTGTATAGTAGGGCTATGCTGATTGGATGGACATGTCGTCAATATAAATAAACATAGTCAATTGGCTTCAAACATTTGTAGAAATTTCCTCAAAGTGCCAAACTGCAGGTGTTTTCTTTAAATCTCAAACACCTCACAAAACAGTGGTAAAACGGAAGGTGCAAAAAATTCCCATGGTTAGCTATTAGTAGTTTAGCAAGAGTGTGCTGTAGTTGAAAAGTTGAGAGAAGGCAGCCTAGTCAATGTGTCATGCCCAATATTTGAATAAGAACAGCCACTGTGGTGATCACAGACTCTGAGTACTTGAAGTGAGCCTGTACAAGCTGCACTTGAACCTTCAAGGGAACCCTGTGATGGTCTGGGTCAGCTTCACACTCCCTGGTTGCTTCTGTGAGCTTTTCTAATGTGAAACCATCAACAGTCATAGACCAAGATGAGCCAAGCAAACAAGGATGCACAGCAAGGGGTAGTTGAAAAAGTGACAAGTGCTTTTATTTAAAAAAAGCAACCAAAATATCAAAATGGCAGTAGTGCAGTGCATCCAACCTATAATTAAATAATCTTCAAAAAAAATTAAGTGTGTGTGGAGGTTAAAAAACAAGTCAATCCAACAAAACAAGGTTAAAATACAGAGATAGTTCTTTCATAGAATATGAGCCTTGTGCTCCCCTCTACAACTTTCTGTCTCCTCCACTTATCCTATCTGGACCTTGCAGTAAGAGGAGATATCCACTGACAGGTTGCAGTCATCCTTAAATACCTGGTTCAAGTATTTATTACCTGACACTCATGTGTCCCACCTCCAGACCCTTGTATAACTGGCTACTTCTACTCCCCGGCATCGTTCAATACGAGCACTGTGGTATAGTGGGTCTGTGGCTCAGAAAAACTGGACTTTTAAATAGATAACTGAACTCGCTCGCACTGGGGAGTAGAGCAGGTGTGAGAGATCATCTGAGCAGATGGCTCGTCTCCGGGTTCGTGCAAAGCAGTCAGCTGACTGTGCGTTGCCTTGCCGACACGTATGGATGGTCAGATTGTCTCATTATCAGCCTGGGATGGCAATCAGGCGATCACACCTGCAACTGCTCCCCAGCATATAAAAGAGGAGCACAAGGGATTGGGAGACAAAAAAAGAATGGAGGTTAAAGAAAGAGAAGAGGGCAGGAAAATGTGATGGAGAGAGAGTGCCAATGCAGAACTGAGTGAGCTGAAGAGAGCAGGCTCGAGAGAAAGAAGGCAGGCAGCTGGGAGCAGAGCCCCTGGAGACACGCAGAGCAGTTGAAATGGGTCACTCCGGCTGAGCATGTACGAGGAGCGGGAGTGACCAGGTGTGTGAATGACTCACCACAGAAGACTGGGAATGCAGCGGGGATCAATGAGGCTTGGACTGAGACCCCCAATGTAAATGCCATGGCATTTTGGGAACCCGAGCCTAGGTCCGGAGAGGGAACCTTGCTGTAGGCAAGGACGGACGGCAGGGAGACTCTTCTGCTGCGAGGCCAGTACAGAATAAAAAGAGGAATTGCCAGTTTTAAGAAAGATGCACTGGACTTTTAGAAAAGGACAGTTTCCTGCCAGATGGTTTTTAAACTCATTTTTAATGGGTTTATTTATTTAAATTTGAACTTCCACAGCTCAGTTTTTATTGGATTATTTATTTACTGAACTTTGCACTGCACTTTTTGGACACTTGTTTTAATTAGTTTTAATAAAAGCACTGTTCACTGTTTTACCATCCCCTTGCTTTGTCTGGTGTCCTCATTTGCTCAGCTCATCCCTCAGAAACGTTATCGGTGGTGGAAGTTTCAACAGGCTCCCAGTGGTACCCGATAGTGTGGGGCAGACCCACACTGTCACAAGCTCCCCCTCTTCAGCCCCAGGATTCTCTTCCTGAGGCTTACCCCGACCACCTGCCTCCATTCCTCTTTCACATAGGCTCTCCCAACCCTGCCTCTCGTTCTTGCTCTTTCTCTTTCCTCTGAAACCCCATCTTTCTTATGCGGTTCTTTTGGTCTCTTTTTCTTTCTTTCTCTTTTTCTGTTCTCCCCTCTGTTTGCAGTACAGGCTTTTTTATACAACCTGATTGGGTGCAGATAAGACCCTCCACCCACTCTGAGGTGTGAATGAGGCACCTGTCTTATCCATTCACATTAGCATGAGCGGGCGTGATCAGCCAAGCACCGCAGTTAACCCTGGAGCCAGACCATCATACTGCCATCCGCACCTGTTCTAAGCCTGAACGCTGTTGGAACATAATTATTTATTTAAAACCTACATCATGCCACAGACCACTTGTCACAAACCCCACACTTTCTTCAATATCATATACTAATATATATGCCTCCATAATCTCATGAAAACTCATGCACACTTTCAACAGTGTTTTTAATCATTGTTATTAAATTATGAAAAATAAAGTATACCAGTACAAACTTTATAAAATTTCAAACATTTCTCTGAATTGTTATGTAAGGCTAATATCACAAAATGTGTTAGGAATAGGAGTTTTATGTATAAAACATTAACAGATCACTTGACTTTGGTAAGTCTGCTGTTTTTCTGTGCTTTGGGTTGGAAATAAAACACTGCATTTGTGATTTGTCTAAACCTGACACTAAGCAAAATGTGGCATCTGTTTACCTAGTGTGTTTGTGCTGTACAGTATGGCACTTGCTGCTTGCACTTTACTTAGCAGCTCTGCTGGATTTTTGATGTGTAATCTGGAAACAGCAGGAAATTGCATGATGACCAGATCTCCAAGGAAAGTATCAGTATATCATTTCCTGAGATTCTGTTTTTATTTACATTTTGAGAGTGTATTAATCCATTTTATTATCTAATATTACTATATTAATTCTGCTAAAATGCATCAAGATGTCAAAGAATAATCTAAAGTTTTTTATCAAAAATCATGAGATCGCTACTTCGCTTAATAGTTGTTGCTGCCATTGACATGCCCAAAATTATTATGAGTTTAAATATGTCTCTTTTACATCAGGATTAATTGTAGTTCAGAGGAAAAATTGCAGTTAAAGTTTTCAGCCATCTTATGCTTTATTTTATATTACTATTTGGCAGTTGACCTCTTGCCCCCATGACCCTGTGTTCGGATTCAGCGGGTTGGAAAATGGATGGATGGATGGGTTAACCTCTTGATAGAGACAACCAAAGCTTTTTTGCATTCTCATTTTCTGCATCTTGTTCATATGTTTTTTCTTTAGCATTCAGGGATCTATTATTTTTTCAACTGGCCTAAACTATCCTAGTTGATATCACTTACTGACATGTCTGTGCCTTACTCTGATTTTATTTTTGGCTACCCTCCCTTTCATTGTCTGGACTGTCACTTGGTGATCCTTCAGTTTTCATGACTCTTAAGACGAAATCATGATGATAGATTTTAACTCTGGGCTGAACGGTTTTATATGTTTTAAAGTGTTATGAGACACCTCGACATAAAATTTTTTACTGCATACACTGAGTAGCCAGTTTATTAAGAAAAAAAAACATCACATCAGATGATACCAGTACATAGATGATTTTATGTAGATTTGGTAGATGGGAATCTAGGCAAGGTTTGTATACTTCAGTTAGCAAGCAGGTTGGATATGAGCTGGGTTTAGATTGTATTACTAATATCTCAGTAAACAATCTGCATGCAGCAAACTGTAGTCCTATTGCCAAGAAGAGCTGAAAGATGTAGAGGGACAGATGGCCAGTGGCTAAAAGAACAGTTCAGCATCCCAGTGCCATTCAAAGTACACCCTGCTGTGCTATATTTTGAATGGTGTGTAGTGGCACATGACTTACTCAGTTACCATTGCTGTCACAAAAACAACTATCACTACTACATGATGTAGTGATACTCTTCATATAAATATCAACATTTAATAACTGACGTGTAGAAAATGTCATTTGGTTTGAGTAATGTTTAGTAACAGTTCAATTTGATGGGGTATAATGTAGGAATGTTAAGATACCAAAATTTTGGTATTCAATACAAATACCAGTTAAATTTTACGATACTCGATACCACAGCAAACACAGAAATCCCATTCAATTTCTTTTAATTAAATGTACCTCAATTATTACAGTGAACAATATTGTGAATTTTTCTGGAATAAAATATAAAATATATAAATACTAATACATTTGCTTATTTCGTTGACACCTTTATCCAAGGTGACTTGAAACATTTGAGATACAAATGGTTCCATTTCTTTTTTCCAGTTGGAGCACAGACAATTGAAGTGACCTGCTTGTGGTCACACAGTATCAGTAGGAGGATTTGAACCCACAACCTCAGGGATTGATGTTCAAAGCCTTAACCACTACACCACACTGCTTACCAAAAACTATGCCACACTGTCCCAGTAGCAACAGCAGCTTTAAAATGCTGGTATACCCATTAAGAAGTTACTCAACAATCATTTAAGTAAACTTGTAATTTTGATGAATGCCGATACTAATTACAGTGCAGGTCTTGAACTTTAATGTGTGGTTGACATGGGGATCCCCCCAGTATAACAACAAATGGAGGAAATTTTATAATCTTGAGGAGATTTTAGCATAGGGTTTATAAAGAATAATATCAGCATGGACTGTCTAATTTATGTTGCCATGTACACGTTCCAAATTTATTCTCTGACGTTTTCTTTCCAGAAACTGAAAACTACTGCTTACTAAATATAATAATTAAACATTATTGTACTGTGCCGTAAACATGAATTAGCAAATTCCAAGATAATTTAGGATATTTTAATTTAAATAAACTCTTTAAAGCTTTTTTGTAACAACATGATTTTAAAATCCAGTTTATCAAAGAATCACTCTCTTAGGTTTTTAACATTTGCTGTTGTAAGATTTATATTTGCATCATTAGTTGGTTAAAAACAAACTAAAGAGTAACAGATGAGTCAAATTGATTCAGTTTTCAAATGTCAAAAGTCTTGGAACTTTAATTTTCCAGATCTGTCCCTCCTTTTATTTGTTTATTTTTTTATGTTAGTCCAAACTTTTATTTCCTGTGTGAGTTCAGTTTTGACAGCTTTACTTGAATCCATTATTTCACAACTCCTGTGCTGTTTGCAAAGTATCGTATATGACTGATCAAACTTTTTTTTTTATTGCTTAGCCTGTGTACTAGTCAAGAAGTAAAATATTACCCAGACCTGCAATTTAACTGCTGGACTGCATTACACTCACCAATGTACCTTTAAAATATATGACGCGTGCTTTTACTATGTTTGTCACATTTTGGGGATTATGTGAAAGGGCATAAGTTTCAAAAATAAAATGAATGGAACAAAATTTGCATTTGAATATCTGTATTTAGCAATGAATTATTTAATTTTGTCTGTCCTGATAACTGGCATAATCAGAGAGCTTTGAACCACTAAATATATTTTTTTTGGTATTAACAACTGGAGTAACTCATTTCATCGCCAGTATAGGCAAACCAAATAGTCGCTTTGTTTAGAGACTTGCCTTGACTTTCACTGGCTGCAGTGTTCTCACTGCCAGCACACACAGTCCTATATGCTTTGTGCATGGTGCATGCAATGTTTCCTTTGCAATTGCAAGGGTATAGGACACGGTATTAAAAACAATTCATCACTTCATCTTGTCTCCTCTTACAACATTGTGCTACTGCAAGTTGAAGGATTAAAACTCACATCTAATCAGTTACATCATTGTTCTCACAAAGCATGTATGAAGCTGTTTATGAACATGACTCCATTATGGGATAAAAGTGATAATAACGAAAGCCTGTGAGGTTTTTTTTATATAATGATAATAAGCATGATTCCCACAGTCATATGCTGAAATTCTCCTGTCTTGAAAACAAAATATTTCTAGATACATCGTCAGTTTTTTCTCAACAACATGTGGTGATGCAGTGCTTTATCATCACAATCATGAGTCATTTACACATAGTTCTTATTCACATTTTTCTCACATATTACTTTGCTTTCTTGCCATCACACATGGGTCTAGTACCAAGTGTGATTCAGTACTACCAATACTGAAAAAAGGCTAAAACGTTATGTTTTTGGAACATTGGTATCACCTGGCACTAAAGGTATTGGTTCTTTTGACATCCCAAGTGTAGTGACAGCCACATTAAGTATTCTTTATATCCAGAGGAGGAAACACACTTCCTGGGAATATGTCTTATTCTAACCACAAAATACTTTTAACTACTGTTAAAGTAGTCTGTTTAGCACACCATGCATGTCAGCAGTTTTATAATTTTAGAACACACTGTTGTTTTTAAAGCACACCATTTGTGTGCATGCTGTTAAAATCGTCCTTTGCAATTTGTGCAGCTGATGCAATGTAATGGTGTGAAACATTAGTGTGTGAATTATTAATTTTTTGTTTGACTTTTAACTTCTAGTTGCACATATTTTGATTTTTGATGAGTATTTTGGATTGATGATAAAAATTTGTCCTACTGGTTTTGACTCTTGCCCATGTAATGATGAATGCTTATATCCTGGCCTGCTGTTTCCATTGTCGTTAGTGGCGTGCCAAGCTCCATTCTCTGGCACTACAATGGTTAAAAATGTGTTAGCGTGCATAGTTAAATACTGGTGTGTGCTTGAATATTACTTATGAGGAAATGTGATATTTTTTGTTTATGGGTAAAATATACAAATTGTTTTGCAGTTCAGAGAAAAGTTAAATCATTTTTAATGATGCCATTTAACAAAACAGTAATCAAGCCATGAGTTACTCACATTTGCTGGAAAATTCGTCAATGTTTAATTTATAATGAAAAAGTTACATGCAGGAGAAGACCTCATCCTTTTTTCCTTATTTATAATTTGTGAAATCAATTTGTGCTCTGGGTGGCACGGTGGCGCAGTGGGTAGCACTGCTGTCTCGCAGTTAGGAGACCTGGGTTCACTTCCTGGGTCCTCCCTACGTAGAGTTTGCATGTTCTCCCCGTGTCTGCGTGGGTTTCCTCTGGGTGCTCCAGTTTCCTCCCACAGTCCAAAGACATGCAGGTTAGGTACATTGGTGATCCTAAATTGTCCCTAGTGTGTGCTTGGTGTGCGTGTGTGCGCGCCTTGCAGTGGGCTGGCACCCTGCCCGGGATTTGTTTCCTGCCTTGCGCCCTGTGTTGGCTGGGATTAGCTCCAGCAGACCCCTGTGACCCTGTAGTTAGGATATAGCGGGTTGGATAATGGATGGATGGAATTTGTGCTCCTATTTCTTGACAAATGTCTTCAATTTCTTGATAGCAGTGGAAATATTTTTCGATTTTGACATTTAATGATGCGCTTGTTCATCTGTAACAGCAAATCATAGATGTGAATTTATGTAACTGAGCAGTCGCTAAGGCTATATATGACATAGTCAATGTGTTTTGACATGTCATGATGTGTCCATACTACTATTTGCTCCAGCACCCTTACTTCCCTACATTTCTGACAGCATATAGGTTACAGGACAAAGGAATCACTTCTTAATGGGATGGCAGTATAGAGCATATGTTCATAAGAAGCTATAGCTAGGACTCCGTGACTTCAGCTTTCCACTGGCAGCTTTGTGCAGGAGCACCTCTGTGAACAGACATAAAGCTTATACTGTAAATATATTATATATGTGTGAATAAACCAAAATGTATTCAAAACATTTTTACTTGTGTGACATTAGTACTCAGAGCTGAAGAATGTATGAAAGTTTAATACAGCATGTGAGCAGCACCTCATATGGAAATGTATAGACAGAAAGACATACATTATAATCATACAAATGCCTTTTTGTTATATAAAACAACTCTGCTCAAATTTTTAAAAATTTAGTATGTGAAGATAAATCAGGTTGCACATAAAATCTGATTTTACTTCTTTGTTAGAAACTTTTTAAGTAAAATTTATTTTAAAAAAAATTTCCTTAAGGCAATGTACAGACAAGTAGATTCATCTAAAAGGCTTCAAAGTAAAACCCATAGGTTGTTGGCAGGTTTTATACATCATTATTTATATTTACATATTCCATGAGAGATGCTTAAAATTAATATCTTAGTGTTTCAAATTTAAAATCCAAGTAAAGAAATTGTTACTACAGTATGGTCACATATGGTACATTTAAATGATATTGTCTATGAAATTTTTATGTACCATATAAAGTTGGTTTTTATACACCCAGTATGAGCCTTTCTTTGAAATGCTTAGAGGATACCATTAACCAGTGTTATTCTTTTATGCGTCTAATTAAATGCAGTTATAAGTCACCTAACACAAGTAGATGTGTTCCAGGACTTCAGTAGAAGGAATATGGAATGATATTGTAATGACCAGAGATGTTGCTTGCTTCCAACCCTACTGCTGATGCACCGATATCCAGCAGCTCCTTCTATGCCACTCCACACACTGTCGTCTCTCTTACCTGTGGCTTACACATTCACACCACCAACTTTAACTCACACTGCTCACTTGGGGACATAGGCGACACCATCTGCTTCACTTTCCTTGACTCAATGAACCACTCCACATCAAGATCATTAAAAGACTGGTTCAGTATTTTCCAAGTCGAAGTTATTTCCCATGTGAAATTGTGTTCTAAAGTTAAGCATTTTCAATAAATTTAAAAAAGATGCATAGGTAGTCCTGGCATTTTAATGTAATTTATGGGACATGAGGCACTGCCAGAAAATAAAAGCTAAAAATCTAATTGAATATGTCCTCCTTGAAGCAGCAAAAGTGTTCACATAACAAAACATGATTTCCACGTTTCTGATGCATGTTTGTGACAGCAAAAGAGATCCTGGAAATAAACATTTTATCTCATATTTCTGGTGCCAATTTTCTTAAGATAAGGATATGTTTTCTGTTTGCTTGTTTTAGAACATACATTTTACATGGGAAATGCATACATACCATGGTTGTGAGGAAATAACTTCACCTTGAAAAATACCAAACTAATCCTTTAAGAAGATTTATCGGTGGCCACACACCCAGGCCAATGAATTTTCACAGAGAAGAAGTTCCTCCTAAGTTCTTACATATCTATCTGTTCCATACTCAACACAAGCTCCTTTCATGACCACGTGCTAACCACAATGATTCTGCTAAATAGCATTTGTTTTCTTCAGCTTGTATCCTCTTTTGAATCTTCAATTTAGTTTCTAAAGATATTCATTTGTATTTGTATATTGGGCAAATTACATTTATTACACTATAAAGACATTTAAATAATTGCAGCACTCACTTGTAATAACTTTTTACTGTAATTCTACAGTATGCATAGTATTAATGACGTGCAGCTTCCCTACATGAAATAGTTGTTGCCTGTTGATTTCAAGATACTTGAACTTGCACTTACGCTGGAGCACATTGCATGCAACCTTCAATGTGAAAGAGCTTTGTTCTCAGAATATTCATTAACAGAGGTATTAGTGTAACACCAATAACATCTTTATGTTGCCTTTTTGTAATTAGAGAGGTATTAACTTAATTGAAGCGCACAACAAATAAATCAAGGATGTCCAAAATGTACTGCTCCATCATAACAGGTTTACAATACTGTATAGTAAAAATCACTGGGAATATTTGATAAAAAAGAATATTACAGTAACTTTCCTGAAGTGGGGCAGATGCTATTATAACAGGATAAATAAATGAGACAATTTGGGAAGGTTCATATAATTCTATAGTATAATATTCAGGTCTGGAAAATGAATGGATGGCGAATACAGTAGTAGAGAATTAGGATGTGATGATTTGATTTTAATTAAATGAATAATGTTGGTTTACATTATGGGAAAAATTTATTGGGAGGTTAAGCAGAAGTTTTTTCAAAATGTGTTATATTAACAAATTAATGATGTACTACAGTAGTGCAATGAATTTGTTTCACAAGACATGGATGAAGCAAATTGCCAAATTCAGGTAACACTATTCCCTAGCTTTGAGGCTAGTTTGGCATTTCTACACCAATGGTATAAATAGCTTTAATCAGTCAGCAATCAGTCATCCTCTAATCTGCTTTGTCCTGAACAGGGTTGCGGTAAATTAAATAATTTATTAGCTTTGGGTTTTTTTTTTTTGTTTTTTTTTTTTACATCAATAGAAGTCCATCTATGCAAAAGTGATTACCATTCATAATAAAGTGGTGCCTTCCAGAGTGACAGATATAAACCTTCATGAAGTACATCTTTATACAAAGATGTAAGAGCTATTTAAAAAGAAATTGCATTTTCATTCATTTTGAATGTAGATTTGTAAATGTAGTGTTTTAAGTGATGCTTCCATCTTCTTTTGCAGGTGCCAGTTTTAAAACCCATGGATCTGATGGTTGAGGTGAGCCCTCGGAGGATCTTCGCAAATGCTCACACTTACCATGTCAACTCCATCTCTGTCAATAGTGACTGTGAGACGTATATGTCTGCTGATGACCTCCGGATTAACCTCTGGCATTTAGCGATCACAGACAGAAGCTTTAGTATCCTTTTTTCTTACAAAACAGAGTCTTAACTAATGGTGTATACCTTACCATGTAACTACCATGTGTATACCTAACCATGTAATTGGTTTAAGTAAAAAAATCGCAATAAAAATCACTTCTCAGGAATAACAGTATTTTCAAATTGTGTTTGCATTTTTGAGAAGCATTACACTGTATTATTTTATTTTTTTAATTTATTCTATGCTTTTACTTTCAGTTTTAAAAGAAAGAACATGCTTAGTACAATATAACAAAACAATGGGATTATCTCCTACAGTATTAGATACCTATTTCCTCAGTAAGCCACACAAACACTCCTCTTTATCTTATTTGCTTCATCTTTTCTTTCTCCTGTTAAGGCTGGGCTTTCAAAGTCACTCAGCCTTTGTCTGCTGCTTATGTGGATGATAGACAGGCAGACAGAAAGAAATTATATTTTGTATTGAACTTTATTAATCTGTAATCAACAAATCATTTACAGTATCGTAAGTAAAGCAAACAAAGAAAACCCCAACTCACCCCAAAAAGAAAGCAATATTTAATTCATATGTCAAAAAAGAAAAATCAACTCATTATGTTTAAGTTTACAAATTGCCTCATAAACACACCATTTTTCTTCAAAATAATTCACATTTGTAGTCTTTCTCTAGAATTTACATTCCAAATACACACTGGCTTTTACAAGTCAATAAAATATTCATATCATGTCACATTGTTTATTTGTCTTCACTTCATCTTTTCTAGATTTTTAAACTGCCAGCATGGCCTGTCCAATGAGGAAGGTTCCAATCTGACATTCATTTCAATTATTCTTATTTCTGTTAACACCATAAATAAATATACAATCATTAAAAGGCAAGTTAAGAACACTACAAACAGAGTTAAGAACATTTGAAAGAGGCAAAAGTCTAGAACATAAAAGAAAACAGTGGGAAAATAAGAAAGAACTTTATTTACCCTATTAGGCCTGATTCTGAGCATCTGAGATGATCCAGTGATGACTCTGATCTTTTTTCTGATACTGCATACTATAAATTATAAACTGTATCTTTTAAGCCAGTTTACCCATAAGTACCTGGGGCCCCATATTTTAGTCTTTTTACTTGGATGTCTCAGATGGTTCCTACTAGAGAAAATAATCAGGAACAAGTTGAATATAATGAGCTGAGGATCCTATAGCCATTACTTTATCCTCTTATAGCTGCAGGACAAATCTGTTAGTGCACCTTTTGAATAAGCTCACTTTACCTCACTTGACAGTTGTAAAAGGTTCCTGAACCATTTGGTCATTTTCTGCTTCAAGTGCAAGGTGCACAAATTGCTTAAAAGCGGCACTTACAGCAAAAGTGAAATTCACCCTAACTCTAAAACCTCAGCCCCAAAACACTGCATGTTTCTACTTTTCCTCTTTAACTTCTGATCCATTAAAATATCTGACATAAACTCACAATTACACCATATCAGTATGGTCTGTTGATACATCAATACTGTACCTAGGTATTTATGATCAACCTGACTGACAGCCTCCATAACCCAGCTTTTGATACTTTCTGCAAAATTTTCAACATGGCTTGCTGCAGATTACAGAAGTAACTGTTTTGCAGATTCAGTAACATTCATAAATTTGTCATTTGCAAGCATACATAAAATGCATATAATGTAGTTTTTACCACCTTTGCATCATTGAAACCGATATTCTGTTTTGCCAGTATTTATACAGGTTAGAGGGAAGATCTTGTTGCTCATTGTTGTTGAGTTAGTGAGTGTATTTGTATTTTCCTACTGTGACAGGAGTTTGCTTTCAAGGCAGTGATTTTCCTGTGCTGGGCCTCAAACTGTGGTGATTCATTGGAAGTGCCATATGTGTGAAGACAGTGGTGCCTCACTTTGGACTGTTTCATGATAGTGAATGTTTAATTTCAGATCAGACAAATCAGGTGTCATTTCAGAATGTTGGCATTATAAAACATACTTGGTCTATTCATTATTGAAAAAACATTTTGAGACATTTTTGCTAGAAAACTTATTTTGACGATTAATTTGCAGTGTGGATTGTGAATGTTACTTCCTGGCTTATCAGTAAAAATTACATGATTGGGCACAACCTCTATGGATTTTCATTAGAAAAAATGGATTTAAATGATTAAAGGGGGCTGAGATGCTGGATTCAACATTGAACAGAAAGAAGCCCAATGGCTGGTGTAAAGCTGAGACATTAGTGAGAGGAACAATTTTAATGACATTTATTACCGTGAGATTTGACAGTAGTACATTAAGACAGTTATTCCTGGCTCCCTCTGATTACTGTTTGTAAAAAATTGTGTTTTTTTAAAAAGCTAAACTCTGCCTATAAAGCAAAAGTGCAGTGTTTTTCATTCCAAACATCACAATTAATATAAATTTCAATTTTGAACTGACTGAATATGTGCGACATGATTGATTGTGTAACAAGCAATGCTAAGGAATGAATAAGGCAGTATATTTGTTAAAGTGTGTTAGGTTGGGGGATCGAAGTTACAGCTGGGCCTAGCCGAAACAGAATTGACTGTGCGATGGTTTGCCCACAGGTCACATCTGTTTGATGAGCTCAGTTTACAGCTGTATGTTGCGACAGAATTTAAAAAATGAGAACCTACTCCATCTTAGATGTCTTTTTTTAATTAGTTTTTTAAGGAGTTTTTTAACTACTGTTGCTCTATAAAATAACAGGGTGTTTTGTTTTATTTTCTTGCAGAAGGATGCAGATTAAATGAATGAAAGCTAAATTAAACAAAGGCTTTAAATACTTTATTTAAGAATGAGTTATTTAAGTAGTCTCTAGCTAAAATATTACAATCCACAATGGTTACTGAACTCAAAACATGAAGTCTGACCCAGTTAATAGTTGACATAGTCATTTGTTACTGTAGGTTTGCATGTTAGAATTCTACAAGCTTGTTTTTTGTTTTATGATCTGACATTTTAAGGTGTAGATCTGTCTTTTTCAAACCCTACAATATGTGTGAGTAAGTATAACGGTTGTTACGTTTTCATCTATTTATATTTAAGGTAACATTTTATTTTAAATGTTATATGTGCTTTGATGTCATATTTTTTCTGTCTTGATAAGTTGTTTAAATGAGCTATTTAAGTGGTCAATCAGGTTTGATAAGTAAAGTTTTAAGTTCTGAAGATATATGGACTCCAATGGCAGTGGGTAAGTTTTCTGACAACTTTAGCAAACAAACATTATTGATCATATATGGTATGTTTTTATAGTGAACACCAAGTTTCCTTGTTTAAGGTATATCCACTGTGTTTTATCATAATGGTACATGTATTTGACAAGAGTTTTGTCTGTTATTATTTGCCACAGGATTTGGTGATAGTTGCTTGGATTTTGATTGTCAGAGAAATGTTCAGGATAACATGCTGAGTTACTTACGCATTCATTAACCCATTGGAACCTGTTGAAATCTGCCATGAGGCACAATCTGTCATATTGTCAGTATGGAATCCAGTGTGGATATAACAGATGTTATATAAAGTGCATTGTATTTGAGCAGAAGGACTGCTATACAGATAACAGATGCTCATACAATAAATAAAGGAGAGTCTGTCCATAATGGAGTAAGACTGTAGATGTTGAATATTGAGCTGGATAGTATTCATTTATCCAGAGATTAGTATTAGATTGTTAGGTGTTAGATTTGATGGGAGCTGTTAAACTTGAAAATATACCTGATGAAAAGGATCTAGGAGTCATAGTGGACTCATCACAATCAACTTACAGGCAGTTTTCAGAATATTAGCTTATGTAGCACAATATGTAGAATACAAGTCAAAGGATATTATACTTAACACTAGAATTCCTGAAGCCTATGTATATATTCGTAATGCCGGTCCACCTTAAATTCCCTTGCGCCTCCTTTTCAGCATCTTTGTTTTGCAAATATGTCAATCAGAACAAGCAGCCTGCTCACTCATCCCCCACTGAGGCAGCTGAAGTCTCTTTATGTGGGAATGAGGTGTCTGGAATTATAATGGGTAAATAATATATCGTTATTTCGAATACATACATCTCACGTGTGTTCCATGTGTACGATGATCTGTGTAAAGGTAGGATGACAGGAAATGCAAGGCAAAGAAATGTTGAACACATAACTAAAACAGAAAGTTTATTCATATTATTGTAATAATGACAAAATGTTGACTTGAAGTATATAATGTGTAAAGACTGAAGTCCAAATATCAAACACTTTCACAAAAGTTATAACAAAACAAGTGCACTTTTATTCAAGAATATACCCAAGGAAAAAGAAATTATTCAATTTAAATGTTGCTGTCAACTTGTAAAAACTGAAGCTCAAATATCAATTGACACAAGGTAGACATGTCCACTTGGCTGGTGCAGAGGTAAAAACTTCTGTTTCGTAATCAAGAGGTTTACGAATTTGATCCTGGGTCCTCCCTGCATTTACCGCTTTGAGTAGTGAGCTGCTATTATTATTACAATTATATAATAAAGACTCAGATCAAATGTATGTTTTTATAATACCTGGTGTAAATTTTTGCTACTTGTAATATTTAGCATTTTTTTATTTTTAATTCATTTTATTCTGTCAGTGACGTTGAAGTGGTACAATGAACTTGCCTCTCCCTCTCAGAGTTGGTGGCATTTATCTCCATTCTTTTCACAAGAGCAGCAATGACCACAGTTTGTGCTGTGGTTGATGCCTGCTCAGAACTATTTGTTGTCTCTGCAATCAAAAGATACGATACCCTGTAACCGCTATCAGACTATCATGCGGCACCAGTGCAGATCATGTGAAAAACGACAAGTATGCCATGATCTCTGACATCTGGCAACATTTTGTTGAGAGCTGTGTTTTGAGTTACAACCCAGGGCAACATGTTACTATTGATGAGTGACTGTTTCCAACCAAAGTCTGTTGTAGTACATCTCAACTAAGCCTGACAAATTTGACATAAAGTTTTGGATTGCAGCAGATTTAGAGGCAAAGGACACGTGCAATGCCACTCCTTATTTAGGAAAAGATCCCAGTCATCCCACAGAAGAAAGACTTTCTGAGACAAAGGCAGATCTGTAACAACAGATGTTGTTTTTCTGGCTAATAGACTGCTGCACCGCAACACAACTCTGCTTGGCACTATAAATAAAGCAGGACAGAAACTTTAACCTGCAGCTAAAGTCACTTCAGCACGCCTGCAATTCTCCATTCTAGTGTTTAGATCTGACAGTGTCAGGCTGACGGTGTATGCACCCTAAAAGAGGAAGTCTGTCTGCACTCTCAGTGCCAATGCGCCATAACGTGGAGATTGGGCAAGATCGAAAAAAAAAAAAAAAACATGTTCAGATGACAAGTCATGTTCAAATGACATAGCGTTTTCAAATAATGACGTTTTCATGCATGCGTTTGTGTACATGAGCAAGAGAGGCAGAGACAAATTTGCTTTCATTCAAGTAGTTACTGGAATATAAAATAAACATTTTCGCAAAGGTATAACAAGTGTGCTTTTATTCAAGAATAAAACTGAATTAAAAAAATTCATGTGACACCTACATACCATGAAGACATGATTCACCAGCGTTTGTGTGTCTGCTTATATCCTTTCAGAGATATCTTTTAGAAGTAGCAAAAATTTACACTCGGTGTTACAGACTCAAATCAAATGTATGTTTTTAATATGTAATAGTAATAATAATAGCAGCTTACTACTCAAGACAGTGAATTTGGTAAAAACGGTAAAAGACACTGATGAGGAGGTGCGAGGGAATTTAAGGTGGCCCAGCATAACAAATATTTTCATAGTCTTCTGGGATTCTAGTGTTAAAATTTCTGACACACTGGTGAGGCTTCATCTGGAGTACTTTAAGTAGTTTTGGTCGACATGATGTTAAAAAGACATAGAAGCACTAGAAAAAGTCCAGAGAAGAACAACTGGAATGAATCCAGGACTGCAAGGGATGAGTTATGAGATAAGATCAAAAGAGCTGTGCCTTTTCAGTTTAAGCAAAATAAGATTAAGAGATAACATTATTGAAGTGTTTAAAATTATAAAGGGAATTAGTACAATGAATCAAGATTGTTATTTACAATTGAGTTCAGCAAGAACACATGGACAAACTTGGAAACATGTTAGGTATAAATTTCGCACAAACATAATGAAGATTTTCTTCACACTGAGATTAATGGACATGTGGAATAAGTTACCAAATAGTGTGGTATACAGTAGGACTTCAGGGGCTTTCAAAACTATACTTCATGTTATTTTGGAGTAGATAAGTAAATAGGACTGGCAAGCTTTGTTTGGCTGAATGATCTGTTCTCGTCTACAATTTCTGTTTCTGATGTTTCTAATTAATGTATGGTCTAGAGAGATACTGTATCTTGTAGAGTAGGGCACTTTTGTGGCATGAATTAAGCTGTCCACTATTTTCTTATAATGTATACTCTGTTGAAATGCCTTACTACTGTTGCTGTCCAGATGGGCTCCTAATGAGGATTTGTGCTGTACTGTGCCAATTTACTGTATACACACACAGAATGGACAAATGCTTAACCACTACATAAAGTCTCAGTCAGTTTTTATTTTATGTAATGATGATTGTATCATTCAGAATCATAAGGTGCTTTACAGAAATACATAAAGTAACCATCCATCTTTCAGTTCATTTTCTGACCTGCTTACCAGTTTAATTGAGCTAAGGGGGAATCCAGCACAGATAGATAAACAAACTAATCAGTACAGTAAAAATCAAGAATAATAAGTACTAGAGAAAGCAAAAAATGTACTTCTTCTGACTTTTGCATGACAAATTTTAATAGCAGGTACTTCAAAAGAATGTTTTCTGATTAAATATAGTTTCAATAAAAGGCTGCAAAGAAGTATATATAAACAATATATTTATAACATGTTGCTCTATGATAATGTGGCACATTAATAAAAATAAGGTCAAAAACACAAAAGTTAATTTTGTTTTATCATGTTAATTTTTTCATGAAGCTCATGCTATCCATAGTTTCAATTTATTTATTTCCAACCCGCTAACATAATGCTATCCTGCATTAATTTCATTTCCACAGAAAACATTTTAGATACTTGTGTACCATCCCCTATAAACACTCTGGTGCCAAAAGTACCTCCTTTTCTTTTGCATAGTGCAAAAGATAAAGAGGGATGGGGCAACCTAGAAAAAAAAACATGAAAATAATCTCTGTGCTATTCCACTAGGCTGGAAACCACATGAAAATGAGGAAATATTTCACATGGTTGCATTCCCTTATAGAAAAACAAATAGCTCAAAATTGTAACTTTCGTCCCTTCTAGTTGGAAAAAGAAAAAAAATTACATATATATATATATATATATATATATATATATATATATTATGCACCAGGTAAAAACAACCCTGTACTGGGCTCCAGTCCATATCAGAGCACTCTCATGCGTATGGAGTTAATTTAGAGTCACTAATGAACCTAAGATGTGAGAGGCAAATTGGACATCCCAGAGAACATAGGAAGTATCTGCAAAGACAACATAGACAATAGGGACTGCAGAGCATGGAAGCATCAGTACTAACTGGGTCTCCACAGCCTGGATACTGGTTACTTCAGTATAAAGAAATTTTTAAAAGAAATGTGCAACTCTGACCTAACATACAACATTCTTAAACCCACTTAATCCAATTCAAATTCAGGAAAGGCGTAATTGAAAATCTGTGAACTCTGCTGTAACTCTAGCTGTGCTTATTTGTCTTTTCACAACAGTAAGCTTTACGTTCCAGTGTAATTTTTAATACTTTTCAGGAGTATGAAACAATGTAAAAGGAAATGTTTTTGCATGTCATATTTACATTACTGAAATCTTCTGACCTTCATGCTAATGGCCAGTACATGTAGTAGTTAAACTCCCAGGGTCCCAGTAGTTTCATGTTATTATTGTTTGTCTTTAAATGTTTACTTTCTGCATCTCTCTTCCTTTTCTTCCTGTTGTCACAAGCTAGGATTTCTTCTGGGAACCTTCTGAATGTTTCTTGTTCAGTATTGGGTGGATTGCTGTGATTGTTTTTATTGTGGTAAGTTTGTATCGTTAGTTTTTGAATGTTGCCAGGTTATAAGTCTAGAAGTTATTAAAGATGGAAGCGTGCATTATTATAGCATCCAAATTTTAGATTGAAGACTTAAAAAAGGACTGTAAATTAGGTGGGGAAAAAATAAGAAGTATTGTATAGATGTTCTGTTGTGTTAGCTTTGTGATCCAGACCTCTAACCGTCCTCTCCTTGTACCCACAGAGCTGACCATGGCTGCACTGCTAAAAACTCAGTATGGGTTGTTTGCTTCAAAACAAGCATAACATAAACATTTTATTAATTTTTTCTTCCAATCTTTGTTTTAAAAGACACAAAAAAGCCAACATTCCTAGATTCATAGAAGACACCTTTTATACATGATAAAATAGCAACCTTATGCCTAGAGGATATAAAAATTTTATATGTGTTAGTACCTATCAATACTGTCAATGTTGAATAGATTATCTTTGTCTTTCGTTTTACTTTTATGTGGGGTTTCTCTTTTTTGTTACCATTTATGTATTTGGGCTTTGAATCAGTTAAAGATTTAATGTGAATACTACATGAATGAACAACTATAAGTAAGCTGTGATCTTGTCTTTGAGGACAAGGATCTAGCCCAGGGGTCACATAGTTTTCACCATACTCCTAATTGTCCTTGGTTATGGTACATTGGTGTTTAATGCTCAAAGTTTATATGTAAAACCAACCTCAGAACTAATTGTTGTAGTCCCTGTTTATTTTTTTCATTTTTCTTTACTTGTACACAATTTTCTTTTGCTGATTCTAAAAGTAACTGCTGTTTGCCATCAGTTTTTGCTATGAAAATGTTACATTTCAAAAATATTTTGTATCATTTCTAACTACATATTTGAGCATCATGGGCCCCAGCATTAGTTTTAGTATTTAGTTGTAGTATTTAATATTTATTTGGAGTATTGATTGTGGTGCATGATGTCTGTTGCGCAATGATATTAAAGGCTGGCACAGACCTGTCCTTTCTATCTGTGGATAACCGGTGATTGTGGCTAAATCCCCTCAATTACTAGGAATGTGTTACAATACAAGGGATACTGCATTCAGGTATAAAGCCATAAAACACTTTTTTACTCCATGATTTGTTGGAATTTAGATCTAATGACCAAGACATGTAGATGAACCAGAAATCTTGACAACCTTTAAGAAGTATAAAGATGAGATACTGAGACAGCTTAGTTATTAGCTAAACACACAAACGTGATGGATGGAATGGTCTCCTCTCGTTCATCAAATTTCTTATGTTCTTGTTGAGTTCTGTTTGGCAAAGTCTTTGGACACATATTTTGATTCTGAGTTGGGGTTTTGTTTTGGATTTTGGTGAAAGATTGTTTTGATTTTCTGGTTATAAAACTTAATTCTTTGTCTTATTTACTAGTCTGTTCTAATCAAAATATTGCCTCTTTTCTGAGTCAGTATTTTCGTTTGACAGAAGTAAATATGATGTAGTCATTTGTTAAGAAGAGAAGACTAAAGAAGCTTGATATCACCTTGATATATTGCTTAAAACAGCTGAAAACATGATAAATTTTTCAAATAAATTTGCACTTATTATAATTTCCAATTGCTTTCTGTCTTTTAAAGTGTGCATTTCACAGACACACACACAGATGTCAAAATGGTCAGATTGTGTTCTAAATGGGTAGACATGTTACTGTAAGTAGCCAAATGTGGATTTTAACCCCATTATAATAGTTTCCTGTTACAACAGAAAAACATAAAAAATCTTCCATAACTTTCTTTTGTGAAGTCCACCTTTATCATTTATAAAGAGTCATGTTACTTTTACCTATAACCTAATCCACACATTTAGTTACTATACCGGCTCAATCCAATGTGTAGGTTATGAATAGATAGATAGATAGATTACATACTGTATGTATATATTACATATAAAAATAATCTGAAATGCATAGTAATTATGAATATGATATGAAAGTGAAATAATTTTCCAAAATGTTAAACACCATCTTTGTAATGTAGTTGAAAAACCCAATAGTTGGAAATCTTGAATTTTCCTTGTGTAAGCCCAGAGGAAGAAATAATGCTAATTATTATTGAAGCTATTCTGACACAGCACTCTTAGGTTCAGTTCAAAGCTATCTTTGAGATGAAGTCTTCTCTTCTTTAATCTTTGACAGGTACAGCGGAGTGTATGGAAGCCTTGAGCCCACAGTTAGCGCTGTCATGGTAACGCCACTGTCATTAAAGGCTCAGTTCAGCCTCGCACTAAGCACCCTATTCAAAACCAGGCACAGGCCACATCATCTCCTGAACAGCAAGGCAGCCATTTCTTGCAACCTTAAGGGATTAATTTATGTGCTGAGACACCGCACACCCATGATATGATAATATGAACTGTGTTATTTGAAGAACTGCTTAAAATGCCTCTTTATTATGTATCTTAGGGGGATTCATTTACACTATAAAGATGATAGGTCCTCTTTTTTTTAATCTACGGGTAGTATAACCATAGGGCATTGTGCTGTAATTTATGGCAATGATTTAATTGAAGATGTGCAAAATTATTCAAAAGGCTTACTATATTTCTGTGCATCTGTGAAAAAATGAGCACAGTGAAACATCTTGGAAAAAATGTGTCTGATATTGCAATTATTGAACAGGCGATTTAATTGAAATTGAGTCCTGCTTGATTGTTGTAATCCGTACTGGTTTGGAATGGTAAAGTTTTAAATAAAGCATTTACAGTAGCATTTAAAATTTTTACATTCTGTTTATAATTGCATTTTCATAGGTATAAGTATTCATTGGTTTCCTGCTGCTTTTTTAAATTATGTAAACAGGAATGCAGGAGAACCTTTAATGCAGTAAGGTGTTTTTTGCAGGTAGTGACAATGGCACAGAGCAGTACAGCCTATTTGTAGGCCACTTGTAAACTAATTTATAACTGTGGTATGGATAATTGAAGGCTTTTGCAAGAGGTACTATTACCCAAATTGGTCAAGCAGCCCCTTCCAAAACAATCCATCATTTTCATGCATCGTATAAACATTCTTGACTAGCAAGCCATTTAATAACTTGCAGGACTCTCACACCAGCTATCTAAGCAGCTGGCCTGTCACAATATAAAGTAACATGTTTATTTACTCTCTAACGTCAGGTTCTTGTGCTGTGGTAAACCCACATAATTTGTGTCACAGAGGGCTTAGGGCTATTCTTGCAGCATCAGACACAAGGCAGGAGCCAAATATGGATTTATATAAGATGCACCCAAACCAGACCAGTCCACAATTCCCAATAAACCTCTTTGGAATATGGGAGATTGCCTGACAATTATACAAACAACGTAAAAATGTACAAACTACATGCAAATAGTGACTGGACTGGGATGTGAGACAGCAGAGCTACCCACAACGCTGTTTTCAGATCTTTGATATAATGTACTAGCACTAATTTATACCACTGTTATATATAACAATAAGACCCCAAGGATCTGTTCTACTGTTTGTCAATCAAGCTTATAACATCAAGTTGGTGTTGTGCTTAGGTAGCACACTTTATCCATCTTTTTCATCTGGCAGGAACGTTTATATTTTCAGCCCAATTATTTTATCAGGTTTCAATTAAATATCAGCTTCACATGCAGATAGCTTTTCTGCTGACAGCAGGCTATTCTTTTGTTACTTTTCAGTTGTTCATGTTATTTCCATTCTTTTGACTTTGTGACTGAATGCCAACAAAACAAAGCAATGCAATCATTTTGACCTCTGTCTTCCAGCCTGGCTTCCATTCCCAAGGTCCTCTTCCTATGTATTTATGAACCAGTCCTCTGATCAAAGAAGCAGATAGTCTCCATTTGTTAAAGAACTTCTGTTGCAATCATAATGACTGTGGATTATAGTAGATGATGACATATACAGTATTTTGCAGGTCTTGCATAAACTAAAATTAATTTTTGAATGGTTGTGCAAGATTCTGATCAATTTATTTCAATGTTTTTGTTTGCTTTTGTCTGATTAAAATTCTGCACGCTTTTTAGCTTCTTATTTGACTTTTGTATAGGTAACTTGTCACTAAAAGATTTGTCACTCGCAGGTTCCTGCCTTGCATCTAATACTGCTTTTCCAGAGCTGCCATATGTTTGGAAAATTAACCAAGTAATGAATTTTAGGTATACTTTATATGACGCAACTGCATTGTCCAGAGAGACTTTGGCACAGTGGTCAGCACTCCGAACATACAGCTAAAGAGGACAGCCTGGTTGCTGTCTGTGTAGAATTTGCATTTTCTGTCTGTCTCTGCAGGGTTTTTTCATCGGTGCTGTGGTACTTCACTTATCCTCCCTTGTTTCAAAGTCGATAGCAGCTTTAAATTGACCTGCTACAAGTGAGAGTGTCCTTCAGTAGACTGTCAATCCTATCTTATGTCAATTGATGTGTAAAGTTGGATTAAACGTGTTTGGAAATGAATGGAATTATGGTATGGATATGGTATGGACTGCTGAGTATCAAATGTTCTTTGTCCATATGTGTTCAATTTGAGCCCATTGTCAGAATGTGAACACTTTTAGTAGCATGCTGCTGGACTTCTCTAATCCAGACCTTGATTATCATGGCTGTTGTTCTCACTAATAGGCTATCTGCAACTAATGTCCATTAATTACATCCTCTTTTGTTTATTTGTTGACAAAAACATTTGAAATACTGTAGACATGATGAAGGCAGCTACACCAGCCATTGGAAGTTCAGCGTCCACTTTGATGTACATAAATCATCTTATATCAAATTTGCTTGAACCAATGCAGTGCCACAGAGTGCTGGAGCTAATGTCCGCACCACTGTACACACAGCAGGAGACAGACCTGGACCAGGTGGCATTCTTTCAGTTGTGAAAAAAATGTAAGGATTGTTCTGTTATGGCCGTGAGTCCTTTTAAAGCGTGTGATTCCCCTCTGCCTTGTGTCCGTTGATGCCAGCATATCACTATTTTATCCCTGCAGCTTACAATTTGTAAGTTATTTTTAGCCATAGATGGAATATAATGCAAAAAAATTTTCTGCAAGCAAAACATTTCTTAAAATATTATCTCTCCAGCATGAATGCATTTTTGTGGCATGTTCACAAGCACTATAGCTTCTAAAAGCTGGTTAGACTTCATACGTTCATATTGTTATGCCAAGTTACTACATTCTAGTGCATAAAACATAAAACTCTAAAAATTTCCATCAATGAACCATTTCTTTAAGCCCAGCATAACTACATTTCATTTCACTATTAACTAATTCCAGTTCTGTTGTTGTTTTCCATTGCAAAGTGTATATTTAATAAAAGATACAGTACATAATATATCAAAAGTACAGGGCAAGCATGTTAAATAGTTCAATCTGAAGAAATCTGCCTGCACTCCATTTATCCTTACTAGGCATGAGCCAATACACTTTATCCACATATAATATGTATTACAGTGTTCATTTTGACAATACATTTTGATTTAGTTTTAGTCTTAGTTGTCTGGCTAAATTGCATGTTAGTTTTAGTCACATTTTAGTCATTTAATTACTGTTAGTTTTAGTCTAGATTTAGACTAAAAAACAAGTAAATATTAGTCAAGAAAAGGTAAATTGGTTTTAGTCAAGAAAAAGTAAAAGTTCATTAGTCACTCAAAATCAGATATATGTCTTGTTTAACATACGAATATGCACATGAATATACTGTACCTCTAAACTATTATGCTAACATAAACACTAATGAGCCAAACCACATGTAGTGATTATTAATTATAAATTGAAGAGTTGGTGTAAAAATGATTTGCAAAAGATCTTTGTCAGATAATGGCAGCTCTGGTCTGTCTTTACAGATTTCTGGCCCTCAACATGCCTTAGTTATACTGCTATAAGATTTTACCAAAATAGGCTGAACCAAGCAGCACACGTTTAATTTCAGCATAGGGTTTATTTAGAGTGAAATAATCATGGACTATCTGATTTATCTGAACATGTGCACATTTTAAATTTATTCTGTGATTTTTTTTCTCCAACAACTGAAAAATACTGCTTAAAATAATACTAAAAATAAATATTCAAGCATTATTATATCTGTACTGTTGAATAAGTGAGTTCTAAAATGATTAAGGATACTTACATTTAAACAAACCCTTGAAAGCTATTTTTGTAACAAACTAATTTCAAAATCTGGTTTGTCAGAGAATCGCTCTGTTTGGTTTGCAACATTTGCTATTGTAAGATTTATGTTTACGTCATTATCTTGTTAAAAACTCACTAAAGATTAGCATTTAATGGAAGAGTCCATTTTTTACATTAATCCAATACTTCAGAACTCTTTGAATGTTCAGACTTTGTTATTGCTTAGCCTGTGTAAATCCAGAATTACAAAAGTTACCTTAAGTCAATTAATTGTACCTGAGAGACTGCATTACAAACATCAGTTTGCCCTCAAAAAACAAACAAATTACATAAATTTAATGTTTGCAGTTTCGTATTCAGCAGTGAAGCAATGCTCTTTTGCTGTACTATATACAGTTGTGCTTGAAAGTTTGTGAACCCTTTAGAATTTTCTATATTTCTGCATAAATATGACCTAAAACATCATCAGGTTTTCACTTAAGTCCTAAAAGTAAATAAAGAGAAACCAGTTAAACAAATGAGACAAAAATATTATACTTGGTCATTTATTTATTGAGGAAAATGATCGAATATTACATATTTGTGAGTGGCAAAAGTATGTGAACCTCTAGGATTAGCAGTTAGTTTGAAGGTGAAAGTCGAGTCAGGTGTTTTCAATCAGTGGGATGACAATCAGGTCATCAGAGTGGGCACCCTGTGTTATTTAAAGAACAGAGATCTATCAAAGTCTGCTCTTCACAACACATGTTTCTGGAAGTGTATCATGGCACAAACAAAAGAGATTTCTGAGGACCTCAGAAAAAGAGTTGTTGATGCTCTTCAGGCTGGAAAAGGTTACACAACCATCTCTAAAGAGTTTGGACTCCACCAATCCACAGTCAGACAGATTGTGTACAAATGGAGGAAATTCAAGACCATTGTTACCCTCCCCAGGAGTGGTCGACCAACAAAGATCACTCCAAGAGCAAGGCGTGTAATAGTCGGCGAGGTCACAAAGGACCCGAGGGTAATTTCTAAGCAACTGAAGGCCTCTCTCACATTGGCTAATGTTCATGTTCATGAGTCCACCATCAGGAGAACACTGAACAACAATGGTGTGCATGGCAGGGTTGCAAGGAGAAAGCCACTGCTCTCCAAAAAAAACATTGCTGCTAAAGATCACGTGGACAAACCAGAAGGCTATTTGAAGAATGTTTTGTGGACGGATGAGACCAAAATAGAATTTTTTGGTTTAAATGAAAGCGTTATGTTTGTAGAAAGGAAAACACTGCATTCCAGCATAAGAACCTTATCCCATCTGTGAAACATGGTGGTGGTAGTATCATGGTTTGGGCCTGTTTTGCTGCATCTGGGCCAGGACGGCTTGCCTTCATTGATGGAACAATGAATTCTGAATTATATCAGAGAATTCTAAAGGAAAATGTCAGGACATCTGTCCATGAACTGAATCTCAAGAGAAGGTGCGTCATGCAGCAAGACAACGACCCTAAGCACACAAGTCGTTCTACCAAAGAATAGCTAAAGAAGAATAAAATAATGTTTTGGAATGGCCAAGTCAAAGTCCTGACCTTAATCCAATTGAAATGTTGTGGAAGGACTTGAAGCGAGCAGTTAATGTGAGGAAACCCACCAACATCTCAGAGTTGAAGCTGTTCTGTACGGAGGAAAGGGCTAAAATTCCTCCAAGCCGGTGTGCAGGACTGATCAACAGTTACTGGAAACATTTAGTTGCAGTTATTGCTGCAAAGGGGGGTCACACCAGATACTGAAAGCAAAGGTTTGCATACTTTTGCCACTCACAGATAGGTAATATTCGATCATTTTCCTTAATAAATAAATGACCAAGTATAATATTTTTGTCTCATTTGTTTAACTGGTTTCTCTTTATCTACTTTTAGGACTTGAGTGAAAATCTGATGATGTTTTAGGTCATATTTATGCAGAAATATAGAAAATTCTAAAGGGTTCACCAACTTTCAAGCACAACTGTATATACATATCACATTAATTGGGAGATGCACTTCAAGCACTGAAATCCTAAATACATTTTATGTTTGTATTAACAAATGGAGCAGCTCATTTCAGTGATGATGTGGACAAGCCAAATAGCCTCCCTGTTTGAAACGTGCCTCGATTTTTAATTGCTACAACTGTTATCGTAATTGCCACTATGCTCAGAACCTTGAATGGGCTGCTGTCACTGTCCTGCTCCACTGACAGACTGAGGAGATCGTTCCTCCCCCAAACTATGCAACTCTTCAATTCCACCTGGGGGGGTAAACGTTAACATTATTCAAAATTATTGTCTGTTTTACCTGCATTTTTATTACTCTTTAATTTAATATTTTTTTTTGTATCAGTATGCTGCGGCTGGAGTATGTGAATTTCCCCTTGGGATTAATAAAGTATCTATCTATCTATCTATCTATCTATCTATCTATCTATCTATCTATCTATCTATCTATCTATCTATCTATCTATCTGAACTGTATCCACCAGTTGCAAAATGGATGGATGTGCAGACACACATGTGTAGATGTGCTTATTACAATCAAAGAATGAATGTGAAGCTTCCATTCCTTTATCAGGACTGTGTAGGACACTGTATTAAAAGCGATTTAACCTCCTGTCATTTCATCTGCTGTAACAAATGCTTGACACTACATGCTAAACAGTTACAAGTCACATCTGAGGCTCAGCGCATCTCATTGTGCTAAAGCTGCACTAATCTGTTTCCTATACTGTATAACTCATAAAGGGATAAAACTGGTAATAACAAAATCCTGTGTGTGTCTGTGTGTTGGCATTTTTAGCAGAGTGGAATGGAGCTAGATTCTGGCTGACCTGATGATTTCCTGATGGCACCCAAACTAGTGTTATCCAATTACAAGTATGCATACTGAGGGCTTTTAATATAAGCATACATTTTTAATAATTCTAAAGCTACAAACTAACTACAAACTAAGAAAACAAGGGTAAGATCATACAAATTGGTTGAAATAAACACTTAAGAAGTATAAACAGAAACCCAGTCATAATAATTAATTTTGACCTGTCTTATTTCCCTTAACCTTATCCATTTTCATCTCAGATGGTCACCTTCTGTGTCCACTTTGTAATACGTAATTCCATTCTTGGTACTTTATACCATTGTCTTTCCTACTACACCTGCATATCTTACATACCTGCTTATGCATGCTTATACAAGTTTAACAGATGAAAATTTTTGTCTCATGTTTTTTTACTTTTAGCACGAGATTAAATTTAGATAATTTAATCATTGAGCAGCTCTGCTAACTTGTCCATACAGTGATCCTAATAGCTGGAAAGTCTGGACAAAGGTGGTGACTGGGAAATGATCCATTCTTGGACTTGAGATTCATTTAATGCATTTGTATAAAGAGTTTTATGATACAAAATTGAAAAGTTCCAATGTTAATCAATACATGGGAATTGCCAATAATGGATAGTGAGAACAGAATGCTGTAGGCAATAAACGTTTCATATAGTATATGTATCTGTATGGGTGGCACAGTGGTGCAGTGGTAGCACTGCTGCCTCGCAGTTAGGAGACCCGGGTTAGCTTCCCGGGTCCTCCCAGCATGGAGTTTGCATGTTCTCCCCGTGTCTGCGTGGGTTTCCTCCGGGCGCTCCGGTTTCCTCCCACAGTCCAAAGACATGCAGGTTAGGTGGACTAGTGATTCTAAATTGGTGTGTTTGTGTGTGTCCTGCGGTGGGTTGGCACCCTGCCCGGGATTGGTTCCTGCCTTGTGCCCTGTGTTGGCTGGGATTGGCTCCAGCAGGCCCCCGTGACCCTGTATTCAGATTCAGCGTGCTGGAAGATGGATGGATGTATCTGTATTTTATACGTTTTCTATATTTTACAGTATTTATGTGCAGTTATGTGCACATTGGTGTTCTAGATAGCTCCAGCCCCCATTGCACTTTTTTTAGGTAAGGTGGATTGCAAACATTTGAGCCTTGTTGATGATATATATATTATCATTGTAATCCTCAGGAACACAATAATAAAATGGAGCACTGAGCCTGATCTCCTCAATTTAAAATACTGGAAATTGCATTGACTGTCAGGTAGTATAAATGTATGTATATTCCGTTGTGGTAAAGTGTAAATGAGAAACAGCTAAAAATGTGTAAAGTACATTTTTGTGCTAAAAATTAGATTCAGATGTGTAATTTACATTTGTTACAGTGATTTATGGGAGTTAAATTTTTACCTGCTATAAGATATGCCAAATGTGCTCAATAATCCCATGCACCCTCTTCCCTAAATGATTATCTGTCTTGTTAGAGTGAATTGGAATACAATGATAAATAGAATCCAAAATGGAGAGGTTATAGTGTTGGGAGCATTTGAATATCTTAATGGTTTATAAAGAGATGAGAAGTATCTTGACTTATTACCAGGGCACCAATACTCCCAATGGAAATCACATCTATACGCAGCAATAATATATATTCAGCCTCCAGGTGACAGCTTCAGTTGTCTGTTTTCTTTCCAGTCAGGACAGTTTAATAAGAAAATTCCAGCTAGACTGTTTCTGAGTTTTGAAAAATGTTGATTTTTTTTCTTTTGTACATTTTTGAGCATGTGAAGGTTTTTTTCTATTTACAGACAAACGTGATATGGCCCAGAGTATTACAACAGATTTATGGCCCAGCTTCTTTGATCAGAAAGAGACATCTTCAGAGCGCAAGGTTCCTTTTTGTACTACCAGTAAAGTAACAACATACCATTTTCCAAACAAGTTAATCATATTCAAGGTAATGGGGGACTAGTGGCTATCCCAGATGTTCTGGGCTTAAAGTCGAAATCTGGACCGTGTGCCAGTCCATTGCAGGGATAACACACACATTCATATCCACACTCAGACAGGGAAAATTTGGAACCACCCTAACACATTTAACTTTGAGAAGGAACAATCCATGCAGTCACAAGAAGAACATGTAAACATCATGCAGCCAGTGACCAAGTATGGAATTCAAAGAGGACCTTAACTATTGTGCGACCATGCTGTCCTACCAATAAAACTGTTAAAGAAAAAACATTGAAGCTGTTACCACTAGCTGTAAAAAAACTTTACTTGGTAAACTACATGAGTTTTTCTCTCTTTGTACATAATTAAAAATAATTACATAGTAGTTTAGTGAATCCAGTACAACTAATGTCACATCTTTGGATTGTTTCAGTAAATCCACACAAATACATGGAAAATAAATTATTTCTATACCAGCTATTAAATAAGCACTTTGTGCCTGTATTCTCTGTATGCTTTATCATATTTGGAAGTATTGAACTGGTACTACTCATAACAGGTTTACAAATACACCGTGATCATTGTCTTTTAAACTCTATCTATGTTCATTAATAACTTGTTACCTGATGTAGCAACAAGCAGCATCATGTCAAAGTGGTTAGCACTCTTGCCTTATTTCTCCAGTAAAATTATGATTTCCAACCTAGTTCTTTTTCACTCTCCATTTTCCCCATTTCTCTGTACTACCGAGGCATGCAGGGTACGTTAGAAGGTGAATCCAGACTGGCAGGGTGTGATTTGTATGCAGTTGTACCTGGGGAAGGAACGTGTCTCATTAATTCTTGGTCCTTCACCAATGCCTGATAGTTTACAGTCTCACACAGCCCCGTGGAGGAAGGCTGCTACAACAATATGACTGGGCAGTTCATTCCAGATTCTCTGTACAAAATGTATTTCTTCCAGCTTCCAGTTTTGATTGTACTACTCATTTTTTCTATTGGTGAGCACAAATTGCATCTTACACCTTTTAACAAGAATTGTTGTGTTCTTGTGGGTTTTGAAAAGTTCACCTAAAGTATTTCTTCTCCACTCAGAACAGATGAGATGGACCTCCGTTAGCATGCTAGATTAAACACTGCATTAAACAATGAATTCCACGGTACTGGAAATTACAGCAAAACTTAAGATGGAATCCAAATTCACTCATAGCGATATGGGAATCTATAACATACTACACCATCAGGTAAATGAAAAGGACTTTGACAGATCTTAAATGACATCTAGATGAGATATTGGAACACCAAAGGCTTCTTTAGTCTTCAGATGAGTCACTGCCACCTTCTGAGACCCACAAACAGATATAGTAGAGATTAGAATTTATACTGTATATTAATAGAGCCACTTCTGTGATAAAAACCTCACTGATTACAAACTGTAAAGCAATCTGGTGGCAAACTATAAAAGCAGTCTAAATAAAGTCTTCTGTCAACAAACAAGAAAATTCAAGTGCCGAATTTTTTCAAGATATCAGCTGTGAAAGTGCTTTAGCATTTAAATGAAAAATAACTGCAGTTCCTTATAAAGAGAGTCATGTGCCTGGCAATATGAATTAAAAAATCAATACATGAGTCATTTTCCGTACATTAGGATTTTATATATAGAGATTCTAGTATAGTTATTTGTAAGACATGCAGTGAAAAGGTTTTCTTATTTTTTTCTCAGTGCTGTATAATTGAGCACTTTGAAAGCCCACCAGTCATTTGTGACCCTTCTGCTCACGATGGAGGTCAGACAAACTGCAGGAAGCTTTTGTTCTCAATATGTGTCATTTTTTCCTTATAGAGCCTTTAGTTTTTAAACAGCTGAAATCTACAAGTGGGAGTTTTAGGAAAGGACATGATTTGTTATTGGTCAACTCTAGGCTTAACCCCAACCCCATTAAGAGTATAGGTGGTTTCAATTAGAGCAAGGATTTGCTGGGTAGGACTCGTCATAGTGAGGCTAATCAGTGCAGTGGTTAGCACAGGTCCACATTTCTGGGTTTGACTTCCAGCCAACCCGCAGTCTCTGTGGAATCTGCTCATTCTCAAAAGTATTAACATTAGACTTTTCTGATTTCGCTTATTTTCTTTCCACATCACAAGGACTAGTTTTAGGTTAAATGGAAGCTTTACATTTGTTCCTTGTGGATGAATGTTCCCTGTGATAGAATGTAGAATGGTTCTGGCTTACTCCCTATGCTTTGATTGGGACTAAGCAGATTTGAAAAGTGAATATAACTAGAATGGCAAAGTTGTGCCAACTGTAAAAGAGGCAGGGTATGGACCTATTATGCCTCATGTTGAAATTTGGGAAACCCATAACACTTTTGTTGTGGGTCATCAACTACTAGAGGTCTGTCATATTCTAATAACAAGACAGAAAATCATCTATGGGAGGGCTAAGCAAACCTGTATAGTTTTATACATGGCACAGGAGTTTTCGGGTAATGCTTGGCAGGGTGAAAGTAGGCAGCCATTAGAGGTCTTCCATGCTCCATGTGGTTTTGTGGGAGAAAATTACAGATTGGATGGCAACCAGTGTAATTTTACCTGGCCTGGAAATACAAATAGGAGAACCAGAGTCATTGCAGGTACCTGACTCTTTAAATGGAATGTTTGTCTTAGGAAGCAAAGGCATGGTCCATGGGAGAGGACCCAGGACTTTACAGAGGCATTTCTAAACCTAAAAGTTGTTTTTGAGAATTGTTCCAGAAGGTCTTCCAATTGGGTAATAAAGCTGCCCTTGACTAGAATGTCTATGAGCTTAGAGTTGCAGGAGAGAGGTGGGGAAAAGCTCTTTCTAATAGGGAAGTAGTGTGGCCAGAAGAGGCTCAGTTAGAGGAAAGTGGGAAGTTAGTTTCTTGTTTTAGGAGCTTGTGCAGTATATTTTGGATGGTTGGTCAGAGATTCAACCACCAGAGAAGGTAGAGATGGTTTGAAGCCCATTCCTGAGGTTTACTGGGAGTAACTGGAGACTTAATTTCATTTAATTTCCGGTGATGCTCTGCATTTTTTCAATTATTTTTCCTCTGTTGAGTAAACTTTGAACAATAAAACGTATTTTTGTTTTTGGTACTTTTGCTGGAGAGTTAGCTGTCAATTGCATTATACAGTATGTGCCATATAAATAGAGTGGCACTGTTGCCACTCTAAAATCATAGATTCTGGTCCTGACCCAGTTACATCTTTGAATGCTCTTCCAATGTGCATATGTTAGGATTTTTTTTAATTCACCAAGTGTGAGTGTGGGTGGGTTCATGACTGTGCCCTGTAGTTAGGTAGCACCCTGTCCAAGGATAGTTCTGAATGCATGCCTGACATTGCTGGGATGGCCTGTGACACTGAATGTTGCACATGACATCGGGTACAGGCAGTGGCATAGATGGGGAGGGGCAAGGGGGGACATCTATCCCTGGGCGCAGCATCCAGGGGGCGCCAAATTTCCCTTCCCCATTGCATTTTGGCAAACAGGAGGGGGCGCGAAATCTTCAGTTGTCCCCGGGCACTGAAAACACTAGCTACGCCTCTGGGTACAGGGAATAGATATATAAGCTGCATTATCAAACAATTTATTTTCCCTTTTCATGATTGATATTTACTTTGATATTAAATAGCAAATAATCTCTAGTCCTTTAATAATTTGTTCAGAAATCATTGGTAATTCTATCAAATATGTGTCATTTCTTTTCCAAACATGCAGAATTGTTAATTCATTCAAATTAGATTTTCTTACATATTGCATCAATCCAATTATAAATTCTACGTCACATGTCTGTGGTTGACCTGCCTCTCCAAGTGTGTAAATCACAAAGCAGGGTCTCAGAGGCGCTGATTCAGCACTGATTGGAACTCATTATTGTTTTTGACTTTATCTCTTTGATTTGAATTCCAGACATTTATTTAACGATTTTCATTAGGGATCTGCAACCAATCCTGGAAACCATAGCTGCAAGGCAGTAAATGGCAGCATTTCTTTCCTTATTTTTACATATATTTATATACTTTTGTCACCTGTTCTATAACATGATGAAGGTTAGCTGGTTTTATCAATACTTGATTGATAGAAAGTCTGGTTAAGAGCAACTACTCAAGTGATCTTCCTCATTAAAGGCATCTATTGGAAATTCTTGGCACATTTGGCGAGTCTGCCCAATGTAGTGTTGTACAGTATTTCACCCCATTTATCACTGGTATTTTTGGAAGAGAAGAACAAGTGCTACTGGATACCACCACATGGCAATGGAGAAACCTCAAGAAAGTAACTGCAGGAGAGCACATCCTCCCTGATTTGTTTTTGATTAATGTGTAATGAGGCCATTTGTATTGATCAGAAGAAGCTGTGTGCTTCAGAGAAAAAGCACTTTTTGACCTTTGATTTATGCTGCATTGGGAGTTGATGGCTTTTGGGTGAATGACAGCATTTCGTCTGCTTTAATAACATTTTAGTTCAATGAAGCTTATCCTAGCAGGAAATGATCCAGATGTTTACATGACTGCTTTCCGTCATGGAGTTTGTCTTTGAGGCTGAAGCTATTGTGTCATATTCAAAGGAAGAAACTACGGAGTTGCAGCTTTTGTATGGCGTTCATTGAAGAGTTACTGATTAGAATAACGTGCTATTTTGTGCTGCTTGCTGGGTGTTTAATCTGGAAGTCCTGTTTTTCCACTGTTATAGGCATACTATTTCAGGAACTACCCCCAACGCAATATGGTTAGTCGTGAAAGTCCTTTTAGTTTTGAAAAGCAGAATGATGTCATCACTGTGTCTCTTTTACAAACAAAAGGGTGCATGACTATAATTTCAAGAACATTTTTACAGATAAATAGTTGTAATCTCCTCAGTGTAGGTCTAATGTAATATTAAAAAATGTACACCTTGAGAATAGTTTTGTGGCCCCCTAATGTGTCTTTGGTTCACTCAATCGTCTAATTTACTTCCATCAATATTGCACTTCAGGCTTATCTGTGCACCACAGGGATTCGGGCAGAAACCAGCTCTTAAGCTTTCATCACCAGCATCCTCCTCCAAGCAGGGCCACTACTGAGTCAACCAGTTAACACAATTAAAGACAGTACACTGGTACACCCAGGCATTCATGGAGAAAACATGCAAAGTCTGCTTAGGATTTCAATAAACAACCATTGCACTTCCTACATTTTTCTCCTTTAGCATTTTGTTCTCACAGGGGTTGTGTGAGTTGCAATCTATACAGGCAGCAAAGGAACCCATTACACACTGAGCCTTAAACACACTCCTATGCGCACAAAAAAGAGCAAAACAATTAGAAAGAGCATTCGAATGCCTTTGAAATAACAAATGCTAAAAGTTATGAATAAGTAGCTTGTAATAAGCATAATAGCCAGCTACAAATGAATACTAAACAATGATCTTGTTTTCATTAATTGAAACTAAATTGTTTTTAAAGAGATGCCTATATTTGGAAGGGTGCTCCAAAAATGCAGAAAGCATCCAAATAGATACAGATGTTCAAAGGAGGAGAAGATGACCTCGGAGTTATACAGCCAGGGAAAACAAACAATATACAGAGTGTCTTGCCAACATGTTTCAGGGCTAAATATGTTCCTTCTTCAGGGCACAGGGTTAAAATAATGACAAAATATTAAAAAAGCAAGTAGACAACAAAAAATAACACAATAGAGAATATTATGGAAGCAAAGGTCTGTGATACAGTTTGCATATTTGTAGCTAGAGATCCACAAAGGGAGAAAATGAGTCATGTGTCTTAAAATATTTTTTTTTATTCCTAAACGCTCGACAACTTGCCAGGTGTTATCATCAGAGGAAAACGATTAGACAAACAGGAATCAAAGGCAATATATAGCTGATGGGGGTTAATAAGGTGGGGTTCAGAAGGTGTTGGTCATAAAGTTTTTTTTGCTATTTGGATGTTCTTCTTTTTAAGCCTGCATATGCTGAGTTCAAGTCTAAGTGTCTGTTAATAGCATTTTTTATTAGAGAGCCATGATTCAGCTAGCTGTCTGGCACTCTTAATACTATATACAAAGTTACACCGTGCCTAAAAAAATACTATATACAACTTATATGAGCATACAGTACATCATTAGAATAGTGTAATACCAAAATCCTAGCAATGGAGGCTAGATAAAATGATACATGTAAATTAAGCAATGAAATCAAATCCTGCCCTGGTCAGTGGCTGTGGAACAGTCTTGCACTAAGCTAAGGCATTAGTAATACCCCATATGAACTTATGCCCTGTCTAGGGTAATAGAAGGAGAGTAGCATTCACAGTCTTAATATTGCCTACTGAATTTATTGATGAATCCTAGGCCAGAGCTGATAACTTATACAAGTAGCATTGCACATTTTTGTAACACTATAGTCATATTTTTACAGTGTAAATTAAATGATATTTGGATCCATACTTTTAGAAACGCACTGTATGTGCCCTGCAAATTAATTTCCTCACATAAAGCTACAATTTCAGCAGTAAAACACTGAAAGACAACTTGTATAACAAAACAAAATCATCTAATTTTTCAACCCGCATGCATTAAAAAAAAAAAAATTTCAGTATTTTTATTTGAGAGGTACATTAGTTGACCATAATGTGAATGTTATGAGTACTGTTGCCAGATACATAACACTGGTCCCTATACAAAGCAACACCGTGTAACTAATTTGCACGCATATTTAGCCATGTGCTGCAGCTGTGATCCAAAACAAGCCTTAAAGGAGCCCTACCACTACAGAGAAAGAAAACACATACATCCCTGCTAAATAATAATGCAAGATTTGTTACTGCTTACAAGATATTTCTGTCTTCTTCATGGAAGGAAAAAGTACAAAGCATCTGCACAGATGCTTCTAAAAGGTATTTTCAGTTACATAAAAGATTTTACATTTTATACTTTTTACAGATTTCGCTTCATTTATCTCATTGATCTCTTACTCTAAACTTGTAAAATCTTTGGTTTGATGGTTTCAAGTTCCTTTTTTAATGACTGCATTCATTTTTAATAATGACAGTACATACTGTATGCTCCACTTGTGTTACTTGTCGTGCAGGTGTTCTGTAGCACAATTAGCTTGTCTTATTTTTCTTGCCACCTTACATTTCAATATGTTAGAGACAGGATCGCGCTGTATGCTGTACTTTACATGACTCTGCCAATGCATGTGCTACAATAATCTTCTTAAGAGCTGTAGCTGATGACTATTCTGTTTTGTGGTCTTTCTGGGTGTATTCAGCTGAGCAGGCTTTATTTTATATATCACCTTACAGAGAACAGAACTGATAAAAGCTCTTTTTATTGCTCCACTATTTCATTATTGTGCATGTAGTATTTGTCTTATTTGTTTTTTGTGTTTTTGTAGCATACATTGTTGAGTAAGTCATTAGGCCAGTCATAGAATATGAAGGTGAAAATTGGGTATTAAAGGGAATGACAACCTAAAGAAATCATACTGCTTTTGCTACCTTAGGTAGTGAGGGAGCTGGACAAGATGTTTGCAGAAAAAGGAAACATTATAGAAAACTTGTTGCCTATTCAAATGGTTGAGTTATAATTAATAGATTGATTTTTGTGTCCTCTTTAGACAGCAGGTGGTCCCATTTACTTCAAATGCACTTGATGTTCAGAAAATGAATGTGAATCAGAATGATTTGCTTTGTCATGCTATAACTATTTTCATTTCTTTTCACATTTAAACAAGCAACCCATTTCAAAGCATTTTGCAATATTAATTCTTTATTGCTATTGTATAATAGCATCAGGTACATGGAATTTATTTGTGTGAAACTCGTTTAAATAAATTGTGAATATAAATACACAACATAAAGACAACAGTAATTTTAATTTCCCAACATCTTCATTCAACACCAATGAAACTTTTAAGATGTATCCTTTAAATTCTTTAGCATTAAATGCAGTTTAAAAAAACTGTATTTCATCTATCTTATGAAAAAGACTATAAGATTAGGATGTAAAAATACTGTGACAGAACCTGGTTGTCATGGTCTTGGCAGCTATTTACCGAATGACTGCGTAGTGAACAGTGGATGGGTGGAATCCATCATGAACAGATAGAGTCAGTCAGTCATTCTCCAACCTGCTATATCCCAACACAGGGTCACGGGGGTCTGCTGGAGTCAATCCCAGCCAACACAGGGCGCAAGGCAGAAACAAATCCCCGGCAGAGTGCCAGCCCACCGCAGACAGATAAAGTGCAATTCTCATATATTCCTTTGGGTAATTGAACCACATGATGACTTCATGAAGGGCATATTCTGAGTCACTGGTAAGGGCAAAACTGGCAACCTTGTAATTTACACTTCAAAGCATTCACCATAAAACTAGACTTTAGTTATAGGGTCTTGAATGGCCACCACCTGTCCTGGCAGCTTTAGACACAATGCAGGAACCTGACCTGGATAGTGTGATTGTCTATTATAAGGAACTGTCAGGCTCATATCTATCATATTCTCACCTGGTCAATCTAGAGATGTGGAGGAAACCAGAGTTCCCCACAAAAAGCCTACACATCCACAGGGATAACATGCCACTGAAGTGGTTATAATTATGACCCAGGACTAATTTTGTATAACACTGTTCACTGTTCAAGTAGATAGTCAGAGTCCTTATACATATTTACAACTACAGTGTTCCAATAGCAAATTATTAAACCATAAATATTTTAATACATAAAACAAAAACCATGTTAAACACACAATAAAACAAAGCAGGCTTCAATGATTAATATAACCAATTCTTGACAATGTAAAGTCCTGTTTACATTATAATTGAGGTACCTGCTGTTCCACCATGCCACTAGGTGAAAATTGAAAGCAACTATTATTATTAGGAACATTTTTAACCTACAATATTTAAAAGCCTTTTTAATATTGTGCAAAATGTGCAAACAAAAGCAGCTTGCATTTTAAAGTCAGAAGATAGGAAATAACAAAAGAAAAGAAATATGCATTCAGATCATGAAAGGTTAATAATGTGTGGCAAGGAAATCAATACTGAGACCAGTAAAAAAATCAGAGGCTCACATCCTCAATTAACCAGATGTCAATGTTGCCTCGGTACTGGATGTGTTCCACGGCGGTGTGTCTTATCAACGTAATTCAGAAGTTCAAGCAATTTTAGCCACTTCAGAATGTCCCTTTTCTGAGATGCACCACAGTTGATTATATTTATGGTGGAGAGCCACAGAACGCTGGTATTGAATTCCCCGAAATTGCCTGTTACCTCCTTCAGAAACACATGTTCATCTGTGTCATGTATAAAATGAATGTGGATCCAAATTCTTGTATTTTTACAACTAGGCATCTTCCTTGTCAGTCATCATTAAACACATCTCCAAACAGAGTGTTGTACGGTGCTGTCCTAACAGCTGGTTTCTGCTAGGACATGACAGCCTGAGCTGAAGTTGAAGTGACATAATTATTCTATGTCACTCTCCATCTTTCCATTTTTTATTCCCTGTTTTATTTATTTATCTAATTTAATAAGTTTTACTACAGTACAACCATTATATAAAGGTGACTTCTGATTAGGCACAACACAGTGATGAAGTGATCACTGCTGTTTCTTCTCTGCTTCAGAGCATAGGTTAGAAGCATGGCGAGTGTGTGAATTTGTGTGAATTTTGCATCTTCTCTCCATATTCGTAATTCTTGTTTCCTTGAGTATCCCAAACATGCAGTTTGCTTGCTGATCCCAGTGTGAGTGAATGAGGCTGCTCTGGACTGGACTGGCATCCTGCAGGGAGTCTTTGAGTCTCCAGTGTTAGATTGCAAGGGGCATGGGTGCATTCCTAGTTGAAAAATTTCTCACAAAAGTAATCTTCAAATTTGTTTTCTTTTTTAGTGGTCTTTATTTTTTTATCTGCTGCCTCTTCATGATCACATCAGCAATTTAAAATATTAATTCATATGTAAAAACCCTGAATATGCAGTTAGAATATACAATCAAAAAGCTTTTCAAAAATATCATAGAGAGAACATAAAATAGTGCTAAACACTTTTGTTAGTACAGTACAAGCTTCTTGATAATTGAATCTCCCATTACACCACTGCTTTATATTTACAGTATGAAGCAATACCTTGCCACATTTGTATAATGCTAGAAATGATTCACAAAAAGCTTTTTTTACACTGATGTTCAGAATGTAATATTATCATTTTTCATCTATATGATGTGTGACTCGGTAATCAAGTAGGCTTGCTGCTCTTGACAGGAAATATTGAAGAGCTTTAATAGGTTCGGCTATCGCAACATTTCCTTTTAAATTAAATCTGCCTGTTTAAAGTAACATACATTAACTGCACCTTCATCATTTTAAAGGAAGCATTTAGTGCACCACCTTATGCTACTCACAAAGAAAACCATACAATTACATTGCTAGATTTAGGATATTAAGCTTTACTTTGGTTTTGTTTTCCATTTTTTTGAATGCATTTTTCTCATTGTAACTGTTAAGAAATTCCTTAGAGGAGAAAATGCACAGAAATAATAGTTGTCTGTTTATTGTTGTCTGTGATGCTAAAGTTTGTCTGCACTTGGGTACAATCCAAAGGTGCAGTTCCCAGTCTGACTGGTCGGATGTGGAGATGGGCACACACTTTCAGGTGTTACTTCTGCATCAGTGCTATGAGAGCCCTCTGGGGCCCTGATGTGTGTATGTGAGTGAAACTAACAGATTCTTTTTATGAGAGAGAAAGAGTCACAAGAGCACTTTAATCTAAAAGCAGCCTTTAAAAACTAAATCTATTAAAGCTTCATGAATATTTAGCTTCTGTTTTTAATATCAAAATTGTATGAAATAATCTTTTCATTTGAGATTTAGACTTTCTATCTTCTCCAATTTATGCTTTGACTTTTCACTCATTTTTTAATTATTAGCTATTGAATTATTTTATTTAAATTATCTAAATATTTACCTCCAGAGGTGTCATAAATAGACATAATTCCACATTAGATTTTTGTTAGACAGTCAGTCATTTTCCAACCTGCTATATCCTAACACAGGGTCACGGGGGTCAATCCCAGCCAGCACAGGGCACATGGCAGGAACAAACCCCGGGCAGGGTGCCAGCCCACCGCAGTGCACACATACCCACCCACCAGGGACATAGGATCACCAATGCACCTAACCTGCATGTCTTTGGACTGTGGGAGGAAACCGGAGCAGACACGGGGAGAACATGCAAACTCCACACACGGAGGACCCGGGAAGTGAACCCGGGTCTCCTAACTGTGAGGCAGCAGCGCTACCCACCCTAGCTTTTTGCTTGTTAACCTTGTCATTTATTTAATTTTAAAATGTACTTTCAGGAGTTCCACAAATAGACTAAATGTCATTTTAACCTTTACCTGTCATCTTTGTTTTGCTTGTTTTATTTTAATTAGTTTCTCCTCAAAAATATCAAAAGTACCAGTTCTTCAATTTGTCAGATTATGAAATTCATTTCCGGCAGTCTTGCAAATTGATGACATTTCATGTTAATCTTTTGTTGTCAATTTTTAAATTCTATTTCATCTCAAAAATGTGCAGTATAAATTATTGTATTTAATTTAAATTCATATGTAACCGGCTCATGAACACCCTAATTTTTTGTCACCAAGTTTATTTCCTAAAGTCTTGTTAGTTTTTTACAATTTTTTTTTATAATTTGCTTAATTTTAAAATCAATTTTCAGGCAGTCTCACAAGCAGATACAGTATAGTAAATTGTTTGGTCACCAGAAACATCAAATTCCATATAAGAGGGTGCAAAATCTAAATAAAAATAGACCTTTGTTTAGAATATAGTGTCACCATAAGTGGCACTGGCCTTTGCTTAAACAATTTAAATATTCTGTGCCACAGAATTTCTAGTTAAATTGTTGGACTAATGCAGAAATCCTCTCCTGCAGTATTTTGACTTGTCTGTGTGTGAGCCCCTTATATAGTGCCCTTTGCTGGTTGTTATTGCTGGTGATCCAACTTAAACATATTCATTGTGCAATACACTAACATATGTTTAGGTTTCAGTTCACTTCTTCTAGCCTCAAATATTAATTTGTGGCTTCAGCATACTTATCTGATGTTACCTGTGCACAAATCCACACAACACTCTCCAAAATCTATTTTAAAAATGAATGAGTGGATTTATACAGATGAACAGCATTATAAAATGTTACATGTAATGACATGCCATTGTGAAATTTGTTCAATACAATTCTGACTTTCTGGGACCCAGAGCTCAACAACATTGAGTACAAGACAGGAAACAGACCATCACATGATCTGCTTATACACAAATCCACCTTCATACAGACACAATTTATAATAATTTATAATTGTAACCTAATAAACATGTCTTTGTAGAAGACAAACCAGGGTACCCAGAAGAGAATGAACACAGACTTGAGGAGAACATGCAAAGTCCACCCAGACAGTGTCTGAGTGCAGGAATCAAATGCAGGATAGTAGATCCATGAGGACGCTGTGCTAACTACTACAGTACAAAGTCAAGTCATATTTATTTTTATGTGTACATAGTAAAATATAATTCAATTAAATACCAATTGAATACAAAGTCAGTGAAATAACCATGTTGCATGTAACTAACTGAAATCTTAACATCATTGTATTGACAATATTAAATGAGATATTCTTTACCCCTGGAAGAAAAAAAACAGTAAATGTTTTGATTAATGTTATTTACTAGAAGTTTCTTTTGCAAAAAAATGTATTATTAAAAATGTGGGATTGTATGGCACCAGAGACTATTCTGGTAACGGTGGACACAAGGCAGGGAAAAGCCATAAACAGAATGCCATTCCACCATAAGACCAGTTTAAAACATTTGAAAATCGCAGATGAGAACAGGCCATTCATCCACTTAATTCCTCCAAAACAACATCAAGTTGTGATTTAAATGAGTCCTAATGAGTCCTACTCTCTGCCACATTACTTGTTAACTTATTCAATGAGTCTATGGTTCTCTGTGTAAAGAAAAACCTTCTAATGTTTGTGCAAAACTTACCCTTAAGAACTGTGTCCCTATGTTCTTGATGAACTCATTTTAAAGTAACAGTCCCAATCCACTGTACTAATTCCTTTCATAATTTTAAACACTTCAATCATGTCTCCTCTTAATCTACTTATTCTTTAACTAAAAAGGCACAAATCTTTTATTTTCCCTCATATCTTACCCCCTGTCCTGGAATCAGCCTAGTCCATGGGCTTTTTTCTAGCACTTATATCTTTTTTGTCACCTGGAGATCAGATGAAGCCATACCAGCGCATTTTGAAGCTTGACCATAACCTTCTTTGACTTCTGCTCTACACACCAGGACACTATATAACCTAACTGTCATGATTTAGACTGAAAATTGATGTTTTGTAGCCATTTCCTTCTAGAAAAGCTATATTGCATACCATTACATTTCTAGGGGCGTGGTCTCTGGGGTCGTGACCTTGACTAAATCAGCAAATGGCATAAAAGGTCAGTCTTTTACTCTGAGCCTTATTCGATAAAATCCTTATTTACATCTCTGACCTTTCATGCGATTCATTTTCTTGTCTTGCTTGGTTTTGACTTATTGCTTGTTATTTGACTGTGAATTTTGCCTCTCATCTGGGTTTCAGTCGCTTCTGTTTATTTTTGTTTTCATATTTTTTGCCATTTGTTTGCTCCTCCTGTTTTACTCAAAAAACTAGTTGTCTATTTTTCCTGCCGAGTCAGCACACTAAGATTTTGTTAGCCTTCTTAATGGCTTCTGGACATTGTCTGGAGGCTGATAATGATGAGTCCATTATGACTCCAAAATCTTTTTCATAAGGTGAACTTTCAAGTTTCAGACATCCCATTGTGTATTTTTAGACTCATCAGTTAAAATAATAAAATCAGCTCTGGGGCAATGGAGTTGTGAGACAGAAGTGCTAATACTGTGCCATACTGCAGGCATACAAATGATTTAATAATTAAATAAAAAATAGATTCAACAGTAATATTTTATTAATTGATTACTGTAAGTCAATTTACATCAATTTCATAGCTTTTTCACTTTTTACACACATATATTCATTTTATTTCCTCCTTATATTCATATTTATTTTTTGCAAAATGCCTTACAATAATATTTGTCATATACAATTTAGTGAAATAACACATGCTTACTCTGCATTTTTTTTATTTTATTAGCTTTTTTGTGCATTTTTCCATGAAACTCTTAGATGTCTTTTTTCGACAGGTGGAGGTTTAGCCAGGTAATGAATAAAGATTCTATTTTTTAGTATGACCTATTGTTTTTTCATTTTCTTTTATTTTATTGTAACTTTTAAACTGTTCAGGTGTTGTTTTTCTCATTTGATTTATTTTTGTTTAGTTTCCCAGTGTCTTTTTCCTTAACCATCCTTCCCTTCAGACATTGTGGATATCAAACCTGCCAACATGGAGGATTTAACAGAAGTGATTACAGCTGCCGAGTTTCATCCATACCATTGTAACCTTTTTGTTTACAGCAGCAGTAAGGGAACACTGCGCCTCTGTGACATGAGAGCTTCGGCTTTGTGTGACAAGCACTCGAAACGTAAGTGAACGGTTTTTATCACATATAAAAAATAAAGCTATGTTGATGTAATTGAAACATAAAACCACAGGCTAGATTTAATGTTGTGTAAATGAGTTTAATTGTAAAGGAATCAAGTCCGGTACACTAGTGTAATTTTTCTTTAAAATGATTTTAAACCTTTGTAAATTCATATCTTTAAGATTTTAAACTACTTTTCATTTACCCAAATGCTGAAAAAAAATGTAATTAAAAGTAGGCAATTTGGAATTTGTTTTTATTAAAATGTTAACATCTGTGCATTAAAATAATATTCAGAGCTTCACATCCCGATCGATAAAAGAAAAATAAAAAATGTTGATGTAAATGTACCTCAGCAATTAACATTCAACTAATTCAGCCTACATCAATGTAGCTGGCAGACAAAAATATGTTGTGCCTCCTTCCACTAAACTAAAGGCAGGCTAAGATGGTATCTTGTTATGAAAAACAAAATTACTTTGAGGTGGAAAACAAGGAATATTACTCCCTAAAGTCTTGTAATGCATGTATTCTGTTGAACACCAGTTAAATCAATTCTGTTTATATCTGTTCTTCATGTCACCGTAGAGGTGTAGTAACTTTTTATTTTTAAAAGTGACATGTTGTATATTTTCTACACAAAGACACACTATAACTCCACACTGTGCACATTACTGTGTTTTCAGCACAGGAAAAACTCACTACACAAAAATGCCTTTCTTCTTCTGTCAATGACACAAATTTCACTGAAAACAAAATTCAAAATATTTTGCAGGTTTTTTTTGTTTTTTTCACAAATTCGGTTTTGCATAAATTGTTATACAGATCATTTTGTTGGTTTTTGCTTTAAGAATTTTCATTAATTTAATGTTAATTCTCCTTGTTTTCTTTTTTTTTATATTGATTCTATTTATTTGTTTAGTTATTTAATTGGAGATAATGTTAGGTGAAGTGGAGCATTGTTTACGGATCTGGTCACTAAGTCCATCATCGTAGTGCACAACATTTTCTGTGATATTCCATCATAGTCTTCATTTATATAATTATAATGAGTCATGGACAGTTGTGGCACTCACTTATGACTGGCAGTCATTTAATATGATATCCCCAGCCACTTAGTCATAGTAGCCATACTGACGCTGTATGTGTTACACCTTCAGACATTTGCTTGTTTAAACTGTATACCATCCATTTTTGATAACTTTTAATGAGAGTAAATGCAGCATGAAATAAAAACCTTTAAAGTCGAAAACTGAAACAGTTAACACAGAGGGATATTAAATAAGGAACTGACAATGTGAGATGCTGACTTATATTTTTTAATATATTTTTATTTAAAACAGACTTGGTGAAGAGTGCACTTGTTCATTTTCAATCTCTAAATAGGAATCTGGTCAATTTCCCTTTGGCAGTATATAATCGATATATTTTGATCATGATCTAGTGCTAATAGATATCTTTAAGGTTTTCAATACTTCACCTGTACAGGTGTCTCCATAAGCTTGACCTGCCAAGCGGCCAGTTCAGTCCATGACAAATGGAAGATCTACAGATAAGTGAGTGACATTTTGTTCTTGGAGGTGTAATAGGTCCTTGTAGCCATTGATTAAACCCTATTTTCCAGATCTGTGAGTTAGAAAATAGCCATTTAATGCTGCATTACTGCATTTTGCTGCAGACAAAAAAGACTGCGATTTGCTGCAGAAGAATACATATTGCAGTGCATGTGGGTGATCAACTGTTCAGCTTGAAGAGAGAGACCATCACAGTGCACTGTAGCTTTAAGCGATGGGAGGATTAGTTAATCTCTTTGAAGAAATGCAAGGCTCTCCTTTATTCTGAAAGAAGATATCTGTTATACACACTTCACTGATTCACATGGCTTATAGTAAAAGGCTGCCACTTTTTCTTGGCCCCTGTGAAAATTGATTTTTTTTTTTTTAGAGCCAGGAAGGACAGATAGTGGAGGGCAAAGTGCAGTAGAGAATTGGAAAGCATATCGAATAGAAAGTGCTGATGCCTAATTAAGAGAGCAGCACTCCATTACAGATACAGTATCTGGGAGAGTGGGGGTGCATGGCTTTCATTCTGCTTCTCTTATTTCTCAAATTTGTGGGTTTACAGTTCTTTTCAGTCTTAACATTCTTGCCCATTCTGACAGCTTCTATCTGTGCACTTTTGGAATTTCCATTTATTAATTTTCATCAGAAGGCTTTTCTTGAAAGCAATCCTGTTATGTCAAGTGCAGTAAAAAGTGTATAGGAGTCTACTGGGTGAATTTCTATCCACACTTCCATTTTTTTAATCTCTTTGTTTCCATTACAGGGTTATAGGAATCAACCCTTTTAGAAATTGGCTCAAGGTAGAAACTTGCCTAGAATGGAATGCCCGCCATTTTCTAGTCATAGCTGTACACATTGACTGACGCCCTTTTTAAAGTCATCATTTAATCTAACAATCATATTTTTAAGATGTGAAAGGAAAATAGAAAACTAGGAGAAAACCAGTTTGACATGTGGAGTTAAACAAATCAAACCAATAGTGATTCTAAAGCGAGTCCCTGTAGTTAGTTAACTTCAACACCATGCTATCTGCACTACAGCAGAACCCTGTTAATCTAGAACTGGACTGTCTGGACTTTCATTTAATCCGGACTGGATATTCTGCCATGAGAGTTAGTTGTACAAAAGAAAATCAGGGATAAAGGGACTACATGTAGTCCATGTAGAAACTGCCTGCTGAACTGGATATGCACAAATATGATGATGTTTTGTAACGTGACAAGTCCTGGAGAGGGGAATGAAATATGCATTCTTGGAAATGACCCACTAACCTCTGTCCTCCACTACACAAACGCAAATCAGTCCCCCAACTATTATTTCCAGCTGACAGCTGCTGCAAGCATTGTCTACATGCACACCTTATCTAAGGTCTCTATCTGCTATATTGTTTTGTTTTTACTTATAATGAATTTTTGTGGCTTGGGTTAACAGAAGATGACATTAACAAAAAGAGTGTTACAGTGTTGATGGAGCAAAAACTGAACAGAATTTTTCTATTGATAATGAAGAAAGTTAGAAAAGATCACTCCCATATTAGAGGTGGCAAAACAATTATTTTCCAGTTAGAAAAGCATAGGAAAGCATTTCTTTTAATAAAAACGAGTCTGTTAAAAATAACTTCTGGATAATCCGAATTTTCACTAACTAATCCACAGCAAGTATGGTCCTGTCATGTCTGGATTAACAGGCTTTAGGGTGGTCTCTGTTGATTATTTTAAGACCATACATTTACATTATTTTCTTAACTTTTTCTAGTTACACATCAAAATCACTAAGAGGTGTCTGTATTCTGACATAGCAAAAGAATGATGTTAAGGGTGGCGTACAAGTGTTTCACAGTATTTTTAAGAAGATTTTTTGAGGAGTGGCATTGAAACCCACACACTTACCTCAGACAGAGATTTGGCATTACTCCTCAGGTATGAGTGAATTTAAATAAAATTGGTTAGGATGATTTTAGACAATGAACAGCTGTCTGGAGGATAAATGAAGTCAAAAATTGAACAGTAAGCCATGGAGATTTGAAAGGGCAAATATTAAATACGGAGTGGGGAGGTGAGGAAATCACTTAGGAGTGGAACAGCAAATAACCAATGCGTGTATTCAAGACGGACCAATGTGAGTACAAGGATTTCCAGTTCTTCTTCAATCCTGTTTTTAGTTGTTTTTCCTAGCCTATACCTCTTTTGAAATAACCAGTTTTTTTTACGTCTATCAATTATTGTACTCTGGAAGTCTTTCCATTATTTTTGATCCATGTTTAATAATAAGCAGAACTATGACACAAGACTGAATATAATTGTCAAATCAGATTGACGTAAATGCTTTCACTGTGAGCTTATTGGTACAAAAAGAAAAAAATGACACATGAAGATAGCTGTGTCCATCACAAAGACTGCATTCGCTCTATTAATATCTTAGGACCATATTCACCTACAGGTTTATTTTGAGGTGTTGCCCATTTGTTTTTATTTTCGAAGTTGTACGGAGGCAGAATCTTTTCAGAGCTTTTCCAAATTAGTCATTTTATTGTCACCAACCAACTAAAAAGCCATACTGGGCTGTAGTGAGTGACTTTCACACACTAAGATGTAATGAATATTAGACTTCAGAATATTCACAACTTCAGGAGACTGGGCTCAAATTCCATCCTGCTTAAGTGCAATTCCTATATAATGAACAACAACCAAATATATCAGTCTTCATTAAAAGACAGTTCAACCAAATGTGATAAATTTACTCATTTTCTTACAATGAGAAATGTCAGTGGTAAAGTAGTCATTTTATGTCTGCCATATTTTTCATTATCTCATGCAACATAGTCCTGTGGTCAGTTATACTTATACTTATTGCTTCAACTGCCAAGTCATTTATTAGTGTAATCAATACAAAGTTTTATAGATTACAATAATTAGAGTCCTATGGAATCTATTTAAAAAGCACTTAATTCCATGAGATATTGCATTAAGGTTTAGGGAACTTTTAGAGTAAAGGAAATATTTTAAGAACTTAATTGACATTGTTAGTGACTTTTGTTACACTTCTGGGTATAAATGAATGTTGAAATGATAGTTTATCTTTTACCTTCTCTATCAATAGTCAGGAGATGGAGACTGATTAACTACTGCACCTTCAATCTTCACAGCTTAAATGAAAGGAGGAGAAACACAGAAAAATGAAAGTTACCTAACAGTCAGTTTCTTTACCACAACCTGTCTTTATTATTATCTAATCATTCTCATTTCCATAAATCTGTAAACTTCAGTATCCTCTATATTATGTGCTGCAGACAGAGAAAACTGTAGGGGTCTAATGTAAAATGATTAGTAGGCCAACTGTTTTTTATGCACAGGTTGTAAGCCTTTAGATGAGAAACATATCGGGAGTGCATGGCCATCATTCTAGGAAACCTAATGACATGTGAGAAAAGCTTAATGGAAGAGCTAGTTGTGTTGTCTTTTATACTGCATCTGCTTTGCATATACATTGTAAAATATGATTTCAGTTTGAAGAATATTTTAAATATAAATGTGCACAATGTATCTTTTTATTTTTAATTAGAAAATTACTTTCCAGATCTGATTAGTGTTATAAACACTGTATACTACTGCATTAGTATATGCACTTGGGATTTGTCTTCTTCATCCAGGCCTATCTGAATTAGACTTTGCCTTGAGCATGTTTAAGGTCAACATTGATAAGACATTTCCAAAGCATATCAGAACCATGAGATGCAGGGTTTTAATTGGGCTTTGCTCAATCAATTCTTGTCAAGATTTAATCAGATCCCAGAAGAAACACTTGGCCAGCTCTAATGCAACAATTTCCCGTCTTTTTTGATCATTGTCACTTAATGATATGAAGCTGCTGACGGACATTGTTTCCATGACCTTCAAATCTCTATGGATTTGGTTTCATTTTCAGATAAAGTCAGACAGAAATATCCACAGGAGTCCACAGATACTGTATGTAACTTGTTTGTGACTTGCTAATTATTATTGACTTTTCCCAAGCTTCAGTATTGTTATATTGAATCTTTATTTAGGTGAAGGTAATCATCTGTATCTGTTTTATCATTTAAAAAAATAATAACTGTCTAAATTCTTAGTATTAACATACATGCAGATGAATCTCTAATGAAACAATATTCATAAACTTAGTAAGTAATGAGTGAGTATTGTTACAGTTACATTTTACATTTATGCACATGTAAAGTAGAGCAGTCAGCGTGTATTGGTACTGTATATACATTAGATAGCATATTGCACGTATATGTTCATTTATTAAGCTGGCACTTTTAATACAAAGTAATTCACAAATGAAATTCACATATTTCTACAAATGGAGCAATGTTAGGTTACGATGTATCCTCAAGGAATTATTGATGCAATGATTGATTCTTTTTGTGGTGTGGATTTTGAAAAAGAAAAATGTTTTACTAATATGCTAAAAATACGTGTAAAACTTTCAAGCACATTTGGGCATAAAACACATCCTCTTACAAAACATGCAAATCTGTGCATATAAAAGGAAATTAGAAAATGAATTTTCAGTCTGTGTATTAGTGTCTTAAAAGAAAAGTTTCTATATATTGACTTGAATGTGAACTGTGTGTAATTAGTGAGATTACCATTTTAAGAATATTGCCCAGAGTCATGTGTAGTTCAGTCTAATTGGTGACTCGATACTGACCCCATGACTCTGCAATAGATTGAGCAGGTTTGGCAAAATAAATATATATATATATATATATATCCCACCATAGAGACAAGAACCAAACTGTCCATCAAAGACATAATGCACCTAATATCACTTTGCCAAAAAACTCACTTTCATTTCAATGGCAAGTATTACACACAGAAAGAAGGCATGCCAATGGGATCACCGTTATCTGGACTCCTAGCTGAACTGGTAATGCAACGATTTGAAAACATAGCTTTATCCCAGATTACACCCAAAATTTGGATACGCTATGTAGACGACACATTCGTCATATTAAGAAAGAACCAGCTGAATGAGTTCTACAATCATATTAACACAATATTCCCTGCAGTCCAGTTCACAATGGAAAAAGAAATCCACCGACACATCAGCTTCCTGGACATTTACATCAAAAGAAATAGTGACGCCACCCTGACCACAAGTGTTTAGCGCAAACAATGCTACGCAGACAAGATTCTACACTTCGCCAGCAACCACCCGGTATCTCATAAACGGAGTTGTGTGAAAACCCTATTCAAACAAGTCCACACTCATTGTAATACCAAGGAAACAAAATTTAATGAGAGACGCTATCTCTTCCATCTTTTCACCTCGAACGGATACTCAAAAACATTCATTAATCGGAGTCTACACAGCAGACGCCAAAGGAATCAGCATACAATCGACTTAAATCAGAACCCTCACCCCACCTGGCATTCACTCCCGTATCACCATAATGTGTCAGAAGGCACGGCACGCACCCTGACCAAGTGGGGCATCAGAATAGCACATAAACCCACGAACAATCTGCGCATGGTCCTGTTTAATGCTAAAAACAAGAAATCGACAGCCGAAACACGCGCAGTTTATAGTATTCCATGCAATTCTTGCTCAGCGGTATACATAGGACAAACGTCAAAAAGAATCTCAACACGTGTACAGGAACATTGCAACGCCGTCAGAAGAAAGGATGCACTATCGCTGATATATGCACATACTAAATCGACAGGACACACATTCAACTGGGACAACGTAAAAGTAAAATTTAAGGCCAGTACTAAAAGTGCCAGAGAGTTGGCCGAGTCTTGGCTATCAGATGAAAACGCCATCAACAGACACTTGGACATAAATCCAGCATATGCCAACTTAAGAAGGACATATACACAATAATTAAACCCCCCCCCCCCCCCCCCCTTGATCATACTGACTTATGTCACCTCCTCCCCAACCCCCACCCCCACCCCCCACCCCCACTGAATGTGTTGCTATATATTGCCTTTGATTCTTGTAAGTCTAAGCATTATCCTCTGATGAAGACCCCTGATAGGGGTTGAAAGCTCAGGAATAATAAAACTATTTTATGATATGTGATTCGTTTTTTCTCCCTTCGTGGATCTCCAGCTGCAAATATATATATATATATATACATATATATTGGCAATATATATATACAGTAATCCCTCGCTACTTCGCGGTTCACTTTTCGCGGATTCATGACTTCGCGGGTTTTTAAATACAAGTGATTGCCCGCCTATCGCGGAAGTTATGTTCCAGACCCATCAGCAACAGGAGAAAATCCGCGATATAGAAAGACCATATAAATAAACATTTTTTTAGTTTAAGCCTTAAAATACACATCCCACATGCTTTAAACACATGTAAACTTATAAAACACACTTTGTTAACACATATGATATGTGGATGTCGGGCTAAGGATATGAGTAACATCTCACTATTATAAAACATTTTAACTTCACGCAAGATAAGACAGTGAGACAGGAAAATTGGTGATGTACAGTACAGGCTTTTAAATTATTGACATGCAGAGCGACAACCAGCACAAAGCCAGCACAAAGTCCACTTCTCCTTAGCGTTCATTCAGCTCCCCACCCCCTTGACAATGCGAAGTGGCAGGAGCCTACTGCGCTTCCGGGGAGGGGGGGTTTGAGCGAAGGTGCGTTCAGCTCTCACACACCCACACACACACACTCCTCGCGCAGAGCGACAAGCAGGCATTTTGGCAGAAGCAGCACAAAGTCCATTTCTGCTCAGCGTGAGTTCAGCTGCCCCCTTCACAAAGCGAGTGCAGACACATTGACGTCTGATCGCTGCGTGCAGTGTGCAGTGTTGGTCTGAGGTGTTTAAGAATGTAGAAAGTGTTTAAGAGCATAGGAAGTGTTTACAGTGGTGTGAAAAACTATTTGCCCCCTTCCTGATTTCTTATTCTTTTGCATGTTTGTCACACAAAATGTTTCTGATCATCAAACACATTTAACCATTAGTCAAATATAACACAAGTAAACACAAAATGCAGTTTGTAAATGGTGGTTTTTATTATTTAGGGAGAAAAAAAAATCCAAACCTACATGGCCCTGTGTGAAAAAGTAATTGCCCCCTGAACCTAATAACTGGTTGGGCCACCCTTAGCAGCAATAACTGCAATCAAGCGTTTGCGATAACTTGCAATGAGTCTTTTACAGCGCTCTGGAGGAATTTTGGCCCACTCATCTTTGCAAAATTGTTGTAATTCAGCTTTATTTGAGGGTTTTCTAGTATGAACCGCCTTTTTAAGGTCATGCCATAGCCTCTCAATTGGATTCAGGTCAGGACTTTGACTAGGCCACTCCAAAGTCTTCATTTTGTTTTTCTTCAGCCATTCAGAGGTGGATTTGCTGGTGTGTTTTGGGTCATTGTCCTGTTGCAGCACCCAAGATCGCTTCAGCTTGAGTTGACGAACAGATGGCCGGACATTCTCCTTCAGGATTTTTTGGTAGACAGTAGAATTCATGGTTCCATCTATCACAGCAAGCCTTCCAGGTCCTGAAGCAGCAAAACAACCCCAGACCATCACACTACCACCACCATATTTTACTGTTGGTATGATGTTCTTTTTCTGAAATGCTGTGTTCCTTTTACGCCAGATGTAACGGGACATTTGCCTTCCAAAAAGTTCAACTTTTGACTCATCAGTCCACAAGGTATTTTCCCAAAAGTCTTGGCAATCATTGAGATGTTTCTTAGCAAAATTGAGACGAGCCCTAATGTTCTTTTTGCTTAACAGTGGTTTGCGTCTTGGAAATCTGCCATGCAGGCCGTTTTTGCCCAGTCTCTTTCTTATGGTGGAGTCGTGAACACTGACCTTAATTGAGGCAATTGAGGCCTGCAGTTCTTTAGACGTTGCCCTGGGGTCTTTTGTGACCTCTCGGATGAGTCGTCTCTGCGCTCTTGGGGTAATTTTGGTCGGCCGGCCACTCCTGGGAAGGTTCACCACTGTTCCATGTTTTTGCCATTTGTGGATAATGGCTCTCACTGTGGTTCGCTGGAGTCCCAAAGCTTTAGAAATGGCTTTATAACCTTTACCAGACTGATAGATCTCAATTACTTCTGTTCTCATTTGTTCCTGAATTTCTTTGGATCTTGGCATGATGTCTAGCTTTTGAGGTGCTTTTGGTCTACTTCTCTGTGTCAGGCAGCTCCTATTTAAGTGATTTCTTGATTGAAACAGGTGTGGCAGTAATCAGGCCTGGGGGTGGCTACGGAAATTGAACTCAGGTGTGATACACCACAGTTAGGTTATTTTTTAACAAGGGGGCAATTACTTTTTCACACAGGGCCATGTAGGTTTGGATTTTTTTTCTCCCTAAATAATAAACACCATCATTTAAAAACTGCATTTTGTGTTTACTTGTGTTATATTTGACTAATGGTTAAATGTGTTTGATGATCAGAAACATTTTGTGTGACAAACATGCAAAAGAATAAGAAATCAGGAAGGGGGCAAATAGTTTTTCACACCACTGTATAAGAGCGTGGAAAAGGTTAACAAGAGAGTGAGAAAGGTTTATGAGTGTGGGAAGGGTTTATAAAGCCTTAAAATATGTATAAATAATAAAATAAATATAGGTCGCTACTTCGCGGATTTTCACCTATCGCGGGGGGCTCTGGAACGTAACCCCCGCGATAGGTGAGGGATTACTGTATAGACAGCCCTGCCCGGCTCCCCACTCTTGACATCTCGACCTGCAGTCTCTGTCTCGGATTAGTGCGAATACATTGCTCCTACAAGAGAACTTTGATTCTTAGTGCAATGAGAGAAGTCGCAAAATTAACCAGAATGTTCAAGCAAATTATAGAAAAAACCCAATCTAAATCCGTTAAGTAGTTCTCTTGTGAAAAGCGGACATACACTCAGACAAACAGACAGACAGACGGACATTGGATTTTATATATAGATATATGTGTGCGTGTGTCTATATATATATATATGTATGTCCATCCATCCATTTCCCAACCCGCTGAATCCGAACACAGGGTCACGGGGGTCTGCTGGAGCCAATCCCAGCCAACACAGGGCACAAGGCAGGAACCAATCCTGGGCAGGGTGCCAACCCACCACATATATATGTATGTGTGCTTGTATATATGTATGTATATATATATATATATATATGGTTAAAATAGTTTTTACTGTCAAATAATGCAAAGATTACGCGACACGTGTTTCGCCCTAATTCTTTGCATTATTTGACAGTAAAAACTATTTCAACCATTCTATGATCTGCTTCTCGCAACTGAAAGACGGCACCATGGCGGATGTTAGCACACTTGCTGACCAACCAAAAGCATTACCTGGTAGGTAACCACCCATACAATCAGATTGTGACTACGAATGCTATGAATATATATATATATATATATATATATATATATATATATATATATATATATATATATATATATATATATATATATATATATATATATATATATATATATATATATATATACCTGTGCGTGCTTGTGAGTGTGTTTGTGTGTATATATACTGCATATACTGTATATATGTACAAGTCAAGTCAAGTTGGGGAGCATGCACTGGTACAATGCCACACCCACTGCACGACGAAACAACTCGGGATCCCGGTTTGCAATCCCCCAGGCAGACACGGTCCAGTCCCACTCTCCGGAAATGACCCTCTATCTGCAGCAGCTTGGTGTTACGTGGGCGACCCCTTGGCCTGGTCCAGCCATTCGGGTCCCAAACAATGAGGATCTTACATGGCCGTAGTGCCGTAACTGACACTCCCTCACAATGCAGGTAATGTGCCTCATTTGGGACTCCTTGAGCAACCGCTCATTTGACACAAAGTCAAACCAACGGTACCCAAGGATTTTCCAGAGAGACACAATACCAAAGGAGTCCAGTCTTCGTCTCAGGTCACTGGATAGTCTCCATGTCTTGCAACCATATAGCAAGACAGGAAGCACCAGAACTCTAAAGACTTGGACCTTTGTCCTTTTGCATAGATATCGGGAGCGCCCCACACCCCTTTCCAGTGACCTCATGACCCCCCCCCCCCCATGCTCTCCTAATCCATCTACTGACTTCATAGGAAGAGTCACCAGAGACATGAATGTCACTACCAAGGTAAGTAAACCTCTCAACAAGGTTGACACTCTCTCCACAAACAGACACACTGCTGACGGCTGTGCCCAAGAGGTCATTAAAGGCCTGGATCTTGGTTTTTATCCAGGACACTCGCAAGCCCAGACACTCAGACTCCTCACTCAGTCTCTCGTGAGCCCCGATCAGAGCCTCCATTGACTCCACGAAGATCACAGCATCGTCAGCAAAGTCAAGATCCGTGAATCTTTCTTCACCAACAGATGCCCCACAGCCACTGGACCCTACGACCTTGGCCAACACCCAGTCCATACAAGCATTAACAGAGTAGGAGCAAGAACACACCCCTGACGAACCCCAGAATCAACTGGAAAAATCGCAGAGGTTTATGTACGTGTATGTACGAGTGTATATGTGTGTATATTGTGGCATGTGGCTGGGGGTGGTACCCAGCCGGGACACCCAAGAGAAACCGGAGGACCACGGGTACAGAGCTTTGAAGCTCAACCCTGTAGGGGCCCGTGGTCACCCCCAGGGGGCGCCCCAATGCCTGGAGAGCCCTGGAACTCAGCACTTCCGCCACACCCGGAAATGCTTGGGGGAAGAGGAGCAGGGACACCCAGAGTGCTTCCGGGGATGCAGCCGGCACTTCCGACACACTGGGGCATGTCGGTAGAAGATCACCGGGAAACACCTGGAGCACATCCGGGTGCTTATAAAAGAGGCCGCCTCCCTTCATTCAAGGCTGGAGTCGGGTGAGGAGAAGGACGAGGTCTGGGAGAGGCAAGGAGGCGGCCTGAAGAGAGAAAGGCATTCGTGTAGAGGACCTGGACTAAGGGTGATTGGTGCTGCGGCACTGGGTTGTGCATCTTGAACTGAAAATAATAGTTGTACAACAAACGTGTGTTGGGTGACAAAACGATGTCTGCCTGTCCGTGTCCAGGGCTCATTCCACTATATATATATATATATATATATATATATATATATATATATATATATATATATATATATATATATACGTGTGTATATATTGTAACAAAAGGCGCTATACAGGCCTGACCCAACACAGATGGACACGGAGGCACGTTAAAATAAATACACTTTTATTTTTCTTCACCTGCGGGGCATGTCTTTCCCATAATCCCCACAGGCACAACACAGTCCCAAGTGTAAATAAAGCACCACCAAAACACACCACACACTTTCTTCTTCTTCCACCACCACTCCTCCTCCAAGCTTCGTCCTCCTCCTTCCGACTCTGGCCATTGAGTGGTGGTTGCTGGGCCCTTTTATAGTCTACCCTGAAGTGCTCCAGGTGGTTGATCGACGAGTTCCGGCTGCACTTCCAGGTGTGGCAAATACACTGCCCATAAGGGCTCAGGAGTCCCATCTGCAGCACCCCCTGGCAGTGCACTGATAGTGGTCACGGGACATCACATCTTTAATTGCCGGTACAAATAGTTCTGAGCAGGCGTCAGGCATAGCACCCACTGTGGTCATCGCTGCTGTTGTGAAAAGAATGGATATAAATGCCATCAACTCAGAGAGGGAGAGGCAAGTTCGTTGTACCACATGAATGTCGCTGAGAGAATAAAACTGAATCGGTAATTCTAGTGTTAAAAAAAGCCTGTTGGTACTGGGTCAAGGACACAGGTGGAGGGTTCAGCAGAGAATTGCATTGTTAGCAACTCCTGCACCTTACAAGTGCAATCAATATTTATAATATTATATAATATAATAGTCTGGTACAATTTTACATGCAAATGATTTTGAAACAATTTATTCCACTCTTCCTTGACTTAGTATCCCACTCTGGTTTTAGTAGGCTATAGAAAACGTTTGCAGATACCTATCAATATGATCCTAGGGATGCAGAGAACCTGTGAGTTGCCTCATAGCTCCTGAGTTATTGTTTCAAATCATGACTGATCACTTTCTGTGTGGAGTTTGTATGTTCTGCCTTTGTATGTGTTTTTCCATCCACATACCAGTAACATTCTAATAAGTTAATTACCAATTCTAAAGTGGTCTGGTATGTGTATTTTTATGAATGTGCTCTGCAATAAACAGGTATCCAGAGTTGGTCCCTGCCCTGTTCCCATTGCTGCCAGAATAATCTCTAGTTGCACTAGAACCCTGGAATGAAAAATGGATAGATGAATAGATTTATCTATAAATAAATAGTCAAACACACATGGCATTTGTGTCATTCAGCCTAATGCTTTTGTTAGCATACTTTTTATAAGGTCATTTCTAATGATTTTTTAGTTTCAAAATGTCACTTTTATATGCATTTTGTACTTATGGGGTGTGATTGGTCAGTATACTAGTAAAATTATGAAAACAACAAATTAGAAAATAAACAGATTTTTAAAAAAGTAAATTGATGTTGGAAAGCACACAGAGAAGCCTATTAAAATCACAACCACTGTCAGATAACATTGTTTGGCTCGGGATTTGGCGTCATCAGACGGAAGAACATTTCCTCCAGGGGCTTGGTGCTAATTGTCTTTTCTTTTGCCTATTGTCTGGCACTGTCAGATGTGTTATTTGTCTAGCAAAAGAAAAGCAATCTGTGTCTATGACCCTCAGTTTGCAGATGAGTATATGGAACTCCTGTAATCCACTGTGATCCACAGACCTGCCTTTCTCTTTCTCTGTCCTTAATTCTGACCTACAGCTGTTTCAGATGCATAGTTTCTTTAAGCTCCAGGAGACTCCATTGCGCAAATAAATGCAGCATTGTGTTAAAGAAAGAGTGGGAGCTCCCCTGCAGTGCAATGGCTGTTTCAGAGAATCAATAGAAACAGGAAAGCAGCTCCCAAAGCTTTACAAATTAATGGAGAAAACAACCTAGAAAGTCAATTGTTTTTATTGATTAATGTGTTCCATTAATATCTTCACAATTTTCTTTTAATACTATCTGTAACAGCAAATAATAAAAATAAACAAAACAAGCACACAACCTTTTGTGTGCATTTCTTTTGTCAACACTGGTTTTTGTGACTCAGTGAGGATTTCAATCCATCCATCTGCTTATTTTCTCAACCTACTAAATCCAATTGAGATGTGCAAATACCAGCCGCATCAAGTGAAAAGCAGGAACTAAAAACACCAGACAAGGCGCCTGTCCATCTTATGGCTCACGCCATGTCATTTTAAGTAATGATTAGCATGACACACACATCTTTGGGATGTTTGAAGGCTATTCAGAATACACAGAGAACAACATGGTGATACAAGGAGAACATGCCAACAGACAGTGGTGTTGACTGATCAAATTAAATCCTTTAAGACAGCAATATGCCAAATACCTAAAAAAAACCTTCTAACATGAAATTTTGACAATAATGATAAAAAGACATTTTTGACTATCTAAACCCAGAGAATTGCATACCCTGAGTAAGGCAGCCATAAACTTGATCTGACACTAAAATTCTCTACAATTACTGTATATTGGAATATTAGTGCTAAATGCTGGTGAGGAAAGTATTTGTTTAAATAAAATAAATGTCAGTTCCTACATCGTAGAATATATCTATAAAGTCTATTATGTAAGTGATTGTTGCCATCTCATTGTGGACGGCTGAAATAAAAATATTTTTCTCAACCATATAAGAAGTAATCAAAAGCTATTGATTTAACGTATGATCATAAGAAGTTTGACAAATAAGAAGAGAACATTCAGTACATTAAGCTTCTTGGTTTAGCTAATAACTATTATCAGAAAAACGACCAACAGACATCAGAAAGGTTTGGGACAGCCACCCATATAATATGCCCTGGCAGCAAAAGGTTGAAATTGTAGAGAGTTGTGTACAAGACTGAGTCCAAAACAGAACTGAATAAGTGGATGTAAGATTGCGACTTTAAAGGCTGGTGGAGGAAGTGACATCATCGATGCCAGAACCGGAAGTGACATCTTCGCAGGCACCGTGATCGGAAGTGATGTCTTCACAGGCAGCATGCCTGGAAGTGATGTCTTCAGAGGTGCCGGAACTCGGCGGGATTTCCCGAGAATGGTCTGCAAGGAACTGAGAGAGACAGTCAGCGCACCCCGCCACCCCCTGGTCTGGCGTAGAATTACAATTACTCAAGCTGTTTAGCTGCCTCCTACTCGCACGTGTGTGACACTATGTTATCCCGATATCTCTTTATACTTTTTAAACATTGTTAAGGTTTTCACTTAAACTACATGACTTGGTAGTTTATGCCTGATTCCAGCAACGCTTTACATGAAAAAGTCCTGCCTGACTTCTTAAATACACTTCTGCTTAATTTTTACCATGAATACATGCTTAACTGTTCAATCAAAACATTTTGCTGAATCAACTTTAATGACACCATTGAAAATTTTGAAGACCTGAAATGGTAGTCGAACCTGAGCCATATGGAGTACAAAACAGAGCATACTACAAAACTATTGTGGTCTTGATAATGTGCACTCAAATGCTTACACTGTAAGTAAACAATATGCAATTGTGCTATATTACTGCTCCTTCTTTATTGATGGCCCCTACTTAGTGATGTTCCTCATACTGACAACTTGTGTCATTTTTATTTGATGATGGTCTTTTAAATAAAACTAGGCTCAATAGCTACAGACAGCCTCCCAAAAAAATTAAGTACTTTAAAGATGAGATGTAGGGAAGCTCATGATGAGCTGGCGTGGTGATCCATTAGTGGAGTTGGGAGGATGGGTGCCTTGTTGCCACAGACTGAAGATGTGTGGCTTGTTGGATTCTTTTTCCCTTCCCTAAAAAATAAATGCTTCCAATAATCATCTGTCTTATTGAGTGAGATCTGCAGTATTAAAAGGACATGTTCTATCTATTTTATCTGCTCGTTTTACCTAAAACTAAAATTCTTTCTTTCAGTACTTCAAGAGTATTATGCAGTGCAGTCTATGTCTCCCTTTGTGCATTAGATTCATTACAATACTTTTGTTGCAAACTTCCATTGACAATTGTGTATATTTTTTTGCTTTTATTTCAGACAGTTTGAAATTTAGCATTTTACAGAAACTCAAGATTTTTTCAAGTAGGTAACAACAGAACTCTGGGTCGGTTCGCAGCTGAGTGTGAAGCGGCTGGGATAGGAATCAGCACCTCCAAATCCGAGACCATGGTCCTCAGCCGGAAAAGGGTGGAGTGCCCTCACAGGGTTGGGAGAGAGATCCTGCCTCAAGTGGAGGAGTTCAAGTATCTCGGGGTCTTGTTCACGAGTGAGGGAAGAATGGAGCATGAGATCGACAGGCGGATCGGTGTGGCATCTGCAGTGATGCGGGCTCTGCATCGGTCTGTCGTGGTGAAAAAGGAGCTGAGCCGTAAGGCAAAGCTCTCAATTTACCAGTCGATCTATGTTCCTTCCCTCACCTATGGTCATGAGCTATGGGTAGTGACCGAAAGAATGAGATCGCGAATACAAGCGGCTGAAATGAGTTTCCTCCACAGGGTGTCTGGGCTCTCACTTAAAGATAGGGTGAGAAGCTCAGTCATCCGGGAGGGGCTCAGAGTAGAGCCGCTGCTCCTCCGCATCGAGAGGAGTCAGATGAGGTGGCTCGGGCATCTGATCAGGATGCCTCCTGGACACCTCCCTGGTGAGGTGTTCCGGGCACGTCCAACCGGGAGGAGGCCCCAGGGAAGACCCAGGACATGCTGGAGGGACTATGTCTCCTGGCTGGCCTGGGAACGCTTTGGGATTCCCCCGGAAGAGCTAGAAGAAGTGGCCAGAGAGAGGGAAGTCTGGGCATCTCTGCTCAAGCTGCTGCCCCTGTGACCCGACCTCGGATAAGCGGAAGAGGATGGATGGATGGAGGTAACAACAGTAGCAGCAACCCCACAAAAATGTACATAAAAATTACAATAAAAGAAGAAAAATTCTGACTTGGCTAATGATAATAGAGGCGATCAAAGTGATGCAAGACGTATATAATGTTACTTGACACGCTTCTGCTGAATGATTCGTTGCCTGAAAGTACAGTAATCCCTCGCTATATCGCGCTTCGCCTTTCGCGGCTTCACTCCATCGCAGATTTTATATGTAAGCATATTTAAATATATATCACGGATTTTTTGCTGGTTCGCGGATTTCTGTGGACAATGGGTCTTTTAATTTCTAGTACATGCTTCCTCAGTTGGTTTGCCCAGTTGATTTCATACAAGGGACGCTATTGGCAGATGGCTGAGAAGCTACCCAACTTATTTTTCTCTCTCTCTCTCTCTTGCGCTGACTTTCTCTGATCCTGACGTAGGGGGATTGAGCAGGGGGGCTGTTCGCACACCTAGACGATACGGATGCTCGTCTAAAAATGCTGAAAGATTATCTTCACGTTGCTACCTTCTGTGCAGCTGCTTCCTGAAGCGACATGCTGCACGGTGCTTCACATACTTAAAAGCTCGAAGGGCACGTATTGATTTTTGCTTGTTTGTTTTTCTCTGTCTGTCTCTCTCTCTCTCTCTCTCTCTCTCTCTCTCTCTCTCTCTCTCTCTCTCTCTCTCTCTCTGCTCCTGACGGAGGGGGTGTGAGCTGCCGCCTTCAACAGCTTTGTGCCGCGGTGCTTCGCATACTTAAAAGCCAAACAGCCCTATTGATTTGTTTGCTTTTCTCTATCTCTCTGACATCTGCTCCTGACGCGCACTCCTTTGAAGAGGAAGATATGTTTGCATTCTTTTAATTGTGAGACAGAACTGTCATCTCTGTCTTGTCATGGAGCACAGTTTAAACTTTTGAAAAAGAGACAAATGTTTGTTTGCAGTGTTTGAATAACGTTCCTGTCTCTCTACAACCTCCTGTGTTTCTGCGCAAATCTGTGACCCAAGCATGACAATATAAAAATAACCATATAAACATATGGTTTCTACTTCGCGGATTTTCTTATTTCGCGGGTGGCTCTGGAACGCAACCTCCGCGATGGAGGAGGGATTACTGTACTCAATGTTATTGTATCAGAGAGGGGGTGTGCAGCATTGTTCATAATGGCACTCAATTTCATTCTCTCCTCCACTATGACTACTCTCCATCACGGCACAGAAAATTACATTGTACATCACAGAATTGTTGTGAAGGATGTCACTTCATACATTACAGGAACAAAGTCTCCTAAGAAAAAAAGAATCTGCTTTGCCCTTCCTTCTGTAGTTTCTCTGTGTTATGGTATCAGTCCAACCTGTCATTGATGTGGACCCCCAAGTACTTGCAGCAATGTACCTCCACAACATCCACATCCACACCCTGAATAGTGACCAGGCATTGAGGCTGTTTGACGCAAAAGCCAATAATAAGTTACTTGGTCATGCGGATGGTAAGTTTATGTTATGTTTGCTCTAAGAAACAAAGTTCTGCACCTACTCCTATACTCTGTCTCATTCCTTTTATCAATAAACCCCGTAGCTACAGAGTCATCTGAGAATTTGTACAAGTAACATGAACTTGTGTTAAATTTATAGTCTGAGGTGTACAGAGTGAAGAGGAAAGGACACATAGACATATGGAAAAGCCACTGTGGTACTCCAGTGTTGCTCACATCCGTATCAGAGACACAGTCCTTGACTCTCCACAGGCTCATCCACCTGCATATCTCTGAGTTCACCCCTTAACAGGGATGGTTGGATTGCATTGAAGTCACTGGAGAAATCAAAAAACATAATCCTCACAGTGCTGCCAGGTTTGTCCAGATGGGAATAAGCCTTGTGGAGCAGGTAGATAATTGCATCTTCCACTTCAGTCTTTGTCCGATAGTCAAACTGCAGTGGTCTTTCAAGGGAGGACTCACAATAACAATTAATACCATATTTTTGCTTCAGACTCTACTACACTAATGAGAGACAAATTGATGTAAGGGCCACCGATACTCCAAAATGAGAAATTTACACCTAATGTAAAGCAAGCAATGGACATACTAAACATTTATGCCAGTTTATTTCGTCTATACAGACATAGAAAAATGTTGGTTGTGATTTATTTTTAATTCCTAAAATATCTGAATGTATCTTTTCAAGATATATGTGATATAGAGGTATTTTTTAATTATTTATTTTCCAGAATGGGGAGTCAATTAAGCTAATTTCACAGTAGAAAACAGAATCATATCTATGTAGCACCAATTAGAAGCTACAAATCCAGAAAAGATGTCACTCCATCATTAGGCACATGTTTACATGCACAATTTAAGTTCCCCAACAAACCTAACACACATCTTTAAGATTTGGAAAGCAAAGCAGAAAAACAAGAGAAAAACCCATACAGTCAAGCAAAGAGTGATCAAAACTATTTTTCTGGAGCTATAAATAAACCACTAACCACTGCCCCACTTTGCCAAATAATTGGTTATTTATCATAACTGTGTATGTTATGTATGAGTCTCAGTCTTAATATGAGGCCTAGTTCAGTAAAATACAAAGTTTGAAAGCATTCATTTCAGATGAGCAACAGCCGTGCAAAAGTTTAAGCCATGTCATCCTTTACTGAAAAAACTATGCCTACAGTCTCACTATTCATCTTTATTGGAATAGCTTTCAATCTTTATTGCTGATGTCCTAAACTGCGATAGTGCCCAACAGCCTCATTTTATCTCTGAATTTCAGCTTCTGTCAGTCAAGTATTTAAGAGACCTAGCAGATGATGTCAGACCCCTGTGGATTTTAGTTACTGGGATCAGCCAGTCAAGCCTGTCAAGTGAAAATGGTACTGCTTTAAGAGATAAAATTAGAGACCCTCCACATTTTCAGCCCACCAGCTGATTATGCCCGAAAGCTAGACAAGGCAAATAATAAAGGTTCTCAATCAAAATAGAGGAATAGAGAAAGAATAAAATAGTAGCATGAAATTTAATTTATATATTATAATTCATATAGTTATGCAAATCCATATATTATTAAGATGTTTTTTCTAATGGCCCTGCAATGGAATGGTGCTGTGTCCAGGGTTGTTGTCTGCATTGCACCCAGTGCTATCAAGATAGGCTTCAGTTCCCCCTGAACAGGATTGAGCAATGTTACAGTAAGTATACAGTGTATGTATTTATTCATAATATAGGTATTTGGTAAATATCTATAATGGGCACAGTGGGTAGCACTGCTGCCCAAGTTTCAGTTCCAAATTGAGTCAGCATTTATGTGGATTTTGCACATTTCTCCATGTCTGTTTGGGCTTTTCAATAGGTTCTCCATCTTTCTCCCAAATCCCAAAGATATCAGCATTATGTTAGCTGGTGACTCCACACTGACCCTGCATGAGTGAGTGTCAGTGTGTCCACATCTGTCATTGTGAGCAGTGCACAGGAACTATCCAGGGGCACCAAAGTAACAAAGGTGACATGTTTAATTTTTTAAACTCTTAGGTAGCAGCAAGGAGTCACTGAAACCCTGAACATTGAGAAGAGAATTTCTAAATAATTTTTCCAACAGGCAAACACTGTGGGTGACTGAGTGACACAAAAGGGGCCATTCTAGTAATGTGGCCCCAAAAAGTTTTAGATTCCCCCATATGATGTGATGATAATCCTGTATGTAAGCAGAGCGTATGTGATGATGAGAGGCAGAGATCTGTTAAGGTGAGTGCAGGTTTAGGAAGAGACACTTTAGGACTGATGGAGCATAATGAGGTTGGAACCTTTGACTTTCTTCTTTTAATATAGTACTTCACATTATTTCAATTAATAAAAACCTTATTTTGGATAATTTTGATGCTTGTTTACCAACTTGTTCAGGGTCAAGTACCTATACAATGATACATAATGATTACATAGCATTATAGACCAGTAAAAATAATGAATCACTACTCAGGTAGAATAATTTTACTGTGTTAAGAATGTAGGCTTGGTTTTCAGGTGCTTTTTCATCAGTTGTATGTGCAGATAAGGAGATGCATTAGAATTTAGTGTCTATGAATGTGAGGTTACAAATACTTTACTGTCAATTCCTGTCTAGCACATACTTATTTTTAAGAATAAGGGTTACTGTGAACTGCTGTGTTGAATATTTAGAGAGGTTCTGGGTAGTTTTCATCTTGAAAATTCATCCAGCCATTCATTTTCATTCACTTCCAATCCAGACATAAGGTTGCTAGTTTAATGTGCAGGAACCAAATGTTGATGGCACAACTGTATCATGAAACATGAATAGTAATTTAAAAAGTACCTTGATAGAAATAAACAAAATGAAAATGTACAATTGGTGTTATATACAGTAGAGTTAGTGAAGCATTGTATTAGAGAACATCTTCCAAAGGAGAAAAAGGTTCTTTTCCCTCTGGGAAAAAAATCAGAAGTTTAGACCTACAAAGCAGGTTAGTGGACCAACATTTTTGATGTGAAGCCTTCATTAGATGTATCACTAATGCAGCCTACTGGCTTGGGGGAAAGTTGTTTAGTAAATTTTGATAAGGTTCCATCTGTCAAGGCACAATTTAAATACATGCCTTAAGGATATCACTTGCCTCTTTCTGTCATTTCTAAGTGAGATGTGTGATATACCGAGTCATTGGGGATTTTCTGAAATTGTCTTTTGCCATTTTTGCTTCCAATATCATTATTACAGGGAGGGAATTAAAGTACTATTGTACTTAAAATACTATATAATATTAAATTATTATACATCTATCACTTTCTAAACCTATTTTTGCAGAACTGGGCAACAGTTGTGAACGCCAATGCTGGCAGCATCTGGCTTAAGGTATTGAACACCCCTGGAGGGAACATTAGGGCAAACACTTGTTAAAAGTAAAACCCCACTAATAGCGGACAATTCTTCCACCAATTATAAATCTGTATTTGGATTGTCTTTTAAAGTACCTCAGAACCCCCCTATAGACACTGGTAGAGTGAACAAACTTCATAGACAATTAGCTAGCCAATAGCCATTTGTAGCTGTTCTGTTATTGGAGCTTTAAGTATATTTTTTTCTGGTTTTAAATAGCTTTTTTGGGCCCAGATTAGTGGTTACTGATTAAGGATTTAGTCTATGCAAATTGATATTATAACAATATACATTATTGTCACTTTGATTCTCCTGATACAGCACTCTCTCAGCTGTACTGACCATGCAATTCTGTCCTAAGAAGCTACTTCAATCCCTCCTAGATACTCTCAGGCCTGCTAAAAGAGCCTCTCTGCCCCAGGGCTTCTCTTAGTGGACTGTGCTTTAAACATCTTCTTTGGAAGGCACCAAAAGGGTATTCCAGTTTCCATGTGCAAATCACCTCAACTGAATCCTGCTGAATATGAGAGGCAGTAGTTCTTAAGTCCTCTCCAGGATGGCTGAGCCCCTCACCTGATTACACTGTGTCAGTCCAGCAAGAAGATGAAGAATGACGTATAGGGCAATGTCATTCGGGTGAGATGAAAAATTGAATAAGAGCAGTAGAGATATTTAAGTAAGGGGGTAAGTCAATAATTATCCACACATTTGTGATAATTTTGTTTTGGTTGGCCATGCAGCTTTTCCGGCACACATGTGGAAACAGGGTATGTCTGTGGTCATAGAAGTTAAAGTTCAGCTTTGATCAGTCAGTTTCTCTTGTCTTCTAGGAGTAAACATGGCTGACTCTGTTCTTCATTTGCACCTAAGAAGAGCAGTGAGTTGTTATCTGCTTTTTATGGGCTAATGGAGTATCAGGTGCCAAAAACTAAAGAAGGCTTTCTGCGCAATAGAATGGTGGAATTGTTTACGAATGGATTGAGAAGTGCAAAAACAGTTGGACAAGTTTTAAAAAGGAGTAGGATCTCTGACAAATTCATGAGGATTTCTTGCACACCTTCAAGACCATAAAAAACAGACCCTTGCTCGCCACTGTTCTTTGGTGCAAACAGAGAATTAAGCTCCCATGTTTAGTCCTAGAAAAGAACAAGAGAAACTGACAGGTCAAGGTCAACATTGTGATCACAGATACATCATATTTCCACATGTGTGTGAGTAAAGTTGCTTAGCCAACCCAAACAAAACTACCACAAAAGTGCAAGTAATTGCTGACACCCTGGTAGTGTACTGTATACATTAAAAGAGTGTGTAGTCCTGTCTCAGCCATAGCTATCTTTTTTAGAGACAGATTGGAGAGCATATGTAACATCACTTAACATGTTGGATATGCAAAATGGTTTAGGGTCACATGATATTTCTGTTTTATTGCCTCTAAAAAATGGTGACAACTAGCAAGGTGCATATAAAAATTAAATACAATATGTAAATAAGGGCAGGCAATATACATCATCTTTAATTCTTAACCATTTAGATTCATCAGCAAATTAGATAATTGGCAAATTAAGTTCCTTATAATCACACCCTAATTATAAAGAAAGTACAGGTTCCAAAAACCATGTCTGAAATTCTGAGTGCTAGATGTGGTTTGAAATCTACAGTTACAGTATCTACCCATCCATCCAACCATTATCCAACCCACTATATCCTACCTACAGGGTCATGGGGGTCTGCTGGAGGCAATCCCAGCCAACACCAGGCGCAAGGCAGGAAACAAACCCTGGGCAGGGCGCCAGCCCACCGCAGTACAGTATCTATATGCATATTTATATTACTTGATTACAGAGTGTTTAATGTGGCATATCTTTCAAACCAACTACATGCATGGCTTTTTCTAAAATGTTATCTGCAGTTATTATTCACAACAATTTGTTTAAAGTATTTTTTAAACTAGCAAGTTCTGCATTATGGTTGCCTCAAAATTCAAGTGGCAAAAATTAATAAAGGTAGAGAGTGCTACACTCAATCTATAGGAAGAAATGAAGCATTAGATTAAATTCATCTGCGCTTGGATTTAGGGAAAAAATTGCACAATTTTTACATCAATTCCAGTGACCATACTTATCTGGAAGGCTGTCTATGCCCTTCTAAATTTTGCAGTTTGCTTTACTGAACAGTCAGGAATTCAACAACAAAGAACATTTGAACAGGTTAAAATATGTTATGCATTACTGTTATCAACCAATAAAGAAAGAAACAACTATAATGAAACAACAACTTCTGTACTTTATTGACACACATTTGCTTGAGCCAAGTTTTCAGGAAAGAGTCTGAAGCTTTGTTGCTTGTTGCTTGCTTGCTCCTGAATTTCCCTCTGAGCAGAGCATTTCATTCACCTTTCTAGACAGTACTGTATATTGTCTAATATGCACAAAGTTTCAAAATATACATTCATGACTCAATGGTGCTAACATTCATTGAAGGCACTCCAAGCACTGTCTCCCCTCCTGAATTATATTCAAACCTCTGTACTGTACAAGATGTGTGCAGAGGTGTATGATGTATGGAAGGGAAAGTTAATGAGCAGAGTTTGAAACGACCAAGATGAGAATGATCAGGAGGATGAGTGTAATTCAACTAGAGAGAAGAAAGAAGCTACAAAGTTGAAGGAAAACATTGATGTGAAAGAAAAGGTGGAGAATAAGTGGGCAAGGCCATATAGTGAAGCCGAAGGTGAGACATGGATAGAAGTAGAGCTTTATGACACAAGATGAACAGATACTACATCTTACGATCCCAGAAATGGTAAAGTAGGCCAATATTGTATAATCAGACTGTAACTTTTAAAAGGATTCAGCAATTTACTGTAAATCTCATTTGATATCATACTGAAGCACAGAGATTGGCATTAACCAAAGGAATATTCAGTGTGACAAAGAGATAGATTTAAAGGTCAGTGTTTAATAAAGTAAATTAAATATCACATTTTCTTAAATGACAATGGCAGTTTAATGAAAAAGCAAAACTGCTTGTCTTGAAGTTGAATAAGACTGCTATTTTTGATTGTTTAAATGTTAATTCATCAATACGCTTTTTACCTTTGGTTGACCTGAACCACAGAATACAAACACAATTCAATTTACAGCATGCATGTGAAGCCAATGAGACACTCAGACACATTCTAGCCTTCTTGAATGTGAGACATCATTAAAAAGAACCATCAGTGAATTTGCAAAGTGAATTTATATTATAATTAACAATAATTTAATAATTTAAAGAAAGCAGATTACAAAAGATTTTTACATGTGTAATATAAATAAATAGATGTGTTTAGAAAATGGTTATGTTAAAATAAAAAAAAACATATATATTGTGTATATATATATATATATATATATATATATATATATATATATGTATATGTATATGTATATATATATATATATATATATATATATATATATATATATATATATATATATATATATATATATATATATATATATGAAATGGTTTGGCTCAGATCTTAAGGAATTGCAGTTAAGAGTGGAAACCTTCAACATCCCACAGTTTTATTGATCCTTTCCACAAAAAAGTATTTGTGTATCCATCCATTTTATAATATGCTGATTCAATTCAGGGTCATGGGAGGTAGAATCTGTCCCAGTACTAACCCTGAATACAGTACCAGTGGATTGGCAGGGGGGTGCGGGTGGGGGCACACATTCTCATTCTCACTAACCTAGGGTAGAAGCACTGGTGCATTGGATGCTGGAGCATAAAGAGCATACCTTCAATTACTCATACTGTTACTGTATAGTGCATGAAGAACCAAATTTATAGTGGGCAGGAGAAAAAATATTTGGTTTGTTCGTCTGTCACTGTTCATGCAAACATGGACTACAGCAGCAAAATAAATGTAACTGCCTAAATAAATAAAGCCATATAGGTCAGTTCAGTGTTCCTTGTCTTTTGGCCAAGTTGTTAAGGATTCAAAGTGAGTCAGGGTTGTTTGGCAAGGGTGGACTGAATCACAGATGACTTTTGGTCATGGTGTTTTATCATGCTGGAAGTAGCCATTAGAAGATGGGTAAATTGTGCCCATGAAAGGATTTACATGGTCAACAACAATACTCAAATAGGCCATGGCATTTAAGCAAATATTGATTGGTATTAGTGGGCCTAAAATGTACCAAGAAAAAATCACCCACTCTTATTACACCAATGCCAGTATCCTATTAATAAAAGGCAGGTTGGGTGGATGGATTCATGCTATTGGTGCCAAATTCTAACCACACTGTTTGTATGCCTCAGCAGAAATCGAGATTAATCAAACCAGTTTATGATTTTTCAGTCTTCAGCAGTCTAGTTTTGGTGAGCCTGTGCCCACTACAGAATCAAATTTTAGTTCTTCACTGACAGGAGTGGATCTGGACATGGTCTCCTGTTGTTGTAGCCAAAGGTTCTGCATGTTGTGCATTCTGAGATGCTTTTCTGTTCACCACAGTTTAGGTAAATCTTAATCTGAGCTACTGTAGCCTTTCTGTCAGCTCAAACCAATGTGGACATTCCCCCTGCACCTCGTTCATCAACAAGGTGCTTCTATCCACAGAACCTCTGTTTTTTTTTTTTAAATCCCAGAGACTATTATGAGTGAAAATCCCAGGAGAACAGCAGTCACAGAAATACTCAAACTATCCTGACTGGCACCAACAATCATGCCACAGTCAAAATCACTGTGATCACATTTTTCCCCATTCTGGTGTTTGATGTGAACATTAACAGAAGCTCCTAACCTCCTATCTGCGGAATTGTGTGCATTGTGCTGCTGCCACATGATTGGGTGATTAAATAATTGCATGAATGAGCAGCTGTACACATGTTCCTAATAATTTGCTCAGCGAGTATATTTGTACATTAAAAAAATATGTACTTAAAGAGAAAGTGTTGTGGCTGAAGGATTAGCAAAGCTATCATACAACAATGAGTGATCTGTATTAATTTCCTTGTGTGGTCACTGTGTCATAACTATTTGTGTTATTTGTTATGTAGTTTTGATTTTTTTTAATAATTTCCATTATGTATAACTTTTTATAGGTGCAACTACTGTATATATTTACATTTCCATGTTTTTTGCCATCAGGTGACTCAGTTGTTCACATGAAATTGTTAATTTTGTTGTCACTCAAGATGATGTTGTGGGATCACTTGCTGTCCTAAAAACAAACATTTCTGCTTATGATTCCTTTTGTTATGGACTTCTTTCTTAGTTAAAAAGGAGTTTTTGAATTCTGGAAGCATTATATTCACAACCATTTTTGTTTCATATTGGATGCTTGGCACTGTTAGATTTGCTGGTAATGAACTTCTGGCTACTTTGACTACCTATTCTGAGTCATGTTTTAACCTCTTAATTTCCTGATCACCTCAATTATTTTTTTACTGCAAGTTGTTTGTAAGTGTGGTCTCCAGGGGATTGACACTGTCAAGGTTGGAGTCTACATTTCACCTAATTCTGCAAGCTTAAGCTTTTGTTCCTCACATTCTTGTAATGGAATAAGAGAGTTGAGAAAATTGAAATTTGGGCAAATGTTTCAGCTAATTAAATACACAACACAAAAAAAACAATAACTATGGTCAATATTGTCATTTTATTATAAAAGAATCTGTCTATCCCTGGCCACAAAGGTTAGGTCCATTTCTGACTTGACAGCAAGGCAGAAACCACCCCTTCATGTGGGTACCAGTGGTGGGCAAAACATCCATGCTTTTCTGGGATAGCTCTTTCTCACATTCAAGCCAGGACGCCAGATTTATAAAGAGAAATTTCAAGAAGCACACAAATAACCTTTTACTTTCTCTGTTGTCAAAACCTGATAATATACCAATTTTCAACAAATAACTTAGACACACTTGCAGTAATCAATAAAATAATACAATATATACATACAGTAAAACCTCAATTATTTGTCACTCAATTAACTGTCAGCCTCTGTTAACCGTCAGGGCCCAAAAAAAAAGTTATGCCAGTGCCTACCTATTACTGTACTACTACTGCCGTGTGGTACACTGTGAGCTCTGCACATTGGAACAATTCCTTCTGCTTGCAGGTGGTGTTCTTCTCCAGCACCACGTGTCATTCTGCATTTTGAAATCACAGTGTCAGTTGCGTACCTTCAGTTTTAATAACTTTTTAAAGCTTTTCTCTTCTATTATAATTAATCTACCATACATTGGTATGGCTGATAAACATAAGCATGTGGTGTTGGAATTGTCACAAAAAAATTTAATTATTAAATGTTTACAAAACGGTAAAAATGCTTCAAGTATTGCTTCAATTTACTGAGTAGGAAGAACAACAATCAACGATATAAACCGTGATGTCGACAAAATTGAAAAACTTATTGAACATGGAAACCACTCACTGTAATGTTAATATATCAATGTTAATATTCTCCTGCATTGTAATTTTCTTTTTAAATTCTGTTATATTATGTTTTGTTTTATCACACCCATGGAGATTTCTAAATCCATACTTAAGAGCATATTCCTTCTTCTGGGAAACTCTGAAGGCATTTTTAAGAGGACAGATTATCTGATATCTCTCCCACAAAAATAAATCAGAAACCAACAATGCCTCAGAGTTAATCAGCGAAATTACCAGAATAGATCAAGAACATGCTAAGTCTCCAAATGAGGCACTTTTTAGGAAAAGACAAGCTTTGCAATCAGAACTCAACCTCTTGACAACAGAACAAACAGAACAACTAATTTTTAAATCACAACATCATTACTTTGAACTTGGAGAGAAGGTTAATAAAAAATTAGCTCAACAAATACGCAAGCTGGAAGTTCGTAATGCAATATCAGTAATCACCAACACAGGAGGAGATAAAATCATTGACCATAAAAATATAATGCACACATTTCGAGACTTTTATAAGTTGTTATATTCTACTCAGCTTAAAGAATACAAGACCCAATCTAATCCAATTTTTGATACATTACGGATACCACAGCTAGATACTGTCAATGCAGAGGAATTGGATAAACCTCTGACACTGTCAGAATTACTAGACACTATAAACTCACTTCAAAGTGGGAAAGCATCAGGCCCTGATGGCTGCACTGCTGAATATTATAAAAATGTTCAATTACTGTAAGTCAGGTCCCCTTTTATTAGTAACATTTATAGAAGTCAGAGACTATAAAATTCTACCTCAAACTTTTCGCCAAGCATTAATTATCTGTTTTCCTTAGAAAAATAAAGATTTATTACAATGTGCATCATACAGACCAATCTCACTTCTGAATAATGATGTTCTGTAAGGGGCAGACACGTCTGTTAGAGGATGAGTGACAGGAGAAGTTAGGAGAAAAAGGAAGGTGCAGTGGAAGGAATTTTTGAGTAAGAAGTCAGGAGACAATACGCAGGAGTGTTTGCAGTTGAGAGAAAGACAGAATGTGAGTGGCAGGAGGTAAACTGAATGGTAGGAAAAGCTTTCTTTTATTGTTTTGGAGGTGTGCTCCACAGCCCAGATAAGAGTATAAGACAGGGTACTATTTGTTACTAAACGAAGACTCCAAGTAGAACGTAAAAAAACTCCAGCACCACTGAGTTGTGTTTCCTTATTACACTGGTTGTTACAATACTATATGAATTAACTAATTTTAATACTATATTATATTTTATTTTGTAAATAAATATGACAATTCATTGATCTACAGTATATTATTTTTAACGTAGATGTTTTGTTATCCATCTTTTCTCTTATCTGTCACTGCCTTTTTTTCTAAAAAAGGGGGCACAGACTTAAGAATTATATTTCCACTTTTGATTTGTTGTATAGAATTGCCCAACGAAACATCATTTGTTTGAGACTGGCTCTTAAATGAGTTTGTAAGATTAATTTTCCACAAACCAGTTAGAAGGAGGGCGGCACAGTGGCACAGTGGTAGCACTGCTGCATCGCAGTAAGGAGACCTGGGTTTGCTTCCCAGGTCCTCCCTTTGTGGAGTTTGCATGTTCTCCCTGTGTCTGCGTGGGTTTCCTCCCATAGTCCAAAGACATGCAGGTTAGGTGCATTGGCAATCCTAAATTGTCCCTAGTGTGTGCTTGGTGTGTGTGTGTGTGTGTGTGTGTGTGTGCCCTGTGGTGTGCTGGCGCCCAGCCCGGGATTTGTGCCTGCCTTGCGCTCTGTACTGGCTGGAATTGGCTCCAGCAGACCCCCATGATCCTGTGTTAGGATATAGCGTTAGAATATAGCGGGTTGGAAAATGACTGACTGACTGACAGTTAGTAGGATTAATCAATGTCTGATTATAAGTTTCTTAGCTATGGCTTACTTGTTCTATGGAACCTGGTATTCTTATAAAAACTAGAGATTTATCCTATACACGGGTTATTTTTTCCATCAAAGGTCCTGGAAGCATTGTTAGGGTACATGGCGTCATTGATTCCATGAAATAACAGGAGATTTAAAATCAAAACCTGGCTGCCTCTACCAGGAAATTAAAACTGGGTCATCATTGGACATTCCAGCAGGATAGTGATCCGAAACACATGTCCAAACCAACCCTGCAATGGTTATCTGACCACAAAATCAAAGTTCTGCCGTGGCTACATCAGTCCCCTGACCTGAACCTTATTGAAAACCTGTGGAGTGAGCTGAAGAGGAAAGTACATAGGAGAGGGGCCTAGTACCCTGGATGATCTGGAGAGATTATGTAAAGAAGAATGGTCTCAGATGCAATGCTCTGTATTCTCCAACCTCATAAAAGGTTATAAGAGAAGACTCTGTGCCTTTATATTGGCAAAAGGAGGTTGCACAAAGTATTAAATGCAGGGGTGCCAACAATTGTGGCACATGTGTTTTAGTTAAAAATATTTATTTCTTGACGAGGGCTTTGTTTTTCTTTGAATGAACTTGTTTCAAATAAAAGTCAGATGTTTCTCATTTTTTCAGTGCAAGATGACGATTTTTCAGCAAGCAATGATTTTTCTTACTAATTTTTATAATTGCCAATAATAGTGGAGGACACTGTGTGTGTATATATATATACTGTATATATATCCATCCATCCATCCATTTTCCAACCCGCTATATCCTAACACAGGGTCACGGGGGTCTGCTGGAGCCAATCCCAGCCAACACAAGGCACAAGGCAGGAAACAATCCTGGGCAGGGCGCCAACCCACCGCAGGACACACACACACACCAAGCACACACTAGGGCCAATTTAGAATTGCCAGTCTACCTAACCTGCATGTGTTTGGACTGTGAGAGGAAACCGGAGCACCTGGAGGAAACCCATGCAGAACCCTTATAATTGACTGTTCATCAGCCTTATATCCTGTGCATATAAGCTGTCCCTAATTCTGAGACAAGTGCCTATGTTCGTGCACTGTTTGTCAGAAGTAAGAGTATGAAAAGTGACTGAGCAGGATGGCTGGGGTCTTTACTTATTCTGTTTGCCTTTCTAAGGCAATGAGTGTTGTATATGGCTTGAACAGAAAGCAGCTGGGTACCAGTAATGTTCTGTGCCCCCGTACCACCTGCTACGACTTTGTTATTTGTGGGGACTCCACTCAGACAGTAACCAGACTACAAATATAAGGTAGCGGCAGTAACTACTGTTCTACCATGCTTCTAATACAGTATATTACAGTGTGTTACAATATACATTGTATAATATGATGCATTTTATTTATCATACATAAAACATTTATGTAGCATAATTCATTGCGCACAACACCCTAAGGTTTTTTATATGAGTTGTCTGCAATATATAACTGATTTGAAACTATGGCTTTGTTCTAAAAAACACAATTCAGATGCTGGGCTAGGTACCAGAATGATGTCCTTAGAATAGTTACATAAATGTGATATTAAGTGACCTGTTCATTTTGCATTTTCATTTTTATTTTCAATAAATTTTAGGCGAATGGTAGTTAAATAAAGGTGAGTTCATTCCTTTGATAGCTGGGTGAATTTAAATGCACATATGCTTAAAATAAGCCCTGTAAAACCCTCTAAGGTATATGGTTCTTTAAGCATCAACCTTTAATAAATGGAATCTAACCTGGGCATCATTAAAGTACCCGTCAGTATGAATTGTGTTTTAAACAGCCTCACAAACAATAAGTGAAATGTGTGATTATATGCCACAGTTATTATATCAGTAAAGAGCGACCCATACAAATGTACATTTCCTTATTTATAGCCTTAATTGACACAAAACAGCACTAGACTGGCATCACTTGTTATGTAAATTTATGTTACACATGATGACAGGGCAATAACTGGGACATTATAAGCATTCTCCCTGTCTGCCGTAATAGTTCTTACAATTGGAGATGTAGTCTCTGGGGTTTTTAAATCTTCATTTCTTCCTTGGCCACATAGCCTTATTTGCTTTCAGTAAAGTACTGTAGATTTATTTTTAATTTGCATTTCTTTCTCTGAAAATCCATGTGGTTCATTCCTCAGTTTTATTTATTTATTTATTTATTTAACTCTTTCTGCCTTTTTGTTGCTAAAAAGAAATACAAAATGTCATATCACTTCATATCATATCAGGCTATGGTATTAGATATATGTATACACACACATTTATATATATGTGTGCGTGTGTGTATGACTTTATTATTAATCTGAGGATCTTTAACCTATTTTAATCCTATGGATCGTGCAGCTTCAGATTATATTTTAAGAGATTTGGTTAGTCCTGTTGTCACAGTGGTAAAACATGTTGCGCAAACTCTGAAAAATGTTTAAATACTTTCTTGTTTGTTTACTTGTAGAAAAGTTAATATTTGTATTCTGACTACTGTCAGTTGATCTGTCATTTTTGATATGCTCTGGCAACCTCTCTGTGAAGAAGATCAATGTTTTAACTAGATGGCCAATTACTCAAAGGTCACAAACATTTCTGCTAACTCACCAATCCATCCATCTTAGTAATATTATGGACCAGTACTGCATAGCAGAGGCAAGAAAAGCTAAATATTTCCTTAACTGTGTTCCTTATGAGCCTGGATTGAACCTTGCTTCCTTTGCCATGAAGGAAATGATTTGTTTGTGGAGGTTCAGTGGATGGCTGGCCTAATATCTCTGCGCTAACTGTACTAGTTTCCTCTGATACCCTAGGATAAGACAAACCTTAGAAAATCAATATGTTTCATTTTAGGTTTAACAAGCTAGAACATTCAAGGAGGAGTGCATCAGGAATAGTAAAGGGGAATTAAAAGATACAGACAGTGAAATAGCAGACACTCTAAACCTGCATTCTTCTGAGTTCTTCACAAGCATTAAAAGGGACTACTAACGAGGTTCTGGGTGATGTAGAAATTGTGGAGGGAGAAGTGCTGCTCAGATTAAATAGGCTGAAATCAAACAAATCACCAGGACCACATAATATTTACCCTTGAGTTCTTAAGGAGGCTAGCAAGTACATATATAAACCCTTGACATATATTTTTAGGAAGTCACTGTGCACTGGGGAGATTCCAAAGGACTGGAAAATGGCAAATATTATCCAGTCATATAAAGAGGGTGACCTGGTAAATCTAAGTAACTATAGGCCACTAAGCTTAACATGCATCACTGGAAAATTAATGGAAGGAGTCATTAAGGATAAAATTGAGCAGCACATGGCAAGTACAGGCGTTTGTCTAAATAGTCAGTAAGAGCCTAGAAGAGGAAGGTCATGTTTTACCAACATGCTGGAGTTCTATGAGGAAGTAACAAAAGGATATGATCAAAGTGGAGCATATGATATTATTTATCTTGACTTTCAGAAAGCATTTGATAAGGTGCCACATGAGAGGTTGGGCATCAAACTAAAAGAAGTGGGACTTCAGGGTGATATTTTTAGATGGGTGCAGAATTGACTCAGGCACAGGAAGCAGGGGGTTACGGTGCGAGGAATCTTACCAGAATTGGGTGATGTTAACAGTGATGTTTCACTGGGGTCAGTGCTAGGGTCACTGATATTTTCAATATTTATTAATTATTTAGATTGGAATATAAGTAAGAAGCTGGTAAAGTCTGCAAATGATACCAATATACCAGATAATTTGGAATCTGTTAAATCATTACAGAAAGATTTGGACAGCATACAGGCATGAGCAGATTTGTGGCAGATGAAATTTATTGTCAGTAAATGTAAAGTATTACACATGGGAAGTAAAAATGTTAGGTTTGAATACACAATGGGCAGTCAGAAAATCGAGAGTACACCTTATGAAAAGGATTTAGGAGTCTTAGTGGACTCTACACTATCAACTTCCCGACTGTGTTCAGAAGCCATTAAGAAGGCAAACAGAACGTTAGGTTATATATCACAATGTGTAGAGTACAAGAACAAGGAGGTTATGTTCAAGCTTTAAAACACACTGGTGAGGCCTCATCTGGAGTACTGTGTGCAGTTTTAGTCTCCAAGCTACAAAAAGGACATAGCAGTGCACAAAAAGGTCCAGAGAAGAGCGACTAGGCTTGTTCCGGGTGCTACATGGGATGAATTATGAAGAAAGATTAAAAGAGCTGAACCTTTTCAGTTTAAGCAAAAAAAGATTAAAAGGTGACATGATTGAAATGTTTAAAATTATGAAGGGGATTAGTACAGTGGATCGAGACTGTTATTTTAAAATGAGTTCATCAAGAACATGGGAACACAGTTGGAAACTGTGGTAAATTTCACACAAACATTAGGAATGATTTCTTAACAAGTAGCCTGGTAGACAGTAAGACTTTTGGGACTTTCAAAACTAGGCTTGATTTTTTTTTAGAAGAATTAAGTGGAAAGGAGTGGTGAGCTTTTTCTGAGATGTTTACTGAGCCAGAGTGTACAGAGGCAACTTTTATATTTTAATTCATTTAGTTTAGGCAATTTGTAATGATCTGTTGTTGTGGTTTTGTAGCATTAATCTGAAAAGCATGCTCCAATACGGTAAAGCAACCTTAACTCAGCCCGTGTCATGGTCCAACTTGTACACTCAAAATGTGAACAGTTCCTTCATCATAGTCTTTATATTTGTATAAAGGTTTTTTTACCCAAGATTTTTTAATTGATGATAGTGTTAGATGTTATTGTGACTTTCAATTTTTTTTTTGAGCCTACAGTTTATTTTGGTCATTAGGCACCCTTTAAGAAATACATACAGTGTGTATTTGCAATTTTGATTCCATGCTATACTCTTATCTATTTTAAAATATAATAATTTTTGGTTGTGGTTGTATTTTGTCATTAATGTACTGTGTTTTTTAAAAAACGTATAGTCTTATTAAATTTTGTATTTGTTTTGATTGGTCAAACATTCAGAGTATGAAATAGTTATTTCCTCTCTCTACTTCTTCTTTTTGGTGGTATAGTTTTTGAGGAGCCTGAGGATCCAAGCAATCGGTCATTTTTCTCCGAAATCATTTCCTCCATCTCAGATGTCAAGTTCAGTCACAGTGGACGATATCTGCTAACGAGGGATTACCTCACAGTTAAAGTATGGGATTTGAACATGGAAAACAAACCAATTGAAACTTATCAGGTAACCTTAAAATATTATGTTATACTTAAAGTGTGAATCAAAAGCATTTGTAGTTGTGGGTAATTCAAGAATACAAAACTAGTTTTTTAAAATTAATTTATCACATCTACTGATGAACTAGTGATTTGCTTGAAATTTGATTTGCTGGAAAACTTATAGTTTAGCTTTGCAAAAAAATATTAAATGTATGATATTTCGTGCCATTAACTCAGGACAAAAGGAATTCAGTTCCTGTCTTATACATAACACATCCCCCCAAATGACCACATTATTTTGGCTAACATTTATTGATAAAGTGCTCTATCCCCCTTTAATCCTTCTTCTCCCACCCTCTATATCGCCTGTTTCCTGTGTTACTGCCCAGTTGGGAGGTTGTGTGAATAAGTGATCACTTGTCAGAGTTAACCTTGTTATGTAAGGCAAACTGAGAAGAAAAGGGCACCATCACCAAGCAACCTGCCAGAGCATCCTCAGCACAAAGCAAATGAATGTTTTTCACATTCAGTTTATTCATTCATTTTCAATTTATTCCACTTCCAGGGTCACAGGACTTAAAGGCTATTTACAACATAAGTGTGGACTGGGTGCCAGTCCACTGTACACCACAAACTAGCTCTACACCAGTTTAGAGTTACTAATGAGCATACCCTGCACGGACACAGAGAGAAAGTGAAAACACCACATCGGCAGAGACCAGTTTCTGGAGCTATGAGGCAGCAGTAAGGGTCAATAAACATGAAAAAGGAATTAAAAAGATATTTGTAAATGATGATAGATCAATAAACTGAAGTATTGTTATATACTGTATTCTCAGAATGGAAACAGTTGAAAACAACTGACCTTCCACTCTAAGACCAAAAAAAAAACACTGTCTGTCTGAAGAAAAGCAAATTCTGAAGTAAACATCATCCCAAGGCTGTTTAAAATTATAAAGATATAGTGCATTTGTTAACATGTATTTTTTATTCGTGGAAAAAAACAGGTTACAGTACATGATGTGCTCAATGTCAAATAGTTACTATTGAATGAGTACCTATCAAGCCATCATTAAAAAGTGGAACTTCACTTTTTAATTCTTTAGGTTCAAGTCTTGTTATGTATTAACAAACATTTTAATCAGGTTGGAACTAACAAGGTGGTCGTCAGCTTTAACTTCCTGAAATAATTTTAAGCAGAGGCCAATGATACCCACCCTTTATCAAACCTGATCCAGTTCAGGATCTCAGGTGCCAGAGCACATTCCAGCAGCATACAGTGCGTGCCAGCAATCAATTCTGGATCAAGCACAAATCAATCACACGGCACTTACACATATAGCAATTTAGAGCTGCCAGACCAGCTAACATGTATCGTTATGATGTGAGAGGAATACAGGAGCACTCAAAGATATGAGGTGAGGTGAATTCTACTTCAGCTTAATTATTATTGAAAACTGAAAAGTCAAGTTCTTCTCAAAATGTATGATTTTACAGTACTGTAAGTCATTTAGAGTATAGGCTGACTGTCCACTCCAGTGTGATTTCTGCCCTCACACAGAGGACAGGTAACATTTCGGATGTCTTGCCACAGTACATTTGTTATTCACATATTACTATGTAACTCAAACAAAGCCTTGGAACAGTTTTATTGCATAGTAGTAAGTTATTAGGCACTTTACTATAATATACAGTAGGTAATGCTTATTCTAAAGTGTCAGTGTTGCTTTTTTAAGTCTTGTTTAGAGCAAGCAAAAAGTTTTAAATGAATTGTTGCATTGCTGACTAATTGACACACCTAGAAGTTTTACACTTTTTACCTTTCCAGTCAGGCAATAGTGTCTGCCATAATGTCCTCTACTGTACTTCAAGCATCATTTACAACATAGTGGTCCATTTGTAATAAATAAAAGAAGGAATAAGCTTACATTAAAAGTAATTATTGAAGACGTTTACATCCATGTCAGCTCCTCCTACAAAATTGTATGTTAATTTTACTGTTCTTAAACATTTAAATAGTTTAATGAACTTAGGAAGTGTTTCTGTTTTCTTTTAGGATACCACTGTGCAGAATAGGTCAGTCATTTTTTGTAATACACAACACCTTTTATGGTGTATGTCATCCCAAAGTGCTTTCCATGAATAAACCGGTCCAATACAATATAAACATTATGAACAAAGTGCAGACCAGGTTAAGTGACTTGTTCACGGACAAAGGGATGCAACCTGAACCCGTGACCTTGAGGTTCCGATTCCACTTCCTACAGTGATTCAAAAGCTTTGATAAACAACAGGGTTTATTTGTGCCTGTAATGCATAATTTATGTTTATAGATCAAATAACTGCATGTTAGTAAGAGATCTGGCTGTGGGCGGTAAGTCTCTATTTTTAGACCATTTCCTTTTCTTGAGCACTACTGTACCTTGTAGCTAAGCCCACACATTAAATAACTGCATTGCAGCAAAGGAGCACAGTGAGTGATATAGCAGTCTAGACAGCAGTGATTCACTTCTGGCTACTGCATTTAGATGCAGATGTAGAGAAAAATTGTTGGATAAAATAACAGTAACATCTAACAATAAATCATTATCTAGGATATAGGGATACCCTTTGCCTTCAGAAGAGCTTCGGCCCTTCTTGAAATGCTGTCATACAAGTCCTGAGTTGTGTGTAGTAGACTAATGCACCAATCCTCAAGTACTTTAAAGGATGAAAGAAGTTGAAATCTCCTTTACTCTGTGCTTCAAAATATCCCATAAAGATTCAGTGATGTTTAGGTGAACGATGCACCTGCAATCTGGGTGCTGACTGTTGTCCTCATTGTAGCTAAGGTTATTGCATCACATGAAAACTTCTTTTTCATTTGATTTGTGTTATTTTGTTCACCCCATTCAGTATTCATAGTTACTGTTATTCAACATTATTAGATATAACAAAGGTGCTATAGTTATTAGCACCGTTGCCATGCAAGTTCAGTGACCAATATTCATTTGTGGAAGTCATCTCTCTATGCGGGGTTATGCATTTGAGGGATTAGAATGATAATCTGATATCTTTGGGTTAAAACTTAAATTGAACAATCATGCTCCTATAAAGCACATCGACCCATCAATTTTCACAATCCACTTGTGCCAGTGGGAATTTTTTAGATTGGTAAATCGTATCTTGCTGTTCAGTGGTGGGTCTGCCAGCAGTTTAGTTGTAATGATAATGGGCCCACAGTCAGAAATTTGTTTACCCATCTGAGGGACAGAAGCAAGTTGGGAAGCAGGTGCTGAACTAGTTATGCTTGAAGAAGGGAGAGTCAGCAGCAGATTGTTTCATTGTTAAATATGGCCTGTAGACCCCAAGGCTGATGATATAGCATTATCTTATATGCTTGGGTAGTAAAAAATATGAAAAAGAGTGGCATGTTACTAGTCCATGGCTTCTGACCTGTGTGGATTTTGCTTGTTTTCCTAGTGTTTATATATTTCTAGGAACTTGGTTTTCCACCAGCATCCTTAAGCTACATGTAACAACTCTAAATTTGCATAGCATTTGTGTGTGAGTATGGAGGTGGACTAGTGGAAAATCTACTTCCTGGCTTTCAATCAATGCTAGGATAGACTCACCCAACCCTGAACTGGACAAAGTGGATACAAAAAATGGATACATGCATGGAACTTCCATGGAATCCATGTAATCAAAGAAGACATCTGTCATTTCTAACACTAAAATAAAACAAACAATTTCTGTTTCTGCTAAAAACATTCTACGAATCTGTGACATCAAGAAGGGACAGGGATATATTGGAAGTGTGTATAGTGCTCTGTAGCCTTGGAAGTACAGTATGTGTGTTCAAATATTGTTTCTGCTACTCTCCCACTTAACTTTTTTTTTGCGCATGAGAGCACCCAAAGATAAATGAAGTTCCTGCCTTTCGTGTCTGTTATAGCCAACCTAGGGTTCAAATTGCAAAGACTCTGTTGTTAGGTAAGGTGGGATAGGGAAAGTGTGGTGGAATAAAGGAGCAGATGGCTAAAAGAATGGGAGACTAAGTAAATGCAGTGGTGGATGAATGAATAAATAAATGAACAGATAAGAGGATCAGTTGATGAATATATAGATGGATGTTTTGTTTTTTTCAGTGCATGCCTTTTATACGTTTTAATAACTGTGAAGCATGTGATAGGAACTTTTCAGGAGAAATGCTCTACTTATAAGAAAGGTAATGCTTGGATTTAAAATTCAAACATAACTGTGTCTACCTAATAATTAATATAGCAAGTAATTTGACTTCCATATGGTTGCCACTCCATTTGTAGGCATTTGTTGCTGTTGGCAATATAATATTACAATAGGCAGGTTTAGAAAATGGATGGATAGATGGCTTGAATTAAAGCTTAATTTTTGTACTTTCGTTTGTTTTATATTTGATGGAATAGTCTTGAAAAAATGTCCACCTACCCACCTTGAGTGTTTCCTGTTAATGTAGCTCATGGAAAGCTGTATTACGCCCACTAGGCCTCCTCCAAAATAGCTTGCAGTACACAGTCCATTGAAGCAGAGATGATGAGACTGAATTAAGAAGCAAGTGACTCACTAACTTTTCTTAACTTGCGTCTTTGGATTAAAAGTGACTTATTAAGTGCTTAAAGTGGAACCAAATTCCTGTCGGTTCTAAGTGACATTTGGTCAAAGAGTTATGGTCCCCTACAAGTCTTTGTGCACCAGGATGTGTGAACCCCCAATTGAAAAGCTTATTCTGAAAAGGTGCTGTTTTGAAACTAGGCGCCAGTCCTGCATACCAGTGAGTACCAGCCCACTTCAAGCACTAGACATATTAGATATCAGTCTAACTGCGTTGAAATGCTGAGAATACTACTGCTTTGACAGACATATACAGAACTTTTATATGGCAGAATTGAGTACAGAATGCTACAGTTAGTGAGCCATCTTCCTATTGGTTGTTTTGATTTCTTCAGTGTTGCAACATTGGTATTTATTTCACTGAAGCCATCTTTGCTAGTATCATTTAAAGCAGCTTCTGCCATCTGCTATTGCGTAGTGTTTCTGTGCCTGACTTTTTTAAGCCTGATATTTAGTATATTTTGTGACAAAATACTTCTTTGGCTGCTCATGGTATTAAAACCTCTGTTAATTTCTCAGCTTCCATTTACCTACAGCATATTTATCTGCAACTGTTTTAAATGATGAGTATTTTCATAAGGAGGCTTACCTGAAGTAAGAGAGTTTAACATACAGTACAAGAGGCAGAGTGGCTCAGTTAAAGATCAGAGTCAGAAACTGGAGAGGCAGTGCAATATAAAACAGCATGTAGAACTGTCTGAGATTTGCCATTTAATTGTCAGGTGTCAAGGGCCAGCCCGTAAACCAGACACACAGGCATGTACAATAGCTTGTGTTGGATGTGGAGGCCCATGCTGTTTTGACATAAACTCTGACTTTCCTTTAAAGTCCAGGACATGTGCTGTTCCAACTAAGTGAGGTCTCTGGTGATGAATGAATGGTCCAAAAGATTTACCCCCAGCTTGAGGAGACCTCTTCATAAGTTAATTATTAAACTAAGCATTCATTCATCTACAGAGCCTAACAAAATTGAATTGGGTGCAAAGCAAGAACCACCATATCAGTCATTTTTTATAGAACACCTTTACTAGAATTTATAGCCTCTATACTTATAGATATATAGTAGTTATATAGATTGATATGAAAGGTGCTATACAAATAAAATGCTAAAGAGATATTTAAAGCAATAGATAGGTAGATAATGCTATATTTTTATTATTTTCCCAAGCATATGAAATACAGGTTCATAGGCAGACCATTATTAGTGCTGGTTATGTTGTCTCTTACAGGTTCATGATTACCTCCGGAGCAAACTTTGCTCCCTATATGAGAATGACTGCATCTTTGACAAGTTTGAATGTGCATGGAATGGTACTGATAGGTAAGTTTCTGTTTTATTTATTTCAAAGTTATTAAATAAAAGCCATATTCATTACAATGAATGCCTTTCTCAGACACTAACAGCATCCATCCTTATCTACAAAATGCATTTGTCTTCTGTGTCATCTCTGTCATCAGGTCTGTGTTTATTCATTGCTCAGTATTTCTATTTATGTGGATCACAATGGATGTGTATGCTTTTTAAGATTGCCTTGTAACCTCAACATCTGTCATTCTGGTGATGTGTAAAGCAAAATATCTGGACACGCTTTTGCCTTCTGTTCAAATTTTACCTGGAATAAAGTTTTGAGAGGAAGTGGCATTTGAGACAATGTATTGTGCTGCCCTTAGTTACTTTCATGTTCTACCACAAGAGGATAAGCAATGTGAGTTGAATAATTTGTAATATGCCTGACATGGTAACTCTGATAACAAGACAGTAAGTTGTATAAAAAGGATGCTTTCTTTTTTCTGTCATATTTTCTTTTGGGCTATTCTGTTACTTTATTCCTAGAGCATACTGTATGATATTTTTGTAATATAATCTTAAGTATTTTTTCTTAGGCTTAAAAAATGTGTTCTTTAGTTTAAAGTGGATGTGGACTTTCAAAAATAATGCCCTATTCAAGGCTCTGTATATTACTATACCTAGACTAGAATAAAACACCTTTAAGATGTTATATACCTCCTGAATAATGTGTTAGATTTTACAAATATAAATCTTGTTTGTATATTCCCAAGCAGGGTACAGCATAACTCAGTGCACACAGCATGCAGAAATGAATGCAGTGAATATGAAGATGCATAGTAAAAAGCACATGCCAGAAACTCTAATTTAGACAACCCACATATAGTAAACAGATTTTAAGGCTGATGGAGATAATATGTGTTTATAATCTTAATACTGTATTCATGTTTGTACTACATTTCAATGTGCACGCACATGTTCCATTTGCTCCATCTCCATCTGTTGGCAAACTTAAGATATTTTTCGTATTTATTTATCGTCACCAGTTTTTACACATAGCCAAGCATATAGCTACTTGGTCTAGACTAGAGCAACCTTGAGAGCAAAAGTTGAAGGTCTGGATACTGAATAGCAAGACGCATTAAGTAGTTACGTAAGCACACAAATATACTGTTGTGAAACCAGATGCTGTATAGCGCCCCACCCGGCACAGACTCAGACAGAGGCACATGTAAAAACACAAAGGACTTTTATTTTTCTTCACAGGCACAGGCACAATACAGAGGCACAACACAGTCCAAATAAGTACTTCCAATAAACCACAATACAGTGATCCCTCGCTATATCGCGCTTCGCCTTTCGCGGCTTCACTCTATCGCGGATTTTATATGTAAGCATATTTAAATATATATCGCGGATTTTTTGCTGGTTCGCGGATTTCTGAGGATAATGGGTCTTTTAATTTCTGGTACATGCTTCCTCAGTTGGTTTGCCCAGTTGATTTCATACAAGGGACGCTATTGGCAGATGGCTGAGAAGCTACCCAACTTACTTTTCTCTGTGTCTCTTGCGCTGACTTTCTCTGATCCTGACGTAGGGGGTGTGAGCAGGGGGGCTGTTCGCACACCTAGACGATACGGACGCTTCTCTAAAAATGCTGAAAGATTATCTTCACGTTGCTACCTTCTGTGTGCAGCTGCTTATTGAAGCGACATGCTGCACGGTGCTTCACATACTTAAAAGCTCAAAGGGCACATATTGATTTTTCACTCTTTGTTTTTATCTGTCTCTCTCTCTCTCCCTGCTCCTGACGGAGGGGGTGTGAGCTGCCGCCTTCAACAGCTTTGTGCCGCGGTGCTTCGCATACTTAAAAACAAACAGCCCTATTGATTTGTTTGCTTTGCTCTCTGTTTCTGACAGCCTGTGCTCCTGACACGCACTCCTTTGAAGAGGAAGATATGTTTGCATTCTTTTAATTGTGAGACAGAACTGTCATCTCTGTCTTGTCATGGAGCACAGTTTAAACTTTTGAAAAAGAGACAAATGTTTGTTTGCAGTGTTTGAATAACGTTCCTGTCTCTCTACAACCTCCTGTGTTTCCGCGCAAATATGTGACCCAAGCATGACAATATAAAAATAACCATATAAACATATGGTTTCTACTTCGCGGATTTTCTTATTTCGCGGGTGGCTCTGGAACGCAACCCCCGCGATGGAGGAGGGATTACTGTACTCCCATTTGGCACAATCACTCCTCCCTGGCAACCTCATCCTCTTCCTCCCGATTCTGGCTCCTGAGTGGTGGTTGCTGGCCCTTTTTATAGCCCACCCGGAAGTGCTCCAGGTGCTTGATCATCTGTTTCTGATTGCACTCCCGGGGCGGGGTGTGGAGTTGTCCAGGCCGGCTCAGGGACCCATGCAGCACCCCATGGCAGCCACCCTAGATCCCAACAGGGCTGTGGAGAACTCCATCTCCCATGGAGCCCTGCGGGAAACTGAGGCACCATCGTCAGCCAGGGAGGCTGCCACCAAGTGTCCCGGGGGGAGGTATTGAGACGCCCATGGTTGCTCCCCTGGAACATATGTAGAAGGGCGTCCCAGCCGGGCATGGGACCCAGCCGCCCACCACATTGTATATGCAACAAGAATTTAAGCAAACGAGTTACATTTTCTCCATTATTCCTTTCCACTTGCAGCTGTAAGCACTATGCACCGGTCCAATACTATAGCCTTCTTTCCACAGAATGCAAGAAGTTCTTTTACAGCTAGTGACAATTAAGTACCATTAATTTGCCTCTGAAAGTGTCTACCAGCATCTAGCTAACTTGTTGACAAATTTTATCTGTATGTGCTCTTGGTCTTTATAGAATATAATCATCCCATTCTAACATCAGGCACACTAGGTAGCAACATTGTTTGGTTTTTTGTTTTTTTTTCCGGTATTACAGAAGACAGAGAGAAAAAAGTTAAATTACATTTTTGAAAAGAATATTTGTTTGAGGGGCGGCACGGTGGCGCAGTGGGTAGTGCTGCTGCCTTGCAGTTGGGAGACCTGGGTACGCTTCCCGGGTCCTCCCTGCATGGAGTTTGCATGTTCTCCCCATGTCTGCGTGGGCTTTCTCCGGGCACTCCGGTTTCCTCCCACAGTCCAAAGACATGCAGGTTAGGAGGATTGGCAATTCTAAATTGGCCCTAGTGTGTGCTTGGTGTGTGGGTGTGTTTGTGTGTGTCCTGTGGTGGGTTGGCACCCTGCCCGGGATTGGTTCCTGCCTTGTGCCCTGTGTTGGCTGGGATTGGCTCCAGCAGACCCCCGTGACCCTGTAATTAGGATATAGCAGGTTGGATAATGGATGGATGGATATTTGTTTGAAGCAATACCTGGTTCCATTGTTTCTGGAACTCAGTTTCTCTCAGCCTCAAATTTGACTGAACTATCATCACTTTGGCTAATCACATTATTTAATATTACTTTGTTAAAATGAATAAGAAGGAAAAAAATTGTGGTCTCATTGTTTCAGTAAACATCATTGGAATGGTTACCTCTCTGTCTATCACTAGCTAAATAATATCTTCACTGGCACATAATTCAAATGTAAAAGCAGAAATTAAAGTTGCTAATTAATATTTAAGTTGGTGTAGTCCCCCACATCATTCTTTGTATTTGGAAGACTGGGGCCAACATTAAGAAATTCACAAATAGCTTATTCTCCCAGAAAAGAAGCAAATGAAAATTTCTAATAAAAGTCAACAAGAAAACATATTCTCTTCCTATGTGGAGAAAAAAATCTAATCATACAATTCCAAAGGGGACACTGACACAAAACACATTTTGCACATTCATTAAGACAGGGGGATGGAAATATCACCGTAAAAAAATGTCACAGGAAATTTTCAATTTGTATGACAAGGCTACTGCTCTCTGATGGTGTGCATTTGCTGCATCTGAGTCGCCATCTTTTCAATTTATGTTGTTCATTTCTGTGTATTAGAGTTACAAAAATGAAGCCATGGGAAACCAAACAGATAAAACAAAACAAGAAAGTATGCCTCCGATCTAATAATCATGTGTCACTTTCTTGAAAACGGATGTTATACTTCAAAACTGAGAGTGTATACTTTGCATTTATTTACCACCAAGTACTTTTTTTTATTTTAGTAGTGCAAATAAAGGGTCATTTAGAACTACTGTATATCAGTTTTTTTTACATTCAGGAGTATGTTAGTCTATGTAGGTCAGTACTTGTCATCACAATCTGAAAATAATAAACTATAAAATACAAATAAATAAAAATAACTGTTGAGTAGTGATTGATAAAATTTGATTATTTAACCCACAAGAAATATATGTGTGTTAAAAATGGACTTGAAATTTAAATGTAGAGCAAGAAGAAGCATATCTAATGAACAGTACAAAATAAGCATTCATTTATTAATCATGATGAGATCATTTACATTAAGTAAATGTTTTTGAAGTACCCAAAAAGTGAAAATTAAAAATTTTCCATGATAATACTGGCATCTTTTTTACTTCTCAAAAGCATTAATTTGTGATTGTGGCTTCAGATATTCATAATTTACAATATGTATACATCAGCAATAGGTTTCCTAACACAATATAAACCATGTCAAGTTAATTGGCCACTGTAAATCGATGCTGTCTGAGTAAGTGCAAGAGTGTGTTGCAGTGGACTGGCATTTGCTATACGCTTCTCCCTGATTGTGCCCATATCTGACATGGTTGTACCAGAGAGCTGCAGCCCTTAATAGGATGAGCAGGTTATATAGTGGATGGGAGGCTTGTCAGTGGAATATTAACAGGCTCAAGCACTTAAACGTGTACACTTATACTGTGTTATAATTCTTAATGACAGTTTCCCCCCCTCCCAAACTTTTTACCAGAATAAAGCCAATGTTTTGCACCTTCCCCTCCCTGATGTGGGTTACTGCAGAATGAGGCACTGCTATATATGTGTTTTCAAGCCAAAGATATGAAATGCATTTTATTCTTGAAACTGACCCGATTTGTTTTTAAGCAACATGGTACTGTGACTATACAGTACATACATGCCAAAACGTAAAGTGTACCACATTTTAATAAGATCTCATCAAATAAAATACTAAGGTAAGAAAAAAGTCACTAAATATGACAACCACATCCCACACCAAAAACTAAACCTGATTTTCGTAAACATTTTTTATAAACTAGTACATATTGTAATAAGCTAGAATCAGACACACTCATCAGGCTTTGGATTTTAAGTTGGCTTTTCAGAACTAGCATTAACTAACATAAAAACATCCTCTAGTATGAACTAACTCAGGGGTGGGCAAAGTCATTCCTGGAGGGCCGCAGTGGCTGCAGGTTTTTGTTCCAACCCAATTGCTTAATAAGAAGCCCTTATTGCTCTAGAAATATCTTCTGCTTCATTTTAGTTATCTCCCTCATTAAGATTTTGAACCCTTATTGCTTATTTAAGTCTTAAACAGCTGCATTCTCGGTTTTTAATTGCTCCTTATTAGCAATAAGATGCAAATGACAAAAGAAACCAGCAGTTATCCATTTTTGCTTGTTACCCTTTACACCTGTGTGTATTTATCGTGCACTATTTGGTTTAATTAAATACTTGGAAGGAAAGAGAAGAGAAAAAAGTGAAGGATTGAGAATTACCCATCCGTTTTACACTTCGAAGTATTTGGATGATATCCTTAGAATGGAAAAAAAATCTAGGATATGAGAATGACTTGACATAGCAGAGTTAAAGCACTAACAAGCCATGAAATTTAATTATTGCCAAGGATTGTTTTTTAATTAAGCAACTGGGTTGGAACAAAAACCCGCAGCCACTACGGCCCTCCAGGAATGACTTTGCCCACCCCTGAACTAACTCCTTGTACAGCATTTTAGTAATCAACAGTCTGTGCTGTAATATAAAGTTACATAAATTAATATAAGCAATAACCACACATAAACATTTCATTCTATCTTAAAGAAACTACTCACCTGATTATTTGTGATGGTTTCATCTTTTTTTTTTCTTCACAAAGATCTTGACCGCATTATTTACATTTAATATTGTGCTTCTACAGTAAGTTGTATAAAGTACATATGTAGATCTTAATTCTTGGGTAATAGTACTATGGTAGGTTTTATTTATTTTTGTAATTATGTTATGTGTATACATATTGAACTGGAAACAGGAGTGTGCAGTAATATTCTGTAAGTTTTGAATTGCAGAGAAAAAGTGAACAGTTAATTATGGCCAAAATGTAAAATTAGCTAAATATTCCTATTATCATCCTACGAAAAACTGAGTAAGACAATAATTAGACATTTTATTGTTTTCAGTACCTAAAACAGATTCTTAGTTGCTCTCTGAAGCATCTAGTACATGAAATTATCAAACCATTTACTGAGCTTTGCGTCTCGACCTATTACTACGGCTCATCAACATCTTCACAGACCTTAACTTTCTATCCAATACAGAACTTAATTATAGACACTGCTTACTTTTAGGAACCTTGATGCAAAGAATTCTATTCTGCTTACTTTTCAAATAATTCTTGCGTTTGGCAACATTAGTGCTAAAAATTATTGATCAAACAAAAGTTAAAGTTGAAACAGTGAGAGAGTCTCATATTTAAAAGGGTATGACAAAATGCTGGTAGAATTCCCATGACTATTCTCTAAGAAAACTTGCCTAATCTCAAACGGAAAAGAAAATGTATAATTCACAAATGCCAAGATTCCAGGAAAATACAATAATAAAATGAGTGAAGAGAGTCATCTTTAACAGTCTAGAGTGTGGAATATATGACAGCTGGGCAGTCGACCATGGGCTCCATTTTAATCTTAATAATAAAGCAGTGAAAATGGAATTGGAATGGAACATGGTATCTCTTCTGTCTAAAACTTCTTGTCTCTCCTGAATGAATTTCATTCTCTTCGTGGCAACAATTGCATTTAAATAAACATACTTAATCTACATCCCTATCTTTTTCTTAAAAAAAAGGAAATTAAATATCTGACATAGAAGAATTTTAAAATTCATTGGAAAAATCTTAAAAGTCAAGGTGCAGATTACTTCTTTGTGAAAATCTTGAATTGAATTTATAGTTTGATCCGTCATCACTCTCCTTTCAGGACAGCTATGATAAAAGGTCTTTTTAAATAAATGAATGTGTGCTTAGTCATACAGCTAGGTGATTAATGCCAAGAAAGCCAAATGCCTTGAAAAGAAGCACCATTTACATTAAGAACATTACTCAATAAACAGCTGGTTCATAATACTGTACCAACAGGGCGAAGGCATGATTTTAAATTGTTTTCTGTTACCGTTTTCAGAATTGTTTTTAGATGGATTCCTTTAAAAGAGGGTGAATACTTTTTACATTGATTACATCGTCCACAATGGTAATACATGAGTTAGACGTGACCAGACTGCCTAATGGTGACCAGCGGGAGAGCTTCTTTTAAATGGAATTATGGGCAAATGACCTACTGGACTAGAGAGGGTACAGTGGTGGCACAAAGCGACATGATAACCGTGCAGAGTGCAAGTCAAAAAGACAAAAAATATAAAAACAACCTATGTATTTAACAAATGCATCCAAAACTAATTGATGTTACAATACTGTTTAGTGGAGTAGGTATGATAGATAGGGATAAAGTATAGCAGCACAGTTTATACCCAGAATAAAATATTAAACTATGCATTTGTCTTTTCATGTCTTTACTGACCAGTAGTATGATCTAGTACGATTTGTTAGATTTAGGTTTCTGAAGGTAAAGAGCAACAGATTTAAGAGGTCTTTATTCCTACAGCTGTTAGCATTTTGATTTCTTTCACTTGTAGGGATACTGCTAAATACTAAATTCTGAATTATTATTTTGTATACTGTTAAAGGTAATTATTCTTCATCTGTACTAATACTGAGTATGTATACTTAAGATAACTCTGGTTTTTAGTTTTTGTGTCATGGCTTATTTTTTTGCATCTGTGTAACCGTGACTTACGTTTTGTACTTTTCCTGCTGCAAACAAATTTTCCTCTGAGATAATAAAGTCTTCCTAAACTAACCTAACCTAAATGAAAACAAGGAAAATTGCTCCCTGAAACATTAATCACACTTCAGTGACTACCTGCAATTTATTTTGCCATAGGTGTGCAAATCAGATGCATCACATTAATAAAATCTTTTATATTTTAAGTTTCTTGTTCACATTACTGCAGAGGAGCACGCTGTGTTTTTTTAATATGGTAATCTACATATATTCTGCACACAAAAATACCATCTTGCAGAAAAGTGCACTACAGTGGAACCCATCCCTTGCTGTTATCTACTAACATAAGGCTTAGGACATAATCAGCTTGTATCGTTTCTGTCTTCAACTCAGCTTTATGACTGCGATCGTCAAGGCTGTTGTCAGAATTGGCAAAGCAGGCATTGTACTAGGAGAACAATCACAACACATATCTCATAATTAAACAAAGTGACTACACAGGAAAGGAAATGAGGCCAGTGGTTTTTTATCCACTCGTGAACTTTATTTAAATACTGAATGAATGGCAGAATTAATGCAGTAAAGCATTTTCCAGACAGAAACTAAGAACCTTTCTTCCTATGATGATGGCATGGATTTTTTCTGAATGCAAAACTCAACTTTGCAGGAATTCAGAATTTACAGTGGATTCAGAAAGTATTTACTGTTCAGGTTTTGATTTTTAATAAATTTGGAAACCTTTTCGAAAAGATGTTTTCACTTAGCCGTTATGAGTCACTAAGTGTAGATTGATAGTGAAAAATGGTAAATGTATCCATTTAAAATTAAATGTACAACACAATACAGTGTGCAGAAAATGAACAGGTCTGAATACTGTCTGAATCCATTGCATATCAGAAGTTGCAAGTGTTCTTCTCCTTGCCCTCTGTATCATCCTGATGATGTGTTACACACTAAGATAGGTGGTAGAAAAAAAAAATGGCTTCTTCTTTTGTGCTTTCCAGTACACAGCACTCTTACTGATTATATTACATATTTCTAACCCATGAACTCTAAAATTTGCCAGTGCAAAAGAGGCAATAAAAACCATGTATAATGCATAAAGACAGAAAAACAGCCTAGTTATGAATCTCACTGAAACTCAGTAACCAGACTAGCATAATCACCACTGAACTGTGTTATAGATGTAGCAGTATGAGAAGAGATCATCTCATGCCTGCAGTAATACTGTATCAGGTTTCGTCTATACAGGTGATTTAATGACAATTACAACTTTATTTAGCCTTTGCATTTTTAACGCCAGACACTTCTTCATAATGTGTTTGTGATTATGGCATATGATTAGATATCTTATTAAAACGCATTAAATGTGCCAAGGTTTTAGGGCCATAATTTAAAAGGTCTATAGACTATAATGGACTTCTAAAATGCATACTTCACATTTCAACCTAAAGAAACAGTAGAAGTATCAGCCTACAGATCATATACTTTTTCATTGTAATAAAAAATATGGATAGGAAGCTTTTTATTACAGTTGTGCTTTATTATTAAACACTTACTTGATATGCTGCAATTAACTGGAGATCACATCCCATGAGTAGCTACCTTTCTTTTCATTGACTAGTATCAGTTAATCTGTTGGCATGCAAACTTAATTAAGTCCCAGCAGATATTCATCTTCTACATTTTTCCTTCATTGAAATATGTTGAACTATTTTCTTTCTTTTTTTTTTTTGAAAATTAATTACTTCTGCTTTCCTTTACCATATCTGCCCTCCCATAACAAAAAGGAAAAAAAAAAACAATTCTGGGGATGGTTATACAGTTGCTGTTGGATTTAGAGACAAAGGAACTGAACTATGAGGCAGTCCATCTTTTAGCTGCAGTCCTGTCTCCTTTACTAATTCTTCCTTAAAGTCCTTTACTGTATTTCATTTTTATCTGTATGTGATGTCATACTCTTGCATTTCAGGCTGCTGACCAGGTATACCATACAACTACACAATGTAGATTTTATGATTCCTACAGGAGGTAACACAATGTTCACCAATAGCATGACACAATTTTCTATATGTAATTAGCATGATAACAGTCATTTTAACCTCCTAACATGATAAACCTGCCCTATTTAAATGCTCGTTTGCAAGAATTATATCTTGCCCCTGACCATGTTTTATACCTCTTCCTTATCTATGTTATATATTTGTTAAAATTGTAAACACAATACAATATGGTTAATGAATAAATGTCTTTCTGTGTTCTATTTATGTTTATTGATAAGTCAAGTGTGCATTTTTGAACTGTCCTGTATCTCAGGATGAAAGCCAAGAAGGCCAAAATGATATAAAAAAGATGTCTGTAACAGGTGTCTGGTCACACTTATAGGTAATCTAACTTAGACACCATTAAAATATCCAACTACGCCACCCAGTTTTATTAAGAGACTGGGAACTCCTGAAATTTACCAATAATAGCACACAGGTTTCTTTAAATTGGGCGGTGAGTAAACACACAATGAAAGACACAACAGTAATTTCAGAAAAAAGCAACAGTAAGTTCTATTGTACAAGACAATGTAAGGTACATTAAAAAGATAAACGAACATAACAGAACCTAAACATATCAGGAATTAATTTCCTTTTTTTAAAAGGAAAATACACAGTCCACACTCTAAAAGTCCGTAAAAACAAGAATTGGAGGATACAACCTTTAGTGGTGCAGAGTCCAAGTTGCTCACTGTGTTACCCAACACTTAATCGTTCAACTGTCCATGGATGCACTCTGTTCCCCGGACACTCGTTCCCCTACAGAAGTTGTGTCAAATTGTTGACTCCCTGTCAGCGTCTCTTCGTTGTTCCTTTTTCTTCCACTCTGGGCTCCTTGTGTTGCTGGGACCTAGGCACGCCTCATTTCTCGTCTGTCAGCTTTGCTGGGTCCTTTCATGTAGATTCCCTCTCTCGCTGAACCCACATCCGGCATCTCTTTGTGGAGCTGTCTCTTCCTCCCTGGAAGTGTTGCCGTCTTTGTGCCTTACGTCGTGCCAGCCAGGTACCCTTGTCTGCCTGCGAGCCCCTGTGCCCTGTCCGAGTGTCTTGGCAGCGTTTCCTGTGGATTGTCCCTCCTGCCTTCTGCTGCCCAGGAGTTTATATTTACTTCAGTCCCTGCTGTTGTCAGTCCTGGACAAACAGTTTAATCAATGGCACATCTAAATTGCCTGGGTTTAACAATTAAGGAAAACACAAGTTAACAAAATGTATGGTTACCAAACATTAATAAGTACAGATATGCTGATTAGAAACCAATATTTCCAAGCCAGGTAAATACAGACATCCTCCAAGGCCAGACTTCAAAGCAGTGACTCCCTTGCAAGACAGCAAATACCATTAATAAGTACAGACAGCCTTTTAACTGCTCACCCCCCAGTCCCAACAGTGGGTTCCTAATGGAACCACCCAGTGCACAAAAAAATGTAAAAGTGTCCCCCTCTGACATGTCTTTATTAAAAAAGAAAAACACAAGGGAGGGGTCAAACAGAAGGAGAAACTAAAATACAAAATGAACAGAAAACAAGAAACCTGACACCCTCTGAGCCTTCTGAAACAGTTAAGTACCTCTCTCTTTTAGGTGGAATGGTGATTCCATTCTGTCTTTGTACTAAATCAAAGGATTTTGACTCTTACTTCCTCTATCTTTCTTTAGTGCTCTGATTTTACTTCAAGTCTTTGCCTGGTCTCTCCGCCTGCTTGCCAACAGCTAAACAAAAAATTTGAATACAGACAATTGTGTCTCTGTTACAAACCTAAAATGTGTCTACAACACTTAAAGGTTATTTTTGAGGTCCACTGCCTAGACAATTCCATGTCACACTTTTGTATTTACACATTTACCCAAAGCTGCCTCAAGCCGTTCTTCTTTAAATTTCCATCCATTTGATGCCTTACTTCAGTTTTCAAACATGAGGAAGTGGCATATACAGTACTCACAAAAACTAGGAGTGGTACTTATGGTTACTGCCTCACGATGGAGCAATTCAGAATCAATAGCTACTCTGACCAAGTGTCCCTGGAATGGAAAACAGTGGCCAAATTGGGCAAAGATGCAAAATCCATATAGACAAAAAGACAGTGGCAAACCAAAGTGATGCCCCAGTGTTGTGAGCCACTTTATGAGACTGCTGCCACCTTTACATACATAGCATTAAATGTCAAAAATAAATTTGATTAAAAAATCTTTGCATTAATTCTAATCCTTGTCTGCATAGAGTTAGTGTTGTCTATAATCCCATTCTTGTGAGCTGTGACATTTTCCAGTTTCCCTGTTTCCACTTCCTCATATCAGATCATTAGTCAGTGCTGGTAAATGGACACAGGATAGCTCAGTATTGGGGAAATCAAGGTTGATGGTGGTACTGCATGTGTTTCAGGCCATGTGGTTTTTGTGCACATGACAGTAGTAATTTTTAATTACCTTTATTTGTTTATTTAATTATTTTGAATACAGCTCACAAGAATGAGAAAACACTAACTCTATGCAGACAAGTATTAGAATTAATTGAAAGATTTTTTAATTAAATTTATTTTTGATATATAATGCTATGTATGTAAAATTGGCAGCAGTCTCATAAATGGCTGTGCTGTAAACATTCCAAACATACACTACTCTGAAGTCCCTTCCAGGGTTCATACTACCAAATGATGACAGCTCACAGATATTTAAACTTCAAGCAGTGCAGCTATCACAAAACAAATTTTGGTGGAATATCATTTGGAAAAATTTTAACTTCAGGCTCTTTTCCTCATTAAATGTACATAACACTGAGAGTGATAATCTGTTGATAACCATCAAAACAAGCACATTTTCCTATAATGTGTTGGGAGCCTTTTTGATCATTTCCAGACTATATTGAAACAAATAAATGAAGATTCCCCAACTCGATGCTGATGTTTATGCTAAATATCAGATGACAAGGAGAAAATACAACCATGCGTTAAACATGCTAAGTAAAAATTCCGCATGTTAATCAGGAAGTTGCTGATGTACATAAACTACATTATGTTTAGAACCTGACTGTATATTATGATATGCTGAAAAGGCAAAACATGGACAGCATAGAAAAAAATCATTATTTAACTGACAGCAAAGAAATGTGCTCACCTTGCTCTTTCAGCAAACAGCTGCTGTCACAGCCAGTTTGTACCCTGAGGAATTTACGTTGATTATCTGGGCTTGCTGCTCGAGTATGAATCAGAAACAAACACAATATAAATAATATATAGAGATAGTTCTGATGCAAAAAAATACAATTTTGTAGTAAAGCTATAAAATATTATACAAAACAGAATGGAATAGATAGTGAGTATGCTGCACACACTGTATATAATCAAATGACTAAATCTGAAAATATAGAAAGCCTGGCCTAACTGGCAAAGATCTTGACCAAATTACAGTGACACAGTCTAAAAAAATCACACCACACACTTTTAATTATCAGAGTATATGGATCTTTATCTCTGTTTTCCTCACCTTCCATCACCTTTTTGTCACTCACTGAACACAATCATCAGTAGTCGTAATAATACAATATTTATATGGGCATGCTGTTGTGGGATGTTCACAGATTCAGTAGGTCCACTTTATGTAACAGTCACTTGTCAATCTTCCCAGTGCCTCATACGTCTTCCGAGTGCATGTATTATCTCAAGGCAGATTTTCCACCCACTTTATTTTTACAGAGATCTGTACTCAATATATATTTATTCACCAGAAATGTACATTTATAATATTATAATTATATTTCTGCCTCACCACTTTGGGAGACTCGCTTCAAGTCTTGGCCTGATAACTATCCTTCTCCCCATGTATATGTAGGTTTTTTTCACATACATCACAAAGAAAGAGTATTCATGGTGATTGATATCATTGCATTTGCCTGGTGTCAGTGTGTGGGTGGGAGAGTCCTGCAATGAATGGGAAACCCTTCCGTGGTTAGCATAGACTCCAACCTTACAGGTGGTTTAAACAGATCAGTAGATAGATGGATCACTGTAAAAGTGTAGCATAAAGGTTGCTGTCTAAGCAGATGCTGATGCTACATCCTTTCAATAATGATTTAGGGATGAATGTATTCCTATCTTTTGATGTACACTTGTAGAGAAAAGCCATGCAAAATAACACCTTTTATTGGCTAACTAAAAAGATTACAGTATGCAAGATTTCGAGGCAACTCAGGCCCCTTCTTCAGGCAAGATGTTTGATTACATCTTGCCTGAAGAAGGGGCCTGAGTTGCCGTGAAAGCTTGCATATTGTAATGTTAAACATCTTGCCTGAAGAAGGAGCCTGAGTTGCCTCGAAAACTGGCATATTGTAATCTTTTTAGTTAGCCAATAAAAGGTGTCATTTTGCTTGGCTTTTCTCTACATTCATAATGGCTAACACGGTACAACACCCTAGTACTACAGATGTACACTTGAAAATACATAGCAGTAAAAAGACAATATTCTTATTAACTTTTAGAGTAAAATAAATTGGGTTTCAGTATGATGTTTCATTGACCACAATTATAATGCATAAATTAAGACAGTCTCACAGAATGTGGGAAATAGATGTCATTAAAGAACAAATTATAATGTCCTCTGTCCATTCCAGACTAAAATTATTTAGAGAAAAACCATTTTGGCAGCATTGTAAATTAGTGGTTAGCATTGCTGCCACACAGTGCCAGAACACAGGGTTTGAATGTCAGACTGAGAACTGGGTTTGTGGAGTTTGTATGTTCTTTTCATGCCTGTGTGAGTTTCCTCTCATGTGTGTTAGGTTATTTGGTACCTCTAATTTGAGCCAGTGTGAGTAAGTGGGGCTGTGTCTATGTACGTGACCCACAATGGTTTTATTTACAGTGCTGCAAGGATAAAGGCTGAACTGGAAATGCAGTTAGAAATTGAATGGATGAATTGTGTTTTTGTTTTGTTCTAATGGAAAACAAGCTGAAGAACTGAAACAGAGTATTGAAATGCTAGCGGCATGCTGTGTAAACCTCGTATTGTCCTATAAAACTGTTCTTATTATAAGTCTCTGTGCACATTACATACTGTTGTTAACTGTGGACCTTATTACGAAGAGAACAGAGTAGAATAAATAAATAATAAATCGTTGTACTCTGTTAAATACGCTATTAAAACTGAGAATCAAAGCAATACTTTATATAACCTTACCTGTTCATCCATTTTCTGAAACTACTTTATCCAAACAAATTTAGTGTTGCTGGGAGTTAGACCTTTTCCCAAGAGGAAATACCCCTGGATTGGGCACTAGTCCATTGTATAGCAAATTCACACCCACATTCCCAGTCACACACACATGAGCTGGCTTAGCATTTCCAGCTAAAATAATCAGTACATCTCTGGTACAGAATATGGAATGAATCTGGAGTGTCCAGAGGAGACTCAAAGAGAGTATACAAGCTACTGACAGTCAGACAGTCTAACTTGGGGTTTAAACAGTGGACCGTAAAAGTTGTGAGGCAGCAGCACCAAATATGTCATCCCTCTATCTGAATAATGAAAACAAGAAAAATAAAAGGAAGTCAGATTTATTATTAACATGCTAGCAGGTTTGTCTCAATAAACCATTTATTTCTGAAACTGCATTTGTTCAAGTTTACAGAGAGCCAGAATATATCCTGGCAGCACTGGACATAACCCTGGAAGTCTATTCATTACATACCCTACTCACACACATCAGTGGTCACTAACATCAGAAGACTTTAGAGTCACTAATCAATATAATCATTAGACATTTATCTTTAAGAAGAAAACAGAATATACCCAAATATCAAACACAGATCAGACATTGAGCCAAAGTTTAATGAAGAAGCAGTGCTGCCTCACTGTGTCACCCATGTTCAATAATAAGATGTATACTTTGCAAGTATGCTGTATTGGTACATGTGAGCCTCTTTAGACACACTTTTCATTTTTCAATTACATAAACCCTCCAACATCTTTATCATATGTAATTATGGACACTTGGAGGTGTAATCCACCCTAACAGTAGTGTGGTTTGGGCATCGAAAAGTAGCAAATCACAAACTGACAAAAAACTGAGTTCCAAGACATAGTTCAGTACAGTCAATCCCTGTAGTCAAAATATAATAAGTTACCCAAGTAGCACTTTGGCTCATAATGCATCCCACTTTGTTTAATATACAGTATGAGTGTAGGAAAGGAGAATGTTCCACTTCATCTGACTCCACTGTGTTATAAGAATAAGTAGAATGTATGTAATTAGACTATTGTAGTTCATAGTGTTCTTAATAAATAATAATAATAATACTTTTTACCTCAAAACACCCTTCTTTCATTCTGACCTTTTCAGGAATACTGGCATTTGTCGACCTAGAGCTGACTTTCTCAGTTCTCATCCCAGATCACGCATTTTGAAGTGTGGTAACTACTGGTGGTCATCTGTGAACCTTGATGTTCTCAATTACAAGGACCTTCTGAAGATTTTTCTTTTATAGCAAGAGCAATAAAAGAACTTTTTTGAATGTGCAGAGATTGCCTGTAAGCACTGCAAGCAGAGCACTTCCTGGTGACAACAACTCTCTCACTCATCCCTCATCTTTCTGCACAGAACCACCACTACACTCCACCTGTCCACAGTGCAAATTCTGCTAACTATGCAAAGTGTTTTGTCATGGAATCACACCATGATCCATCACATGGTGCACATTTTGCACTGTGGTAACTACCGGTGGTCAGATGCAAACACATGACATTTAGATTACAGCGGTCATTAGAAGCAGTTTCCCTATAGAAAGAGATATTCTATACTGCATAGAGATTGCCTGTAAGCAATGATGTCAGCTGTGCTCTCTGTTCACTTTCTGTACAAGACCGATACTTTACTATCTTTCAAACACCTTGTTCCCATCTACGTGCTTCTGCTCTCAGCAAAGAATCTTTCTTTGTTCACTGGTATGTGTGAAACCAGAATGCAGTCCACTTGACACACAACTGTCTTTTCAACACATTCTCAGTCTCCTTCGTTGTCTGCTTGATAACAGCCACCCTCCAATGGAATGAGGGTAAATCTTTTCCTATCTTCTGAAATTTGTTCATCCCTCTTGTTTATGATATCTAGATATGTCAGCCAATAAACTCCAAAACATTCAGCTCCAGTACCTTCAATGTTTCCAATTTTAAATCCATTTTCCTTTATTTTCTCCTTTGAGATCCTTCTCCTTTCTTATAACCAATTTGAAACCTTAACTGATGTTGTTGTGATTAGCCCCAGCCCCAAAGTGGATTAAACAGGGTAGATAGGTAGACATTCAGCCAAATCTTCATGTACTTTTTCAAGCTACAAGGCCCCATTACTATTAATTTTAAAATTCCTACTGACATTTTCAAAGTACTCCACACCTACTGTAATTTGGTGGTGGATTAGGACAAAGTCTCTTCTCATGTCATAAAAGGTAAAACTAAACTTGGTGGCATCTGGAACTATAATGTCAAATGATAATTTGATGAGATTTGCATGATGCATCTTGGGAATAGTGAGAAAACCAACCAGAGGGCCTTGAGCTTCTCTCACATTGGCATGAGGCAAACAACAATGACAGGGGATCTGGTGTGTTGGAAATAACAGCTTGTAAATAACTAGAACAGATTTAAAATTAAGTAGAACTGCACTTGTACAGGATGCCAGTGAAGCTAAGCAGTTGTGGGGTAGCATGTATAGTTCATGTCAGCCTTCTGGCAGGACATTTTGAAATTGTTTTGTAATGCATTACTTTAATACTCACTCTATAATGTATACAATATAGAGGAGAAGCAAAGACAGGAATTCTAAGAATGTCTTTTAGGTTAGCATCAAAGTTTTCTGTTGCTTAAAGAAAATAACTTTGGAATTAAAAAATTAAAATGTCAGCAAGTGCAAAAATAGAATATACTTTGACAGTTTATGTGTGTCAACAGAACAGGATAAACTCCACGGAGAATTCAAAATGCAGTGGCATGTAGCCGTTAAGTGGCTTGTGACACATTAATAGGGTGACATTCAGAGCCAATCCACCCTGAGGCTTCTTACTGCAAAGTGGATGTCATTCAATGGCTGCTGTCTGTCTGGCATAATCTAAACAAGCAAACTTGTTTAATTAGGAGACTGAACCTATTAAGAAAAATGCTCTGCATGCACAAGAATTGACAAATGTGACAGTGGAGGGTCCTCTGTGACTGTCTGGTAGATGTGAAACGTTCATCTGTCAATTTTCTTTAAAACTCTTCTGTCTCATTTTTTTTAGCTCACAGTTCTAGAATAAAATGATACCCAGATGTACTGTAAATAAAAGCCATTATTAAAAAATAAACCGAACCTAACATTCTCAAAAATGCTCAAGCTTTTGTAAAATCAACATTCCACTCTACCATATTATACTGGAACTGGTGTCCATAATGGCAAGGCCACTGCAAAGATACTTCTGGTTTGTGCAAGTCAACTGAATCCACAATGCAAGGTGGACATGACAATATTAAATTGTCTCACTGTTTGTGTGCATGCCTTGTGACAGAGTGGCATTTGCACTATAAGGGTGACCCACCTGCATTTGTTATTCCTCTCTAACATCCTAGAGTCTACTTGATCTCAGTGGAGAAAATGAATGAGCAAAAAATATTTTTCTTAGTGTTTAGGTAATTTTTTATGTGTTTGCTCAGTCAAGCTAAGTTACTAGATTGAATATAAAAATCAGATAATTTGCATTATTGTAAATCTACTTGCATCAATCTAATTTCTTAAAATTAGCTATCATTTATCAAGGTTTACTAAACCAGCATTCCTGATTTTGATTAATGTATGTATGAATAAATATACTAGTCTAGCATTCATTCTGTATTAATTAATGTAACATGTTTCTCATTCATCATTAAAATCCATTCTTTTATTCCAGCACAGGGCCATGCCATCAGTACTGGTTTCAAAACATGAACCAGGCATAGACCAGGTCCCAGGGTACAAACACGTTGACACCAGCAACAATCTGAAATGTGGTTGATTTGATCAGTTAGCCAAGAGTTAACTGTTAGATACTGATGCAACGTGAAGAGCTGGTCAGAACACTGTGTTCTCTCTTGCTTACGTCTTCCTTAATATTGAATTCATTTATGCGAATGCTTTTATTTGCACACATCTAATTCAACACCATCTTCATTTTGCATGTTGAACAGAGGTTAATGTGGGTGGAATTAAATGATACATACAGTCTGAGTCACATAACACATCAGCTTGTCACTTCAGATGAAGTCTGTCATGCATTTAGGGCTGTGGGTGTAGCTCACTGCACAGTGCTGGCCACTTCTGCCACTAAGCCCTTCCTTAAGTGGCTCAAACTTTTACTCTATTTTCAGTATATCTGCATACACATTCCCTGTCTCTTTCAAACATAAAATGGTAAAAGGGCTTAATGGCCCTTTAAGGCCATTAAGCAAGAACTTCAGACATTTTATAGAGAAGGGGAAACCATTTAATCAGTTTTACTTACCTGTGATTGGAGGCTAACCTTCTTAAACAAAGACAGAGTAGTAGTATTAGTAGTAGTAGTAGTAGCAGTAGTATTGCTAGTTGGACACAGTACAGTGATATTCTTACAATATGTTTTTGTTTATCGCTATATAAATGTAATGAATTATAATTATTATTATTATTATTATTATCCTTCATGTAACATGGCACCAGATAAACAAAAATACATAGCTCCATTTTATTTAATAGAAGAGACAAATCAACTTCTCTGATGTTCTTCATACACCATTGCATACCCTTTGGTCAGAGCCAAGTCTAACCTAAACCAGGGACTGTAGTAGAAGGCAAATAAGAAAGATGTCCTATACGACTTCTTGGAAGCACCTTTTTAGCTTCCTGGAATATATGCTTTACCAGTATTCAGAGTTACTTGGTTACAGATCCACACATACAGTATGCACAATCTTTATGGTGAAAGATCACAGTGGCACTAGATGAATCAAAAAGGCACAGGGTTTGTAATGCATCTTTATAGCCACAGAAGTCTAGACACATTTTATTAGGGGGATGGCATGTTCTTCAGGTGTTGGGAGCTCCAGATTTCTCCAACATCCCAAAAGTAGGTACTGAATCCCATCTGAGATTAGTTCCTGCCTTGCACCCATCCCTGCCAGACTAGACTGTAGTCCACTGTAAGCCTTTACTGGAATAAGCAGGTTCTAAGAACAGATGGATAATATTACATTGGGGGACTGTATATTATGAAGATTAAAGGTTATCCAAACACAGATTCATGAGAATTTTGACCACTGGCTTTATAAAAGGATGAACATTCTTATTTTATCAGTTTCCTTGGCTGTGTCACCATAATTTGGTGTGCAGGTCCGTTTATATGAAGCTTTAGTCCATATTAAAAGACGTCAAAAAAAAGGGCATAGAATGCATTAGAATCTCCATATCTTATATGTTCTTTACTTTTTTTCCTCATATTTAAATTGTATAGTTATTTAATTGTTGCCTTTAAGTGTACTGGTGCCCCATCTACAGCTGGTTCCTGCTTTTTGCCAAAACTTGCAAAAAACAACAAAAGCACCTGTATGTCTCAACAGCAGCGACCACCACATGGGCGTATTTCTCACAGATTTTGATAATATCACAATTTCCTTTTTACATTTTTTTGAAAATATTGTGTTATGTTATTAATTTGTATTCAGTCCTTCTTACAATTTCACTCAGGGGTTATGGCTACCTAGACTTAGGTCTGTAACACATCTTTCCTTTGTCTGAAAAAGAGGAGAAAATATGTAATATGAGTGTAATTTTGCTTTTTAAAAATTGTTTCTTTTTTGCTAAACATTTTTGCAAATTATTTATTGAATTCATTGGCCAAATGTGTCTTTACCAATGAATTATACTTAGCTGACTCTGTTACATGGATACATTTGGAGGTATCATTTTACCTAAGAGTAATTCCTTTTTTTCATTTTGAGGAGTATCTCACAGAATGTTTAAATATAATTCTAGTATGATACGAGATGGCAGTTGTGAATTTTTCAAGAAGTATAAGATCTACTGTGGATGGTAAAGAAGAGGGAAAGCCTTCACACTGCTAAGAGGAGAGAGTTAACTGTTATTTGTTGTCTTAACAGTGTCATCATGACTGGCGCTTACAATAACTTCTTCAGGATGTTTGACCGAAACACAAAACGTGATGTGACTTTGGAAGCCTCACGTGAGAGCAGCAAGCCACGGGCCGTGCTAAAACCTCGCCGCGTCTGCACTGGAGGCAAACGTAGGAAGGACGATATTAGTGTTGATAGTTTGGACTTCACCAAGAAGATTTTGCACACAGCCTGGCACCCGGCAGAAAACATAATTGCCATTGCAGCGACAAACAATCTGTATATATTTCAGGATAAAGTCAACTCGGAGGTGCACTGAAATTCGAAAACCCTGGACCTGACTGAAATCCTGCCTTTATTATTTGTCTCTCTATGCCCCTCCTTTTTTTCGTCTTGCTCTGCTTTATCGGCCATTGAACTGTACTTGCTAATAATCTTTTGCGAGGGTGTATTCGTTGTGTTGGAACTGTGGATTGTGGTTTATCACTAGTGTGTATTGCTGTTGGTAGTTACGGGCTTTTATAAGCCATCCAGGCTGTGCTGAGCATTTCCTGGAGAAGGAAAAAATAAAAGGATGAGCTGCTGCTTACTTTCAGGCCACTGGTTAATGTTCCTAATTTTAACTTTTGTGTATTTTTTCCTTTTTATTTACAATGAATGTTTCTTATTTAAATGTCTTTAAAAATGATACAGGGCCATATTTTGTCACACGTTGTATTATGGTAACGCAATTATGGGTAAGGAAAGAGCTTTAAAATGAAGCATAATAAGTTATTCACTTTTTTAATCATATTGATTTGTACATTTTCAGTAATACAAAATTTCTCTTCCCAGGAAGTTCGCAATATGAAAGGAGTTTGTCCCTTCTCTCCAGGTAGTTTGGAGTCTTTCCAAAGACTTGCATGTGTTGGCATCTCTAAATTCATTAATTGTGAATGATTATGTCCTGTGAAGGAATGAGTGTTGATTCCTGTCTTGTATCCAGTGCTCCCAACCATAAAGTGGATGAAGTGTGGTCAGAAGATGAGTGGGTTGATGTGATTATTAGAATGTGCTTGATTATTTGTTGAAAAAAAGAACATTTATGTTCCTTTGCCCCATATTTGATTGCCAACCCAGGCACTGTCTGTGTGGAGTTTATACGTTGCCCCACATTCTAGTAGAGAAATGTAATGGCAACTAAGAATAACATGGGACATGAAAGGAAAATTACTATATCCAGATGAAAAGACACCCAGACTTGGGCATAACAAACTGTACACAGACTGTGATAAGGTCTAGTGATCAGACTAAGGCTCCAGGTGGCAGAACTAATGTGCCATCCTGAGTTATTCATGGCTGATCCAGGACCAAGCTTTAATAAGATATCAGAGCTTACCAGCTCTTATAATGTTTTCACATTTGACTCTGTTTCCCGTCAATACATCATCATCATGAACTGCTGATCTGGAGGTTAGAGGAGGTGATTAAAGTTAATGACAAAGTTCTAGTCAAACTTTAGCCAACGATTATATGATGATGCAAGTGACCACATGGAAAAATAAGCTTTTGTAACTGTCATATTCAGTAGTACTGAAACTGAACCAGAGGTATTAACCCTGCACTGGAAGAGTTATTGACAATGGTGTCTCACAGCTCCACTGATCTGATGCAGTTTCATGTTTGTATGCATTTTTAGGTAATTCTCTCACATGCCAAAGACATGTGTGTGAGGTTAACTGGACACTCTAAACTGACCTAGAATAAGTGATGTGTGTGTGTGAGTTATTATGACCTAAACTGCGATGGTGTCCTGGCCAGAGGTGGGCCCTCCATTGTGCCCAGTGCAACCAGAGTAAGGTCAAGCTCTTTATGACTGTTTAATGGTTTAAATAAACTTGGAAAATAAATAATGCTTAAAAATATAAAGAATGATAAACTATGGCCTTGGTTGCAAAGATAAGAAATTGAGAACTTCAAACAGAAACATGATAGTTTTTCAGGAGAGTGGAGTTTTGGGTATTACAGCAATGTTATGAATGATGCTTCTTTACTTTTGTCCTTTATTTTATTATCCATTGGCATTCCTACTGTAATTTCCTCTTGTTGTTTAGTGCCATAAATGACCAGTGTTCCCTTATAATAGTGGGATGGTAGAGATGCTAACATAAATGGAGATATAGTATTCAAAGCATCCTGAACATCACATGGTTATCTGTCTCATCTGATAAAATATTGCAGAAGGTAAAAATGATTTTTTCACCATCAAGATGCAGAAGCTGCTCCACCTGGCAGGAAAAGAGGACAATACATGTTGTGCTTACTTGTGTGTTCATCGAGGAGTTCGACATTGGCACCCTTGGTGGTGGTGATAGGGGATGGGATGAATCAGATAGCATGAGTTGGCGTACCTCACATTTCGTTTCCCTGCCGAGAAGGGGCATCCAAACATTTTTGAAATATGAAAATTCTTATTGCACTCCAAACATGCAGCTTTAAAGCAAAACAAAGTGGCTTTCATTTTGTATGGTTTCTTTGAATAGAAACCGACTATATGTTTTGATTGAAACATGACGAATTTGAAATGACTTGATGTTCTTGCATAATTTCGCAAACAAAGATTAAGCTGCATGGTACAGGTAGTAATAATTTGTTTTAAGTCTTTTTTGGCTGCCTTTTTAAATCATAAAAACAGGCTGTCTGCTGTACAATGGCTTGCAGAATATTCACTTAACATGATGCGGATTGTCACTCACAAATGAATATACCTTTTGTGTTCTTGAAGCACAAAAGCATGTTTACCATTGTTAGTATTACTATGTACATTTGTAATGCCTAAAATGTTTTAAAGAAAAAAGGAATGAGGAATGTTTGCTACTACTGTACTCAAAAAAAAAAAAACTCAAAAAAGGGAAGAATGGAACTATTTATATGTATATATTGTTTATTCTCTTTACACTAAGGAGAATCATTTTCTGTACAAAATTATGAAGCTAACAATAAAACGGTAACAGGAATGTGGTAAGTTGTTCGTACGACAGTACAATCATCCAAACCCCTGTCCTTCAGCTAGAATATTCTGAATAGGTTTTTTGAATTATGTAAAACTTGATAACGTACCGATTTTCAATTTTGAACTTGGCGGTACCCTGTCCACAATTAGAACTGTACTCTTTGTGAACAGGAAGGAAAAAGCCAGTAAACAATTTTATAAACCTAATACTGTATGTCCATTTTGGATGATCTAAAATGCAATGACAAGTACGCTTCTGCCTTTTTTTAAAATCCAGAATCTTCAGTGAATGTTACAATGGCATTACAAACTAAAAGAAAAGAAAAAGAAATGAGGCACAGAGCACATGGATTCAGTGGATGCTGTTCCTCAACTCAGATGTTCTCTTTCGGGGAGGTCTTCTTGTTTTTAGTTGTATTTTGTTTTGGTTTTTTTTCTCCCCACTCTGTATAATATATTTAATTTGTGTTCTTTATGGTTCAGACCTAATTAAAACTAATGCTCTCTTTTTAAGTTAATACCCTTTTTTCTTTTTTGTGTCTCTTGTAATTTTTGGTACAAATTGTCAAATAAACAATTATAAATATGTTAATATCAGTTTTCAAATAAAGATTTCAGCAAAATTGCATCCTATATATTTGTGAGTAGAAGCTGTTTCTTACTGTTGTGACTTTTAGGGATGATTATTACTATTTTCTGTGGAGGAATATTTTTTGACTAAACATAATAAATACACAAATAAACGAGTGCACTGAAAATGTGACAATAAATAAAAACAGTGATATGTAAGCATAAATAATTGAATGTTTCATGAAATATGTTTTTTTATTTCACTTATTCTTACTGCACATAACTTGAAATACACAATGAAATGAGAGCTGTTGTTTTTACCAGTCAAAGTTGAGACGCTGGGCTCTAGCGAGTACTGCAAATCTTCAGCCATCAAAGGTCACACATCAGATGCACACTCTTCACAAGAGTTTTTTAAATGAAGGTAGCTGCTCTGTGCAGTAATTCAGGGCAACTTTTTCTTGCACTTGTGTCCACCACAGACACACACAATCAGAGAAAACTGACCAGGTGAAAAGCAGTGTACACTGGAGCCCACCCTCTTAACTTTGACAGGTGAAAATGACAGCTTTATTTTCAAGGCAGGTTTCATGTTGCATTCAGTGTTTCACTGAAATAAGTAAATGGAGAAAAAATTAAATAAGTACATTAAGAAATAAAACATTTTTTGTGACACATTTAAATATTAATGCTCATGAATCATTGCATTTTTATGTACTGATTGTCACATTTCTTGATTTGTTGAAAGAGACCATTGTTTTAATAAGCAGATGTTTTAATTGTGTTTGCTTCATCAAGGGGTGCATCATCCACCGTAAGCACACCATGTTATTCACACTTAAGGTGAGTTTCCTGAATTTGTAATGGAATAATGAAAAACTCAATATTTGTTTAGTTATCTTAATTAGATTTTACGTAGACGTTGTACACAGTTATCATTTTTATTTCATAAATGTACAAGAACATGTAAAATCTTTGGGCTTTAGCAGCAGCAGCAACTTGGTGGCTAAGGGACACTAAATCTCAGATTCCGAGAAGTATTAAGAGTATACAAATTGTCACAGAGGTTTCTCGATTCTTTAATACCATAACAGTGCCAAGTACATTTAATTATTTGCATTTGAATCAAATGTAAACTGTAAACTGTTATCATCATGGTTGTGTTAACATGAAACGCCATGGTTCCCATTGGACTGAATTCTTTTAATTTTAGTGCACATATTCTTCCAGCAAATTAGTTGGTAAAGTTCATTTTTCGTTGATATATCTCAAATAGAAACCCCCTTTAAAAAAGCATTAGTCAAAATTTAAATTGTCATCTTAGAAACGGAGGAACATTCTAAGTGAACACAGTTACTGTTTCAAATGTATTGTGGAAGAGGTTATTTCATGTGACTTTTTTGGTATATTTTGCACCAATGATAATAAAGCAAAGAAAAGCAATATGGTGCCACAAATGTATAAAAAAAACTATACATTTATTAAAAAAAAGAAAAAGTAATGTACAAAATTAGTGTGGAATAAATTCACACACATTTCAAAACAAGATTTACCTCACTTGGGCTGGCAGTATAAGGTGTGTTCTGTCTTCTGCTGTTGTGCCTGCCCAGAAACTGACAGGAAAGAAGGTAAGTAGCCCCCTTTGCGTTATGTTTACCCCTGGGAAAATGAGTCAAAAGGTTGATATTTTTTTTCTTCAACAAGAAAAATTGTGATTAAGTGTAACAGAAACATAAATATCAAGACATCGACGTAGCAAAGGTATATCTCGTGTCCACTGCTGTACTGATGCAGATTTAGCGCATGTCCTTCATGTGATACGTTTTGAAACAGTCACCAACGCACAGCCTGATGTCATGGTCAGGACAGTGAAAGCATGTGTCATTGTACATTTTTCTTAAGATTTTTTTCTGTTGCTAGTGCATGAGAAGGTAGAAGGTCAATACACACGACAGATGTGCCCCTTGTGTTATTGTAGGCTACGACAGCACACGGCTTGGTAACTTCCACATTTCCCATAAAATGACCATTGACAGTTCATTAGGAGCAATGCTTAGGTGGCAATTTTTTTTTTTTTTTTGTCTTTCGATTTGATCGCAATCATTTTGCCAAGCAGCTACTTCCATGATGGTGAACCTTGCAGTGACTGAATTCACCAGGCACATCACAGCAGTTGGGCCGTACAGTCCCATGTCGTGCGTCAGTTTCACTTTCAGTATCCAGGTCTGATGGCCAGTTCATGTTGTCCTCACTATCACTATTGATTCAACTATTGGTTCAGTGTCACTTTGTTCTACAAGTGACTTTACAGCTTTTCATTTACATGCCATTATGTTTTGGTTGAAGACTCTGTCCCACTTATGAATGTTGAGCATTTTAGAATTATTCATGACATTTTGCAACATAGTGTTATTTTATTCACTAAATGACAGCATAATACTTTACCAAGAGTTATTTGGGTATAGAACTGTAAAACGGGTCATTAAACATCTCCCAAATCTGACTGGTTTGGTTTGACTCTAAGGAGGTTAAAAGATCAGGAGATGGACACAACTAGAATCGCAGTAGGTAAATACGCAAAGGTCAAAAACCGGAAGAATACAGTAATTGTAATTACCAAAGCTGAACACATAAACCAAAATCATTGTCAAGAAAGGAATGCTAAATTTGTAACCTATAAATACACACAATACCTTAAAGCGCTGAAGTTCTTTACAAAGTTTATCTACACTGTTTAAAACATGCAACACCAGTTTATGAAAAGTCACACTTGTGCACTGTGGACTGCGACACCAAACAACATCCGCAGCATTAAAGTAAATCAACCTCTGAATTACAGTGCTTAAGAAAAAGTGGCGATGCAATTGACACAAAACATGGCCAGTTCTTCCTTGAGCTAAAAAATATAAAGGAAATAAGTTCAAAACTAACCATGAGTCATATTTGCAGATAAGAAAAATTGTTTTAAAAGCATACAAAAATGTATAATGGAAGCCAAATCACCACATCTGCAACATTTTATCTGAGACATTTAAAGACAAAATGATAAGTCATGCAGTAGACTGCCAGAGATTAGTCACACTGCCCGAACATAAAGGTGAAAAAAAATAACAAAAAACAACACCAGTGAGGAAGAAATGAGGATAGGCCTTCACTGAGTCAGGTTAGACCTTAGTGAAGGAGAAGCTCTGACTTTACTGCTGCAGGACTGACAGTACAGTCACGGGAAAGGCTGCCATGGCCCCAAGATGAACATTATTTATTTAATCATGCCAGTAACGTTAAACCTTTTTCAGTTTGTGGCTTTTCAGATTTCTCTCACAGCTGGAAACTTCATTAGCTTTACAAAAGTCGAATAGATTTGATGTTGCTGCTTGTACCTAGAACCTGAAAATGTCCACTTCTTGTGGTGTGACAATTTTGCCACCGAAGAATTAACACCATGAGCAGTATCTCAAAATCTGGGACCAGGTAAATGTGGATCTCAAGTTCAAAGAGAAGGTCACTGAGTTCCTGAAGTTGTGATTTTCTTTATTGTACAATTTAGGAACATCCTGCAGTCTTTTGAATTTTGAAGTTCAATTACTTCAGAGTTTCCATAAATTGAATTTAGTCTCCCTCAGATAAGGATGAGGCCTGTGAATGGAAGGACTGCATGAATATTTTTAGGCTTTTATCATATTCTGCTGATTGGGGCCCAAGCCATCTTGGCAGGAGATCTAATTCTTCCATGGGTAAGATATCTAGAGTGTTGGATTGCTGCATTAAATGTGAATCACCAACTCCTGTAGTTCTCTGGATGGTCTTGTGAGACCAGTATCGAGCTCTCGGCAGATCATGCACTTTGCAAAGTCGGATATTTCATTCCTTACAGTTTATATGCCCAGTGCTACTGTATCTGATGGCATCTGGTGAATCCTGCTTGGGTTCTAGTGTGGTAAATGGGTTTGTGGATGGGTTCAGATCAGGTTACCTGATATCCGAGTGTCTTGCGACATGTTTCATTAAAGAAAACTGAATCTCTGGAAGTATTTGACTGGTCCTGGCAGGTTTAATGAGGTTCTGGAAATCTGTATCTGGGAAGGTTCTTGGCAGTGCATATGTAGGTAATTTGGGTATTGAAGACGTGAGCACTCACGATGGGGGTGCATTAGAATGATCTTTGCCACTGGATGGCATGGCATCTTCTGCTAGGTGATATGTTGGGGACTTGTACGTAAAACCCTCATCAGTGGTCTTAAAGGCATGGTCAGTATTCGGAATTAAGACTAATTACGTTTTGCAGGATCTTCCAAGGTAGTTCAGAAGACAGGCTGTTTGACTTCTTCCTTTACAGCTTTTGTTCCAAAATACTTAGCTTCGCCAAGGCTGCTGCTTCCAGTGTTTCCTTTTGGAGGACCTCTAACTGAGCCTGTGTTGCCTGCCTTCTTTTTAACGCAGGAAGTCTGAACCTTAGCTGCCTCTGCTTCTGTGTGAGCTAACAGCGGGTGGCTGCTTATGTCTGATCTCTGGCAGTGTGATCGTAGCAAACTAAATGATTTCCTAAAATGACTAGCTGCGTTTAAAGGGTGCAGTGTTCTAGGTGTAACTGTAAAGCATAGTCCTTTGGTAGCCCCAGGGCAAGGAAGACAGGCATATATTAAACAGTCTTTTGAATTCAGAAACTATTCAAACAAATGTTTAGGGTTTAAATTAAACCTGCGCTGTGCCTGGCAAATTAGCTGCAGTTTGGAAGAAACCTGCTGTGGTATTAACATATAATTAAACATTTTGAGACCCCAATATTATTTTTTACTTTTTTCTATTTAAATACAGTATATCCTTATTTATGGCTGTGTTTGCTGCTGTCAGCATGCTTGGAGCACCTTTATAAATAAGTTTGTGGTCATCTGCAATAAGAAGAAGTGGGCAAGAAGGACAAGCAGAAGGAACCGTTTCTGTCACATTTGCTTGAATAACAGTATAATAATCTGCTCTTTTTATGGCACCAGTAGCATTACACCAATTCTCCCTTTCAATGTTGTCAATTTTCTTGCATTTAGCCGTCTGTTTCCTGTAGTGTCACACGATGTGGCACACCAGTTTTTCACTGCTTCTTTGAGCCTAAAAATACACACCTTTTTTTTTTTTTGTTTTTTTTGTGGCTGACTCTGTGAAGGTTTGTTCAGGGTGCCCTTTGGGACTGAAGGCCCTTCGTACTGGGAGGGCAACAGAGGCATTCACTATGCCAGTGACCATGCTTACAAACAATTTACCTGCTTATTTGGTTTCTTAACTCTTATGATTTTCTTATTCCTTACAGGGTTTTATTTGGGCTTTCTCATGTATGACATGTAAAAATTGGACTTTTTGAAAGATTTCAATCTCCTAACTTATAAATCAAAGCCAAAATAGAGGTGTTATGAAGCAACCTACTTTAAAAATGAATGAATCATCTCTAAAAATCAGAACATTGCGTAGGCTCATGGATTTCAGATGAACCTTTCCTCAAACAACAAATATTAGTTTCAGAAAATTTTATTGCAATGTACTTTTTACACATATACCACCATACCTCGCAAATCGCACCATGTTACCTTGGCCGGCAGCAGTTGCACCTGTTGCATGTCTCTCATCGGTTGGATGCAGCGGAGTCCACAGTGTTTATCTGTGTCATGGTTTGACCAAGGCCCTGTCACTGGCTTTAGTTTCAAGTTTATTTTGTTACTTTTTATTGAATTTGTTCAGGGTTTATGTTATTGAATATATTTGTTTTCCTTCTTTTTCTACTGCACTATATTTAACTAGTATCATCTTTTCTACTCCTCATTTTATATCATCGTCTTATGTTGATTTCTTTAGTTATTGTTTTGTATATTGAACCAAAGGGGGCAGATTTCCTTAACACTGCAGGCGTGGGGACCACCGTTGCTCTACATGTGGACACGAAGCCTCCGAAGCTGTTGCAGAGACATTAGCGCCAGCTCACGTTCTTCTTGTACTATTAAATCTGAGTGAAGCATCTGATACCATTGAGCACAGTGTTCTTTATAACTGCTTTGAGCAGTACCTTGAATTGGTCCACTCATATTTAACATAATTTATCTATGATTACTGTGGGGAGGAGTTTGTGCCTTTTCTGAGGATTTTTTTGGACAGATTTTCAGATAAACTGAGTTTTTTCAACTGAAGGAATTTGATATGAACATTTATTTTTCTCTATCATCCTTACCAAGAAACATAGAATTTTTTGGCATCATCCTGCAATGGCATTTTGTAACATTCATGTTGGCTGTTTTAGGTAATCTCTTCCCAGAATTCCCCAGGAATGTACAATGTGTGATGTCATCAGCATGAGTATATAAAGCATGACTCAAACCACCTACACCTGAACACCAGCAAAACCAAGGAGCTGGTGGTGGATTTCAGGAGGCCCAGACCCCTCCTGGACCCCATGATCATCAGAGGTGACTGTGTGCAGAGGGTACAGACCTATAAATACCTGGGAGTGCAGCTGGATGACAAACTGGACTGGACTGCAAATACTGATGCTCTGTGTAAGAAAGGACAGAGCCGGCTATACTTCCTTAGAAGACTGGCGTCCTTCAACATCTGCAATAAGATGTTGCAGATGTTCTATCAGACGGTTGTGGTGAGCGCCCTCTTCTACATGGTGGTGTGCTGGGGAGGCAGCATAAAGAAGAAGAACGCCTCACGCCTGGACAAACTGGTGAGGAAGGCAGGCTCTATTGTAGTCACGGAGCTGGACAGTTTGACATCTGTGGCAGAGCGACGGGCGCTCAGCAGGCTCCTATCAATTATGGAGAATCCACAGCATCCACTAAACAGTGTCATCTCCAGACAGAGGAGCAGCTTCAGCGACAGACTGCTGTCAATGTCCTGCTCCACTGACAGACTGAGGAGATCGTTCCTCCCCCACAGTATGTGACTCTTCAATTCTACTCGGGGGGGGGGGGGGCGGGGGGTAAACGTTAACATCATACAAAGTTATTGTTTGTGTGTATACCTGCATTGTTATCACTCTTTAATTTAATATTGTTTTTTATCAGTATGCTGCTGCTGGAGTATGTAAATTTCCCCTTGGGATTAATAAAGTATCTATCTATCTATCTATCTATCTATCTATCTATCTATCTATCTATCTATCTATCTATCTATCTATCTAAAGATCATCACGTGTTTCCAGTTTATCTGAGTTTGGATAAATGTAGCATTTAAGATTCTCCACAAATTCTTCATAATTTTCTAACTCCTTTTCTGGCTTATGGTTTTTGATTTTTGTTTAACGTGTCTGGCTTGTCAAAAGATCAGTCAGTCTCTCTCGTAAACACCCTGCCAGTATTTCTTAATCTCATTTCTTTAGCTAATTCATCCATCCATCTTTTATCCAAACCGTTATAGCCAAACTACAGGGTCACGGGGGTCTGCTGGAGCCAATCCCAGCCAACACAGGGCGTAACACATGCATTTTGTCTTTATCCATCTGGATTATCATAATGCACCCCTTTCAAGATCAGCTAAAAAAAGATACAAGTTGGTTACAGTGGCAAAAATCTTAAGAAGAAACAAAAAAGAAAATCTAAACACATTACTCCAGTACTAGTATGGTTACACTGGCTGCCTGTGTCCTTTAGAAATGAGTTTAACGCACTTCAATTTGTATATAAAGGTCTGAACAATCTAGCACTTTCTGATATTCAGGAATGGTTCTCCCTGTATTGCTAATCATAATTTTAAATCCTCTAACATGGTCTACTCGGTATCCTCAGAGTGAAACATTAAAGATGTGGTAAGGCGGCTTAATAGTTCTATGTACCAAAACTTTACCACTAGAGATGTGCAGGTCCAAAATAATTAAACACGTCAAAAAAACGACTGTTTCCTAATTTCCTTTTTTTGTCTTCCTCACAATGACTAGTGGTGATTGACTTGTTTCATACACTGAAATTGTTTCAGACTAGTCACTAATCACAATTTTTATATGGTTTCCTTTTCTGCTATTCATTGTGCTAATGCCACCTGGTTAAAGCACACCGAAACTCCAAATGATGCTGGGGAAAATGAAGAAATCTACACAAGGCTGTTCCTCTTAGATAGATAGAAACGATCTTCTCAGTCTGTCAGTGGAGCAGGACAGTGACAGCAGTCTGTCGCTGAAGCTGCTCCTCTGTCTAGAGATGATACTGTTTAGTGGATGCAGTGGATTCTCCATAATTGATAGGCGCCTGCTGAGCGCCCGTCACTCTGCCACAGATGTTAAACTGTCCAGTTCCATGCCAACAATGGAGCCTGCCTTCCTCACCAGTTTGTCCAGGCGTGAGGCGTCCTTCTTCTTAATGCTGCCTCCCCAGCACACCACCGCGTAGAAGAGGGCACTCGCCACAACCGTCTGATAGAACATCTGCAGCATCTTATTGCAGATGTTGAAGGACGCCAGCCTTCTAAGTAATATAGTCGGTTCTGTCCTCTCATGCACAGAGCATTGGTATTGGCAGTCCAGTCCAATTTATCATCCAGCTGCACTCCCAGGTATTTATAGGTCTGCACCATCTGCACACAGTCACCTCTGATGATCACAGGGTCCATGAGAGGTCTGGGCCTCCTAAAATCCACCACCAGCTCCTTAGTTTTGCTGGTGTTCAGGTGTAGGTAATTTGAGTCACACCATTTAACAAAGTCATTGATTAGGTTCCTATACTCTTCCTCCTGCCCACTCCTGATGCAGCCCACGATAGCAGTGTCATCAGCGAACCTTTGCACATGGCAGGACTCCGAGTTGTATTGGAAGTCTGATGTATATAGGCTGAACAGGACTGGAGAAAGTACAGTCCCTTGTGGCGCTCCTGTGTTGCTGACCACAATGTCAGACGTGCAGTTCCCAAGACGCACATACTGAGGTCTGTCTTTAAGATAGTCCACGATCCATGCCACCAGGTATGAATCTACTCCCATCTCTGTCACCTTGTCCCTAAGGAGCAGAGGTTGGATTGTGTTGAAGGTGCTAGAGAAGTCCAGAAACATAATTCTTACAGCACCACTGCCTCTGTCCAAGTGGGAGAGGGATCGATGTAGCATATAGATGATGGCATCCTCCGCTCCCACCTTCTCCTGATATGCAAACTGCAGAGGGTCGAGGGGGTGTTGAACCTGTGGCCTCAGGTGGTGAAGCAGCAGCCTCTCCATGGTCTTCATCACATCCATCTTATTCCTGCAATAAGTATATAAGAGATATTTAGGCTGTAAGAATGCACTGGTGTTCGGTCTTTTGGCCTTGGAGCGCCAAGATGACTAAATGCTTCAACATCCTCACTGGATGGAGTTTTTGTTTTCCTCTCCTTCCTGGGTATCTGACCATAGCATTTGTTTATTAAGATGGACTTTTACTTTTTCATTTTTTTCTTCACTTTTCCAGTTTCTTTTTGTACCGTATATACTCAAATATAAGTCGGGTCTTGAAACCCAAAAAATTGATCATAACATCAAACCCCGACTTATACGCCCGTTCAAAAGTGCGACACTTAAATTTTTGCTTCCTCCAATCTCACACCAGTTTCTCAGACACATCGAATTTTGTTGCAGTAGCGCAGTTACCAATTTCTTTCGCTACTTCAACGCTATTTAATTTAAAACCAGCTTCAGATTTTCTTCTGATCGAACGCTCCATCGTAGATAAGGGATGCTCTTATGATAAAGGTGTATGAGGGTGTGAGATACAAAAAACACAAATCAGTGCAAACATTGCTTCGGAATAGTTTGGGTATTACCATGTGGTCACGCAGGCACAACAGAGAGAGAGGTTAGGAGCACTCGCTGATACAGCACATTGCTGCACCCACAGAGAAAAACAATACAGTGTGCTCCGTGGTTACTCTCTCAGGTGGGCGTTAGCATATCATAGTCTATTGGACCAATAGCGTGAGTTTTCCACTCTTGACTTATACGACTGACATTCTAAAATACCAGAAATGATACAGTAGAATCAAGTTCCGACTTATCCGCTAGTATATACGGTAACTGTTTTCATTAAGGTATTATTGTAAAGCACTTTGACCTACTATTATGTAGGAAAATGTCAATATGTAAATAAATGGTGCTTATCAAAAAAGCACCAAAGAAAAACAATAACGCAGTCCAAGCACAAGCTGATGTGGTCTTGACAGTTTAGGCATGAACACTGAACTTCCGTACAAAAAACCACAATGCAGGATAAAGTCCCTGGTCACATGCATGATTAGTTTGAACTTTTAACACATTTCTAACACATTTCATATTATGTTCTTATTTTTTCCATTTACACAGTGTGAATGAATAAAGACATGACAATTGTTGGTGGTGCCTGCCGAGTTGTCCCTTTAAATTCCTTGGCTTTGGCACAAACGAAAACAGGTGCCCAGTGGCACAGAACAACAGAAAAGAGAGGGCAATAGTTGCCATTTAGCAGATTCAAATGGCTCAATAGTGCAAGACTGACTTTGCAGAACTGCGTCTTATGGTTGGCTCGAGAGCAAAGGCAACCCCCACCTCCTGGGGGTGGCCGGCTCTTATAGAACTGTAGATGGGAAAGACGGGGTTCTTTGTCCTCATGGGATGCCTTTTTGGCACTGTGGATGAGAAAAGAGAGGATTCTGTTAATGATAGTGTCACCCTTTTGTCCTGGTGTGGACGTACATACCCTAGATGAGCCCGTAAGGTGACCCTCTGACACACATGCGTGACAACAGGCTACAAAATGAATCCCCAAATTGTCAGCTTAATCCTAAACAAGTACGGATTGGCAAAAGAAAAAGTAGCCCCATGCACAATATAGAATCTCACTCAGTAGCAGCAAACATGAACAGATCAAGCTAGTTTTATTGCTTTATCTGTGTGTGTTGGAGAGATGGCATTCTACAGTATATTTATCAGAATAACATTTTTTAGTAATGGGGAAGTATGTTCACACAGATTCATCCAAGTTCACAAGAGGATATCATGGAACAACATCAAATTGGAGAGCTCCTGTAAAACAGAACATTCTGTAACTGATAAAAAATGTTGCGTCTTAATGGGTCTGCGTGAAATACACTGAAACCAAGAAATCCTTTCTTCCATACTCTAGATGTCATTGCTGTTAAGTTTCACGCAGAGTTTTCCCCAAGCTTATGTTTTAAATTCCATTTCATGTCTCTTCTGTTTATGTTGGATGCATTTGTTTATGTTCTTAATATATCAGATGGTTATTATTTATGTGATTATGTACTTTTTTGTCAAATTTAGGCTTGTTCTGGCTCGATCCTTGTATTATGTGGGGGGTTCCCCAGGAAACATGTCCACCGTAAAATCTGTGTCGTACATTTGTATGCACTAGACCAGGGGTGGGCAATGTCGGTCCTGGAGAGCCGCAGTATGTGCAGGTTTTTGTTCCAACCCAGTTCCTTAACGAGAACTCAATTATTGCTGATGAAGCACATATTGCTTAAGTGACATTTTGATGCTTCATTTTAGTGGTCTCGCTTGTTAAGGTTCTCCAACCTTAATTGCTTATTTCAATCTTAAACTGCTGCATTCAGTGTTTTAATTTCTCCTTATTAGCAATAACATGTAAAAGACAAAGCAGCCAGCAGTTCTCCAGCTAGATTTTTTCCCCAATTACATCTGTGTGTGTTCATCATGCACTGTTTGATTTAATAAAACACTTAATAGAAAAATGCGACAGACTGAAAATGATCTGTTTTAGGCTTCAAATCTTTTGGATGATATCCTTGGATATCCTACGATATAAGAGCCTTACATTGCACAGACTAACAAGCCATAAAATTAAATAAGGTCTGAGATTGGCAGTGATTGGTTTCTAATTAAGCAATTGGGTTGGAATGAAATCCTGTAGCCACTGCGGCCCACCAGGACCGACATTGCCTACCCCTGCACTAGATAGTTGGTGAGTTCTCTAGTGGTTTTTCCTATTTTTGATTGTTATTGAATTTCTGCATTTTTGGACCACTTTTACTTTGTTTTATTGGGACTGTGTTTACTTTTGTGATTGCCCATTTTGAAGGCATTGCCTTCTGTGTCTTTTATGCTTCTCGGAGCTTCTTGTTACAGAATATTTTTTTTTATAATACATCTTTTAATTATAAATATTCTTCCTTTGCCCATGTGTGACTAGCCAAGGATTTTGACTGACTTTTGTGAGCACTTATTGGAACACATTAGGATTCTGCGCTGCATTCTTTGAGACCTCCCACCATTTCAGCCCTTTGTGTGTTGCTGAAGACTGCACAGTTGGTGACGTTGTGGTTCATGGGCAAAGAAGTCCTCATAAGTCAACATGGCGATTATCCCAGCAGACAGGTGGCTCTCAAAGGTCACATAATCATGTACTCCATTATTTGCAGACTATTTTTTTTATATTTGTATAATTAGCAAAAATTTAACAAAAATTGAAACATTTCTGCCATGGCTCTGTAGCTGCAAAGCACCTGGGGACAGTGACCACTATAGACAGGCGTTTTATAAAATAAAGCTTGCTTGATTGTCCCAAATCACTCTGCACTCTACGTTACAATGCCTGCACACTAATCTAGCAATAAATGAAGTGTTTTACAAAATGTACAGACTTTTGTGAGGTGTAAATGCTACAGGACTTTAACATGAAAGCAGGTACCATTATGTGACGGTACCATGAATCTCTTTTTAGATTTTGAGGCCAGCAGCAACTTTTTGCTTCCCGAGCAACTGTCTTAAAATTTTAACAATAAAGGCAGGTCCAAATACGCTGTGTAGCATCAGTAAAAATAATAAGAATTATTTAAGCTCTAGTTTATTTTCAACCACTTTTTGAATTGTGCTCTTTCTAACTGTTGTTTTCTTAATCCAGAAAGTTAATATTCTGACATCTGTAGTTTATTCATTTTAAGTGTGATTGCCATTTTTAAAATCAAGGATTACTCCAATCCTCTTAAAGGAAGTTTAGCTCTTCAGTGAAGATCTAATGAGATCCAGTTACAGTCATCTTGTTATTGCTGGGATTTTCACCATTCAATAACATTTCTTAGGCTCTGATCATGCCATCGAATGATACACATTTCACTCATTTAGACCCTCAAATATTTTTTTCACCTCAGACTGTACATATACATGCTGTATAAAAATCAGATGTTCTACAAGATTTAGTAATAAAAGAATCTTTTGAAGACAGTGACCCTTAATTGTGTAGCACATGATTAGACAGTCCAATCTGTTCTGCTGTAAATTTGTCTTCTCATTTTTGTAAAGGGGCGGCATGGTGGCGCAGTGGGTAGTGCTGCTGCCTCGCAGTTGGGAGACCTGGGGACTTGGGTTCGCTTCACGGGTCCTCCCTGCGTGGAGTTTGCATGTTCTCCCTGTGCCTGCGTGGGTTTCCTCCGGGCACTCTGGTTTCCTTCCACAGTCCAAAGACATGCAGGTTAGGTGGAATGGCGATTCTAAATTGGCCCTAGTGTGTGTTTGTGTGTGTCCTGCGGTGGGTTGGCACCCTGCCCGGGATTGGTTCTTGCCTTGTGCCCTGTGTTGGCTGGGATTGGCTCCAGCAGAGCCCCGTGACACTGTGTTTGGATTCAGCGGGTTGGATAATGGATGGATGGATTTTTGTAAAGACAATTCTTTACCCCGTGCCAACTGCTCCAATAAACTCGTCCTATCATTGTCACTCACACTTCTCTGAAGGCTCTATATTGTTCAATGGTGCCCTAACCTGTTTATTCTCTATAAAATGAATTGCACAGTGGACAGTGCACAGTAAAATCAATTTTACCAATAATCACAATTTTCTGATCAATCCGCTGCAATGTTGAGTTTCACAGTCAAAAGAAATGAATACGAGAAAGGAAGAATCTGATATTCTAAAAGCAGTCCTGGCTTCAGGCTGTGCCGTGAGTATCATGGGGATGCAATCTTTGTTCACACCCTACACTAAAGAAATGACACACTGACTCAAAATCAGCACTGGAAGAATTTCTAAATGCCTCAGAGGTCCAGTTTTCTTCTTCAGGAAAAACTTATCAAAGTCTGCAGCTGGCACAGCCACACTCATCTCCATGTTGAAACTGATTACAAAACTTCCAGCATGGTTCCCCCTTTTGCCCAAAGTAACAAGCTGGAGGTGATTTTTCTTTTGCTGTTCTGTATCTTACAAATATCCTGTTAATTTTTCCACTGTCCCTTTTCATTTGGGGAATGGGTTTTATAATTATTGTATATACTGTAATTCTTTATAACGACTCTCTGCTACCCACAGCATGGTAACTCTCTAGAAGAACTAAGGACTAGGACAGCTTCGTGACACGGTGAATAACACAAGATGGATACCTTAGGCTATGAAATATGGAAGATGTCAATTTTGGGAGAGGGGACAGGTAACAATGGCAAGCTTTGGTAAGTCCAGATAATAGCTGTTAGGGTGGTGGTTGTTCTTTTTGTAAAGATTGAGAAAGATGCCCCGGACACAGACAGACATGACATCAGATGTCCACAACACACACGTTTTATTTTTGTTTCCTCCTTACAACACAGCACAACTACAGTGCCCAAAGACTCACAGTCCTTTTCCACTCCTTTCTCTTTTTCTTGCTTTTTCTTCACCGCCTCCACTCCTCTCCTGCAAGCTCCGTCCTCTTCCACCCAACTCAGGCTCCCTGAATGGCGTAAGGCGGCCCCTTTTATAATGCACCCGGATGTGCTCCAGGTGCTCCCTGATGATCTCCCTGCAGCACCTCTCAGTGTGGCAGAAGTGCTGCATGGGCACTCCTGGTTCAGCAGTACTTCCTGGTGTAGTGGAAGTCCTGTGGTCCAAGGCTCCTTAGTCCTTGGGGTGCTCCCTGGCGGTGGCCACAGATCCCCACAGGGTTGAGCCTTCCAGTTCTGTGGCTCCCACACAATCCAGAATGGCTACCCTCTTGCGTCCTGGGTAAGGAATTGCTCCTCTCCCAGTCCCCTGCTTCTCCAGACCTCCCTGTGAGGCAAGGTCCCTGGCCATCCATCACAAGATTTAGTTTTCATTGTGTTCTAAAGAGAAGATACTGAGTAACAAAAGTGCAAGGCCAGTCTTGAGGTGAGACCATGAGTACTGCTCAGGGTGCAGGATCACTCCTCCAGTTTAAGGGGCAAACGACAGCAGCCCTTAGACTGCAGACACGTGCAGTATGTCCAGAGACAGAGGTTACTTCTGTGCCACCTCAGGTCATTTTTAATCATTCAAGGAAAGAACGCTGATGAGACGCAATAAAGGTATATATTATAATAAAGCTGAATCACTAAACGTAATTTCTGTATAATATGAACAAAGAGAAGTAAGCAAAAAAGATGGCTTCACCATAAACTAATGAGAATATACTGCCTCCTTTTTTGTCAATCATTTCTTTCCAGCTGGTGCCCTCCAGTGGCTAACAGTTTGTGTTAAACATTTGTAAGAGTGAAGTGCTGCGCTGTCTAAGCTGTCCACGGGGAACTGAAATGTTCTTCCTCCTTAAGCACTGAAGAATCATTTCATATTTTTGAGTGAAGCTGTGCAACTGGAAATACACTTTTGTTTAAGGAAATATGATGGCCACACGTTGAATGGACTGTTGGCAATCTGTACTGAGTTTCATAATCGGAGAATAATCACTAAAAATAGGAAAATAAAGGGAAACTCATAGGCATTGGTGAGTCTGACTTTTTTTTCCGCAATTTAACTTAAATACATCATCAAATGTTCTTAGTTTACATTCAATAAAACCTCAATAGATAGATAGATAGATAGATAGATAGATAGATAGATAGATAGATAGATAGATAGATAGATAGATAGATAGATAGATAGATAGATAGATACTTTATTAATCCCAATGGGAAATTCACATTCTCCAGCAGCAGCAGCATACTGATACAATAAATAATATTAAATTAAAGAATGATAATAATGCAGGTGAAAAAACAATAAAAAACAATAGTGAAAATACTATTTCTTACTTTTTTAACATGCTTTATACTCCATTTCTGAATGATAAGTCAGGGCTGTGGGTTGTTTCTTTCATGCTCAAATTGTTATGTTTAGACAAATGCAGCAATAAACATCACAAAGAAAATGTCACCAAATTAGTTGTAAAAAATAACCATGCAAACTTAGTAATATATAATCAAAAACACTTAGAAGTGGGCTACAGCCTGAAAACTGTCGATTTGTTTTCTATATTAAAGATAAAATGAAGAATTGGAGGTAGGAGTACAGGCTCAGCCATTGTACAGAGCCCATGGAGCAGGGTAAGGGCCTTACTCAGGGGCCCAGCGGTGTAGGATCCCTTCTGGCAGTTATGAGATTCGAACCAGCAACCTTTCAGTAGGGAATTAACAAATTATACCAATCACATTAAATCAAATGAAAATACTAAGCAGGTAGGACTTCCTGTGAGCAGACCTTTTTTAACCCTTGCTGTTTGATCAGTGTGTCATACACAGCACTGCATTATTAATCATTTTGTGGAGTTTGGCACAATATTTACGGTTTATTTGTAAGGCACAACATTTCAAGTTCAGTTCTCCTTACTGACTTACGAGACTCACGTTGATTACTTGGCCATGACGGTTATTATGAGACCAGCTATAGCTGCTGTTTGCAGCTCCTTCACTTTCAGAGAAGTTCAATCTCTTAATGCCTTGGTAGCAATGGCTCTAATGGTGACTCTCCTCTGTACAGTTGGTCCTGTATGTGGCACTTGGGTAGTAAAGGTGAACACTAAAACATGTAAAGAAAAATTGAATCAAAATAAGTGTTAATATGTAAATACACAGTAAATAGCTTTGTATGAAAAATGGGGAAATCATTTCATTAAGGGCACTCACTTTCAAATATCAATATGGTTTCTGGTAGAAGCAGGGCCTGCTCTACCACTTATGCAAACAAGCAAAAATAGTTTGTTGCTGATTTTTGTTTGTACTCCTCATGTGATGCTTCTCATTTCAGTGTTCAACAATAGTCAGCCTGCACTGATGGATTCCATGTGCCCCAATACCACTTTTCCATTATTGCAATGTCTTACTGAAATCTTGATGACATTTTAGGTACTGCAAAAATACCTCTATTACTCAGTTACTTTTAGGTAACATACTGTACACTTCTTTGGGTCTTCAGAACACTTCTGAAGCGTCAGTAAAGTGTTTCTTCATCTCTGCAGTGTGAGCTACCAACAAAACTTCACTTTGGAGTGGCCAGAGGTGGCCTGAGACAGATTTGTGTTGATATTATGTATTTAGTATAAGACCTGTGAATCCTTCATATTAACAAGTCATTTTACCATCTGTCAATCTGCCACAGTGATGAATAACCTATCTACTGATGTTTTGTAAGTGTTGTGAAGACCATAAGAAGTCTTTGTTAAGGTCTAGTAACATAAGAGTAAACAAGTAATAGATGCATTTTTACAGTACCGAAAGTAAAGTGTTGCCAATGAATTTTTACTGACTGACTCCATGGCTTTCTGTGCTTAAAGCACATTGTCAACAAGTTAGACATACTTTGGTGCTCTGCAGTTGCCAAGAAAATTCTCAACATGTTTTAATGCCTTCCATGTGATTTGCTCCAGAACTACTAGCAGATTCACTTGTGAATGTGAATTTCCCCTTGGGATTAATAAAGTATCCATCTATCTATCTATCTTGTCACTGATGGTGTATCAGCTCTATGGACCAACAAAAAATGTCTTTCTTAATTTTGGCATTACAGTAGTTTTGTTGAAACACCAGACTCAAAAAAGATCAAAATCCCTCAACTTCTTTATTCATCATTTTCACAAAGCGTTTCATAAGTCCAAGTTTTATATGAAAAGGAGGCAAAAATATCTGAATTGGGTTGACACTTTCCTGCTGAGGAACAGCCATTTCTTTTTAATGTAATGAGAATCTTCAGTCCGACTGTAACAATCACAAACAAAACAACAGTACTCACTATATCCAAGCTACATTCCTACTAACAGTGATGCTAGTTTTAGATTGCCACAGATGCTCCAGTTCTAGTTGTTGTACTGTGTATGTATACTTACTTTTTTATCTTTCATTGAATTCATTAAAAGCATGCAATGTTCCATACAATCAAGTTAAACTTAACAAAACTAAACCAATTCAGCCCCCACCCATAAGAAAGAGCGAAAGACCAACAGCCAGAGTAATTTTTTTAAGAGTAGTAAAGGTAGTAAAGCAGGAAAGAAGTTCTTCACTCCAAACTAAGTGCTTATTCTAAAATGTTATTGATTAGATCCTAAAAAGTTGTGAACAGATCATCTAAGTGAGAATTTGATTTTTGCTAATTTCAAATAGTATACACTATAACATCAGTTATCCACGGACTTAAAAGAGGTGGGCTAGGATTCTTCCAGTTGAGGAAGATAAGTCCACATGTCAGTAGTGTAGTAAAGGCAATTTCAGTTTGTTTGTCCTTCTCCACTTTAAGCCCATCAGGGAGTACACCAAACACAACTGTTAGTGGATTAGGAAGGATTGGGACACCAAGGGTGTCTGATAGGCATATAAAGATTTTTTGTCCAGAATGATGTTAATTTGGTGCAGGCCCAAAACATGTGGCCCAGTTAAGCTGGAGCTCGATTGCAAAGTTTGCAGGTTGGATCTTGTCCTGGAAACAGTTTGGATAATTTTAAGTGAGATAGATGTGCTTGATAGAAGATAAGCTGAATAATTAAATGCTTTGCACATATGGAGCTCGAGTGAATTCTCTCTATGGCTGCCTTCCATTCCTTCTCTTCTCTGTTCCCACTGAACTCTGGGATCTTTAAAAGCAGGGACCTTTAAAATGTTTTAATATATTACAGAGAAAAGCCAAGCAAAATGACACCTTTTATTGGCTAACTAAAAAGATTACAATATGCAAGCTTTCGAGGCAACTCAGGCCCCTTCTTGCCTGAAGAAGGGGCCTGAGTTGCCTCGAAAGCTTGCATATTGTAATCTTTTTAGTTAGCCAGTAAAAGGTGTCATTTTGCTTGGCTTTTCTCTACATTCATAATGTCTAACACGGTACAACACCCTAGTACTACTTAATATATTACAGAAATGCTATCTGAGTCTTCAAGACTGATCCATAATTCTTCTGGAATAGAAATAGGTGGGAGGTGAGGAAAATTGGGCAGATTTCATTTAGTAAAGTTTCTAATTTGGAGATAGTGGAAAAATTATATTGATGGGAAGCTAAATTTGCAGTGTAATTGCTCATTGGGTGAAGACACATTTATATTGAAATCTCTAAATGATTTAATCCCATACATTTTCCAAACATTAAAAACTGTGTAAGTTTGAGATTGTGGAAAAAGGTGGTTATCATGAAGAGGTGCCACAGATAAAAGCTTCTCCGACTTGAAGGGCAACCTGCATTGGTTCATATGTGAATGAAGCACATTGAGTTGTTATTATATTGATGATACCTTCTATTTACTGGAGTACAAAGCAAGGAATATAAAGAAGTACTGGATGATTTAATTTCTATTGCAGACCAAGATAGTGTTTGCTCATCTATGTGTGTCAATGTCCAGGTTTTTATAACTTGTATATTTGCTGCCCAGTAATAAAATTGAAGATTACGTAGAGCCATGCCACCTTCTGATTTGGGTTGTTGTAGGGTCGCCTTTTGGATGCATGGATATTTCAAATTCCAAATAAATGAAGTTATGATTGAATCTAATTTCTTAAAAAATGATTTGTTAATGTTCTGAAATAGTAACAGAAACTTAGGGAAGATATTCATCTAGATAGTGTTAATTCTCCCTGCTAAAGTAAGATGGCAGGTAGACCATCTATGCATTTCTTGTTTAAGTTTTTCCTAGCAGACTGCAAAATTTTACTGAAAAAGAGCTTTATATGTACTTGTGATGTTGACCTGTAGGTATTTAAACTGATCTGCAAAGATAAAAGTGAAGGTGTTCAATCTAATGTTGCTTGCTAGAGAAGTCACTGGAAAAAGCACAGTTTTGTTCAAATTAATTTTGAATCTAGATATCTTTTGAAATTCTGCTAGTACAGTAAGGGCTACAAGCACTGAATTTTGTGGGTCTGATATATACAGTATGTATCATATCATCTGCATATAGATATATTTTCTGTTCAAGTCCTCTGAAAATCCCCTTTATCTCAGAAGCATTTTCGAAACTGAACAGCCAATGGCTCAATGGGTACTCCAAGTAAGATCTCCGGAGTGTTGGACTTCATGGGTGAATATATTACATGAAACAGGCATCTAAGATTGGAAGCTGTGTCGACTTTTACTAAATCCTCTTTGGTCGTCTTGATATTACCTGAGGAAGCATTTTCTCAATCCTTTTTGCTAGAACTTGAGAGTATCTTAACATCATTATTCAGAAATGAGATTAGTCTGTATGATACACATTGTAATAAGTCCTTATTTTTCTTAGGAAAAAAGTTAATTAACACTTGGCAAAAAGTTTGAGGTAGAACTTTATTGTCTTAGGCTTCTATACATGTTGCTAAAAAAAGGGGAAATAACTTAATTGAATTTTTTCTTATATAAAATTGAGCAGGGTAGCCATCAGAACCTGGTGCTTTCTGACTCCGAAATGAGTTTATAGCATCTAGTAATTCTGAGAATGTCATTCTCACCTCTCCGCCAGCGTCTTTTGTCTTCTAAATGTGCCGATTAAGACGAGCAGCAAGCAGCCGGCTATTCCATCCCCCACTGTTACAGAACATTCACTAAGTTTTCCCAGCTCATGCCTTGTTTGATTATCTGGGAGTGACGGAACTGCTGGAGTTTTAGAGTGGAAATAATAGATCATTATTTGGAACACATGCATTTCATGTGTGTTCCATTTCTATAGTAATCTGTGTAAACACATTGTTAAAAGGAAACTTTTTCATATTTTAGTAATGTTACAAAATGTAGGCATAAACTATAGAATGTGTGAAGCCTGAAGTCCAAAGATCAAATAAACACTTTCACAAAAGGTTCAAGAACAATACAACACCTTCCGTAGCGTAACATTAAGATTTGCTGACTCAGAGTGCAGCAACCCTACCGTGCCTCAGAGACATGAGTTCGATTCCCAGCTGGGGAGAAAGTGTTATTTTTTTTTTCTTTTTAACCTCAAACAGACACAAAATTTTTAAATTGGTATGCACTGTAAATCATTAAGTTTAAAATGTCGATTGCAGTTATTTCTGTTGATTAATTCATGCTTTTTACTTAGAGTCAGAACAGGAGCTTATTCAGCTTCTGATCTGACTCTAACAGCGGCAGTATAAATTCACACCCGATCTGACACTGTTCGTTTAAAAAATAATATTGCATTATAGCGCGTCTTTATGTGAAAACAGCAGTGTCAGATGGGGAGTGTCTGATGATTTCATATAGCGCTGAAGTTACTGCTCTTTACTATGCTTTACTCTGCATGTCCTGGAGTATAAAAGAAATAGCGGTAGTATGTATCGTGATACACTGCAGAGCTATAGCGTGTCTTTATGTGAAAACAGCAGTGTCAGATGGGGAGGGGAGGGGAAGGATCCTGAACACAACTGAGAGAATGAAAAGTGAAAGAAAAAAAAAAAAAGAAAAAAAGACAAAGCTAACCTTTACAAGTATCATAAATTACACTGGCTATTAGAGACTGAAATCAAATGTATGTTTTTATTCTAAAATAGTAAGAATAAGAGCAGTTCACTTCTCAAAAAGGAAGGTGCAGGACCGAACTCGTGACCTTTTGCTTTCCAGTCAGCAGCTGATACTGTTGCGCGACGACGGCAGTCGTAGTGAATATATGTCAATGTCGCATGCTAAGGCGGCTTTTTATATTTTTGAATAAAAGCACACTTGTTCTGTTATACTTGTACCTTTTGTGAAAGTGTTTCTTTGATATTTGGACTTCAGGCTTCATATATTATATAGTTTATGCTTACATTTTACTACTACAAAATGAAAAACGTTTCTGTTTTAAAAATTTGTTTACACAGATTACTGTAGAAACGGAATACGCATGAAATGCATGTGTTCCAAATAACAATCTATTATTTCCACTCTAAAACTCCACTTCAATCCCACATAATCAATCAAGGCATGAGCTGGGAGAAGTTCATGCACGTTCTAAGTCGGTGGGGGGATGGAATAGCCGGCTGCTTGCAGCTTGTCTTTATCTGCACATTTAGAAGACAAAAGACGCTGGCGGAGAGCTGAGAACGGATTTAAGAAGCGATTTAAGGTGGGCCGGATCTACGAGTTTTTTTGTAAGCTCTGGTAATTCTAGTGTTAAACGGCACACAGATATTTGAATAATTGCTTGTCTTTGACTTTTTACTGCACACTTGTGCTACAAATCATTTTTTGTGGGCCCTCAGAATGTATGACACCATCAACGTGAACAGACATAAAAAAAAAAAAAAAACACAAAGATTTTCACTTAAATATTTATTAAACATTGTGAGTTAATACAGAATGATGAACAGGACCATCAACATTGTAAGTCAGGGACAAAAAAGCAAGCTAGTAGTACAAAGATACTAGGCCGTGTTGTAAATGAACCAAAGACAATGTACATAATAGGCACTTCAACCATAAAAGTTAGTAATAATTATATAAGGCAGCATTTGACATAAAACATACCTGTATTTCTTTGAAAAATAAGAATTTGCAAACAGATGCACTACAAGCAGAAAAAAATACTTTCAAATCAACAGACAACATTAGTGAGAAAGATGACTATTTGTGTTACTAAATGGTTAGTAGTGCATATGACTGCATAAAGAATTGTTCTGGAAAATACTTTCAATCATATAATGAAAACAGCCTATGAAAAAATATATGTTATGTGAAACCAAAATATATGTTCATCAAAACATGTGAACCTAATTTTGGTGTTTTTTTTACGCTCATTATCAGCTGAACAAAGAAAAAAACCCTGAACTGTCACTGTTGAAGTTGTGACATATTCTGTACAAAGGCAAACTACTCACTGCAAATGCTGTCAGGCAATACAAGCAAACTCTGCATAAATGGCACCTATCAAGACCTGACGGCAAACAGGCAGTTAATCCTTTCAACAGCACCGGTAACTGTCTCTTTAATGCTATATTGCCCAAATATTACAATTACTTGGGAGCTGACAGGTTACTACTTTGACTAAAGTGGTGTTTTTGTTTTACAAAGAGTAGACAGAACAAACAAATTTACAAATGTACCATATTCCCATCTAGCCATTTTTTGAGGCCAATGTTCTATGCTTTTATGAAATAATATTAAATACTTGTCTTTACCTTCATTCGGGCTAGTATTTTGTGGAGATGGCAGTAATGAATGCAAGGCAGAAGTCAGGTTAACACACAGGCCCTAATCAAGCCTACGGGATATCATAAAACTATAAGGAAATGCTGCGGTGAGCTGGCGCCCTGCCTGGGGTTTGTTTCCTTGCCTTACTCCCTGTGTTGGTTGGGATTGGCTCCAGCAGAACCCCGTGACCCTGTAGTTAGGATATAACGGGTTGGATAATGGATGGATGTAATGAAATGATAGCACCTGCAGGAAATGCACACAAACATAAGGACATGGACCCCTTCTGAATACGTTAATTCAGGGTCCGTGTGCACGATGGCAGCACAACATGCTCTATAAACCAACTTTTTCAATAAATTTACCAAAACCTTTTATATTTTTAAAACTGTTAAAAAGATCAGTAAGTGCAAGAATGTAAATCTATAGCATACTAAAGAATTTAACTATCAGGTATACTAATAAACTCCTGAAAATACTGCTGCCAGAACAACTGTACATGGGCATGTAAAGCAACTGATTGTCGGGCGCCTCTTCTAATGACATTTGGATTAACTGCATTACAGTCCGTCTACAAGCCTCCTTCATATAGCATATGTTAAAAAGTACTAACAAGCTTTTAATTTATAACATGGATTACCTCCAAAAAAAAAACCGTTTACATGTAACAAAACATTTTCCATACTAATCACCAGACATGTGACAAAGCATACTGTATAGCCTAACTTGAATATTACAGCAGAGTTGAAAATACTGGTCCACAGGCCAATTAACATGCAAAGCTTATTAGCAATAAATATGTATTTTCACAAGTTAGGAAAGTTTTGTACATACCCATCAAGTTCTGTTCTCTTAAATGAAGAACAAAATAAACAATTCAAACATTAATATAAAACACAACATATAGATGGACATTTACTCGACGCAACAGAAATGTAGATGTACAGTCTTAACTCTAAAGATGATCAAAACTATAAAGATTTAGTGGACATGGGACTGCTGAAGCTTTTCATGTTTAAATTTAGTATTTTGTAAAGCTCAGATGATGCAGTGTTTGATGTATGGCTTTTTAAAAATCTTTCAGAATTTTCAGACTATCTACTGCACTTTTGTACAGCTCAATGCATACAGTATATCATACAGTATGAGGACAACAATGTACATCAAATTAAAGACAAAAACCAACAGCACGGGTACTCCAAGTGAGGTCTGATCAGATTTTGACCCTTTGACACAGAGAGGTTCATTATTAGTTCATGTCATGGTTACTTCAGATTAGACAATCAAATCTCTAAAAGCAGGAAGCGTAACCAAGCAGATACCAGTGAAGGTGCCCCCTATTACCCCCCCCTTTTTAATATATGTTAATATTCTCAAACTTACTTAGTCTACTTTAATATCATAAGAGGCCCCTGTCATCTTGGTAACATTAAGAGTCAGAATACAACTTGGAAAACCAGTCCAGTTCTGACATGAGGTAACTTTTCTGGTGCTCCATTATGATAACATGTCACCTATTATGGAGAAATCTGAACACAAACAACAAATTGTAAACAAGCTGAAATAAGTAATTCTCTCTGACAAGAGCAAATAATCAATGTAATAACAAAAGAGTAAAAATGCTAACGCCAGTATACCGCTTGTACACATAAGAGTGGTACACTACTAAAAAAAATGAAATAAAACAAAATGTAAATTTCAAATATGTTCATCTATAATGCTGCTCTTCAATGCAATGAATGTATCGTTATTACCATCACTATATTTAAGTATGTAAAGCATGTTTGAGAAAGGTATATCTTAACTCAAGTACTTATTCAAGTTATTCTCCTATTTTTCAATAAAACCTTGCATTTGCCTATTAGCATAAAGCATCAAACATATTGTTTTCCTCTATTAAAGAGGAATTTTGATAACATTAAGCAATAATTAAAAATAAAAAAGTAAAAGGAGTACAAACCGAAAGTCCCTGTAATATCTGCCTATTAATGGACTCAAAGACGAGATTATGAAAGCAGCAGAAATGAGATCTAAACAAAGAAGTTATTTTTAATATTTGCAAAGGTCTAATTTTTGGATTTTTTGTTTGCCTGTTGATCCATGTAAAATTACATAGGCAAGAGAACATCTATGTTTTGTATGCAAAAATGTTTAAAACCAGAACCACTCTTTTACTTAAATAAAACTCAACAGTCTCTCTCAAAACCAACCGTCAAGTCTTCCAAACAGCACAAGTCGTGTAGTAAATTGTATTCCATCACGTGTCCTCCAGTGAAACTGCAGAGTTTGCTTTAAACTGAATCATTGGGGTTTGGAGTGCCACGTATACTTCGGACTGAACATGAGACGACAAGTAATCAAATTCTCATCTCTAAATCAGTACGCAAGTGTAAAACAAAGTTTTGGACTACTAAAGCAAAACTCACTTCAGAGGAAAGCCACAGTAGGGAGAATTACCAACCATGTAATAAATCCATCCCTGCCTGGAACAATCGCCTTCTGCACTTTAAAGCAGTCTGCAGTTCCTGGCCAGCAGCACGTCACCGACTGCTCTCGACTGTTCATTTTCTCGTGTTAAACACATCTGATCCTCTGGTCCTGGAATGCAGCAATGCCTACATGGCTTTCCTCAAACCAGCCTTTTAATCGGAGGTTCATTCCCTTTCACTGGATATGCTGCTTTACTGTTCTCAAAGTGAAGCTATCCAATAGGTGCTTTATATTCAAATAACAATTCACATATTAAAAAATGAAGGTCCTATATTTTACTTCTGTCATTCTATAACAACTCTCAGGGCTCACTTTCCCGTTTAATACTCCTAAAGAAGAAAACCAGTTAGCTAAAACAATTTATATTCAAGTAATAAAGCATTTCCCAGAGCTAGTCTGAATGTTTGGATTCCAAAGGTAAATTTAAAAAGCCATAACAGCCCGCTTATATGAAGAACGCATTGTTTTATATGTAAACATGTACTAGTGAAGAAGTCATTTCTGAATTTCATTGTTGCCTGATTGTAATTCCAGGCAGAAATAAGGAAACTGATCCAATTAAAAATGGAACTTAATTCAGCAGTAAAATGGTCTTTGTTGACAGATCAAATATAAACAAACTGGTCTCTGTTAAAGTGAGAGTAGTAGGCCACTTTGAGACGAGTCTCAAACCACTGTTCTGACAAACCCCAGAGTACAATGAACTGAAAAATATATTGCACTCCCATCTCACTGAATATTTAATACATTTCAACAGGTTAAATCACTTATTCTACAAGAAAAGGCACATTTTCAATAATCTGGGGTTACAGCTAGAAGATAATAAACTTTAGGTATTATGCCCTTAATGACTTACCATAAACAAATACAACTCAAGAGTTTCCATCACCACACCTTAATATTTTATATTATCTGGTGCCGAGCAGCTAAAAATAGTTTTCATTTTCTTTTCCCTAGTTTTAAATATTTTAATAAACAATAGTTTTAAACAATAGATTTAGAATGACAACATCTGGTATAAAAAATATATCCATGACATTAAGTTTACTAAGGGAATGTTGATCATATACAGTATACAAACAAGCCTATCGACTGGATGACACTGTTAGAAGTCAGAAAGAAAGACTTGACTTACAGTACCAAACATCTGCATGCAGCTGAACACAGATGCAAGTATTTGGGTTGCGATGTAGTTCTGGTATTTCACAGCTTAATGCTCCTGCCTGATTCTCAGTAACAGCCAATCATGCAAGAAAACAGATGGGAAAAAAAGCTAAAAACACAGCCTTGAACCTTTACATTAGCAAATATATAAAACAAACAAAAAAAACAAATCAAAACGCTGATCTGTGTCCTCTTACTGATTATTCACTACACATAAAGTAAAGGCTTTTGAAACCAGCCACCAGCAGTGTAGTGTGAATTTTTACATTAAAAATTGCAATCAAAGGATGTACTAAGGCACACTTTAAGCAGACAAGAATGCTTGGGCTTTCAGAAATAAATACCTACTTTCACAATTGTTACTCTAGGGACGACCATGTTGGAAAGACAAGCAAGCCAGAGATCAACCAAAATGCTCACAGAACTCACTTAACTGTTTGCTTCTGCTGCTAATGAAAGTGTTTTTAAAATAAACCTAGTGTTTTCAATCAAGATGCCTAATCTATATCAAACTGAAAGAAACAGATGTGACTAAAGTGATGGAAAGCATGGCCCCCAAAGACTCACAGTGGAGTTACCAGAGAGAGAAAAACTGGAGACCTTCATCCAAAATAAGTAAGGGGGAAAATAAGAAAACTAAATTCTGTAACAGAAGAATAAATAATAAATTAAGAAAAAAAACTAATAATTAAGTAATTAATATGTAACCTCTCCATATTGATGTACCATAACAGCGATCAAAAGATAATTGAATAATTGAATCCACATTTTTTCCAAGCAAAAATATTGCTTTTCACCCTGACACACCTCAGATGTCTTATCACACCAATATGCCACCACACAACAACAGCCTCTTCCTCCAGGCTCAGAGATTCCACATTCTTCATTATATCAACAAAAAAATCATGCCACGTCTTGGGGCAATGTGGCACCAAAATATATTATCTTAAGAAGAGTATCTACTAGGAGCTCCTTGGTGTATGTAACGCTAAAGTAATGGTGTGAAGATTCAAACTGTGATACTCTCAAGTCTGCTTCAAAACATCACACTGAACTGAAAATAAGACAGTCGTCCTAACCCTGCCAGGCCGGCGTATTTGTGGAGATCCCCTGCAAGTGAGTAATTAGTGTAGTGTTACTAGTATCTGTTACTGTCCTAATTGTTTGCACATTATGGCACCATTTCTTCACTTGCTCCCTCATAGAAGGGGCAAGCATAAAGGAAATCTACTCAGTCCAAGCAGTGCCACACTCCTTCACCTCAATCCCATTACAATTCAATTGGCACAGAATCAAGCCACACCAATGGAGCATACAGGTTTTTGCAGCCTTCTGTAAAAAACAGACTGTAGCATCTGTAAGAATACGTCAGTAGTGAAAGCTCAAACAACACATCCTGAACTATTTTTAAGTTCTGAAAGTCGTATCCACATAAGGCACTGGACCACTCAAGTCTGGTGGAATAAGGGATGCAAGTAACAGGGAGCAGTTAAAAAATCCCTGAGAAGAATACGCAAAGTTAGTGCAGCAGTCAGCTTCCTCAGCAGCACTACTACAGAAGTGGTTAGCAGACTCACCCTTCACATATGTGTACAGGCTTACAAAAATGAATTGATGGAGTATTAAAGAGCTAACCGTTTTAACTCCATGTAGGCAGGCGAGGTATTGATATTATGGGTCTTCACATATGGAATATGGACAAAATGTTCTACACGTTAGAAAAGGGAAACAGAGTTATTTAAACCATGACCAAAGCAACAGGCTTTATCCATTCCTGCTTATTTTATTTTTTGTAATACTGTGCTCTACATTTCTCCCTGTGAAAAGAAAGATGACACTGCTCGTTTTACTAATTCTCAGTCTCTCACATAAGTTAACAGGCTTTTCATCTCACCTCAGTCACAAATGCTATTTTCCGCTTTCCGTCAATCAGAAGCCCTCCTGCCCCTATAATATCTAACAAAACAAATGATTCACTTTCTCTAACTTCTCTGCTCTTTTCAGTTCAATTATTATTATTTTTTTCTTTTTGGTATTTGATACACTTTCTAATAATTTATCTAAGTTAATCAGACGTTTGGGCATAATCAAAAAGTTAAGTATCATGCTGTAATATTTGACTGGCAATAAGATATTCCGTCTCTCTCTTGTGAAACGCTGAACTCAAAGTGCTTCTGGTAACACCAGATGAACAAAGTGCAGCATTTGCAAAACATTTATTTTCTATTTATTTTAATCAAATGTACAGTATCCATACTGGATTAAAAGGTACAGCTTACTTGTATAACAGTGGTAAAGAAATTTGTACAAATGATTAGAAAATTCATCTTTTTTTTTTTTTTTTTTTACTTTAATCCTCTCCACTACAGCCCAAGCTTTGATAGCCATTCAATTATTTAATGGATAATACTGTGCAATGCAGCATATCAAATGTGATCACTTTGTTTCTTCTTTTCTTTATTAGAAACACAATAAGAGAAAAAAACATTCAAGTTTAAAGAGCATTGTTACCTTTAATGTGCTGCACTAAGACCACTTTCTCATCTTGTTGTTAGTGTTACTTCACCTCTAACACCACTTGCGGAACAAGATTTCAACATAAGTTACTTTACCAATACATGCAGTTTGTTTTGCTTACAACAGAATAAAGTGCTTGACAAGTTTTGTATTTTTTTAAACTGTAGTGCCGAGAGCATACTAAGAGACACACTCGCACAATAATTGCTGTTCTTTGTTTATAACTTTAGCAGTGTCTTAAACAACAGAAATCGTATTATATACCAGAGTCTCGGGTAAGCAGCACTATGCATTTACAGCAGCAGATAAGAAGGGATCAAAAAAGAAGTCGAAAGCAAATCTGAATGCATGCTTAACTGTATTCCTCCAGTCATACTCTATTTTGAATTGCCTGCCGACGGGTACCAACTTGGACATGCAATTCAAGCACCGGATGGCTTTTAGCTCAAACACTGGCCACTTACTTCCTAATCGCCCTTCTAGGATGGTACTAAACTCTACAACGCTTCCTTGCCCCAACGTAAGAAGAACCTTCTTGAATTCATTGCTTGCCTTTAGCACAATATCTTTGGTGGCATCATCTTCTTCTAAAGACTTATTGCCATTTTTGTTATTGAAGGGCATCCCAACATTTATTTCAAATTTGTAACGGTCAAAGCGTTTGAGATGGCATTCGTGTTTTGTAAGGAATTTCAGCTTGCAGAGTTCATCCTCTTCGATAGTCACATTTTGAGGATCACATACTGGGTAAGCTTCACCATACAAACATCTCATCCAGTCTCCAATGAACAGTGGTAGCAAGTTGATGGCCGACTCTGCGCTATTTTCAATCTCGGTTATACGGACATACTTAAACCTGCCTGTCCATGTAACTCTGTGGCCTTCCAGGTGACTGCAGAGAATCTGAGTACGAGCCATATTAGAATCTTTCCATGCACGAGGACCACACAGGAACCCGTATTGCTGCCATGTCAAAGTGGAGTTATATACTTTCATTCCTTCTGATCTATAAACGTAGATCCAGCAGAAAAGCATAATCGCAGAAATCCAAACAAGAATAAGCTTAACAATTGAGCTCCTGGTTAGAGACTTGACCATCTCCACCACAGAAAAGTTGGTTTTTGTCCACCATCTAAAGACAACAGGGATTGCACATAAAACCAAAGTTACTACTATCTTAATAAGTTCTAGAGAGATAAACCATTTAATAAATTGAATAACCATCATAACTGCAATTCCCAGCATTAAAATTGGCAGTGCAAACAAAAAAAGAAAATACCCCACTGAGGTCCGAATGAGTCCTATGCTGGAGGAGTTCTGTAACAATACCACAGTAAACTCACACCACATGAAGCACACCATATATGGGACCAAAAAACAATACGTGCCTTTGAAGTTTCTTAACTGAGCCATCCGAAAGAAAAGATAAAAGAGGTACATATAAAGGATACAAGGGATACTTAGGTTAAGCACAATAAAATGGCCAACTGGAATAGTCAGAAACGTTTTACCAAAGAAACGAAGTAATGACAAGCTTTCTGGCAAATCCTTCATCATTCCACATAATGCAGAGGCAATTTCTATGAGAATGGCTCTTCTGGTGTAAGGTTCAGCAGAGGTGCTCATACTCATGTAACTTGCAATACTGAAAAAAATGGCTATTGTTGCAAGTTCAGAGCATGGTATCCATTCTCTATTAGCAATCGGAAAAGAGAATATCACAAAAAAAACTGACAGAATAAAATGAATGTACGGTTCCAAATGGTTCCAGCCAAAGTTGGTCTCTGCTTGTTCAACATCAAGAGTAGGTTCAAAGCGCGTCAACAAGTCAGTCAATGTTCTAAAGTTCGCCCAGGCCTTGCTATTCTGGAAAACCTTCAATGTGCAAATCACCATAGAAATGAAAGACAAGTAGAAGATGACCAGTGGAATAACAAAAGCAAAAAAATCAATAGTTAAATTGCTGATGATGAAAAAGAAAATGAGAGCATTAATGTGGTGAGTAGGTATGATGGTACTCAGCCAATGCATTCCAGCCTTAGAAGCTATATCTATAAGGTGCTCCTTAACTTCAATTATGGCATGAAGAGGATACTTCAGAATCTGTAATCAGAGAGAAAGAGAAAAAAATAACAATATATATATCTATATAAAATTCTTTTCGTGTTTGAAACGGAAATTACGTATGACCACATGATATGGAAATTACATATGAAACGGAAATTACATATGACCACGCAATATGGAAATTACGTATGACCACAGAACATATTATAATACAGGAACTAATCACTTCGTTCGCCGAGCTGCAAACAATGTGAAGACGAGACCGCCTTCAGCGGCAAGGGGTCGTGAGAACAAAGTGCACGCTGGGAGGCGCGGAATGTCGGGCTGCTCCGCTGGGTCGAGAGCTTCGCAGTTTCGGGCAGTGTCCTCTCTTCTCGCACTGTTTGTGACACTTCAAGTGCCCCGTCGGCTCCTGGGAGAGTGGAAATCTTTGCGAATGAGTGTAATCGGCGCCATCGAAGCAGCACTCGGTTTGTAAATTGCGCTGCATGACTACTTACTGTCCCTTAAGGTGAGTTTGGGTCACTAAAACCCCGCAACATTCAAGGTTGCTTTTGTGATCAATTATTTTAAGATGATGAAGAGTTTACATCTAAGAAGATGTAGAGATCTCTTCATGTAAAGTCTTGGACTTGGGAATTGTTTGTACCTTCTGCTCGTTAAGCACGGAAGAGTAGCGTCCACATCTATCAGAATTATTTTTCTCTTAAATCACAGGCCCATAGTGCAAGGTTGTCAGGCAGAAATTTGGACGATCACATAGAAAATGTAATTTGAATACCACAGTGGTCGTGTAGCGCCTTTCAAAAGTGATCTACTACCGAGAGATGATCCAAATACATTTTAGCTGCTGTTAGTACTACTTACCTGTTGTGTTATACCGCCTTTAAAATGTAGTTTACCCGAAACCACTCCAGTAGTGCTCAACGTATCTTTACTTCTTAAAATGTTAATGTTTTACTGTTTAATAACTTATAGACTACAGTTTATTTTTTCTCTTGCACTCAAGTGAGCGAAGTCACTGGGTAATCAGCTAGTATATAAATATCTTATTTATATATATATATATATATATATATATATATATATATATATATATATATATATATATATATATATATATATATAAACAGAAATCAGCAACTGTTGATAATACATATCATAAGACAGGAGGAGTCCAAGGCAGGTAAATCAGAATGAAAAAATACTGCGCAAATAGTGAATACTTATGTATTTAACACACAGGTACCATTAATGACCACATGCTCGAATTTCCAAGGCGGACACTTGTCAGCATATTAGAATGGTAGTTCAAAGCGGATGGTTGGCTGCACTGTGGCTGAACACCAAGCCATCTTGTGAATTAGTTATCTGTCATTAGAGTATGATTGAATTACAAATGATGCACATTTTACTATCTGTATTTTAATTACAAAGACACAAACTCAAGAACTAAATTTAAGTAAAAATTAAAGGTAAAGGTAAATTATGTGAACTGCAAGAACAACATGCCTTCACAGCACAATGTCAATCAAGAAATTTTTTAATAATAAATGCCAGTTAAAACAGCAACCTGATTGTAACATGAGGGATGTGTTAATTTCAGGGGTAGGAAAATTAATTTTAATTTTTGAAAAATATTTTTAAACAGAAGGATCCAGAATATACACACATATACATTTCAATATTTTAATATTTAGGGGTAAAAACAACCCTACAATATAAAAACTAAACAACCCAAAATCTAAAAAAATACTTTGACTTATTTCATTTAAATTTTGTGACATTAATGAAAAAGGAAAAAAAAAATTAGCCACCTGTGTTTTTTTAATTTGTTAATATTTGTCAAAAATTACACTGTAACGAGCAGGCTATTGTAAAGTGTCATGTCCTTTTTTTATGGCTGAGCGCTGAGAAGGAATGGCACAGAGGAATGTGGCTGGCGCTTTATGTAGACTACGGGTGCTAACAAAAGTTTAGCAAGTTGGAACATTGGGTACATGCAGTGCTTCCTATTCTGTTGGTTTCTTCTTACTCCTCGCAATGTGGTATAACATATAAAAATTTGAAAACTGCTTCCCTTAGATTGTCAAGCACGCTTATATTCATAAACTTCGAAGAATTTTAATGGGGGGTCAGGGGTCTGAGGGCCTTGGTGGTGAAATACATACATACTGAGGAAAACTGGTGTGTTCCCTTGGAGGTCAGACCATGATGTGTTGCAATGCTCCCATTTGCAAAGCAGAAACAGTACCAGCCCACTTTAAGTGCTGAGTACAACACAAGCCAGGAGCGATGACAGAACATAATAGAGGTGAACATTGTACATAGTTTAAATGTAATTTATTTTCACCTCTTCTTTTCTGCACAACACTTAAAAAACTACGTTAATTGCATGAACCATATAAATGTGCATCCTGTAAACATCACTGTTGTACGTAAAAAATCAAAAGAAATCACAATTCAGTGTACACTACTGTAGATCTAAAACCGGCAAAACTCTGTAATGGTACAAGATTACAGATCAAAGCGTTAAATTTAAATTTATCTGAAGCTACTAGGATCTGGTTCAGGGTGAAATTTATACAAAAATGAACATTTCTCCTACTAAACACCTGTTTGAATTCAAAAAGAATACAGTTTCCTTTAAAATAGTGTTTTGCAATGACAATCAACAAAAGCCAAGTCACTAGGAAAAGCAAGAACTGACCTACAGCAGGAATGTTTTATTTATGTGTAACTGCATGTGGCATGTTCAAGAGTAAGGAGCTCCAGTGAGCTACTGTAGTAATATTAACCCAGTAAAAAACAAAATTAGATAAAATATTGTATACAGAAAAGTATTCAGTTGAAGTAGTCACATAGTACTTCTGATATTTCTGATAAACTAACAGCACTTTTAATCAAGGCCTACTGTCATAGGAAATTTCATGGGAAAACATATTTCCTGGGTAACATGGCTAGTGTGTATATTATATATACACACACACACACATACACTCTCTCTCTCAATCTATATATATCTATATATATTTATAAGCCTAAAAGTGCAATGATTTTACGTGACATGTTTATGTCAAGTTTTTTGTCATGCTTTAAATCGGGCTTATTTTAAAACCTACATATACATATATATATATTTTATATATATATATATATATATATATATATATATATATATATATATATATATATATATATATATATATATATATTACACACACATATATATATATATTGTATCATTATTTTCAGAGTTTGTCGAACTTTGATGTGATGATGTTAGATTTTCAGATTCTTCCGTTTTTTAAATTATAAAGTAAAATATCAAATACTCACTTCCTGCGAGACGAGACTTTGTGCCAAGAGATTTAACCACGGCCGGGGCCGGAAATAAAAGACAAAGAGTAGGACAGCTGCTGTACAGGCTTTTAACTGTTTGAAGTGCTGCACGAGATGCAGATCACGTGCACGGCAGCAGCAAGCCCGCAGCTGATCGAGCAAAGAGGAGGGTAAAAAAAAAAAAAAAAAGAAAGAAAATAAAAAGTATTTGTTTCCCATTGTGTCACCATTTACCAGGAGATTTTGGAGGAGCGACCACATCTCCTTGGGGTGCGTTCAGCCTGTCTCTTCACAACACGAGTAGCAGAGATGCGAAGTGGCTAACACTTACTACAGGCCGGGGGGGTTGGCGAGTGAAGCGAGCAGGGGGCGAACCCCCTAGTATATATTATACACAAACACACAAATTTAAAAGCTCCAAAATCAAAAGCATTTTGACAGACAAAATAATGCCACACGTGGAAAATTCCATATCTGACCTTGCTTTTTAGGAACAACCAAATCAAAACAAAGCAGAAAATTGGGAGGAGCACTGGAATAAATTATTAAACAAAGATGTAGGTGTTTACAACACTTTAGATGTCAACAACAAAATTAATAAATAGACAAATACATATATGGATGATGTAATCTACATTGAAAAATAAAGTAAAATAAAACTATCAACCTTTTGATTTAGCGGCAGATCTTCTGGACTCTTCCCCTGTAGATTATTATCATCATCATCATCGTCATCATCATCATTCATCAGAAGGCTAGTTGGGATGATGCCTTTTGCATATTTTTTGGTTATCTCAACAAAGTCATCAAGAGCTACAAATGTACTTGCTGAAACAGGAATATAGAAACAAAATACCAAATATTATCAGCTTTGTGATTTTATGAATTAAATATACACTGTAAAGAAGATTAGAGATTTATAGTATTTGTGGTTATCTGCAAAATAAGGATTCCTTGGAATTAGTTTTCAGAAGAAGCAGGGAAAAATATTTCTTAAACATGAATATCAAATACACAACTGATGACTGAGTATTTAAGCGTGAACTAGCAAAACTACAGAAAAAAAGCTTAAAAAAATATGAGTGAGAAAGAGAAGCAGGACAAATTTAGAAAGAACGTAAAAATCAAATGACAATAAATGTACTACATTGCACTTCTAAAAGTGATGATGCAAAAAATATTATTAAAAAAAAGAAAGAAAAATTAGCTAGGAAAAAATCTCAGCCTTACATTCACTACTAACAAGACGCTCCAGCATTCTCCTCTCCTTCTGAACTTTTGCTGGGACAGGTCCAGGTTTGGATTCGTTTCTGTTATCTACACAAAATAAGATTTTTAGTGTTAAAATTAAAATTTATTTTCTTGCATCTAATACCTTTAATATATGAAAGGATCTCATATAAAAAGAAGGCTAAAAAAATAATAAAAATGTTTAAATATTTAGCCAATATTAAGATGGAAACCATTTAGAGAGTTCCAAAACTGTTAGCACCTAAAGCCAATGTCGCATTGCACAACTTTTTTGTTCTGGAGTATGTCCGATTTTCCGATCTCAGTCACTGTATCATGTCAAATTACGCAAATGAAAATTGCAGCCCAACTGTACTGGAAGGTCAGCACTCAGTCACACTCGCCCCTTTTTTGACAGCCAATAGCATGCTGCTTGGCTCAGCTGGTATTGTATAGGCATTGATTGTATAACGGGTTAATAGCTGCAGTATTTTCACCTGTGTTCTTGATATTTTTTTTCTTTTTTCCATTCTGTTTTAGTACATAAAACATGAGACATCAGACTGGCAAGTTTCTATTTTAATTATGAGGTTCAAAACATGCATGTTCTAGAATTCCTCGCCGCTACATTCTATGCAGTGTACTTCCAACTAAATGCTCATTGGTTCTTAACAATCGCACACAAACAAGCTGTCCTTTTAGCCACTAGCCAGCTTCAGACTAGTTAGATTCAGTCATTGGCTATGTCAAGTTAGACAATCAGCTTCACAGGAATGCACCACCAACTGCCTCAGATTGGCTAGGATTATTTTAAGGAAGGCTATAACTGAAATTCACTGGAAAAGTTGTCTAATGTGACATAGCCTTAAGAGATCACCTCCTTCCCCTCAAATACAAGGTAAACTATAGAGAAAACAGGATTTAAGCATAGCTTCCTCATCAAATTGCATTATCAATACTATACGTCAAAACTGCACAGCCAAATCAAGTATTAGAAATAACAAAGTGAACTCCAGCTGACAAGGTAAATGGGAAACGGTTATTAGGCATCCTGATAACAAATAGAACAACAAATGCTGTACATCTAAAACCCCAGCTCCCAATATTTAAGTATCAACCAGCAACATTAGCATAAAACATGAAATAAATAGTGGAGTTTTCCAGTGATCGGTATAATGTTCAAAAAAGACACCAAAAATGAAAATTTCACATTTTGAGCTGCTGTAATCAAAAAAGTTCAGAATTCTGTGTAAACATTTACATGTTTTTGATTCTTTATACAAACGTTTACCAAATTTCTTAGAATTTAACATTCCTACTTTGGAGTTTCGTGATTTTCATGCTACTAGAAATAACAACAAGATCATTGTAAAGACTTTGCTTGAAATTTGTTGGGATTCACTTTTAATAAAGCAACAGCCACCATAATAATAATGATCATCATAAGAAGAAGTAAATAAATCAACAAAATAACAACCACCATCTCAAAAGTACCATCACTTTCTAGTGGTGACAAGGCCTGCCAGCTTAAAGGATTTAAAGAGCTTTGCTGGCAGGAGAAGGAGCTCCTGGTAGGGTCACCCAAGTCGGGCAGGTCTTTAGTGATGGAATTACCAGCACACACATTATGCACATCATCATAAAAGGAAGAATCGAAAGAATCGCTCAAATATATCCATTTGGCTGAAGCAATTTGTACTGACCAGATAACATACTATTTATAAAAAGTATTCAAAGAATTAACATAATTTCCATACTTGACCTGTTCATATGATGAGTGAAATCTTAGCATTATGCCATACCAAAAATAAAAAAGTACAATTGCTCAAACTACCATAACACACACATACCGTCTGCACTGACTTGTCCTACATTTTCAAGCAGCTCAGACACGGCAACTTTTTTCTTTTTCTTGGGGTTTAATCGCCAATACATAACTAGTGCTGCTTTCCTCACAGTACGTTCAAATTCTGACTCTGAACATAGTTTCTTCACCTCCTCTTCATTCTCTGAAGTAATCCCTATAGTTAATGATATAAAAAAAGAAACATAGTTAAGATGAATAGCAAAAAGAAATACATAATGGAGGCATCAGGGAAGATTAATATCTGCTTAACCTGGGGGCTTAGGAATTGCTGCTCTCCTTAACCTTCCACACTCAAAATATCTGCACACTCTTACAACATCTTTGGGGACAGCTGGAGCATAGACCACTCCTCAGCTGGGTCTCCTGAAGTAGCCTCACTAAAGAATCCGCAGTCAGGCTAAGTATAACCTTATTATTATTATTTGTGTTGTAATTGATTTCAGTTCTTGTTACCATTTTGGCTTTGAGGCAGCACAGTACATGGAAAGACCTTTCCACAGTACATATCCCAGCACTGAACCTAATTCATGCATGAAGCTCAGATTTCTGTTGTAAATAATCAAGTGAAATGTGAAACTAACTACCTCCAAATGACTATACTGAATTTGTATACGATATTTAGTGGTTAAGCTAGGTAAAAATAATCTGATGATTGTTAAATGTCAAAAAAGATTGATTTTGATAAATACTTTACCATAAATATACTTTTTGTCATTTTGTCATTGTGTAGTAATGTCCTAATACTGTTACAATTTTTTTTAATTATCTACTTGGTATGACTGGAAAAAATGACTTTTATGTTTTGGTGGTCTTAATTTCATAGCACTGTAGGCCTTTACAGGTTTTAGGTCCATAGACTGTACATAGTCTGCTTTGAAACAGGAGACTCTGCATGCCCTGAGGTACACCATGCCATTGCACAGCAGAATTTTCTTTTCAAATTGTAAATACTGCTACTAAGGAAAATGAATCTGACAAAAACTAAACAGTGATATTTTCTCAGCAGTAAAAATACTAGTTGAACGAGACATTTACTCTCTTTATTACTTCTGTGGAAAGCAAAAAATACCTTTCCTCTCGGTCAAACACTTTCTAAGCAATTTTACTGCCTCTCTTCGTCCTTGCTTTGCCGCCAACAACAGCCAGCTCACAGCATTACAGTTGTTCAGCTCTTCATCTTGTTCTTCCGCTAGCTTTAAATAATTCTTTCCCATCTGTAAAAATACAAGCAAGAAATGAAATACAGTAATCCCTCCTCCATCGCGGGGGTTGCGTTCCAGAGCCACCCGCGAAATAAGAAAATCCACGAAGTAGAAACCATATGTTTATATGGTTATTTTTATATTGTCATGCTTGGGTCACAGATTTGCGCAGAAACACAGGAGGTTGTAGAGAGACAGGAACGTTATTCAAACACTGCAAACAAACATTTGTCTCTTTTTCAAAAGTTTAAACTGTGCTCCATGACAAGACAGAGATCACAGTTCCGTCTCACAATTAAAAGAATGCAAACATATCTTCCTCTTCAAGTCAGGAGCAGATGTCAGAGAGATAGAGAGAAAAAAAGCAAACAAATCAATAGGGCTGTTTGCTTTTAAGTATGCGAAGCACCGCGGCACAAAGCTGTTGAAGGCGGAAGCTCACACCCCCTCCGTCAGGAGCAGGAAGAGAGAGAGAGACAGAGTTTGTTTTTCAAGCAAAAATCAATACGTGCCCTTCGAGCTTTTAAGTATGCGAAGCACCGGGCATGTCGTTTCAGGAAGCAGCTGCACAAAAGATAGAAACGTGAAGATAATCTTTCAGCATTTTTAGACGAGTGTCCGTATCGTCTAGGTGTGCGAACAGCCCCCCTGCTCAATCCCCCTACAGTCAGGATCAGAGAAAGTCCGCGCAAGAGAAAGAGAAAAGTAAGCCGGGTAGCTTCTCAGCCATCTGCCAATAGCGTCCCTTGTATGAAATCAACTGGGCAAACCAACTGAGGAAGCATATACCAGAAATTAAAAGACCCATTGTCCGCAGAAACCCGCGAAGCAGCGAAAATCCGCAATATATATTTAAATATGCTTACATATAAAATCCGCGATGGAGTGAAGCCGCGAAAGGCGAAGCGCGATATAGCGAGGGATTACTGTAAATTGCAATAATCAAACATTTCCTTGCTAGCAAATTATAAGTCATTCATTGAAACTTAGCAACAACACCACCTCATTAATACTGTTTCATATTTGACTTTTTATTCATAACAAATATTCATATGCCACTGATCCAGACCACTCACATGGGGTATGAGGTATCTACAAGGACCACAATTACTTTCAGCTTCTTTCACTACAAACATAAAGTCAGGTTATAGCGTTAATTTTATTCATGTTTTGCCCTGTGCATGATAGAGCAGGGTACTGTAATCACAAACACTCTCATTTTTAAGCTTCTCAGGCAACATGTCGCCACTACTCCTTTTTACTTTCCAAACACAAAAATAAAAACACACATTTAATAATATTAGAGCTCATTTCATTGTACACCAAAATGATATTTTTCCCCAAATCATGTTAAATTCTGAATCCTTTTCTTAACTCAATATATACTTTCCCCAAATTTAGGACCATATCCCTTTTTAACAACTTACATCCATATTTAAAAGGCACTTTTCATTAAATCCCTATTTCTTCTCCCTCAGTGCACAAAAGCCCGTCCATCCCTCCTTGGCAGCTTTAAATTCGCACTTCTCAATCTCTCTCTTTCCCTCCCCTTACACCTCCTTTTCTTTTCCTCTTTTTGTCGGTTACATTTCTGGTAAAATGCCACTCTCGGAAGTCTGTGTGTGTGATGTGGACTATAAGCCACAATATCCTTTTACTAGCTATACTGTCTTCTTCTTGTTTCAGGTGCTCCAGTTAGGGGTTGCCACAACGGATCATCATCTTCCATATCTTTCTGTACACCCATCACCTTCATGTCCTCTCTCACCACATCCATAAACCTTCGCTTAGGCCTTCCTCTTTTCCTCTTCCCTGGCAGCTCTATCTTTAGCATCCTTCTCCCAATATACCCAGCATCTCTCCTCTCCACATGCCCAAACCAACGTAATCTCGCCTCTCTGACTTTGTCTCCCAACCGCCCAACTTGAGCTGACCCTCTAATGTACTCATTTCTAATCCTGTCCATCCTTGTCACACCCAGTGCAAATCTTAGCATCTTTAACTCTGCTACCTCCAGCTCTGTCTCCTGCTTTCTGGTCAGTGCCACTGTCTCCAACCCATATAACATAGGTAGTCTTACTACCGTCCTGTAGACCTTCCCTTTCACTCTTGCTGATACCCATCTGTCACAAATCACTCCTGACACTCTTCTCCACCCATTCCACCCAGCCTGCACTCTCTTATTCATCTCTCTTCCACAATCCCCATTACTCTGTACTGTTGAACTCAAGTATTTAAACTCATCCACCTTCACCAACTCTACTCCCTGCATCCTCACCATTCCACTGACCTCCCTCTCATTTACACACATGTATTCTGTCTTGTTCCTACTGACCTTCATTCCTCTCCTCTCTAGAGCATATCTCCACCTCTCCAGAGTCTCCTCAACCTGCTCCCTACTATCACTACAGATCACAATGTCATCAGCAAGCATCATAGTCCACGGGGACTCCTGTCTAATCTCATCTGTCAACCTGTCCATCACCATTGCAAATAAGAAATGGCTCAGAGCCGATCCCTGATGTAATCCCACCAACAAATTGAATGCATCCGTCACTCCTACGCAGACCTCACCACTGTCACACTTCCCTCATACATATCCTGTACAACTCTTACATACTTCTCTGCCACTCCCGACTTCCTCATACAATACCACAGCTCCTCTTGAGGCACCCTGTCATATGCTTTCTCCAGGTCCACAAAGACGCAATGCAACTCCTTTTCCTCTCACTTTCCAAGATTCCATTAAACAATCTGGTTAATAACTCCACTAACATCTCTCCTAAACACCTCCATGATTCCATAGGTATGTCATCTGGACCAACGGCCTTTCCATTTTTCATCCTCTTCATATCTGTCCTTACTTCCTCCTTGCTAATCCGTTGCACTTCCTGATTCACTATCTCCACATCATCCAACCTCTTCTCTCTCTCGTTCTCTTCATTCATCAGCCTCTCAAAGTACTCTTTCCATCTGCTCAACACACTCTCCTCGCTTGTGAGTACATTTCCACCTTTGTCCTTTATCATCCTAACCTGCTACACATCTTTCCCAGCTCAGTCCCTCTGTCTAGCCAATTGGTACAGGTCCTTTTCTCCCTCCTTAGTGTCCAACCTCTCATACAACTCATCATATGCCTTTTCTTTAGCCTTCACCACCTCTCTCTTCACCTTGCGCCTTATCTCCTTGTACTCTTGTCTACTTTCTGCATCTCTCTGATTATACCACTTCTTCTTTGCCATCCTCTTCTTCTGTATACTCTTCTGTATTTCCTCATTCCACTACCAGGTTTCCTTTTCCTCCTTCCTCTTTCCAGATGTCACGCCAAGCACCCTTCTTGTTGTCACCCTTACTATATCTGCTGTAGTTTCCCAGCTGTCTGGTAACTCTTCACTGCCACCCAGTGCCTGTCTCACCTCCTCCCTAAACTCAACCTTGCAGTCTTCCTTTTTCAACTTCCACCATTTGATCCTTGGCTCTGCCCTCACTCTCTTCCTCTTCTTGACCTCCAACGTCATCCTATAGACCACCATCCTATGCTGCTTAACTACACTTTCCCCTGCCACCACTTTGCAGTCTTCAATCTCCTTCAGATCAACTCTTCTGCATAGCATGTAATCTACCTGTGTGCATCTTCCTCCACTCTTGTACGTAACCCTATGTTCCTCCCCCTTCTTAAAATACATATTCACCACAGCCATGTCCATCCTTTTGGCAAAATCTACTATCCTCTGACCTTCTTCATTGCCTCCTTGACACCATACCTACCCATCACCTCCTCGCCTCCACTGTTCCCTTCACCAACATGCCCATTGAAATCCGCTCCAATCACCACTTTCTGTCCCTTGGGTACACTGTTCATCACTTCATCCAACTCACTCCAAAAATCTTCTTTCTTACCCAGTGCACACCCAACTTGCGGTGCATATGCACTAACAACATTCATCATCCCACCAAATTTCCAGCTTCATAATCATTACTTTGCCTGACACTCTTTTCACCTCCAAAACAGGTCTTGACATCACTGTTCCTTCAGAATAACTCCTACCTGATTTCTCCTGCCATCCACACCATGATAGAACAATTGGAATCCACCTCCAATCCACCTGGCCTTACACTGTATACATTATTTCTACATCATTTAATTTTCTTCCTTTCTTCATATATTTGGGGTAAAACTTACTGTGAGCTGGGCATCCATATTTCCAGCTTTGGCCTTTACTTCCTGTTCCGCAAAGTTAATTTCTTGCTCTGAAAAACAAAAGTAAAGATCACCATTAAATTAGCATAGTCATCCAGAATCAGCACATGAATTACAGTAGTATTAGAGAATGGATTCAAACTTACTTTGGTTGCAAAACTGATAACATTTACAAATGTATAGTTCCCTGCAAAAGTATTTAGCCCCTTGACCAGTTCTCTAATTTTACTGAATAACAAATCTTGCACTGAAATTTTTGTTCTCTGTTGTATTTTTTTCTTACATTGAACAACCTCAAACTTGACTGAACGTTTCAAGCAAGACTCTTTTTATATTTCTGCCATTTTTTACCTCCACATTCACTTCACCCCGAGTTTCTTTGTCACTTTTCAGTTCTCAGTCTTATACAGCCTTTTTATTAATGCTTGTTAGTGAAACATCCATTAAGCCATATATTAGTGGGTCTTAGTGACTGTCCCTCAGATAGCTCTAACCTATCTCTCTCTCATTCTTCCTAGGGCACGAAGCGGAAGCGGAAGCAGAAACAGAAGCGGACAATGGCCGATAGTGAGGTGAATCGCGTTGAAATTGTAGTCGAGGAACTCCAGGCACTCGATGAACAGATTCAGAAACTTCTGTCCAGACGAAGATACCTCAGAGATCTGAAGGCTCGGCTGTTGGATAAACCGTCCTCGCCATCTGTTATCAGCGTAATATCAACCCCGCGTTGTGCCGCTCAAGTCACCTTCACCCCCGCGCCTCGTAGGAGCAACACCGATGATGACCTCGGTGTATTTCAGCAATGCAGGTGGGGGTTCAAGGCCAGAACACCTCCATTGGCACAGGCAAGCATCATAACGCAGAACCGGTTTGACCCTCTAAGCATCCCCAGTTCGCCTTCAGCTCCTAGTGATGTAATAGTGGTAGGTGATTCTATTGTTAGGAACCTCAATATCACTTGCCCTAATAGAAAATCTTTTGTTTCTTGTTTTCCCGGTGCTCGTGTCCGAGATGTGACGAGACGTGCGGCGGCGATCTACAAGAATAGGGCAGTTGGAGCAATTGTTTTACATGCTGCGTAAACGACATAAGGCATGACAGTCCGAGATCCTCAAGGCAGACTTCACTGCATTAATTAAAGACACAAAGGAGAGGACCCCATCGGCAAAGATCTTCATCTCGGGTCCACTCCCTCTCGTCAGACGATCAAACGAGTACTACAGTCGTCTGCTTGGTTTAAACAACTGGCTGCAGGGCTTCTGCATGAATCAAGACATCGGTTTCATCAACAACTGGGACCTCTTTTGGGAAAGACCGCGTTTTTCAAGCGAGATGGCCTGCATCCGAATAGCTTCGGCGCCCGGGTCCTCTCCGAAAACATATCCAAGGTAATTCGTTTATCTTGACTATCTATCTCTGCTTTTAACCCCTTCCGAAATGCCACTCCTGTGCTTGGTCATGATAATTGTTTAATAAAATCTTCCATAAAAGTGCACAACATAAATACTGTAATAACCAATCTTAATGCACATAGAAAATCTAGGCAATACGGCATAAACACCAATAATTTAATTAAAGTTACTACTTTAGATGAACAATGTATTAAAACTATAAAAACATATCATAGATTGAACAAAAAATACACGCAGAGCGGCGCTAATAAAAATAACTTAATTCCTGTTCCATATATCAATAACGCACATAGTATTCATCTCTGCTCCTCCGAAACATTGAATATGGCTCTATTAAATGTTAGAGCTTTAACTAACAAGACGTTTTTTTATCAACGATCTTATTAGTGATAAAAAAAATAGATTTTATTGCACTAAGTGAAACGTGGCTTAGCTCAGATGGCGTAGCTGTTTTAATCGAATCTGCGCCTCCGGATTACAGTTTTACTTGTGCTGATCGCCAAGGAAAGAGAGGTGGAAGGCTAGCAAACATTTACTCAAGCAAGTTAAAATGTAAAAATATCAGTTTTGGTAAATTCAAGTCTTTTGAGTATCTCGCCATTATTATTCAGGGAGATTCTCACGTTCTAGTATTATCCGTGTATAGACCTCCAAAATTCAACGCGTCTTTCTTTGAGGAATTCTCTGACTTGATGTCAATCTTAATTACGAACTATGACACACTCTTAATAGTCGGCGACTTTAATTTTCATATAGATAATCAATGTGACCAGAAAGTAAAAGAATTTATGAACCTCCTGGACTCTTTTGATTTGAGACAGCTCGTTAATCAGCCTACACATAAAGCAGGTCATACGTTAGACTTAGTAATTACTAAAGGACTAAAAGCTGATATAAAGCAGGTCATTGATATTGGTCTATCAGACCATTTTCTTCTACTCTTTAATATAGAAATAATGACAGAAAACACTCATGAGAAGCATATTGTTAAAAAACGCTTCTTTGACTCCTCAGCAGCTTTAAAACTTTCAAACATTCTAACCAATCAGTCCGTTTATAGTGCCAACTATAATAGCGAGGAGAATGTAAATAGTAAGGTGGAAAGATTTAATACTAAAGTGAGGGCTGCTGTTGACTTAGTTGCACCTGAAAAGACAGTTAAAAAATCTTCTAGCATTGTTATACCATGGAAGACCCAAAGAGTGTCTGATTTAAAGAGAACATGCCGTAGAGCTGAGCGTAAATGGAGGAAAAACTAAACTAACTATTGACTATGAAATATTAAAAGTTAAAATAACAGAATACAATAACACAGCCCGCCTTGAGAGGCGCTGCTATTTCTCTAAGATTATAAATAACAATGCTAGTAATCCCAGAGTCTTATTTTCGACAATTGATCATCTGTTAAACCCAGGTAACTCAAAGGAATGCCTCCTAAGTACTTCCAGTAAAACCTGTGAGGCTATCGCTGTATTTTTCAATCAAAAAATTAATGATATTAGAAATAACATAGTATATCTCTCCAACACTAAGGATCCTCCTAAACCCCAGTACCCCATAATAAACAAATTAAAGTCTTTCACTAGGATAGATTTACCTGATTTACATAAAATAATTTCTCAAATGAAACCCTCCACCTGTGCCCTTGACCCAATACCAACAAATTTTTTCAAAGAAGTATCGGGCGTGCTTAGTGATAATGTTCTTGACATAGTAAATTCGTCATTAGATACGGGGGTCTTCCCAGACTGTCTTAAGACTGCGGTAGTTAAACCCCTACTTAAGAAAAATAATCTCGATCCCTCTGCTCTTGAAAATTATAGACCCATCTCTAACCTGCCTTTCTTAAGTAAAATTCTAGAGAAGGCAGTCATTATACAGTTAAATGAGCACCTCAATAAACATGCTATTCTTGATAAATTTCAGTCAGGGTTTAGAACAAATCACAGCACAGAAACTGCACTCGTTAAAGTAGTAAATGACTTGCGGGTAAATGCAGACAGAGGCCATTTATCTGTTCTCATCCTCTTAGATCTGAGTGCCGCATTTGACACCATTGATCATAATATTCTTAAGAATCGCCTTAGTCAATGGGTGGGCCTCTCTGGCAGTGTCTTAAATTGGTTTGAATCCTACCTGGCAGGGAGAAAATTCTTTGTTAGTTGTGGTAATTATAACTCAAAGACACGATATTCTATATGGTGTTCCACAAGGCTCTATCCTGGGTCCACTGCTCTTCTCAATCTACATGCTTCCATTAGGTCAGATTATCTCAGGGCACAACGTGAGCTACCACAGCTATGCTGATGACACACAGCTGTATTTATCAATAGCACCTGATGACCCCAAATCTCTTGATTCGCTAACACAATGTCTAACTTGTATCTCAGAATGGATGAATAGTAACTTTCTCAAATTAAATAAAGAAAAAAAACGAAATCTTAGTGATTGGCAATAATGGATACAATGAGGCTATTAGAAATAAACTGGATGCATTAGGATTAAAAGTCAAATCGGAGGTAAAAAGCTTAGGGGTAACTGTTGATTGTAATCTGAATTTTAAATCGCATATTAATCAGATCACTAGGACAGCATTTTTTCACCTAAGAAACATAGCAAAAGTTAGACCTCTTATATCATCGAAAGATGCAGAGAAATTAGTTCATGCGTTTGTTTTCAGTCGGCTAGATTACTGTAACGCACTCCTCTCAGGACTACCCAAAAAAGACATCAATCGTTTGCAACTAGTGCAGAATGCAGCTGCTAGAATCCTTACCAGGAAAAGAAAATCCGAGCACATTTCTCCAGTTTTGATGTCACTACACTGGTTACCTGTGTCATTCAGAATTGACTTTAAAATTCTGCTTATGGTTTATAAAGCTTTAAATAATCTCGCCCCGGCTTATATATTGGAATGTCTGACACCTTATATTCCAAATCGTAACCTCAGATCCTCAACTGAGTGTCTCCTTAGAATTCCAAGAGCAAAACTTAAAAGACGTGGTGAGGCGGCCTTCTGCTGTTATGCACCTAAAATCTGGAATAGCCTGCCAGTAGGAATTCGCCAGGCTAATACAGTGGAGCACTTTAAAAAACTACTGAAAACACATTATTTTAACATGGCCTTCTCATAACTTCACTGTAATTTATTCCTGATACTCTGTATATCCAATTCATTATAATAACTATTCATTCAAAATCTGTACCAACCCCTACTCTCTCTTCTGTTTCCTTTTCCGGTGTCCTGTTGGTGGTGGCGTGCGCCACCACCATCTACCCAAAGCACCATGATGTTCCAACAATGATGGATGGATTAAAAGCCAGAAGTCTGTATGACCATCAGCATCAAGTGACTCCGTGAAAAATCCAAACTACAAAGAGGACTATTTCATTTATGTTAGGTAGAATGCCCAAAGGGGACTGGGCGGTCTCATGGCCTGGAACCCCTACAGATTTTTTTTTTTTTCTCCAGCCTTCTGGAGTTTTTTTTTTGTTTTTTCTGTCCACCCTGGCCATCGGACCTTACTCCTTTCTATGTTAATTAATGTTGTCTTATTTTAATTTCTTATTTTGTCTTTTATTTTTCTTCTCTCCATTATGTAAAGCACTTTGAGCTACTTTTTGTATGAAAATGTGCTATATAAATAAATGTTGTTGTTGTTGTTGTCATAGGCCATTTTTGGTGAAAAGATATTGCTTGAAATGCTTACTGGGCACATTTCTAAATAACAAAATTCAGCATGTTATTGTACCCTGGGATTGCCTCACATTAAAGAGATACTGTCTCTTTAAAGAATGATAGGAATTGGAACCTGAACAGGCATAAGCTAACAAATTCCAAGCCAGCAAAGACTTTGCATTACAAATACTAATTTTCCTAAGAAAGGTCAAAGGGATGAAAATACTTTCCACACTTACACAATGAGAGATTTTCTCAGAAGAGATGGGGTAGTCATTGAAGGGGATACACCAAGGAAGGAGGAAGCAGGGCTATAAGGTAAGTAGGCAAGTGCACATTTTCCACATCTAATAGGATGAACTTACCTTTACCTTCAGGAACTTCTCCATCATCTGGAACATTGATGTTGTCTGAAGGTTCAAACTGCATGTCATTTGAGGTAGAGGAGCTTCCTTTCATCTTTTCCTCCTGCATGGCAGCCCTTGCTACAGATGCAAAACCACTAAAAGCGTTCAACTGAGATCTACCCAGCTGCGGTGGAGGCTTGCTGGATGAAGGCTGATTGTCAGTGGATGAAAGATCGGTGTCCATTTTTGCTGTAATAAAAAAACCAAACTAAATAATTAGGAATGTAGTAACTTGGTTTGGCTACAATTGTTATAATGCAGGGAGATCTTCAGCACAATATTCACTAGGACCTGCACACTGATTATACATGCACAAAAAGCACAAAATGGATAAGCCCAAAGGCAACACTAAAGCAAAGAAACTCCCAATACAGAATCCAAAAAAAAAAAAAAACAAAGTAGAGGTCAGAAATCCAGAAAACAATAAATCATAGAACACAAAAGAGCTCACCACACCAAGAACAGACAACGCAACTTATTTCACCTGTGGGTCTCCTGGGCCTTTATAGGCTGAGGGCGGTTCAACATGGAGACAGACAGGAGGCCCTGTCTCTTGGGGAACCACCCACAAAACACAAGAAACAAAGGGGAACTTGTGACAATACATAGAAACTAAACTGCATACTAATCTATATATATAAAAAAATATATAAACGCCAAATACCACTGACTCACTCATCACAAAATCTCCCAAAACTATGAGGAGTTGGGACATGAAATTTGGAATGTACGTTACCCTTGGCCCATATGTGCTCGCTAAGAAATGGTTTTAAAAATTTCATGGTCCAAGCGCAAAATTTTTTATAGTTTTTTAGACCCATTTGTATGTCTGTCCGCTTTTCACAAGTGAACTACTTAACTGATTTAGATCTGTTTTTTTTCTATAATTTGCTTGAACATTCCGTTGACTTTGTGACTTTCTCACAAGTTCACTTGCGGTACCAATTTATTAGCGTGAATCTGAGAGAGACTCATCAGGCTGTGGGGCCCTCCTCACTCACGCGTCTGCCTCTGGTTGTAACCTTAACTCCGCTTAGTTAGCGAACAAGAGAACTACTTAACAGATTTAGATCTTTTTTTTTTCTATAATTTGCTCGAACATTCCAGTTGATTTTGTGACATCTCTCATTGCGCTAAGAATCACTTTGCTTGCAGGAGCAATATATCCGAGACAGAGGCTGTGGGCCGAAGGGAAGGGGAAGAGTGACGTTAGGAGTAGAGAGCTGGGCAGGGCCCTCCTCACTGTCCTATTTCACTAATACACGGGCGAAGCCACGGGGCACGGCTGGTGAATTAATACACATTGAACGTATACTGTATAAACATGACAGACATATGAAGTATACTTTAAATTGCACAAAGAATACATAAAAAGAAACTTAAGCTTAGAATAAACAACACAAGCAAACCTAACCAGGGCAACTGGGGTTGTGAATGAATACTGTTTAAAGTTTTAGAAAATTTGAGGGATGAAAACAATTTAAGAAATAAAAAAATTAATAAAGATGTTTACCTGCGGTGGGTTGGCACCCTGCCCAGGATTGTTTCCTGCCTTGTGCCCTGTGTTGGCTGGGATTGGCTCCAGCAGACCCCGTGACCCTGTGTTCGGATTCAGCGGGTTAGAAAATGGATGGATGGATAAAGATGTTTACAGGGAAAAGATCGCAACATACCTTCCTTGTGAAATTGTAAATCAATACTAAAAATCAAACTAGTAAAACTGAATCAAACCATATGTTATAACAAAGCAGCCTCTGACAAATGTGGAAGCCTTCCTCTTTGGTCCTTCTTATTTCAAATATACTGAAAGACTGAAATGTGTAGTGAGACACACTAAAAAGTTTCAGAACCTTCTCTGATTCAGCACACAGTATGGTAAGCACAATAATTAATGTTTATCATATTAAGCAGTTGTCAGTGTTAGTGAGCACTTACTGCTTTATAAGCATTGTTAGTGTTGCTTGTAGCTGGACCTCCTATTCTGCTTAATGGTGTGCTGGTAGGCTGGGGGTATAAAAAGTGGTATATTGTTCTGACTTTTAGTTTTTGTAAAAGAAAATGGTTTGTGTTCCTATAGTTTTCTCTGTCTTTGTCATTATCAGAGAAACAGGGCCACACTTTTCCAACTGTAATCATCCAGGAACCTGTGAGTGCTTATCATGTAGTTTTTTACTTATTTTGTTTTTTGTATGGAGTATTATGAATCAACAGTTCCATATTCTAGTGATTTAATGGAATGCAGTAAAAAAAACTCTGTATTCTTTTCCATGTCCTGATGTCACTGTTGTCTTAAATATATTTAATTGATGGGTGAACACTTCCTGAAAGACACAGTTGTCCAAATGGGGTGGGTTTGAGGATGCGACTGTAAGTGAATGCAAAGATGGAACTCTGGAGAGAGGGCGGGGAAGCAGGCCCGAGAGGTTTCGGGTCATAACCGTCCAACGACGGGTCGGCACAACCAGTAACGATCCTTCCGCAGGTTCACCTACGTAACCCGTGTTAGGACATTTATATCCTCTAGATCAGGGGTCCCCAACCCCCGGTCCACAGCCCATTACCGGTCCGCAGCCGTCTGACAGCCGGGCCGCGAGAGAACTGCCGGCAACAGTGACTCACTAAGTCTTTTCAGAACGCTTAGCGGGCGGGGCTTTGCAGCGCTGCAGAGAGAGGAGAGAGACCGAGGTGAGAGACTATTACAACAAAGTATTTTTATGGTCCCGACAGTTTCCCCATATGACATGAGTCTATAGAAGTCACGTTACTACGAAGTACATTCAACAGATGCTTTCATTAAAACGAAGTGACCTTGAAATGCTTGAACGAATCATCCACAGAGCAGTTAGATCTGTGGTCGCAGCTCAGTTGTACACGTTTGCACAACGATCCCCAAACAGAAAAAAATCTTTCTTCGAACTTTCCTCGTACTGTTTTTTCTTTTTTTTTGCTGTCTTTGTTTTCTGTGGTTTTCAGTGATTCCTTTTGCTTATTGCTTGTCAACATTTGAAAAACATCCATTGGAATTTAACTCATTGTCACCCACCTATAGAAACGGCAGACACGAAAAAAAGATTGCAGTGTTTGTGATGTGCAATCTGTTGGATTGGCAAATGTAAAGCATATGTCTTTGTTATATGCAAAAAAAGAAGAAAAATCTCAGATTGCAAACGTATGCGAACTGCTTAATAACTTTAATAATAATGGAAATGTTATGTAAATTGTGTATAAAACACCTGGTGGTGCCTTTCCGTCAATTCCTTTCAGTTTCAGCTTTGTAACCATACACTACAGTTCACATGCACCTGTGAGCCACGTTCGGGCTGGGTAAGGTTTCCCGTGTTGAGTCAAATTGAGCCACAGGCTCCACATCTGGTGGTGCCCTTCCGTCAATTCCTTTCAGTTTCAGCTTTGCAACCATACTCCCCCCGGAACCCAAAGACTTTGGTTACCCGGTTGGCTGCCCGGCGGGTCATGGGAATAACGCCACCGGATCGGCAGTCGGCATCGTGTATGGTTGGAACTACGACGGTATGTGATCTTCTTCGAACCTCCGACTTTCGTTCTTGATTAATGATCACATTCTTGGCAAATGCTTTCGCTCTCGCGCCATGGTCATCTGTTTAGTGAATTGTTGGTGGGCGGGGCTCTGTCAGTTGGCGGGCATGGCTGTCTTGCGTGCGTCTTGCTTGCCATGGACTTAGTGAATTATATATATAGATTAGCAAACTAAGGCATCAAATTTAGACTATGTAGAAACCTTCAGCAGAGGAGAACCTCAAAAAACTTGCTTCTGCACTTTCTCAAATTATGTGTAGTCAATATACTGTAGGTATCTGTGTTTTGTGTAGTATGACTGAAATATATATACAAATAATCGGAAATGTGTTCTTTAATCACATCTGAATTGTTTGATTTGTAATTTTAAACAGTAGAGTAACAGAGGCAAAAATCAAAGAAAAATACGTCATTGTCCTAAACATTATGGAGGACACTGTATGTGATGTTTGATATCTCTAGGTCAGGAGTTTTCAACCTTTTTTTCTTGACACAATCCCTTAAGGAATTGAATGTTTCAAAATACCCCAATATGTTTAATCTTAAATTGTTAAGTACTGATTATTACCCTGATTATGCACAAACAACTAAAAGTGTTGTTTCTTAAATCCCACATACACATTGTCATTCGGGATTTTAGTAAGTGATTACTGATAGATTTGTATTGGTGTGGGTATATGTTTTGCAAGTTTTTCTTATGGAAAATAAATGCTTTTTTAATGACTTATTTTTTAGTAAGAACAGTAGTGTGGTTTGATGTGGACTAAAAAATTGAAAGCCTAAAATGTCCATACTTATAACATACAGAACGTATACAGTGAACAGTATACATGTGAATTCAGATCAAAAGAAGTATTCACAACTTACATACTTCTTCAGGTCAAAAAAGAGTAAAATAACTCCAAGTCAATGTGCAGGCTGAGTCTGCTTCTTGGCTAAAGCCTTTAGGCTCACTCTGTTTTTGTGAAGAAGCCTGAATGTTGACAGTTCTATCCGAAACAAAACCTTTCCATTCCTAATTAATATCAGTAAACACTAAAATATGGTGTTAGAAAAGGCATGTTTATTTTATTATTAACATTCATATCTGTTCCTCATTGTATATTATTCTGCAATAGTCTGACAATTTCCACAAATTATATAAAAATGAAAAAACATTACCAAACATTTACCAAAACCAAAAAATATTGTAATGGTGGCAGATTGGACCTGAGATAGAAGGAGAGAGACACGCACAATGTTCAAACTACTCATTGGGGAGTGGAGGGGAGGGCATGAAAAACACAGCACTCACTTGTAAGGTTGATATTTTTTGCAAAAATTGCTTGGCTTTGACATGTGGATTCTGAGCAGGCTCGAATCTGGGGTAGTTGATAAAAGATAGGGAGCGAGGGTGTGGAGTCACCTCAGACCCCAAGTATATAAAAGAAGACTTTGAATTGGCATGGATGCTAGACAATGAAGAGGAGATCTGGGTGGGATGGCCACGACAAGAGTGAAATCTTGTGAGACGAAGCAAAGTGGAGCAGTGGAACTGAAGCAAAGCAGAGCACAGAAAAACAAGATTAGCCACTGTGTTTTTAGGGCCACTTTCTCTCAGTTTGCTTCCAGTGTGTTTCCCTCACATATAAGAGCTGCTTGTCCTATCACACAGCTTGCTCAGTGTTGCCATGTCCACAATTTTCTTGACCAATTGGGCTATTTCTGAATGTCACTTGTGAGAAAAAATAGGCTTTTGCGGGTTGCGTTCTTTGGGGCTAATTTTTAAAAGGCAACTCAGCATTTTGGGTTATTTCTCAACCTCCCTCCAATGAATTTTTACCGTGTTTTTCATCCTTGTAGCACTGTTACCCTGCTATTCGCACTTGCATATGTTCCTTACCATTATAAAATTTTCAAGGGGGAAACGCTGTTATATGATGGTATATAACCCCCCGCCCCCATCTCAGGATTTGATGCTCTGTACCTATCCCTGACACTGCCTCCCCAATTTCCAGTGTGTAATTTTGTCTACCCTTAGACACTGGGCAATTTTTGGGGAAAAGTCACTATTTTTGAGCTGTTGTTGGGGTATAAATTTTTTAGGAACCTGCCAACCCTGAGCTTGCTAACCCGTAACTCTTGTCAATAACTATATTGATATTAGGACTAGTTTATACCAACAACTGAACATTTTAAGTTATACTTATTTAAAGTAAAACTTGACAGCCATGAGTCAAATGTTTCTCAATTTGCAAATTAACTGAAAAATAAATTAACATATAATAAAGGAATACTCCACCCAACAGAATCATGCTGCTTGTCACAGTTCAGTTCATTGCACTCACCTACGGTAAATATTATTTTACTTTCCTGCAAAGAACTGTGTTTTCTCACCGATCCCAGTGTAATGTAGATTAAAGATGATCATGGAGCAAACTGTGTTATGTTTTCATGATGCATGTCAACAGGATGTCTAAAGAAACTATTTTTTTATACGCTGGCATACACAGCTGCAGATATGGTCACGCATGAAGAAAGCACACCTTGGTCTGTTTATAGTACAAGCACTCAAGTGCACAACATTGCATGTTTAATGAATCCCTCGGCTTTCCCTCCCCGCCAAAGTTTTTTTCTTTGCCTTTACCTTTTGAATTTCTCCATGGGATTAATAAAGTTTATCTAATCTAATCTAATCTGCGCATCAATCTTACAGATATTTTCATTGCTGTCTGCGCATATTTACCCCTTTGGCCAGGATTTGGGAGATTACTTACCATGAATTTGTGTAAATTTGGCTATCTGTGCAAGTTTGTAATATTGGATTGTATAGGTGTGAATCATTCCACAAAACTGTTCCTCAAATGAGACCATGTTTTCTTGTGTTGCACACAGGATTGCACGGTTACCAAATTCTGGAGGCACATGGTTGCTGGTATGAGAGTCCACATGCCAGAACTGCTGACAAAATCTACATCATGCACACCCTAGCTGACCCTCGCGGAGAATCTGTAACGCCATGTATAAACTGGCCTTTACACATTGATTTTCTTTTGGTGAGAAAATCATTCAGCATACTTCATGAACTATGAGATTTGTCAACTACTTTAGGTTCTTGAAATCTGATTTTCAAATTATTGATTCAAAACACCGAACTAACGTTAAAGGGTTGATTAAAATTGCTATACCTATCTAATCTAATAGCTCTACTGTTTACATACCTGGTCTATATTTCTACGTTTCTGTATTCAGAAACACACAGTGCAGGATTTATATAAGAAATTTAGAAATGTCTGTATATTTCATAGCTGTAAATGCTCAAGTCTCTTCTGTCATTTTCCTATTACTTTTTCTGTGAGATATACTCTTTAATTTATAATAATAACGACAAGGCTAAAGCTACTTTTGTGTCATATCAACTAATGCTCATTAGTTTATGAAAAATCCTAAATAATCAGGGCACCTGTAAAAGTGAAATGAAAATGATGATGAAAATTATAAAACACAATATAAAAAATGCTAAATTATGCCACTATAACATGTGTAAATACTTTGTACATTCCAATAAAAATGTAGCAAGCCAAACTTTGTAATGTCGAAAGCAGAAGTTTGTTGAGACGACAACCTATGCCTGAACTTGACAGTACTGTTGCAATAGCAGGCAGAGTACAAATATACAAGGAAATTTCACAAAAAATGTTTTTAATGAAATATTGCAAAGTTTTAAATATTCGTGTATACTATTTTAGAACAGACCTAGTTACCCAGCAGCGGCAAACTCTTCAAGTGGGATTCCAGGGAAATAAAACACTTGAGACCTACTGACAAGTCAAAACTAGCACGAAAACTCCCAGTTTCTGCCATTCACGCACTTTCACATCTGGATATCTAATGTAAAACAAAATCATTAAGGCTATAATAGATTATCCTAAAAGCATGACAAAGACTCTGCAGGGAATGATTGGAGAACAAGAAGCAATTAACCCGAAGTAAAATACACAAACACATACAGTAACAGATCACATTTGAGAGCTTTCTAATACACTGTGTAAGGAACTCCCCCTAAACAACATAATTATGGTCCTCTTGTTCAGGCTATCAAGAAAGCAGTGCAGCTTAGGAGCTTGTGGAGAATGAAATATGGGGAATTTATTCAGCAGTTATACCTAGCGTCCTATCAGGAAATGCTCTTATAATGTATAATCTTTTCACACAGTCATCATATGTTACTAGATTTTAGTGGGAAAGCATATAGGTTACACTTTAAAATGATGCTAACATTTAAATCCATTCTCTAGTAAAACTTCTTCATTAAAAAAATTAAAAAGTTGATAAGGATGTCACCTAACTAACCTAACTAAAATTCATAATAAAACTTAGACAAACTCAGACGATTAAATTTAGGGCCTCAGGTAGAAACTAGTCTTAGATATGGCACCAATCAATCCTAGAGCCCAATGAAACACATCCCACACTTTCATTTACTAACTGAATTCTAGGGAGCTGTGGCCAAGCCCAATTCTAACAGCATCCAATTTAAAGCAGGAAACACTAGACAGCATGCAGGTCCATCACAGGACAAATTTCTGCATTCATACAAACTGGGCCAATTAGGAGTAATCAAAATGCCTAACTGTATTTTAAGCTTAACACAATTTCAGTTCCTTGGGTTATTGTGACTGTCAGTCTTATGTTAAACACTGCAACAGCCAATAAAATATAGCTAAAATAGCTACTGGAAACTTGAATTTCCCAAAAGCCAAGTGTCTGATTCAAACAGTTCTTTTTTTTTTTTTTTTAAACTACAGGTTGTCTCTTAATGAAATTGTAAAAAAAATTGTAAAAAAAACTATTTCCTTGTGTTTACTGCATGGTGCAGATATAAGCAGTTAAAAAAATACAATTATTTAGATAATGAAAATAATTAAACAAAGCAACCATACAGCTGAAACTTTAAAATACAAATCTGGGACTATTATGTAAAAAAATAAACTGTGTTTAGCACAGTTTACCACTGTAAATGGAGATCTGCTATATTAAGCAGATCAGAATTAATAGGTTTACAGTAGGAACTTTGGGTGGTATCCGAAAAATGAATATCACAAAATAATTAAAAGCTATCATGGTTACGGTATATATCACAGAAAAATCTATGTGTATATACTTTTAAGAATTAAACCAGTTTAGGTGATCCTGTTGGCCCAATTTCATAGATTCCTAGTAGGTAGTTCTACTGTGATGTTTATTTCAATACCAATACCAACTTAATCAACTGAAAAAAATTTCAGAAGATTTGTACTGTGAAATTTATAAAATAAAAATAATTGAAAAAGAAATAAAAAAAACATATATAGCATATGCCTTTTAAGGCACAGAATCTTAGAAAATATCTGTACTACAAATACCATACAGTAAAAAATGTAACAAAATTGACAATAAAAAATTAAGTATTCAAAGAGCTTTTCTTCGCGGTTCCTTTGGATCCCTATTGAACAAAAACAAGCACAGCTAAATAGACTTTGATACAAGTTGAGTATCCCAATTCTGAAATTTCAAAAATTATGCTTACGCTAAAACGTGGATGTGAATAACATATGTGCAGATTTAAAATGGATTTATTGTTCCAGAGTGGGATGGGTGTAGAGGGGAGACAGTTTGTCATGTGCTTGTGAGGGCAACTCCTGCCATTCCATCTTCACCTTCTTTTTTCATCTCCAGCATATACAGTAATGCTGCGATGTGAGACGGCAACACGGCCATCACATTCACAAGCAACAAAGGCAGCTTCCTGATATGCTGAATATACAAAAACAACAGGGAGATGGCGTGAAGGAATACAACTGACAGGGAGAGAATGTGTAAAAATGTTAAACAGTGAAATTCATGTTACCTTATATGAAACGTTTTATTCCCCGAAGTATGCCTATGGTATTCCATTTTTCTAAGACACATAGTATTAAGCATACTGTATATTGACTTATCTAGTTGTTACAGTAGTACTGTAACAGATGTTGAATGTTATACTACGTGCATTGAATCCTTTATTGCAATTATGTACATGACAAAATAGACCCTAAGTTAATCACATTCAAATCTGCAAAAGAAGACTTGTGATGGCACCCACCCTTTGCTTGGTAATTTAGCCTGTTCAAACTTGACACCCTGGATATTTGGCCTCAGATTTTGAAATTATGTTTGTGGCATCACATATTATCTTCAGGATAGAAATGTGGGCACATTCATATGTGTAAAGGAGTATTTGAACATTCACACTTGGGCTTCTGTTTGTACCGGCACACTGATGCCATAAACAAATTTCCTGTACATATTGTTGTTATGATATCAGAATGTTCAGAATACCAACACCTGTCATTGGCTTAGCAGCAAAGTATACTGTAAATAGTAATCAAGAACTAGTAAACTAAATTAGTTAGTGTATTTATTGCATATTACATTAGTGATTGTAGATTTATGACGATACCCATAAATCTGACTCATTCATTCACTCATCAACAATAGCAAAACAAGTAGACAAAACAAAATTTGTAGACTTAAGAAAAATACATTTTATTTTTAGAATTATTGAAAAAAGGAAATTACCCATTGCTATTTTTTTTTATTTATTGTTCATAATAGTGTAATGAATAGGTTATATACTAACATACTGTGTCCTTTTTTTAGACTGATCGCTCAGAAAGTATCTCACTGAAAAAATGGGGCTTTCTACTTTAGGTAAATTAAGGCCGCCAGCAGAACTGAAGTAGAAAGGTGAAAGTTTGTCAAAGCGCAAAGAAGACGTGGTTAGCAAACACTTTATAAAGCTTGAGAGTGTGCCAGGCAGTGTGGCTGTAAGCATAGGTGCTGTTTCGAAAGAAGTAAAAGGAGAGTGAGAAAGAAGCAGAAGATGAAATGGTGTCCTTGGGTACATGCAGTACTCCATATTATGTTGGCTTCATCTTACTCCTTGAAGTGTGGTTAAAAATACACAAAAATTCAAGGAGTGAGATGGGAAAGGTTTGTTCCCCTTTGGATTTAGAGTTGCCTTCAAAGACAGGAAGTATAAAAGCGAACAGGAGGTGAGCAAGACGCCTCAAAAATAATAACAGAGTCTGAGAAGCAGGGTTTAGAGGTTCAGGTACATACAGATACAGAGGAAAGGTACACGTGGGAAAGAAATATTAAATTTTCTTAGACGAGTAATTTGACTAGTTATATACTGTATAAAAAAACGATAATGTTCATGCAGGTACTTCTCTGGACATGCCAGAATGTCTGTTCAGGTTCTGATCACCCTTTCTCTGGGCAACATTTGGTACAGGAGTTGTGCTGCTGTGTCAATTACACTCGGGAATGAGCACAACATTTTCAGCATTTCATCTGCTTTTTCTGTTTCTTAGTCCAAATGGGATCATCATTTCACACAGGATATTTTACATTTTGTCCTATTTGATTCTCTGCCTATTAATTATTGCAGCCTCAAAAGGTTTATCATTTACATTAAAGATGCAATTTTTCAGGTTAGTTTCAGGGCATGTGTTGCCCCTTTAATTGTGGTAGATTTCATAAAATCATTCTTACTTGAACAGGACAAATCCTGAATGCATTCCAGAAAGAAGGATTAGTGAATTACCCACAACAATGGCCTAAAAGATGATGCAATTCTGGCCTAATCTGTTTCAGAAACTCCTTTTCTGGAATAGACCCCTAGGAAAATATGAATAAAAAAAAACAAAAAAATTTAAAAACCTAATTAAAACACCCACTAAATTATCCACATGTAATATACATAAATAATATAATATAATGTAATATACATACGAGGTGGTCAAAAAACTCCTTGGTGGTAGGGCCCCGGGGGTGGATGAGATACGCACGGAGTTCCTCAAGGCTCTGGATGTTGTAGGACTGTCTTGGTTGACATGCCTCTGCAACATCGCATGGACATCAGGGACAGTGCCTCTGGATTGGCAGACCGGGGTGGTGGTCCCTCTCTTTAAGAAGGGGGACCGGAGGGTGTGTTCCAACTACAGAGGGATCACACTCCTCAGCCTCCCTGGAAAAGTCTATTCGGGGGTTCTGGAGAGGAGGGTCCGTCAGATAGTTGAACCTCGGATTCAGGAGGAACAGTGTGGTTTTCGTCCTGGTCGCGGAACAGTGGACCAGCTCTACACCCTTAGCAGAGTCCTGGAGGGTGCATGGGAGTTTGCCCAACCAGTCTACATGTGTTTTGTGGACTTGGAAAAGGCGTTCGACCGTGTTCCTCGGGGAATCCTGTGGGGGGGTGCTCTGGGAGTATGGAGTACCGGACCCCGGTTCGGTCCCTGTACAACCGGTGTCAGAGCTTGGTCCGCATTGCCGGCAGTAAGTCGAACCCGTTTCCAGTGAGAGTTGGACTCCGCCAGGGCTGCCCTTTGTCACCGATTCTGTTCATAACTTTTATGGACAGAATTTCTAGGCGCAGCCAGCGTGTTGAGGGGGTCCGGTTTGGTGGACTCAGGATTGGGTCACTGCTTTTTGCAGATGATATTGTCCTGTTTGCTTCATCAGGCCGTGATCTTCAGCTCTCTCTGGATCGGTTCGCAGCCGAGTGTGAAGCGGCTGGAATGGGAATCAGCACCTCCAAATCCGAGACCATGGTCCTCAGCCGGAAAAGGGTGGAGTGCCCTCTCAGGGTTGGGAGCGAGATCCTGCCTCAAGTGGAGGAGTTCAAGTATCTTGGGGTCTTGTTCACGAGTGAGGGAAGAATGGAGCGTGAGATCGACAGGCGGATCGGTGCGGCATCTGCAGTGATGCGGGCTCTGCATCGGTCTGTCGTGGTGAAAAAGGAGCTGAGCCGTAAGGCAAAGCTCTCAATTTACCAGTCGATCTATGTTCCTACCCTCACTTATGGTCATGAGCTATGGGTAGTGACCGAAAGAATGAGATTGCAAATACAAGCGGCTGAAATGAGTTTCCTCCGCAGGGTGTCTGGGCTCTCCCTTAAAGATAGGGTGAGAAGCTCAGTCATCCGGGAGGGGCTCAGAGTAGAGCCGCTGCTCCTCCGCATCGAGAGGAGTCAGATGAGGTGGCTCGGGCATCTGATTAGGATGCCTCCTGGACGCCTCCCTGGTGAGGTGTTCCGGGCACGCCCAACCGGGAGGAGGCCCCGGGGAAGACCCAGGACACGCTGGAGGGTCTATGTCTCCCAGCTGACCTGGGAACGCCTCGGGATTCTCCCGGAAGAGCTAGACGAAGTGGCCGGGGAGAGGGAAGTCTGGGCATCTCTGCTCAAGCTGCTACCCCCGCGACCCGACCTCGGATAAGCGGAAGAGAATGGATGGATGGATGGATGGATAATATACATAAATGACAGCTTGAAATGTAGTAACTTCTGAAAGTTCTTATTTCAAGTGTGTGGATTTCTTACAAGTATTTATTTGGTAAGCAATCTCTCTTGGTAGAGGTAAGAATATTAAACGTCTTTCATAAATGAAAAGTTTATAAGTGTCCCTAATTTGTTGCTCTTCAATTTAACATAAAAGCTATGGAATTTGGCAATTAGATGTGCATTGGAGCTGCTCAAGTGCAAAGCACTTGAAGATGTGGGCAGCGTGCAATTCCCTATTTTTAAGCCATTCATTCAAAGAAACTCGACTAAAGTTTGTTAAATTGAAGACTAAAAGCAGGCTGAATAACAGTGTTCTCATGTGCTCAGATTAGCACAAAACTTCAGGAAATTGCCTTAGATTATTTAGTCAACTTGTATTCGGTTTTCAAGCAAGTGGTGTGCTGGAGTTATGAGCAACACAGACAGAAAGAAATACTGATTGCTGACTCATAGCTGAGGTATTAGAATTTCTGAGAACATAACATGGGCCTTAGTGTTGCTCGATGGCCAGATATGAGAAACTTTAATAAAGATGACATTTGATGGCTGTGCTTGTAGTTCTTCAGAAGAGGTCATGCATAAATGAGCCAGACTACTAAAGTTTTCAAAAATTTGCACCAAAATGATCAAAAATAAGATGAAAATATCACCTTTACTGTTACACAGATTATTTTAGTTACCATAAAAATCAGCTATCTGAAAAATAAGTGCAGGCACTGAGTTCACAGCAAAGACCCAAATAAACAGAAACTTCACTGACCTCACATTCTTTAATGTTAACTTTAAACACAAGCTGCTGAGAACAAAATGTCAGTTATATAAAAAGTGAAGTGAAAACGGTTTTTTGTAAAGCACTGGTATTTTATTCAGTGCATAACAACTTATACGATGGGCTGCATCACAAAGTTACTTCCATGTAAAACCATTTACAACCTTTTATTACATTTTTTTTTTTTATTTTAATACCTCTTTCATCAAATTAGACAGGGCCTATCCCTGTATTCTAGATGCTGAAAGCAAATGTGAACGGGGAACAAGTCAATCTAAAAGCAAAATTGTCAGCTCTTACACTCTCAATACATCCATTTTAACCTTGAATTGCCCTCGTGTGTGTATAAGACTATCACTGGGTGTGCCCGGTCCTGCACTGGCCTCCAGTCCTGGGAAGGTTCCTTTCTCGTGAGAGTTGCTGTAGGTATAAAGGGCGGAATATTTTAAGCCCGTGCCTTGCTAACCTTCAAAACAATAAATCAGGGATTAGACTGGAATCTGCGACCTTGTGGTTTCACGTCTAGTTCTCTCCAAGTGGCTACTCAAATGTATGCAAAATCATAAATGCTTTCGACTTGATCACATTGTGAATGAGTTATGGTGTGCGGCTGTAAGTGGTACTGCGGTAAGAGTTCATACGTCGTCGTTGTTGTTTAAAACAACAGTCGAAAAAGTAAACGTCCCGATGTGCACAGGGCACGTGACAATAACACAAAGCCCAACCCAAGAGAGCACAGCTGCATTTGACAGACCCACCTACTGCTTTTAACAGAACCATGCAGAGTACAAATAACAAGTTACTACAAAGCCCAAACTAAAACTCTTCTCAAAAAATATCTGAAGGAAACCAACCAACCAACCAACCAAAGTAATCTAACTTTGCTCTAGTTAAACGTGACACCACCCCAAAATACCGGGAGCTTCACAATAAACCTAAATTTAGAGATCAGTCTCTCCACCGCATTGCATTAAACTGTCACACTAACCTTGCTCCACCACAGACAGTGGAAATCTTTACAAATGGCGATTTTAATATCCAATTTCCCAATCAAGCCGCAATTTCGAGTCATAAGCTCCGCATTACAAAACTGCAGACACATAGAGCAAAGAAGGAAAAAAAAAAAAGCGAGGGTCAATTAACATATCTCCGCCCTCTCACGATTTTCCATTGGCTAATATATAGCTAGGGTAAGCAGTGCTGTATTTTGAAAGGGCAAAGCAGCCGTCTCTTAAAAATAACAAGAAGGAAAGCTACTTCATGATTGGTCTTACTTACGGAGGTGGGTTCTCTCAATCTAAAGCAACGTGAAGCATTTTCTGAGCAATACAAGTCGTGCTAATAGACTTCCGAAAAGTCGCTTATTGTTTTTACAATGGGCAGGAGTTGGTGTTAAAATAGTTGAAAGGATTGTATAATTTTAACGGATTTTTCTGTATTAAATTTAATATGAAAACTTTTTAAAAATTAATTTAGTGTAGTAAAATAGCAGCTGGTGACACGGTGGCGCAATGGGTAGCGCTGCTGCCTCGCAGTTGGGAGACCTGGGGACCTGGATTCACTTCCCGTGTTCTCCCTGCGTGGAGTTTGCATGTTCTCCCTGTGTCTACGTGGGTTTCCTCCGGGGGCTCCGGTTTCCGTCCAAAGACATGGTGGATTGGCAATTGTAAATTGGCGTTTGTGTGTGTCCTGCGGTGGGTTGGCACCCTGCCCGGGATTGGTTCCTGCCCTGTATTGGCTCCCTGTGTTCGGATTCAGCGGGTTGGAAAATGGGTGGATGGAAAATAGCAGATAATATATAAATCAGTTCATTGAATTTCTTCTGTACTAAAATGGAGCGCAGATTTGCCTCATCGATTAGTGCTGCTTCCTCATAGCTCCGGAGACACAGACGTGATTTACAAAATTAAAACTTTACTTTTTTTAACAGTTAGACTGCAGGCGTAATAAGTAATTCGAGGTTTCAAAGTCAGAGATATTTGTAATAAAGGGTCTCAGCAGGCACCCCTATGAGCACATCTGTGCTGAACCAAGCTTAAAAGCACTGCGAAGAACATAAGAACATGGGCCGTGCACCCAGGACACACCCTGCCAAAACGATATATTACAGACTGCGGTATAAACTGGAACTGCTTGTTACGTTTTAGTATATCTAATAATAATACGATAAGGACTAAGAACTTGGCATAGAATGTCAGCGGTAGGCAGTGTGGTGCAGTGGTTAAGGCTTTGGATTTTATACCCTGAGGTTGTCGGTTCAAGTCGTGACCCTGAGCAAGCAAGCACTGAGCTTACATTTTCAAGTGCAGGCCAATGGGAAGCAAGTAACTACACAGCAAGGCTTGGTACAGGTTTGGCACTAAACCCAGAAGGGATGGCAGGATCAATGCATCTTGCTTGTCTTGTAAACCACCCTGTCACAGTGTGCTCTGTCTTTATTTTATTTATATCTTTGTATAATGCTGAGCAAATGTCTAACATTGTCCAATAAAACAGAATGTCTGGTGTTTTACAAAAACATCCTGACATGTTATGAGATGGCAAAGTTGGTTCTCAAGCCTCAACATTGGATTGGCTCTCAAGCCTCTTCTTAAGGCATCCCACCCATTAAACGAACAGTATACTCAATGCAGTTCCATGAGGGAATGATTAGCTGGACCAGCTGTGCTAGTGGTGTGATTTTAACAATAAGGTAGTGTAGTGGATGGTAATCACAAATACTGGAGTGCCTTGAGAAAAGAGTTGAAAATGGTTAAGATAAACTTTGACATAACATCTGTGTTAAGCTAAGTAGCTAAGGCTATAGTAAGCAAGCAGTGCAACACCAAACCAGATTTTCAAGATGCTGAGTTCAAGCCATCACATAGAAATGTCAATAAACTAGGCAATCTGATGACAGAAAATACAGTGGAAGACTTAAAAGGCATGGGGCTTGCATTTGATGAGCAATATTTAAAAATCACAGTCTTAAAAAACAGAAGAAACGCTTGAGATGTGCTTGGTCAGAATCTGACAGAATAATCTGGTACAGTACTAAAATACACACTTTAACCATGTACTTTGGCACATTGTTTTAAAATAGGTAAAGGTTTATAGGGTCATTACTGAATCTTTTAGCTATGTGTGCGTGTACCATCCTCCAGCACCATGATTAGTTATTTCTACCTCAAAATGTTTTCAATTAGTCCTCCAGTAAATTGTTACAACTTTCCTGCAGCTTTTGCCATTCCTCACGTTCCATCTGCATACTTTGTACTTCAAGTGGATCTAAATTGTATTTTCAAGGTGTTTGAGGTTGTTATGATGGTACAACACAAATGTTTTTCTAATAAATGACTTTCCCGAAGATTTTTTATTTAATACTTCTAAGCAGTCATTAATCCATCAATTTCAACCTCATATACTGCTTGCTGAAATGCTGAAATACAATCTCTTCTCCCTGTTGCCTGTCCACAAAAATGGTTACTTTATTGAAACATGCACTGCAAAAACATTTTAAAAGACTCATTCACAAAAAGCAGGCAGTGTGGTGTAGTGGTTAAGGCTGTGGAATTCTAGCACTGAGGTTGTGGGTTCAAATCCTGCTACCGATCCTGAGCAAGTAACTTCATCCGCCTGTGCTCCAATTGGAAAACCAAAAGAAATTAAAGCAATAGCATCATAAATGGTGTAAGTCGCCTTGGATCAGCCAAATATGTACGCAAAATACTGATTTCTGTTAAAACCTCAGTATATCCCAGCTGTTTTCTTGTTACATCAGTGTTTACGGTAATGATATATAGTGTCCCCTCTCTGATAAAGAATGCTCCAAATAATTTTAAAGGTTTAGCGCTGGTCGTCTTGATGCCGTGCAGTGCTGTACTTTGTCCTTGTGCACTTGCCATGCTTTGGGTCTTGCCACCTTTCCTATGGCGTAGCAATGGATTGTGCAGATTGTACAAAATACAAGAGGCTGGGAGGCCCACTCGGGGCCATATAGATTAAAAAAAATAACTAAAACAACTGTTTCACAGTCTCGATACAGTGGCTTCAATGTCTTGTTTCCATCAACTCTGACCTCGATGGCTGACGACGAATTGTATGCTGCTGCCGATCTTCTCGTTGAACGCTATAGCACCGACGTTTCATCGGCGTTTTCCGCTCAATTGTTGTAATTTCGTGCATGTTTTCAAACCATTCCGTCAACCAAGTCGACTGTTTTCGAAGAAGCTGAACTGTTGCTGATAGATCACTGTGCACTGCCTTCTACTTTTAGTGACGTTTGCACTGCTTACACGTTATTGCTGATCATACCAGCAACTGTTGCTGCGTGTGAACGATCGTTCTCCAAGTTAAAACTCATCAAAGATTATTTCAGAAGCACCATGTAGCAAGACAAACTTAGTGTCTTGGCTGTACTCTCAATCAAAAACGAGCGTGCCAGACAACTTGATGTGTTAAGCATTGTTTGCTGAACAGACGACAAGCAAGCAGGTATTTTAAGGTACTAGTGATATTATAAGTAATATGATTTGTGACTTGTCAGTCAGTGTCCGTTTTTTATCCGTTTTTGTAAGCTATAACAGTTGAACATATCTGTAATCAGTTTTATTGTGTACCTTAGCATGGCTTAAGTGCATTAGTGTCACTACTGTGAGGATTTGTGAGCCTGACCACTTTATGATGTCCATTTTCTCAGAACTTGTGTAAAACATGTCGATTCTGTAGTAGTATGCTGTCAGCTGGTCTTGTTTTAATTCATTACAATTAGAAATTTCTTCATTTTATAGCACAGTTTCTACTTTGTAGCTTAAATGATATTTTAATCATCTTCCTTCACAAAGTTGTCTTGGAAAAGTAAGCGGGTCCACATTTTACATATATTTATGTACTACTACCACTACCCACACCTCCCACAATTTATTTTATTTTTGCTAACTTTCAGAGGCTGTAAATAAGCGATTAAAAAAGTCATTACAAATTCCATTTAGAAGGGTGGATTCTTTGTCACCAGCTTGCGATCTGATAGTGACACAGTCACGGATGCCACTGCCTAGCCGGCCCCTAGGATCTAGTTATGAATAAATTACTAGTAGTTATGCCAGACAGTAGGGGCCCACCTGAGGGCGCTGCACAGGGCTTTCAGCAAGCTACCTACGCCAGTGCGCCTTTCAATGTTTTCACTTGTAACATTTCACACCAGTAATGGTACACTGCACAATAACGTGTAGTGAATACACTTGACTTGAGCATTCATAGTTTTCATACTGTTTCTCTGTATGTTTCTCTATACGCTTTTGTTTGCTCAGAGGTTGATGTGCTTGCTGATTGCTGAGCAGCTCTTCTTTTCTCCACCCTAGCGGCCCGCTTCTTCTCTTCTTTCATCTTTTTGTGTTAAAACTGATTAAGTCAACGTTTGTGTTGCAATTACTTAGTATATTTTCCTTAGGTTTTCACGTAAGCTGGGACTTAAGTCTTCAATCTGCCTCAATAATGATTTAAGATATGAAGAGGTAGGGGAAGTGACAACGAAGGTGGTAGGAATGAGAACGGCGCCCCGTACGCATGCGCCACACGGCCGACCTGCTGGCCACTACCGAGATTTGATTCTACAATAAAATAAAATAAAAATAAAAAGAGGAATAACATTGGAGGTCAATCATCACCCCAAAAGCGGATAATAAACGTCACGTAGTATACGTGTACCAAATTTCAGGTCAATAGGTCAAACGGTTTGCAAGCTACAGGTGATTTAAAATCCTGGAAGGACAAACGGACAGCCGCGGCAGCGTATAAGACAATGTGATGTGCGTTAATGACTAAACGTAAGTATATGCTGAGTTAAAAGAACACAAACTCTTTTCAAAGATTAGTTAATGAAAAACCAATGTTTATCTGTAGTTCAGTATGTGGTATCGTCTGGGCTACGTCACTTTTTCATGCTTCATGAATACCACCTGCCCTTAATAAAGCAAATTATTTTGCTTCACATCCTGTTTATTCTTAGATTTGCATTATGTTCATTTTTCAAGATGTCGCTGACATTTTCTATGCTATTTTAACTTCAGCTGTCAGAAGCACTGTAAGGATATTGTATTTTACTTGCCTGTGGCGTTATTTTAAATGTTTTGTTTCATTATTTATTTTAGACCACACATGCAAATAAATACCATCAGACTGCAGAACTGGACTTCTTCATATCTAGATGATTAGCCATAAAGAATTAAGACATCCTGTCATGCAATATGCACTATTTATGATTCTCTAAATGGAGTCTAAGGACTGTCAAGCTGTTTACATTCCAGGGGTCCCTCCTCTATTTCACACTCAAGCTAATACAATTTTACTGTCCAAGGAATCAGCTTTAAAAATAATTTTCTTAGGTGATGTAAGATATTTTGAACAGCATATGTAATAAACTCATATGAGATTAACAGAGCTTGTACTAGAGGTTTACCACAATTCTATACCACCAAAAACAACATCAGATCACTAGCACAATTCCAGTCAAGTGGTATTAAAAATTAACCTCTAGGGACAAACTGGAACTTGATGGTCTTTTTAGTGAAAAAGTTGCCATACCTTTACGATCATTACCAATGTGAGTGTGTACTTATACCTCTTGAAATGTATGTGGCTTCAGCTTTTAAGAAATGCTGAATAAGTATTATTGGAGCATTTTGTTTAATTTATTTTTTGCATTGATCAAGTTCGTCCAGTCCATACCTATAGAGAGTTTTCAATTTTGCTGTCCTATTATATTTTGTTGCTATAGGTATCAAAAGTGAAGCAAAATATAACTGAAATGCCAGACAGATTACACTTCCTTAGATGATAACAGAATATATGTATGACAAAAAAAATCATAAATTGAAAAATAAGAAATGTTTTCTTTTTGAAGTGTTGCGTCATTGACACATTGGATGTGTGATAAATTTGCCCCTCTCACCTTTCAACAGGGTTTCAATTTGAGGACAACAGTTCTGTTAACTCACAAGTGTATACAAGTCAGTGTATTTCAGAGTCATTTGAAATGATTGCATTTTTCTTGTGCTTTAACATGAAGCACCAGGCTTTGTTATCTGTATTTTTCTGTCCGGTGTCTCATGGGCTATAAGTCTGTAAATTGCCCATTGTAATTGACTGACGTAAGTTCAGATTCATATAATAACTTGAATTGTGTCTTACTCCAAGTGTTTTGGATTCTGCTTGTTTTCCTTTATGTATGTTAAATTTTGTCTGCCTTTTTACTACTTCATGGTGCCAATTGTTGTCCCTTTGTATGTCAGTTTAGCTGATTTCTGTTTAATAAAATTAAGTTCTGTATTTTAATTAATTCTTGTATATCAGTGGTTCCCAAATTCTGTCTTTGGGACTCCCCAGGGCTGCAGATTTTTGTTGCAACCAACGTCTGTTTTTAATTGAATAATTAAGTGAGCTGTTATTTCCCAGTCTCTGTCTTTTAGGATCAATGAAGAAATTACAAAAGTAAGTATGTTAATACATTTTAATCAAAATTAAGCAGTTATATGTGGAATAATGTTTTTTTTTTATTTTTTTACTTTTTATTTATGTTCATCCTGATTTCCATTCTGCCTTTCCATTATTGACTTATTAGTGGGTTTGATGCTGAAGCAGTTGCAGCCTTTCATCATTTAGTGTTTTTTCTGGGTGTCTGTTTGCCTATTTGTAATTGTCACTATTAGGCTACAGTGAAGGGAGCAGACTACACAGAATAAGGAAAAATAATAGAAAAACAACAAAAGAGAGTTAAACATTTAAAGTTATAGCAAAAATTAGAAATACTGTATTTCTAAATGTCTTTTAATGTAAAAGTCATATTGCTTTGCTTTTCTGAATGCAGAATAAGAGAAGATTAAAAAAAGACCAGTTAACTAACTAACTAACTAAGATCAATTATTCTCAATTTTATCACGTACTGTGAATCTGATTGGAACAAAAACCTGCAGCAACAGGGGGTCCGCAGAACCGAGTTTGGGAACCACTTTTGTAAATCATGGCATCAGAGGGTGGCAAATTATTGCATGTTGGTCAGACATGCAGTAAACAACTGCACTGCAAACTGTATCTCAAACAGTACTAATAATGCAACTACTGCTTATTGTTGCATTTTTTTTAGTGCAGAAAAAAAAGTTGACAGATTTACATATCTGTCAGATTTTTCTGCTTGGTTTGAATTCATCTGAAAATCCTAAAGGAAGTGCAAAGCTGAGAGTTTTGGGAGTAACCATTTTTAATAGCTGGTATCTAGTGTAATGAATGAGGCTAAAACCTTTTACTTGAGATACTTGTATGTTCATCCTTAACCAGAACACTTAAATAAACCCACCAGGGAAAAAAGCAAGTCAAGGAGATGCTTACCCCCAAATATCCCTGGACTCTCTGTCCCAATAAGGAACAACTGCAACTATAAATAATGAATAGTATCATTGGAAAAGTCAAAACAATAAGTAACATACAGTGGCATTCTACCATAGGAAAATCGGATAAAGAAATGTGTAAGCTTCTTGTTCTAGTCTAAAATTCAAGGTTCGATATTTATTTCTAAACTTTAATATTTTATTTATTAAAAATAACAGAAATAAGTTTTAATATTGACCTTTTAAATAAAGGTACTCCTCAGGAAGAGCAGTTTAAAACACTGTGTATTATATTAAGTCCATATAATGCTTATTTAATAGCCTGTTCTGATTGATTGATTCGTGGTTTTTTTTTTAAGCAGAGTGACTACATTTCCACCCCAGCGCATTGGTTCTTCTCCTGAACTGACCGTTTCGACTCGTTCTGCGTTCTACTTGGCGCCCTGGCTTTCCACTTGCGCCTGGTTGTGCTTCCTACTTAGAGGGAATGGCTGCTGCAGGTGTTCCGGGATGAGCCAACTTGACAGCTCACTGGATTCGATATCGACGACGGATAGTGTAACGGTTGTTAACTCCATGCCGGTTTCTGATTTTGACGTGGTAGCTCTCCAGTCTGAGGAATCTGCGGAGCTCAGCTCTGTCTCCGTTAACGGAGAGCCGGGGGGTGTGACTTCTATGTCAGCGTCTTTTATAGACGGTGTGCCGATGACACTGTCTCTTCAGCAAGTTGATGGACAGCACAGGTACGAAAGGCTAGTTATGTGGTAACATTTTTAAACCAAAGACTGTTTTCTTCCCCGTTCGGTCTATTTTTGAATGGAGCTGAAAGAGCCAATGGGAAAACATTGGCCGGTAAGGGTAACAATGCCAAAAGTAACCCGTGGAACACGTTTTGTACAGTACGTGTGTATGGTTTTGTAGCAACAGCATCTTGAGGCAGCGCGCTGTTTTGAGTTTTTTTCTTAATAACATAAATAGAAACATAAAAATGTACACATACGAGTAGTGTTGGACTTAAAGATACACTAGTACACACACGTCCATCCATATGCTTACGGCAGAGATGCAGAGACGCTGGAGCCTATCCCAGCAATCATCGGGCACAAGACAGGAACAAATATATAGTGTGTATATAGTATTAAATTAACAGAGAACATGCGCACTTCACATGTACAATGTACAGGCATTAGATTTGAATGTGAACAGTCACATTCCTATCCAACTTTACTCCCATCTCACCTTATTTACAAATAATCAGGATTGTGTTACAATATTTTAACTTACAAACGTATTTGTGTTTGTGTGCAATGACTTACAATGTACTTCTAGAGTGGCCATTACCTTTTATATTACAGTTTGTGTTTGACCCTGATGCAGTCATGCATAAAATTCATGTTTGAAAGGCTGGCATGAATAGGCTAACTGGGAAAGAAAAAGGCAAAAAAAAATGTATTGAAACATAGACAAGAAGACCAAAATGCTAAACTAGATCACAAAGCAGGAAGACATTAATTGAAGCTGAAAAGAAAAATCATAAAGCACATTTCAAAAAGTTTTTTTTTTTTAATTCTTATATCAACCATCCTGGAAATGTGAAATTTTCAATATTGCAATGCAGTACAGCTAAAAGGAAAGATTAAGCAACACTTAAAGGGGGTGGTCTATTTATATGATTTTTGTTTATAGATAGATAGATAGATAGATACTTTATTAATCCCAATGGGAAATTCACAATATAATGTATATTATAATGTACTTCTAGTTAAAAATAGTAAATAGCTGTGATACCTGCATTTTAACGTATACTTTTTTGAGAACTAGAGTTTATAAAGATATTCAGGTTAGTACTAACTTATTGTTTTTTCTGATTTCTTGTGAAGTATAAGAAAAACACAAATCCAAATAGATGGATGCATAAAATCTAATTTAATTTGGTTGATAGTTTTAATTTTTTATTAATGGTTTTACATTGCTGTAATTTCAAGCAATGTTTACTGCATATGCTATTATTTCGCTTTCTACTTGGCTGTGAATAAATATATACACTGCTTTGTTTCCATATTGTAATTATAATATATAGTATTCTCTTTTACTGCCAGTGTACAGTACACAGTAGATTCTCTAGTAACCCATAACTTTATAATGATAAACGTTTTCCTAATTGCATGTGATTTATTTTGGGTTTCAAAAGTAGGGTTGCCTGTTATTTAAATATACACTAGGCAACAAAACAGAATTGTTGTGATTTGCTTCAGTGAAAAGATTTTAAGCCGCACAAGGCTGGCTTTTGAAATGTGTTTATAATTATGTACATTTTGTTGCCCACATTGCTTACAGTAACATTCTTTTTCTACATATTTCAAACATCCGAATTGGGTTATTTTTTCTGTAATGACAATATTCCAATAACACAGTGTTATGCATCCTAATATTTAATATTTACTGTTTATTGATTTAACAGTGTAATGAAATATAAAATAAAAGCAGTAATATACAAGGTCTTTTGCAGAGAGAAACTGTCACAGTGAAGCAAGTATTACATCTATTGTTATAATCTTACATTTATAGAAAAACAAAAAAATCCTTCGATTATGGAAGAAAGTTAGTTATTTTAATAAACCACAGCCAACCAGGCCAGTTTTTCATTTGTCATGCTGATTACTTTTTGTTTTTTATTTACAGAATTGTGTGTGTTGCTGCGGATGGCAGTGGAAGTACAGTGTCGTATGTTGGTCAGCTCAACACTAATATAAACTTAGAACTGCAAGAGCAAGGTGAAGTAATTCCTCTTACATTGTTTCATAAGAACACTTACCACTTCAGATTTTTTTTTGTTTGGTGATATCACTATGTAATATTTTCTAATTATACATATAAAGTAAATAGCAGCTGATTTGGTAGTGCTTCAGGTTATAAGCAGCCCTCCTACATTACTGATTAGGAATGGGGATTTTGTAGAATTTATGTATACAGTGGTGTGAAAAACTATTTGCCCCCTTCCTGATTTCTTATTCTTTTGCATGTTTGTCACACAAAATGTTTCTGATCATCAAACACATTTAACCATTAGTCAAATATAACACAAGTAAACATAAAATGCAGTTTTTAAATGATGGTGTTTATTATTTAGGGAGAAAAAAAATCCAAACCTACATGGCCCTGTGTGAAAAAGTAATTGCCCCCTTATTAAAAAATAACCTAACTGTGGTGTATCACACCTGAGTTCAATTTCCGTAACCACCCCCAGGCCTGATTACTGCCACACCTGTTTCAATCAAGAAATCACTTAAATAGGAGCTGCCTGACACAGAGAAGTAGACCAAAAGCACCTCAAAAGCTAGACATCATGCCAAGATCCAAAGAAATTCAGGAACAAATGAGAACAGAAGTAATTGAGATCTATCAGTCTGGTAAAGGTTATAAAGCCATTTCTAAAGCTTTGGGACTCCAGCGAACCACAGTGAGAGCCATTATCCACAAATGGCAAAAACATGGAACAGTGGTGAACCTTCCCAGGAGTGGCCGGCCGACCAAAATTACCCCAAGAGCGCAGAGACGACTCATCCGAGAGGTCACAAAAGACCCCAGGACAACGTCTAAAGAACTGCAGGCCTCACTTGCCTCAATTAAGGTCAGTGTTCACGACTCCACCATAAGAAAGAGACTGGGCAAAAACGGCCTGCATGGCAGATTTCCAAGACGCAAACCACTGTTAAGCAAAAAGAACATTAGGGCTCGTCTCAATTTTGCTAAGAAACATCTCAATGATTGCCAAGACTTTTGGGAAAATACCTTGTGGACTGATGAGTCAAAAGTTGAACTTTTTGGAAGGCAAATGTCCCGTTACATCTGGCGTAAAAGGAACACAGCATTTCAGAAAAAGAACATCATACCAACAGTAAAATATGGTGGTGGTAGTGTGATGGTCTGGGGTTGTTTTGCTGCTTCAGGACCTGGAAGGCTTGCTGTGATAGATGGAACCATGAATTCTACTGTCTACCAAAAAATCCTGAAGGAGAATGTCCGGCCATCTGTTCGTCAACTCAAGCTGAAGCGATCTTGGGTGCTGCAACAGGACAATGACCCAAAACACACCAGCAAATCCACCTCTGAATGGCTGCAGAAAAACAAAATGAAGACTTTGGAGTGGCCTAGTCAAAGTCCTGACCTGAATCCAATTGAGATGCTATGGCATGACCTTAAAAAGGCGGTTCATGCTAGAAAACCCTCAAATAAAGCTGAATTACAACAATTTTGCAAAGATGAGTGGGCCAAAATTCCTCCAGAGCGCTGTAAAAGACTCATTGCAAGTTATCGCAAACGCTTGATTGCAGTTATTGCTGCTAAGGGTGGCCCAACCAGTTATTAGGTTCAGGGGGCAATTACTTTTTCACACAGGGCCATGTAGGTTTGGATTTTTTTTTCTCCCTAAATAATAAAAACCACCATTTACAAACTGCATTTTGTGTTTACTTGTGTTATATTTGACTAATGGTTAAATGTGTTTGATGATCAGAAACATTTTGTGTGACAAACATGCAAAAGAATAAGAAATCAGGAAGGGGGCAAATAGTTTTTCACACCACTGTACATCCATCCATGTTCTAAAACCGTTTTATCTTGAGCAGGATTGCGGGGAAGCTGGAGCATATCCCAGTAAATATAGAGTATGCAGGCTATTGAAAATATTAAACCTGATCTTTAACATTCACATGGTGGAACTATGAGAAACTCGGTATTTTGCATTGATACAATTAAGCTGAAATTAATCTATGTGTTTTGGGAATAAAAATGTTTTTTTTTTATTTGAGAAATAGGAATAAGAAGAAACAATGCAAAATATAACAAAAACTAAATCCAGAACCCATGTCTTACTCAGTGAACCATGCAGATGTGCTTTCAATTATTAGGCATGAAAAATCATCTGACTCTTATATTTTGTTTATTTATATGCTGTCAATTTTTTGTCTTAAGGTGCATTACAGGGCTGTTTGTGTCATGCCTTGGCTAGATATGCTGACATCAAAGTAAATATTTATCAAATAATTTACTTGACTTAGAAGTTGTGATTTTCTGTATATCAACAACCAGGTGCCAACACAGTTGCAAGATGCATGTTTTTGTATTGTAATTTAATTACAGGTGCTTTATTGTGTAGACGCTCTGCATTTTTTTGAACAACAGACTAGCAAAGCATAAACACATGCAAATCCATACACAAACTTACAATAGATATGTTCAGTACAGTACACATATATAGCAAAGAAACTATACCTTCTTCTATAGTTTAATACTTCTATATTTTGTTTCAACATAGTGTGACTAAGTGATACTGTATGTGTGACAGGTTTACTCATTACCTATGAAATAGTGGGCAACCAGCTTCATTTATAATGAAGTATGTAAATGACAAGACAGGCATGCTATACATTCAAGTTGTATACAATCTGTACATTCATACATTCTTAAATCTGCTTAATCTAGTTGACGGTTGCAGAGCTAGCAGCACTGAGTGCAAAAACAGAACATAATCTGAACAGATTGAAATTTCACGTATTTCATTTTCCAAATCCACTTATTGCAAAACAGGTTTGCAACAATTGTTGCAATTCATTGCCCTTCACAGAGTAACGATTACAAAACCAAAAAATATAGTAATAATGTGATGGTACTGAGAATTGATACCTTCATGCTTTTAAAGAATCCTAGAGACAACCAGAAGGCGTTAAATTCAAAGAAATACAAATCCCCATTATACTGCAAGTACTTTTTGTTAAGATGCAATACAAATTAAAAGGAAACGCATAGGATTACAGTCTTTATTGTTATTATCTGTATTGCTTTTATAAAGGGGATTCATGATAAAGGTAACCTTTTCCTCTGGCTACAGAAATTGTACTGTAAGGGAAAAATATAGTCTTAACAAATCCTCTTCCTTGAGCAGTGTTATATCAGCACTCTGCACAGCCACAAGTAGGACAGCATGCAACAACACTTAGATGTGCTGATAATGAGAATAAAATCCTCTTAGGTTGCAAAGAATGTGTGTCCCTTCCATCATCGTCCACAAGACACTCAAACCAGAAATTATATTCCAGCTCTTTCTTGCTCATGCTCATTATTACTGGGATGAGCTTGATAATTATCCAAACCAGCAAATATTTGGAATATGGAGAGTAGGTGATGAAATCCCATGCAGAAATTGAGAGAATAAACAAACCATGAAGATGGCAACATGTCCCTGATTTGATGTTTCGTGTCTGGATGTCTGTGACTGCAGCTCTTATCACAACACCTTGCTGTCTTTTAAAGTGCACACTCTCTAGGAGTAACTGCAGTTACTAACCATCAAATTAGATATTAAATTGCAATAAAAGCCAGAATTGACTTCTGATTTAAAATGTAATTTTAGTAAACCTCAAAACCCATATGTTTTTTCAGATGTGTGATGAGGAACCACTGCTGTAAGAATTTGTTGAATTAATGTGTTTCTTTACAGTTCATACAATGCGAGGGGTATTTTCCGTACGTCGCTTAAATCATCCGAGATTAGATGCCTTATCTTGGATGAGTTAATGCCGGTGAAACTCATCCGGGATAAGTCGGTTTTTCAAACGCAGCGGTGTATTAGATTAGTCTAGCTGGATCTAATCATTCGAGATGAATGCGCGTGCTTGCGCTGACTGAAAAGCCCATATATATTGAGTCTAGAAAACATGATCAGCAAGTCTTTGATAGGCTGTAACAAAATGACGAAAGAACGGGCACATTTTTTTTCACACAAGCGGAACAAGACCTTTTATTTGAAGGATATGAAGAATTTCAAGATTTAATATGCACAAGGGGTAACACTGCAAAAGCAGCCCAAACCAGAAAAGACGGCTGGCAAAAAGTGGCCGACAAATTAAACACTAAGTAGTGTGCATTGTACTTACTGAATGCAGCGTTTCACTTCCTACAGTATGTGTCAGATTAATTATTATTTAATATGTCATAATTCCAGATCAAACGTGAGCACAAGGAGAACATGGGAACAGGTTAAAGTGAAGTACAAGAATATACTTCAAACTGGTAAATATTGGTATATAACTATTTAAAGAATTGTTGACATAAATAATCATATATACTATAAAAACACATTAATTTTAAAGCTAATAAGAAGGCAGACAAGCAAAAAACAGGTGGAGGTCCACACGGTCCAGACCTAACCCCTGCGGAAGAGTTGGCTCTCCAGAAAAATGCCCATCGCCCTGTTTCTGAGGACATTCCAGGGGGAAGCTCCTTCCCAGAACCAGTGGCAGGATGTAGTGGTCACTTCATTTCAGGTAAAGGATGGTCATTGCATATATTTGTCATCGATGCGTGCCATAGGTATGTTCCATATAGCCCTCTTTTTTTTTTTTGTTGGGTCAGTTGCAGGGAATGTCATATCCCTAGAACCTGAGTCTGACCAACGAGATATTGACAAAGGTCAAATATTTGATGAAGACACTGTGTCTGAAAATTCATCAGGAGGAGAGGTACATTTTCTAAATGGTTGAACAAACTCCACTCTGATCAGTCCCATGTGCCCCAATCACGTTTGGAAATCCTGGGTAATGAGAATGTTATGCTGATTGTGAGACTCTTCATGGAACTGTGGGTGTTTTTGCCTGTGTATTACCTACCTGCAATGGCATGAAATGCCTCTTTTATTGTCTGCACACGCAGGTGTCCAGGAAACACTATGAAAACCCGAAGAAAATATTTCAGAGCCAAACAGACTTTACGAATTGCCTGGCAAACTGCACTTTTAGATGATTTTCCGCATTGCCTACAGTATATAAAAAAAGTGCCGCTTGAAAAAAAACCTGTGAGAGCCCGACTTCGCCTAGTTTGACTTTGAATATAAGGTGCTAATAAATCTTTGAGGTACAATATTCCCCCTCGGCTAAAGCGATATCTTTTGAAAAGAATTTCCTCCGGGAGCAATAAAGGATCTTGCTGATCGCGCAAAACCCTCTCTATATGAAATTCTCTTCTTATAATTTGTGCACCGATATCAATTGGTTGCTCATTCATGAACGGCGAAGCCATGACTGAATGAATTCCATGCACGGACACTGATTAAGTGTGTGAGTTGATCCTTGTTTACATCGAACAAACCTGATCCGAGCAGGTTTGAGGATTTGAATGTGCTGCTATGACAACACATCCATCAAGAGTTTCGAAAAACCGACAGATCCAGGATCATGCCAAATCGTCAACAATTACATGTGGCTAAACGAGTAATCCACATACGAAAAATACCCCCCGGTTCATTAATGTGTTCATATTTAATAATGTTATTTATTGAGTATCTTCAGTGATATTGCATTTTTCTTTGATGTTTTGTATTATTAGTAAAAATATACAATGAGATAAACAAAGTGATTTGCCACATTTACCTATACAGGGTATTTTTTGTGAAATGCTTTTCCTGTATTAACTACTTCTAAGAGGCTGAGAGCTGAACAACATTTTTTGTAAAATCATCTGACCGTAAACCATCAGGCATTTTGTATTAAATTATATACACAAATATTCTCACTTTGTTTTATTTTTAAAACTAGTAACTACACCTTCACTACAGTCTGGGTATTCTGTGCAAAACCTGCATCCTGAAACTCCATTGATTCCCATCCACTCCTTAAACTCAAGTATTCAGTTGGTACAAAATATGCAGAATGAAGAGCTCAGCACTAATACATCATTGGCAGCTGAAACAAAGGTAATATTACAATTTTATTTTACTTTTGGAAACTATATTTTTGCCTTCTTGTACATAGTGCATAATGATAATAAAAAAACGGAAGAAAAAATTACTTTTGTTGTCAGGGAGCACATTTTTTACCAGCAAAGATATAATCTAGAAGCATTTCTCAAACAATACAATTTCCTTTTAATGTATTATCAGGAACACGTCTTATCTCAAACATGGCACCTTCTCATGTGCACCACTATTTAATTCTTCGCTCTGTCAGCACAGCCCCAGATCTCCATATCCCCGACTCTTAAGAAACAGACCAGACCAGAGCAGGGAACATAAAGCATGTATTGGTAAAGGGCAGCTTGTGTCACAAAACATAAGCTTTTTTCCATTTATATTGTCAATATGTAAAAGAATCATGAGAAGTGGGAGCTAATGGGTAGCCGGATTGTAGAGAAACCAAAATATCTTTGGGATGCCACCATTGCACACATTCTGTTGTTGTTCTAATAAGATTTTATTTCACACCTGATCACAAGTGTCACTTGGGCAATTTAACCTGAGACAGTAATTGTTTCAGTCATATTTTGAGATATTAAAATTAAAACTTTTAGCATATGACATTAAATGATTAAGTGTATCCAGACTGTTGGATCTGATGTTAAATAAATCAAGATATGAATCAGCAATACGTTTCCAGTATTATTCATCTAGTTTTAATAAGGTGATAATTGTGGTCTGTTGGATAAGTTTTCATTCCCTGCAGTCATTGATCTTCCACAAGAACTGAGAAAATGGAAACCTCTGCTGTTATGTTGCTAAGTAGGTTGGGGTGACCTGCTTTTGAGTTCCCTCAGAATTTTACATAAACTGAAGAGATTTTATCTTGGTTAACAGCAATATTATCGGAAACAGGTATTGGAAGTAGAGGAGCAGAATGCCAGATGTACCACATACAGGACATGTGTGGAGAAGTTAGATGCCATAAATTTAGTTTTACTTGGATTTGATACCTTTTACAAAGTCCAAGTATTTTGCCATATCACATTTTCAGCCTGCATTTTACAGAGACACATGAACTACAGAAATATTTTAATTTGTTTTATATTCATTTTTAAGACTAAACACACATACTTCAAAATTGGTGTAAAGGGGGAAATACTCAAATATTACAGAAAAGAGGCACTTAGCTTGAGTTTTAATGATGATTTACCATGCACATATACTGTAGTATAAGCAGCCATAGACACCATGAATATATCATCATCACAATAGGAATTCCTACCCCAACGGAAAAATAAGAATATAGGCAAATGTTTTGTCAGTTGTTGAATTCTTTGCTTTTCTGTCATGCTCCATTTTCTTGGTTTGCACAAAATGCATCCAAAAGCTGGATGGAATTTGGGAATCATAGATACGGAAGACTTGTTGCTCATTTTTTTATGTTATTCGAATATTCTTTTCCAAAATTAGTTGAGTAAAATGACAGAATTCCATTGCTAATTTCTTCTTTATGTAAAAAAATCTTGTTTAATCTTCAATTCTTTCTTTTTAATAGTTCTTTGAGCATACAGTCAGGTCCATAAGTATCTGGACAGTGACACAGTTTTCTTAATTTTTGCTCTGTGTGCCACCACAGTGGATTTGAAATGAAGCAGTCCAAATGTTATTGAAGTGTAGAGTAAAGTATTTGGACAGACAAACATAATCATGAATGTAATGATCATTTTCAATACTTTGTTGAAAATCTTTTGCAGTCAATGACTGACTGAAATCTGGAATCCATGGCCTTTTCCAAGTGCCTGGTTTTGGCTCATTATCGGTGTGTACTGTGAGGTATCGTCCTGTCCGTTTTTCAGAGTTCATTCTGCAACTTTTGTCAGCAGTGATATCCTCAATAAACAATACACAAAACAATAAACAAAAATTTTTACACCACAAGAGTTACATGCACAGGTGGTCTGTCCTCTCCATGTGATCGTTTTGCAGACACTGGAGATGCATTAGCTTTGATGCTATGTACTGAATGTGATCAGATATTTACAGGCCTAAAGACAGAAGGCATGTGATTTGAGATAACCGAAATGCAGGTGACATTCAGATTATTGTAGTTTAAATGTGCAAAGTAATACAGCAAAATGAAATTCACCCTATATATCTATTATCTAAATGAATCGAGACATATTACTGTATGCTCTTAGCAGAGCTTTCCATCGAATTGCGTTGATGAAATGCATCCTTTCTGTAGCATGCAAAGAAAAGTATTTTCATTTTCAGAGAGCTTTATAGCTCCTCTCAAATTTTCATATTGATTTTCGCCAGAAAAAACTATTTCTGCCCAATGAATGAACACACACACAGGGCATTTATTGTTACTTCTAGTTCACAGGAAAGTCTGCTGTATGAAATGCAATCAAACTAACTGGAGATTGAAACAAAGTAACTAATAATCTACTGATGTGGCACAAGCAGATGAGCTATGAGTGTGAAAACACCTTAAAACTTGTGTATAAACACAAGCTAAATCTATATGTAAATGTAGTTAGAAATTGCATGTACAGTATACAGTACCTGCATAATCATCTATATTACTAAACGACAGTTTAATTTATGCACGGACGCACCGAGCGCATGCGCACTGCGCCGCGGACGCACCGAAGCGCATGCGCAATGCGCCGCAGCGCCCCAGAGTCAAACCCAGCGGCTTCCCAGAGTCAGTAGGTGGCGCCCAAACAACACAACCTGTAAACTAAACTTGCTCTAATCCACTGTGCCAGCAGTCCATGTCACCAGAGCCAAAGGACTCACGGCTCCAAATGGAAAGAGCTCAACGATCTTAATACGACACCGAGCTCATACTTCCCAGAGTCAGTATGTGGTGCCCAAACACCCCAGAGTCAAACCCAGCGGCTTCCCAGAGTCAGTAGGTGGCGCCCAAACAACACAACCTGTAAACTAAACCTGCTCTAATCCTTTGTGCCAGCAGTCCGTGTCAGCAGAGGCAAAGGAGTCACAGCTCCAAATGGAAAGAGCTCAACGATCTTAATACGACACCGAGCTCATACTTCCCAGAGTCAGTATGTGGTGCCCAAACACCACAACTTGTAAACTACACTTGCTCTAATCCACTATGCCAGCAGTCAGTGTGGCATATGTGAATCACATAACGGTAATTCAGTATTAAATGTAAGTTGGATTATGCTTCCTAACAGTAAACGACGTCTACCTAACGACACAGCCACAGAACAACACAGACGAGACCGCATGGATAACAACAATACACGGGGGCTCCTACAACGCGCTTCAGACACACCAGAAGCAAAGACGTCATGGTTCCACAGAGGCAAAGGGGTCACGGCTCCAAATGGAAGGAGCTCAACGATTAGTAATACAAACACGAGCCCGTATGGCTATGACCTGTGAACGAGGGACGCACCCACCCTCCATGATATTACATCCCTCCAAATATCGGAGGGAACAGAAAGTGATTGCCATTCCTGGATTTGCGATTCTTTCGAGAATCGCGGGCTTGCTGGTTTAAATCATAAATTACAGTAATGTTTATTTATTAGTTATATTTAGTGCTGTCTACACAGTCTGATTAGGGAGTGATGTTCAGTGCAGAATAAATGTTTGTAAGCCATTTATCGTTTCATTATTTGTCATTGGCCTTGCAGGAGTGTCTAGTATGTTATAATAAAAAAAATACTGTAGTTCAATGCCAGCTTGGTCATTTTTCCAGAAATTCCAACCTGTGGGATTTATTTTTAAGATAAAGAGAAAATTTGCCTATCCAGATATAACGAGAGGCTATTTAAAGCTTGTATGTATCATTAAATTAGAAAATGTCAGCGTCTTTTCTAGTTTGAGTTTAGAATCTGATAGAGCTTGAAGGGTAGTAGTTTGGGAATAAAAAAAAAAAAAAGTTTGATTCAGAGATGCTAAGCTAATATAAAATGTGTACCTGTTGTATTTTAACTCTAATCCAATATTCTGTATTCAATAAGATATATCTTTTCACTTACGGTGTAAAAGTCTGTTTCTCAGAAGAGGAAAGGTGGCTGGCCAAAAGGCAAGAAAAGGAAACCTACCAAGGAGTTTTCAGCTCCCCGTGCTCCAACAACAGGGTAAGACAAAATTATGCTTTCAAAGTAAACAAAGTAGCTCCAAACAAGTTTTTTTCATGAACAAGTTACTTTTACACCACCATCAATTATAGTGCACATTTTGACATGATTAATGTACTAGATATTTTTTTATTATGCCTCACAGTGCTCTAAAAGTGTTTGTTTTTTTATCTTGTTTGCTGCTACATATAGCTATGCAATCTTTGTCAATGAGAAGAAATTGCAGCTGAAGGAGGAGCATCCTGATATACCATTTACTGAAATCACCAAAATGTTGGGAACTCAATGGTCACAGTTAACGCTAGAAGAAAAGCAGGTAATTAATATTCAGTTTTATTGAAGAAACTTGTTTGCCGCTATATATTAAAAAGAGGTAAGCAATAAATCGCTCTGAATTATCTATATATATAATTCACTAAGCCGCCGACAAGTAGCCACCCATGGATAGCACGCACCGCCGACAAGTAGCCACTCATGGAAAGCATGCAAGATAGCCACGCCCACCAACTCCAAGACCATTGGATATGACGACAACTCGCAGAGCCACGCCCACCAACTCGGACGCAGCAACTCACAGAGCAGAGCGTCATTCGTGTTCGTCTCTGCTACACTCCACATGCACCTCTGAAGAAGTATGTTTGTCGCGGATGTGAATCGCTGTATGTGGCGTGTAGAACAGTTTGCGAGGGGTATCCCATGGTCTTACAGTTGGTGGGCGGGTCTCTGTTAGTTGCTCTTGCGAGGTTCAGTCTCTCCCTGTGCATTTCCTGTGCGACACACACACAGGCAGCGTGAGAGAGAGAGAGACGCACACACACACAGGCAGCGCCAGAGAGAGACAGACGCACACACACACACACACACACAGAGGCAGCAAGAGAGAGAGAGCCGCGCACACACACAGGTAGCGCCAGAGAGAGGCAGTGGTACACACACAGGCAGTGCGAGAGAGAGACAGACGCACACACACAGGCAGCTCCAGAGAGAGAGAGCCGCGCGCAACACACAGGCAGCGCCAGAGAGAGAGAGAGAGCCGTGCGCAACACACAGCCAGTGCCAGAGAGAGAGCCGCACGCAACACACAGGCAGCGCCAGAGAGAGACAGACGCACACACACAGGCAGCGCGAGCGAGAGAGAGGGCTGGACTCATAAGGTAGGAAGGCAGTTAAAGAATGCACTGGGGTTGATTTTGTTTTCACTTCTGTTTACAGCGATCGGTTCGTAGTGTACATTTTTGAAATGTTACTTTTCTTGGTGGTTTATTAAATTACAGATTTTTTCAAATGTTCATTTTTTGTTGCTATAGCACAAACTATTGCAGTGTTAGTTTTCTCTGTTGTTCAATGTTTTCTCAGTGTTATTCAATGTTTTTACATTTAGTTTACTATTACACTATGCATTCTATGGTTTAATTAACTATATTTGTGCTTAAAAACTTACAAAAATATATATTTACATACAGTTTGTATGGTCTGGAACGGATTAATTGTATTTACATACAATCCTATGAGAGAAATTGCTTCGGTTCACGACCAAATTGGTTTACAACCAGAGTTTGGGAACGAATTATGGTCGTGAACCGAGGTTCCACTGCATTCTTTTCGGTTATGACGCATGACCGCGTTCACCATCGCAAACGTGTTTTACACGCCATGGTCTTAGAGTTGGTGGGCGGGTCTCCATGAGTTGCTCTTGCGAGCGGGCACATGACCAGGCGGTGTGTATGCTTCGAGAACAAAGGTGGACGCGGCAGGACCATCTAAGAAGAGGCATGTTTGTCGTGGAGGTGAATCGCTGTGTGCGACGTGTAAAAGTTTGTTTGTCGCGGATGTGAATCGCTGTATGCAGCGTGTAAAACAGTTTGCGAAGGGTATCCCATGGTCTTAGAGTTGGTGGGCGGGTCTCTGTTAGTTGCTCTTGCGAGCGGGCACATGACCAAGCAGTGTGTATGCTTCGAGAGCAAGGGTGGACGCGACAGCACCATCTAAGAAGAATCATATTTGTCGCGGATGTGAATCGCTGTATGCAGCATGTAAAACAGTTTGCGAGGGGTATCCCATGGTCTTAGCAGTGTCTATGCTTCGATGTGAATCGCTGTATGCAGCGTGTAAAACACTGTATTGTATGTTGCCCTCTCCAGAGTAACATCTTTTCATTCACCTACAGTCATATCCTCAAAACCAACCCCATTTGGACAACTGTGTCTTTCAGGAAGTGTTCACCCATCAATACATAATTATGCGGCATATGCTACGCCGCGGGTTGGCTAGTTATTATTATTGTTATTATCATCATGAAATTCGTGTTAGATAGCCACTAGGGATGGGAATCGAAAACCGGTTCTTGTTGAGAACCGGTTCCCACTGTTTCAATTCCTTGGAATTGTTTGCCATTTTTGCAAACGATTCCCCTATCGATTCCAGTCGCCTCGAATGACGTCACCGCGTTGCGTAGCGTCATTTACCCAGCAGGAAACATGGCGCCTAAGCAGCACAAATGCTCAAAAGTTTGGTTATATTTTACGAGAATGACAACTTTACGGATGACAACAGGGCAACTTGCAAAGTAGATATTTCATCAAAGGGAGGAAACACTACGAATATGCAAAAGCATTTGCACACAAAACACGCGATAACCTTAAATGAATGTTGTGTTTTTGATCCGCTCCAGACTAGTGAATCTCAACCCAGCAGCAGCGGTAACGTTTGCAGGTCCTCTCCCGTTAATACGGCAGGTAACTAATCAACTAACATTGCATATTATTGCAAAACCTGCTATTACTGTGCATTGCATTTAGATGACCATGACGAGAGACACAGACAGAGTCTGGCTGTCTCAGATGCTGGCAGTTCTCGCTGCAGTCTACCGGTAGCTTCTCCTTTCACAGAGGCAGGGAAAAGTAAAATGACACAGGCCAGGATAGACGAATGTCACCGAGCAGTGACTAAGTTTGTGGTAAAATGCTTGCACCCATTTTCCACAGTAGATGCCCCCGATTTTCGGTAAGTGAATGTGTTTAATTGTGGGCTAAGTCAGGGAATGTCAAATTTGCGTGTTCTCCTCTTACCAGATGTTTCATCCATTTCCATTTCTGAGCTGAAACATGTGTTGAAGGCAACCGTCACTGCAGATGGATGGGCAAGTTTTAGTCAAGATCACTACCTCACAGTAACGCTGCATTATGTCAGGAATGGCCAGGCTCAAGAAAAAGTCCTCAAAACCAAACCAGTGTACCAGGCACAGACAGGGACAGCTGTAGCAGAGGAGACTGATGAGATCTTGGAGGAGTATGGTATCAAAGACAAGGTTGTGGCAGCCACTGTTGATAATGCGGCCAACATGGATGTAGCTTTCAAAATAGTTGAAGGTTGCAGAATTGCACTATGCACAGTTCCATTGGACTTGAGTTGATTGTATTTGTTGCTGGCTGATGTAGTATTATTTTTGAGTGCTCAGCTCATATATACTTTTAAAAAGGAGAGTGTAAATGTTACTGGACATTCTTGTGTAATTGCCACAGAATAATTTATGTTATACTTTGTTATTGCTACAGAAGAATATTTATTTTATTATTACAGTAATCCCTCCTCCATCGCGGGGGTTGCGTTCCAGAGCCACCCGCGAAATAGGAAAATCCGCGAAGTAGAAACCATATGTTTATATGGTTATTTTTAGAATGTCATGCTTGGGTCACAGATTTGCGCAGAAACACAGGAGGTTGTAGAGAGACAGGAACGTTATTCAAACACTGCAAACAAACATTTGTCTCTTTTTCAAAAGTTTAAACTGTGCTCCATGACAAGACAGAGATGACAGTTCTGTCTCACAATTAAAAGAATGCAAACATATCTCCCTTTTCAAAGGAGTGCAAAGCAAGCAGTCAAAAAAAAAATCAATAGGGCTTTTTGGGTTTTAAGTATGCGAAGCACCGCCGGTTCAAAGCTGTCGAAGGCGGCAGCTCACACCCCCTCCGTCAGGATCAGAGAGAGAGAGAGAGAGAGAGAGCCACAGAAAAACAAACAGTCAAAAATCAATACGTGCCCTTTGAGCTTTTAAGTATGCGAAGCTCCGTGCAGCATGTCCTTTCAGGAAGCAGCTGCACACAGCCCCCCTGCTCACACCCCCCTACGTCAGCGCAAGAGAGAGAGAGAGAGAGAAAGTAAGTTGGGTAGCTTCTCAGCCATCTGCCAATAGCGTCCCTTGTATGAAATCAACTGGGCAAACCAACTGAGGAAACATGTACCAGAAATTAAAAGACCCATTGTCCGCAGAAACCCGCGAAGCAGCGAAAAATCCGCGATATATACTTAAATATGCTTACATATAAAATCCGCGATGGAGTGAAGCCGTGAAAGGCGAAGCGCGATATAGCGAGGGATCACTGTATTTTACATTTACACATTTTTTTCTGGGGACCCCGTGGCACCCCATCGAGGAGCCGTAGGCTGTGGATCTCTTAAGATCTCACTGTTGGGTTTGTAAGGTCATGCTACTCCTAAATTTCTATCTTGTTCAAAGATAAGATATAAAACGAAGTTCTAAATTAATCGACCTGTGTGTTCTCCTTTTTTAAAAATAATCGATAGGAGAATCGATAAAGAATCGAATTGTTAAACAGAATTGAAAATGGAATCGGAATCGTGAAAATCTTATCAATTCCCATCCCTAATAGCCACTGTGTGTTCTAAGAGCAATATATAGGAAACCATATAGTGCCAGTTTGAAAGAGAACTTCAGAGTTCCTTTGTACACTGTTTATTGGTGGAGCTGATAAAATTAGGCCCCATGAATCTTTTATATGGCCAGCCATTAAACATTCAGCTTTGTACGAGTAGTAGGAATACCTAAGGAAAAACCTAATACTGTTTTTGTAATGTCCAACAATTTCAAAGAAGACTCATTCATAGATCAGTATATATGTAATATTATATAGCCTAGTAGATAGATAGATAGATAGATAGATAGATAGACAGACAGACAGACAGACAGACAGACAGACAGACAGACAGACAGACAGACAGATAGACAGATAGATAGATAGATAGATAGACAGATACTTTATTAATCCCAAGGGGAAATTCACTAATAGTAAATAAAATGATGTATTTTTATGTTACAAATTTTCATTGTACATGAAAGTAGTGAGGAAAATTACAAAATACAGGGGATTTTAATTTTCATACAAATCACTTTGTGGATAATCATTTGTGTGTTTTTAATTTTATTCCCAAGTGGGATATCACTAATACCAGTGAATTTTTATGATACTTGATACCTTTTGATACCATGGCAAAAACAGAGATCCCATTCAGCGGGTTTTTAATAAAGTACCTCCATTATTGAAGTGAACAATATGGTGCCTTGTCTATAATACAAAATAAAATATTCAAATATTAACAGTGACAACAGCTGTAAAATATGGGTATATCCATCAAGTAGTTATGAAGCATGGGTATATGGGTATATCCATCAAGTAGTTACCAGACTATCATATAAGTAAATTAATTAGTATTGGCATTCATAAATATCAAAATACAATGCAAGGCTTGAATTTTAATATGTGGCAGAGAAGGAGATTCTCCAGTATAAGAACAATGGGAAATTGCTTATCTTGGGGTGGTGGTGGGGGGTTCAGCATTAGGGTTTATAAAGAATGATATATCATGAACTACCTGATTTATCATAGCATGTATTTTTGTCTTGTAGGATCCTATGGTGACCCCACTTTCCCCTTTATACTCTTTTTATTGTGTAGACCTAAATAAAATGTCTTAAGTTCCATACACTTACCACTCAGTGGTCAAGTATTTTAGCACTCAGTCCCTGCCTCTGCATCAACAACAACAACATTTATTTGTATTGCACATTTTCATACAAAAGTGTAGCTGCAAAGTGCTTTACAAGATCACAAAAAGCAAGTTACAAGAAAAGAAAAACAATTGCGATAAGGCAATAATAAGTAACAACAAAATAAGTTAGGATCAAATGGCTAGGAAAAAAACTTTATTAAAAAAAAATTAAAAAACAACTCCAGTTAGGCAGAAGAAAACCAAAATCTACAGGGGTTCCAAGGCCAAAAGACCACCCAGCCCCTCACTGGGCATTCTGCCTATCATAAATATTCCTAAATCAGTCCAATTTGTTTTCATGCTTCACATGATATGATTCTGATGAAACTGGTGTCATGGACATATGAGACACCTGCTTTCATTTCATCATCTCGGGATGCTGCATGATGCCTTGATCAGGTGGTGGTGACTCACTCAGACCCACTCACTTAAAAGAGGAGAGTTAGGATTCTTCCAGTTTAGCAAAATAAGTCTGTGTGCCAATAGTGTAGTGAAGGCAATCACAATTTGTTTGTCCTTCTCCACCTTAAGCCTATCTGGAAGTACACCAAACACAGCTGTTAGTGGATTAGGAGGGATTGTGACACCAAGGCTGTCTGAAAGGCACTTAAAAATTTTTGTCCAGAATGATGTTAATTTGGTGCAGGCCCAAAACATGTGACCCAGTGAGGCTGGGACTTGATTGCCACGTTCGCAGATTGGATCTTGCCCTGGAAACATTTTGGACAGTTTTAAGTGAGACAGATGTACAGTACTCAATATATAATTTTGAGTTGAATAATTGTATGCTTTGCACATATGGAGCTCGAGTGAATTCTCTGCATTGCTACCTTCCACTCCTTTTCTGATATGTTGAGTGAGAGATCTTTTTCCCATTGTCCTCTTGGATCTTTGAAAGGGAGGGACTGTAAAATAATTTTATATATTGCAGAAATGCTGTCTGAGTTCTCGAAACTGAGCAATATTTTTTCCAGCATAGAGAAGGGTGCGAGATGAGGAAAATCAGGCAGGTTCTGTTTAACAAAGTTTCTAATTTGAAGATAGTGAAAGAAATGTGTTGCTGAAAAGTTCAATTCTGAATGTAATTGTTCATAGGATGCAAAGATGTTGTCTATATAAAGATCTCTAAGCAATTTAATCCCAAATGTTTTCTAGATATTTAATATGTGTTCAACTAGCAGTTTTGGTTAGAGCTCAGGATTTTGGTATACAGCTTAATTTTCCTTGAATGATCCCCTGAATTTCCAGTAGGAACTTCACATCTTCCAGTCTTTTCTAAATCCTGCCCTTTCCCTTCCTTTTCTGCTTGGCAGAACAATATTCAGCTGAGAGGCATCACACACATTTGGTGACAGAAAAAATGAATTTCTCAATTACTTGTAAAAACTAATTTGGATCAGTTTTATAAATGGGCCTAGTATTACGTAAATGCTATGAGATCATTTGTCAGATTTAGTGAATTTAGTGATTCCCTCATTAATAATATCCAGTCTGGTAAGTTTTTATTTATTTTTTTATTACCGAAAGTGATATACAAGGTGCTTTTTTTATTAAACTATTGATTATGGTTTTTTTTTAATACCTGTTGAGTATCTCTAGTCCTGAAATGCCTTGGACCAGAAGTGCTTTGTACAGTGCATCCGGAAAGTATTCACAGCGTATCACTTTTTCCACATTTTGTTATGTTACAGCCTTATTCCAAAATAGATTAAATTCATTTTATTCCTCAGAATTCTACACACAACACCCCATAATGACAACGTGAAAAAAAGTTTACTTGAGGTTTTTGCAAATTTATTAAAAATAAAAAAACTGAGAAATCACATGTACATAAGTATTCACAGCCTTTGCTCAATACTTTGTCGATGCACCTTTGGCAGCAATTACAGCCTCAAGTCTTTTTGAATATGATGCCACAAACTTGGCACACCTATCCTTGGCCAGTTTCGCCCATTCCTCTTTGCAGCACCTCTCAAGCTCCATCAGGTTGGATGGGAAGCGTCGGTGCACAGCCATTTTAAGATCTCACCAGAGATGTTCAATTGGATTCAAGTCTGGGCTCTGGCTGGGCCACTTAAGGACATTCACAGAGTTGTCCTGAAGCCACTCCTTTGATATCTTGGCTGTGTGCTTAGGGTCGTTGACCTGCTGAAAGATGAACCATTGCCCCAGTCTGAGGTCAAGAGCGCTCTGGAGCAGGTTTTCATGCAGGATGTCTCTGTACATTGCTGCAGTCATCTTTCCCTTTATCCTGACTAGTCTCCCAGTCCCTGCCGCTGAAAAACATCCCCACAGCATGATGCTGCCACCACCATGCTTCACTGTAGGGATGGTATTGGCCTGGTGATGAGTGTTGCCTGGTTTTCTCCAAACGTGACGCCTGGCATTCACACCAAGGAGTTCATACTTTGTCTCATCAGACCAGAGAATTTTCTTTCTCATGGTCTGAGAGTCTTTCAGGTGCCTTTTGGCAAACTCCAGGCGGGCTGCCATGTGCCTTTTACTAAGGAGTGGCTTCCGTAATGGCCACTCTACCATACAGGCCTGATTGGTGGATTGCTGCAGAGATGGTTGTCCTTCTGGAAGGTTCTCCTCTCTCCACAGAGGACCTCTGGCGCTCTGACAGAGTGACCATCAGGTTCTTGGTCACCTCCCTGACTAAGGCCCTTCTTCCCCGATCACTTAGTTTAGATGGCCGGCCAGCTCTAGGAAGAGTCCTGGTGGTTTGAACTTCTTCCACTTACGGATGATGGATGCAACTGTGCTCATTGGGACCTTCAAAGCAGCAGAAATTTTTCTGTAACCTTCCCCAGATTTGTGCCTCGAGACAATCCTGTCTCGGAGGTCTACAGACAATTCCTTTGACTTCATGCTTGGTTTGTGCTCTGACATGAACTGTCAACTGTGGGACCTTATATAGACAGGTGTGTGCCTTTCCAAATCATGTCCAATCAACTGAATTTACCACAGGTGGGCTCCAATTAACCTGCAGAAACATCTCAACGATGATCAGGGGAAACAGGATGCACCTGAGCTCAATTTTGAGCTTCATGGCAAAGGCTGTGAATACTTATGTACATGTGCTTTCTCAATTTTTTTATTTTTAATAAATTTGCAAAAATCTCAAGTAAACTTTCATGTTGTCATTATGAGGTGTTGTGTGTAGAATTCTGAGGAAAAAAATGAATTTAATCCATTTTGGAATAAGGCTGTAACATAACAAAATGTGGAAAAAGTGATGCGCTGTGAATACTTTCTGGATGCACTGTATTTCGGATATGTTCAGATTTTGGAATGTGTGCATATATGGTATCTTGGGGATGTGACCCAAGTCTAAACATGAAAGTTATATTTCACATAAACCTTATACACATAGCTAGAAGGTAATTTTACTCAATATTTTTAATAATTTTTGTGCATGAAATGAAGCTTGTGCACAGTAGTATCAGCAGAATACCTGTGTCAGCTGTTTAACAACAAACAATCGGTCTTCACCTACAAAGCTGTGCTTTGATTAAAAGGTTACTGCACACAGAAAATAAGCAGAAAAAACAGTGAGTAATGCACATAGGTCTGCCGTGACGATGGTCAATAACAAACTAGTGCCACTGCCAACAGAGCGACGGAGCCTATGTTCCCTCAAGCCGCAAGGATGCTGTGAATTATTTTTAAACTGCTGGTGTTATTGTGGCACTTACTCCCCCTCCTGCTCCTCACTTCACAGCTCTTATTATGTCTTTCACACTTTGGTATTACACCTGCACCAGTTCCCCAAACTCCACCCGGGACCAGTGCATCATTCTTGTGTTAATGCTGCGCGGTGCTTGATACTTTACTGGAGATTGAAGAAGTTGACCGTAAAACTGTTAGTACCAGCTTAAGTTCTATTCACTTCTGCTCATGAGTTTTAAAAAAAAAAAAAAACATTTGAGAGAACATTAGTCAGAGCCCCACATGGGCAAGTAAGGTCAGATGTGGAATTTTTTGCTTGTGGTATCATGTTGGTGCTCAAAAAGTTTTTGGATTTTGAAATTTCAGATTAGGAATGCTTAACCTGTATTTGATGTGATTTATTATAGTTACTACAAGAAATTCATATGTGATTGTGTTTTTAAAAGGTGTACTTGAGGTACACTGTGTTGTTTTCACAATCTAAAGCATTCTGTTAGATAAATAGGCAAATCAAAACTTGCATTTATTTGCTAAGTGTGAGTGTGCCCTCTTCTGGATTGACATCCTACCTTGCATCTGGGACTGAACAGGCAACTCAAAAGTTGCATTTATGTAGTTGTGTGTTTGTGCACTATGCACAACTAACAATCATTCTAGAGTGGGAGAGTGGGATCATGCATCTTTGGCTACTATTTCTGCTGGAGTCAGCTGTTATTTAGGTGGTCACTTTTTTTAGATTTTGCTTTTTTTTTGTAATATTAATGTAAGAAAAAATATATTGTAGACTAAACATCATAAGATGTATAATTCTCGTAAAACTTTTTAAAAGTATACATTAAAATGCCATTGTTTAGATACTGCAAAAAAGAATTCTTTACAAGCATTTTGGGTTATTGTTGACTACTGCAAATAAGTTATGCTGTATTAAATATTTGTCACAATAATTAGGGGGATCCTCAAGTAGTCAGCCAAGGGACAAAATGTGGAAGAATCTGTGTCCATTTCTTTATCAATAAGCACAAATTCAAACTCTGTTTCTGGTGTGTAATTAAGGAAATCCTATTACCATTTGCTTTAGCCTTCTACTTTTCTAATTACACATGGCTAACATTAGCAGTACCATTTATATGCCGTAAATAGACACCATTGTTTTACCACAGCTAAGTTTTAGTGAAACAATTTAAATCTTTAATATTCTGCACATTAAAAACGTATTGACAAAACAGTTACCCTTAGAATCCGCTTTAGATGGTGCCCCTGAGTATGGCTGTCACCGTACTTACCAAGCATCATGGTCCGACTCTCCTACTGCTGAAGATACTGGCTGTAGTGATAGTCCAACTAAAGCTGCCTGATTAGACTGATTCTCTATTGAAATGATAATTCATAAAGTCTACCATTTGTTCTCAAGAAAAACTTTTTATAAGGTGCAACAGTTTAATTTCCACACTTCCAATAAAAATACAAAATACAAATAAAAATATTATGCATATGAATAAATAAAACTGGGGGAGATCATAGTTAAGACTATATATAAGCTTATATATGTATCTACATAGCCTAATATTTCAAACACAAAAAACACAACCATATTGGACATGAAAAAATATGGCAAACACACATACTTGACTCCTTTTTTCTTTAAACGTACTAGTTACTAGTTTATTGCTTATATAAATGTATAACTTACTGAAACAGTAGCATTGATATGATGGCTAACTAAAGCACTAGTGCCTAGTGGCCAGTAGTAGGTTTGTTAGTGCCCATGAGGTCCTTTGTAGCAGAGGGCTTAGGATTTTTCTAAATGTAATTACAAATTGTGGGGATCTTATTGGGTTGATGAGATTTCAGCATATGAATGATAGAAAATTATATGGTTATCATAAGCTACCTAATTTACCAGTCCAAGTGCCCAAGCTGAATTTATTCACCAACAATTTCTACTTAGTAACTGAAAAATAAGTACTACTAAAAATCAACTTAAAAAATAAAAATTCAAAACATTATTAAAACAGTGCAATATGAATTAGTGAATACCAGCATTATTCAATGTATTTTCATTCACACAAACTCTTTAAACTGGCTTTTGCCACAACACACTTTTAAAATGAGTTTTTTTTAGCAATTGTAAGATTTACATATATTTGTATTTGTATATAAATTGAGTCAGTAACTGGTTAATAACACTTATTGAATAGTAATATTTAAGGGACAGATAAATTCAAATGTTAGATGATACACGTTGCTGATGCTTTAATTTGCCAAATCTTCCCCTTCTAAGTCATCAAACTTAGTTATACTTAGGCCTGTGTACACTGAACTCATTTTTCTCTTACAATTCAAATGTGTTGTATGTATTCGCTATGTTCATCACATTTTTGTTGTTAAGCTAAGGAACTTTGACTTTGAAAACTAATGACACAAATTTAGTGTTTGCTAATTAATTTTCAGCATTGAAGTATAATAATTTTCAGAATACATGCAGCTACCCTTTTGTGCATGCCCCTGGTTGTTACTGTGTTGTTTTTGTGTGATGAACTAGAGAATGCTCAATGATGAGTTCTTTTTCACCAGTGGTGATTTAGTTCTAACTAGAAAGAATTATGAATCAGATGAGCATCGGATGGCACTTGCAAATGCACTTATATTTCTAAATAACAGTCTGTTGGAATCACGCATGCACTTTAGCACTCTCATTGTGCTGTACTGAATTCATTAGTTTGTGCTTAGGAAACATTTCCCATTATTTATTGAAAGAGTCATTCAAAAAGAAAAAATTGTTTGTAAATTTCCCACCACCACCTTTGTCGTCATCCATTTAAAAAAAGCAACAATGTGAGTGTAAAATATAATGCAACACCATGTACAAATGTAAAAGCCAAATGTATCCACAGCTCAATCTACTTAAATAAAATGCAGATATGTGAAAAGAAAAGCGGCGGGAAGTCAGGATTTAGTGTGTAAGTGGTGCAAGTCTGTCTAAAACGCAGAAGCAATGAGTGCATGGAACCTTTTCAGAATTAGGTGATGTTAAAAGTGAAGCTCTTCAGAGGTTAGAACTGGGGCTACTGCTATTTTTATAAAAATAAATACAGATTGATTCTAATGGGTGGGGCCCCAAGTTATAATATTTTACTGTCTTAATAATGAAGCAATCCAAATGAAATAAAGATCACAGTATTCCTGGATAAATTTACGAACGAGTGAGGCATGGTGCTCTTTAACTTACAGTTAGGTCCATAAATATTTGGACAGAGACAACTTTTTTCTAATTTTGGTTCTGTACATTACCACAATGAATTTTAAATGAAACAACTCAGATGCAGTTGAAGTGCAGACTTTCAGCTTTAATTCAGTGGGGTGAACAAAACGATTGCATAAAAATGTGAGGCAACTAAAGCATTTTTTGAACACAATCACTTCATTTCAGGGACTCAAAAGTAATTGGACAAATTAAATAACTGGAAATAAAATGTTCATTTCTAATACTTGGTCGAAAACCCTTTGCTGGCAATGACAGCCTGAAGTCTTGAACTCATGGACATCACCAGATGCTGGGTTTCCTCCTTTTTAATGCTCTGTCAGGCCTTTACTGCAGCAGCTTTCAGTTGCTGTTTGTTTGTGGGCCTTTCTGTCTGAAGTTTAGTCTTCAACAAGTGAAATGCATGCTCAATTGGGTTAAGATCAGGTGACTGACTTGGCCATTCAAGAATTTTCCACTTCTTTGCTTTAATAAACTCCTGGGTTGCTTTGGCTGTATGTTTTGGGTCATTGTCCATCTGTATCATGAAACGCCGCCCAACCAATTTGACTGCATTTAGCTGGATTTGAGCAGACACTATGTCTCTGAACACCTCAGAATTCATTCGGCTGCTTCTGTCCTGTGCCATATCATCAATAAACACTAGTGTCCCAGTGCTGCTGGCAGCCATGCACGCCCAAGCCATCACACTGCCTCCACTGTGTTTTACAGATTATGTGGCATGCTTTGGATAATGAGCTGTTCCACGCCTTTTCCATACTTTTTTCTTGCCATCATTCTGATAGAGGTTGATCTTGGTTTCATCTGTCCAAAGAATGTTTTTCCAGAACTGTGCTGGCTTTTTTAGATGTTCTTTAGCAAAGTCCAATCTGTGATCATCCACCACTGCTGTCTTCCGTGGACGTCCAGGTCTTTTTGTGTTGCTGAGTTCACCAGTGCTTGCTTTCTTTCTCAGGATGTACCAAACTGTAGATTTTGCCACTCGTAATATTGTAGCAATTTCTCGGATGGGTTTTTTCTGTTTTCGCAGCTTAAAGATGGCATCTTTCACCTGCATGGAGAGCTCCTTTGACCGCATGTTGTCTGTTCACTGCAAAATCTTCCACATGCAAATACCACAGCTCAAATCAACTCCAGGCCTTTTATCTGCTTAATTGATAATGACATAACGACGGACTTACCCACACCTTCCCATAAAATAGCCTTTGAGTCAATTGTCCAATTACTTTTGAGCCCCTGAAATGAAGGGATTGTGTTAAAAAAAAATGCTTTAGTTGCCTCACATTTTTATGCAATCGTTTTGTTCACCCCACTGAATTGAAGCTGAAAGTCTGCACTTCAACTGCATCTGAGTTATTTCATTTAAAATTCATTGTGGTAATGTACAGAACCAAAATTAGAAAAAAGTTGTTTCTGTCCAAATATTTATGGACCTAACTGTATTTGTGAGATCAGTGAAGGTTATTTCCAGCAAGATTGGGCAAATTGTCATCACACATCAGCTTGGTGCATGGCACAAACTGAATTGTTTTTTGACAATTGGATTGTTTCAAAGCGACTATAGCTAACTCATTCCCCTCCACTCCTTTTGGGGAGTGCTGAAAGGAAAAGTGTACAAGAACAAGCCTTGTACACTGGAACAATTACAGAAAAATATTGAACAGGAAATTGCTGCCATCGCCCCTACAATTCTTGCACAGGCAGGTGAAGTGACTTGTTCATGGTAGCATAGTAGTGGGAATTGAACCTACAACCTTAGGGTGCGTAGTCAAAATCCTTAACCACTCTATCATACTGCCTGCCTAGCTAAGATTTTGAAGATTCTGAAACACTAAATAGTTTTGAAATTAACCTGTAGGCTAGCCACAGGTACAGAGATAGCCACAGAGTTTGAAATGTGCCTCGAGTTTTACTTCATGCCCAGTACAGCCAAGACAGGCACCTGCTACCCATGACTCTATACTGGACAGTCTGGTTAGAAAAAGGATGTATTATAATCTATTACATCATGAAGACCCTTTGAGAGGCTGTTCCAGGACTATATGAGTCCTCTTATGGTAGACCACCTAGACCTACTGCAGTTTGTCTATTGGTCAAATGTTGGAGTGGAGGATGCAATTATCTATCTGCTCCACAAGGCTTAATCTCACCTGGACAAAGATGCCAGCACTGTGAGAATTATGTTTTTTGATTTCTCCAGTGCCTTCAATACCATCTGGCCATCCCTGTTGAAAGCTAAACTTTGAGATATGCAGGTGGATGAGCCTATGGTGTCCTTGATAATGGACTGCTTGTCAGAAAGACTCCTGTTTGTGAGACTCTAGGAGGGTGTTTCTGATACAGATGTGAGTAACATTGGAACACCATAAGGAACAGTCCTGTCTCCTTTTCTCTTCACTCTAAACATCTGTGACTACATATATAACACCACAGGTTATGTCACTTGCAGAAATTTTCAGATTATTCTGCACTTGTGGGATATATTGATAAAGAGGATAAGACAGAGTATAGGAGTCAGGTGGAGAAGTTTGCTTCTTGGTGCAAACAGAATTGTCTGCATCTTAACGTCAGCAAAACCAAGGAACTGGTTATTGAGTTTTGCCGCATCAAAGAACCTGTGTTTACGGTCACTATTCAGGTAGTGGATGTAGATGTGGTCCACGCCTACAAGTACTTTGAGGTCTATTAATGACAGGTTGATCTGGCCTCGGAACACAGAGGAACTATATAAAAAAGGGTAGAGCAGGCTCCTTTTTCCTTAGGAAACTGCATCCCTTTAATGTGGGAAGTGAAGTCCTTCACATCTTCTATAACTCTGATGACCAATGAGATTTTTTCTACTTTGTGGTGTGCCGGGCTGTTAACATCACTTCCAGATGGGCCCACCAAATCAAGAAGCCAATTAAAAGGACATACTCTGGATTTCCTGGAGGTAGTAGAAAAGGAGAGAGCTAATACGAAACCGAGTGTCATTATGAATAAGGCTGCACATCCTCTCTCTGACACACTAACATTGAGTAATTTTAGCCAATGAATTGAGTAATTTTAGCCAATGAATTTTTCAGCAGAAGTGTGTCAAGACGAGCTATTGTATATCAACAGCAATATGTCTGCATAATGCCTTACTGTGACTGTGGCAAAGAGTCAGGACTTTTTTTTTTTTAATTTTCTTGCTTTATAATCATTCTGGTGTGTGTTTGGACCAAAGTGTCTGTGAACATTGTATTTATTTATTTACCAATCTATGTACAGGTAAAAGTGTCACTATAGTGCTTTCTTTAACTTGTGTCCAGGTGTTTGCAATCATTTCAATAGCTTCTTTCGCATTCATTTTAATCTCCTCCTGTCTACAAGTTATGCTGATGAGAATGTTTCTCAGCATTTCCTTGCGATAATACACTTTCAGGGTGTGAATGATGCCCAAATCCAGTGGCTGAAGCACTGCCGTGCGATTGGGTGGGAGTAATTCAACGCAAACATTATCTAAATGTGGAAGCATGTTGTGGGCAGCACAGTTATCAATCAGAATCTGAATCATCCTTTTTTCCTTCTTCATATTGTGAGGTTTCTGAACTCTTTTGGGATCCCCCCACCCAACGGGAACGACATGCTGAAGTGCATCCTGAAGCGCGATTGCCGTGTCTTTGGAAGATTGTGTGCCTGTTGCCGGGGCAGGGCAACAGCAGGCTCATAGAGCTGCAGTGAAGCACAGAAGCAAATCCTAAAAGATCGTGGTCGCACTATATGTCCTTGTCTTGCACCCCAAAACACAAGGCTTAGTCTCAGTACTTTAGCAAAACCAGCTTTATTCAGCTTGAAACAGGAACAGCAGGGTTCTTTATTGTGGCGTGATCTGCCACTGTCCTATACTCAGACACAGCAGTCAGGCAGGGTCGTGGCCAGGTTAGTGGCCAAGTAATACTGTTCCCTGCATTTACAATGTTCCTTGCATCACCCATTGAGATCTTTTCTGTTTACTTCAGTGAAGAGCCACAGCAGAGCTGTAATCCTGCTGTTGCCCCGGCAATGGATAAACAGTCTTTCACAGACGCAGTGATCGCACTTCGGGATGCTCTTTGATGTGTTGTCCAGTTGGGGGAGGTCTCAAGAGAGTTTGGAAATCTCACATTTTCTTGCATGAGTGCCACATTAATAGGAATGTTTCTTGAACGAGTATCACTTAACCACATAAAAACTGCTTTTTTGACGTCTTCAAATGCAGCAGTTCACATATGTTTGCAACCCGAGATTTTTCTTATTTTTTTGCTCGGCCTTTCAAGAAAGCTGACATTGTCGATGGTGAAATTCTGAATTCACTGGCAAAGTCTTTTTTTCTTTTTGCCGGAATCGAGATATGAACTGTTATTGTTTTTTCGTGTCTGCCATTTCAATAGGAGGGTGACAATGAGTTAAATCCCAATGGATGTTTTTCAAATGTTGATGATCTATAAGCAAAAGGTATCACTGAAAACCACAGAAAACAAACGGCAAAAAAACAGTACGAGGAAAGTTTGAAGAAAGAAAAAAGATTTTTACAGTGTTTTTGTTTGGGGGAATCGTTGTGCACAACTGAGCTACGACCACAGAACTAACTGCTATGTGGAGGATTCATTCAGGCATTTCAAAGTCTATTGGGCACTTCATTTAAATGAAAGTATCTGCTGAATGTATTTCATAGTAACAAGATTTCTGTAGACTCGTGTCATATGGGGAAACTGTCGGGACCATAAAAATACTTTGTTGTAATGAAAATTTCGTTGGAAAGATACTCATTGTAACAGAATTTTACCAGTATTTATTTATTTAAAGAGCGTCTATAAAAGAAGCCAAATTTCCCCCTGGGGACAAATAAAGTTCTGTCTCTCTGTCTATCTAGTTCTATCCATCTATTATTAGATGGACAACTGTAGCCCTGTTCATTGCATTATAAAGACAAACTAAGTCGTTGTATCATTTCTAACATCCTCATTCAAATGCATGATGCTAGAGGTTAAAAGAAATGCAGGTTATAACTAATTGGTCAAACTATCATGCTCTCTAGATATGATCGAGTCATAAGTTTTTTTGTTTTTTTTCTTTTCTGAGCTAAATCCGCAGTGGGATAAAAATTGCAACAATTTTTTACCTTGACAAAGCAGTGGGATTTTCCTGCTTTATTGAGTTAAACCATGCAGGCTTTTTAAATAATTCACACAATCACACCCTGAAATCCAAAACCCTGTCCTATTAGCCCATTTATGCAGTAATAAATAGGCCAATTGTTCAGAAAAGAGCAAGTTTAACAATAGGAATTATCTAAAATAGAAAAGCAGGACTAGAAGAAGCTGTCTATGGACCATGGGCTTATTTTTGCAAGAAGCTCAAAATTCTAGTTAAACTTTATCTACATATTTTAATGTTCAAAAGGTGACTCCAGCAAGTGCATGGAAACAACTGCTTTGAGCAACCTACAGATTATGTGCATTTTAATTGGCCGAGGTTGGGTAGATAAGTGAATTGGATAAATCAACATCCTGTTATTTTGAGCTACTAGTTACTATACCATTTTCCCCACAAAAGTAGCTGGTCAGCACCAATGAAGTAGTCTGCTGAAGTAATAGCTGGCAGCTGGCTCATGTGGAAGTTACTGCAGTGCAATATATAGAAATATATATTGTGGCGGACGGCTGGGGCTCATGCCTAGCCAGAACGCCCAAAGAGTGGAAGGACCGAGAGAGGAGCAGTATCTCCCCTGGAACACGAGAGGGCAGCCATCCTGGTGGGTGTTGGGACCACCGCTAGGGGGTGCCTGGACAATTGCTTAGCCCTGGACTGCAGTACTTCCGCCACACCAGGAAGTGCTGCCGTAACGGGAACTAGGTACACCCGGAGTGCTTCTGGGTGCCCAAGCAGCACTTCTGCCACACCAGGAAGTGCTGCAGGAAGATAATTGGGGAGCATCTAGAACACATATGGGTGAACTATAAAAGGGGCTGCCTCACTCCATTCGAGGAGCCGGAGTTGGGAGGCAGAGGACGGAGGTTGTGAGTGGAGGAGTGAGGGCGGCAGAGAAGAAGGAAGGAAAGGAAGGAGAAGAAAAGGACTGTGCGCAATAGTGCTGGTGGATTGTACACTGTGTGTGCTGTGCAAAGGACTGTACATTGTGAGAAAATAATAAAAGCGTGTGTTTGGACTTCTGTGTATCCTGGTGTCTGTCTGCAGTCGGGCTGAATGTCCACAATAATGTATAATAAACATTAGGAGTGTTATTTTAGAACATTCCAAAACCTAAAATATATAGGTAGGTCACAATTTTTATTGGCCTCGATTTATGACAAGTAGGATCCAGTCATATTTCAAGCGTTCCTTTTCAGGTGAATCATATTTTCATTACATCCATCCATCCATCCATTATCCAACCCGCTGAATCCGAACACAGGGTCACGTGAGTCTGCTAGAGCCAATCCCAGCCAACACAGGGCACAAGGCAGGAACCAATTCCGGGCAGGGTACCAACCCACCGCAGTATTTTCATTACATTTGTGTACATTTATGAACAAAGCTGAGAAAATCTTTTGTTATGGTATTCTAAGCTCAAAACACATAATGTGTTAAAATTCATTCTGTTGTTGTTGGGGTTTTTTTAAAAAAATTTTTTATAGTATGGCTAAACTTAATTGTTGCATGCTGCTTTTTGACTGCCAATCTTTTGAAGACATTTTGCAAGGAAATAGATAGATAGATAGATAGATAGATAGATAGATAGATAGATAGATAGATAGATAGATAGATAGATAGATAGATAGATACTTTATTAATCCCAAGGGAAAATTCACATATTCCAGCAGCAGCATACCGATAAAGAAAATATTAATTATCAAACAGGTTTGTCATATTTATAACAGAGTTTGAAATAATTCTTATCACTGTGTATGGTCACTTACCTGACCTTTGGGACTTGTATCAGGCTACTGTAAGCAGAGAGGAATTTTACGTTTACAGATACAAATTAATGTTTTCCATGTGCCTTCTGCTTATGATTTTCCTTGCAATACTCTTTTGGTTTCTCCTACTATATAGATTTCTCTGTCAGATGTGCAAGGGCCAGTTTGCATTTGATTTCACTCTTAAAGGTTCGCCAGTTTGCATTTGATTTCACTCTTAAAGGTTCTTGTCAAATCAGGAAATCTTGTCAGTTAATTGTCACTAGTTCAAAAGTTAATGCTGAAACTGAACGTCCTAATGTGATTCATGGTATGTTTCTTTATTGTTCGTTGTCAAGTTCTAATCTGTCATTTTCTGGGATCGCTTTAAACTCTTGGTTTATTTATATTATAGCAGGATTCTTTGATGCCTTGAAGTTGTGAAGAACAAAAGGTTTTCATTTTAAAATAAAATATTAGGCTTAACTGTCACTTCAGAGACACTTTGTTTTGAGAACATGGCTAAGATGTAGGGGTAGTTGTATTTTTAGAGACCAGTAAAAAGGTGTATGTTAAACAAGAGTCCTAAAAATTTAAATAATTTTTAATCACATATTGGTTTTTGGTATTGAAACACTGTGTATATGTTTTGTAAGAGACTACAAGATTAATACATATGGGAGTACACAAAGTGTGTATTTAAGTGTCTCCTTCTACACTTTGGTAAGGAACTCTTGTTCCTTGCACACTGCATTCTACACATTGACTATACTTGAGGAGAACCCATTATATATGACATGTATCTACAAACCAGCTGATGTACAATGCAGAATTTCCTTGAGGTATTCTGTTTCATGAATTTCTGAATTTAAACTGCATGACAAAAAAACCTTCATTCACTAATTTGTTTATCATCTTTGTTTTTAACTTTTAATTTAAAACATAAAAACTAATAAACTAGGCAGATCTTATCTGGTTTCCTTATTTTATAACTAGGCATATATGAGTGCTTGAAGGTTTGAATTTAAAAAATTACAAAAATGAATACATTCAAATATTAAAACACGGCCATCTGCGGATCATCATAGAAGACTTTACAACTCTGTTTTGTATGTTGCAATTGTTAGAAACTTAACATTTTCTTATAATTTTTTGGATATAATTATCATTTTGATATTGTGGTCTAACATTTAGTTTCTGTTGTTTGTCACATTGTTATTGAGCTGTGATGTCGTTCCACTTCCACTGATTGTAGTATACTCAGTAGTGTGTCCAAATTTTATATCCAAGCATTAAAAACAATGTACTAGTGTTAGTTAAGATTATAATAACCAGTTAAAGCTAGGTTTTTGAGTATGGATTGTTTCTAATTTTAGGTTTGGTTTCAGGCGGCACGGTGGCGCAGTGGGTAGCGCTGCTGCCTCGCAGTTGGGAGATCTGGGGACCTGGGTTCGATTCCTGGGTCCTCCCTGCGTGGAGTTTGCATGTTCTCCCCGTGTCTGCGTGGGTTTCTTCCGGGCGCTCCGGTTTCCTCCCACATTCCAAAGACATGCAGGTTAGGTGGATTGGCGATTCTAAATTGGCCTTAGTGTGTGCTTAGTGTGTGGGTGTGTTTGTGTGTGTCCTGCGGTGGGTTGGCACCCTGCCCAGGATTGGTTCCCTGCCTTGTGCCCTGTGTTGGCTGGGATTGGCTCCAGCAGACCCCCGTGACCCTGTGTTCGGATTCAGCGGGTTGGAGAATGGATGGATGGATGGATGGAGGTTTGGTTTCATCTTGATTTTGGTATTTGGTTTCCTGCTTACTCAGACTCCCTCCTAATTAACAAATACTTTTTTGCTTTGCTCTCAGGAAACCAGTCATTTCCTGATTATTTAGCTTCAGTACTGAAAAGCTGTTATTTACCCTTTTGGTTTTTTTTTTCCATTGTCAAAGACTATTTTACAACCATAGTAAATGCTTGTTAAAGCTACTATAGTAAACAACTAGTTGGGTACAAATGATTAAAACCTTACATTATGATACAGCATATCGAGCATCGTTTCCACCAACACAGCTCAGCTCTTCCTCATCCAGTAAATGAAATGGGTTGAGTTTGTGTGGATTATACATTAGTTACAAAATGCAGGTTTCAACATTGTAAACCCATTAATGTGGTTATTAATTAAATTATGTTTGAACAAAAAGTTGTGAGGTTTCTTCAAGTTTCTAGGATTTCTGAAAAAGAGGTACATGAATTGATTTTGCTGAAAAGGAATATCCCTTAAAGGGTGAATGGGGAAAAAAATTGCCAACATACATTGACCAAACACTTCTGTGGATTAATCAGGACAATTGTGGAAATTCATTGTTAAAACAACTTTCAGAATGCCTAGGCCAGTTGTTTTCAACTTCAGTCCAGGGAATTGCCATGGCTGCAAGTTTTTATTCCAGTTCAATATTACAATTGGTGCTGGATTCTTATTTTTAAATAATCTCGTTGTTTGGTCTAAAATATTTCTAAGGAATTCTTAAATAATTGTAATTTTGCCATAACTTTAAATACTTGTTTCTTTTGCATTTTTTTTAAGTTATCCATTTTTGTACAGCTGCACACTTAGTTGCATCCATATGCTGATGATTAGCAATGAGCAGCACAGATATACAGTAAGTGCAAACAACATTGAATCCTAAAGGGGAACAATTAGCTTTACTACCATTTTCACCTCTCTGCTCATTAAGAAGTGATTTTCTCTTACAAATCTATGAATGTCAGCATTTGAATGCAATTAAGGGAGCAAAATCTTTAGAAAAGGGTAAAATGGAAAGAAAATGCCAAAGGAAACTTAAGCATTTAAAGTTCTGGCATGTGAATAAGTGAATAAAGCACAGCTCACAAAACTGTGTGATCAATTAAAAGTAAGAATGATGCACCAATTGTGAAACTGGTTGAAATAAAAATTTGTACCAGTTATCCATCAGAACTGTGCGAGGGAACTACTGGACTAACTATTATAAAAAGATCCTATATTGACCAGTTTTGTAACCAGTGCTTTCTAATATATATATTTTCCAGAAGTATAACAATATTGCTGAGAAAGATAAGGAGCGGTACATAGAGGAATTAAAAATGTATCAAAACTCTGAAGCATACAAGTCATTTTTAAAAAGAAAAGCACTCAACAAAGTGAAATACCTTTGTGGTAAGTTTGAATGTCTTGATATTTTGGTTATGTACTAACTGTAGAATTACATTTTATTTGCACTTTTCAGTAGGCTTTGAAATGTTTTGTGCACCCATTCATATGCATGAAGTCCTGAAACTCTGTTAAATATGGTCTTCTCCATATTCTGTTTTTCAAAACTTCTGAATCATAGCCAGTATGGAGTTGTATATTTTCCTAGTGTCAGCATGAACTTTTCACAAGATGGTTTGGTCTATTCCCCCACATGCTAAATACTTATGTATTAGATTAACTGGCAACTCTGAATTAACCAAGCTGGTGTGGATATGTGCATAAATGTGCCCTACAATGGATTAACTCCCCATATAAGTTTGGTTCCTGGCTTGCACCTAGTGGTACCTGAATGGCCCCAGACAACTTCTCTTTTGTACAGTAAGCATACAGTGTATACCTTTCATCATGAATGTTCTTCCCCAGTTTAATAAAAAATGGCAGAAGAAAACATGTAAATGGACTTATAGATGAGGAGAAAATTACCATAGTTAAATAAAAGTTTTGAGGTCAGAATTGTGAGACAGAAGTACTAAAATACCAAATTCCTATACATAATTCAAAAAACAAGTCAAAAAAACATGAAAACATGCCTCACTAAAAATCCTTTTTTTCTAACTAACACTGTTGCTTGTACAATCCAAATTTTTGGATGCCAGATGCAGAGATCCTTAATCTTAAATACCCACCAGAAGATGACATCATAAGGAAGAACTTGCGTGTTGGTGACAGTGAAGCCCTGTTGTTAACGACAGAAGAGACCAAATGGCAGTACCTTCAGTAAAACAAAATTTTGATGAAAATATACATAAACATAAAGTTAAATATTAATAATAAACTGAACAAAATATGTCCAGATGCTCTCCTTTACTATATGGAACCCTAATGAAAGACAATAATTGTGATAATTTGATTATACTTGATTCAACCTGAACTTTGAATTTACTTGATTACTAGTGATAGTATCAAGTAATGATAATTTAATTGTTTTAATTTCCATTATAGCTATAAAGTATACTGTTTAATAATGGATGATGATTTGCTTTTTCCATATGTAGAAAGCAATGTGCTTTTGCTACTTTGTGCTTTTACACTGGTCGCACTTTTTAATTTTTTGTATTTTGTTAATTGCACAGCATTTTAAATTTGATTTATTGCAAGAACTACATTACAACATATTTTTGTGGTTGTTTTTAATAAAAAATAGATTTAGGGATTCATTCTTAGCCATTCTTTTTGTGATGCATAGCTGTGGACACTCTAAAACACAGAATAAATATAAAAAAAACAGCACGGAGAAGATTTACTGTTCAGCAATATTATAAATGTATTATGTTTTTCATTACTTCTTTTGCAGGTGTTGAAACAGTAGTGGATTTTGAAAATGAGGTCACAGCTTTAACACAGATAAATGTAAGTTTCTGACTTATATATTGAAATATAAGTATCATCACTGCTGATTTTGACATTAATGTAAGTTTCTGACTTATATATTGAAATATAAGCATGATCATCACTGCTGATTTTGAACATTAAATACAAAAAATCCCCTTTCAAGATTAATTCTTTTATCCTCAAACCCACTAAGTCATATTCGGAGTCAGGGCAGGCTTAAGCATATTCCGCTAGCACTGTGCATAAGATGGGGCACTAGTCCATCACAGGACAAACACATATGTGCCTACCCAAACTCAGATTGGGGTCAGTTTAGAGTCCTCAGTTAACCTTACCTTCACATCTCTAGGGATGAGGGAGGGAAAGTAGAGTACCAGGACAAAAACCCTTACAGACTTAGGGAATACATGTAAGCTCCACATGGACCATGATCATATGTTTTTCAATATCAGGGCTTTGGAATCCAAACACAAAAAATATTTGAAAAGGTTACTGATGTGTATGAATATCATGTGTGAAATGTTGATCTGGAATTGGGTTATTTGTGTTGCCTAGCTTTTGACCATCTCACAGTCTTTAAATGCATAATGTAAATTGGCTATAAGTGATAGGGTTGCAAGTTCAATTCTGACCTTTTTGACACACTGTGATTCTCTTCAAGTTCCTTAACTTGCTTTTGTTCCAGTCTTGAGTAAGATACAGAATTTGTTTTTCCTCTAACTGTAGACATATATACTATTGGGCAATTTTATTGTTGTTTCTGGATATCTTTAGGGAAACAAAAAGAAGTTGAAATATATTTTTTCACTTAAAATATAGAAGTCCAGCTCTCTGTTTATCGGTTAAAGCTACAAATATTACATATTGCTTAGTTGCGACTGGAGCAGTGCCATGAAAGTCACCTTGAGTAAAAGCATCAGAATCAAAAAATACCAAAACTTTTGGCTCTGTAGGAAAACATTTCCACTGTAGGGTTAGGAACTGAGATTTATTACTGTGCCCTCAGTTTTTTAAAAGCATTTATTTGCTTCTAAACTAACTGTATGAGACAGAAATCCTGGCACATATTCACACAGCATAATGTAACAAATAAGACTAAAAGGTAATTGAACAGTAAAATGAGAAAGTTCGGTCTGCAAACTTTTCAAATGCGTACAGTTCATTAGAGACTCCTTACTCAATGATTTGATCCTAAGACTGTGGAGCAGTAATGCAGGAAACACGAAACACTGTGTTTTCCTATAGGCAGACCCTATCTTAAAATTTTTGCTATATTCACAATAATACTACCCATCCTGTCAGATTTAAATTTCCATTCAGCCATTTTGTATATAATACCAATTTTATAGTATTGAATAGCAATAAGATACCCTTTTAGCTATCATTTTTATTTTTTCAAGGTGAATTTGTGATTTACTGTATGTGCATCTTTCACTTTCAATGCAAATGGATGTTTAAAATAATTGAAAGAAAAAGATTATCAACATGGAACAAATACTTTTCTCAAATATGTGTGTGCCACAGTTATTGGCACCCTTAAAAAGTTATCTGAGTAAAATATAATTAAAGTATATTGCCGTTCATATTTTATGATTTAAGTTCTTCTGTGTAATTAGTAGCACTTAAGTCATCGTGTCACAAAACGAGTCTGAGACAGAAAAAGGTTTGGGGCAGCCACCCATATAATCTCAAAATCCTCGGCTGCAAAGTCGTTGAAAGCCAATGAACAGCACTGATGTGCATACAATTGAGTCCAGGATAAGACTGAGGAATTAGGAAAGAGGGCAGGGTTTTAAAGGGGAAGACAGGAAGTGAGGTCATAAGGATCAGGGATGTGTTCGTTCTCCATTGGACCGAGCCCGGACATGACGTCAGAGGGGCCAGAGCCAGTCAGGTCTCCTTCCATTGGCTCGGTCCCGGAAATGATGTCACGAGAGCCAGGTGGAATCCCCCGGGAACGGTCTGCAGGCAAGAGAGAAAAAGAGTCCGTGCACTCTGCCACCTCCTGACATGTATCAGAACTGCCGTCCCTCAAGCCCTTTAGCTGCCTCCCATGCGCACGTGTGTGACAAGGCCACCCCCTTAGCCCAGACCTGTTGGGTCGGGCGACCCTAACCGAGAGGTCGTGAACGCGGGAAAGAGCATCAGTGTTGGCATGGAGAGAACCTCGACGATGAACAAGCGAAAACTTGTATGGCTGTAGGTCAATGAACCACCTGGTGACCCGCGAATTCGACTCCTTGTGCAGGGCCATCCACTGTAGGGGTGCATGGTCCGTGACAAGGCTGAATTCCCGGCCCAACAGGTAGTACCTCAGTTGAGTAATCGCCCATTTAATCGCCAAAGCCTCCCTTTCCACTGCTGCATACCTGGTCTCCCGGTCTAACAGTTTCCGACTCAGGTACATGATGGGGTGTTCCACACCATCGACGCTTTGGCTCAGCACAGCTCCAAGGCCTGTGTCCGAAGCGTCCGTCTGGAGGATGAAATTTAAGTCACTAAATGCAGCGCCTGTCTTCTCAGTCCATACCACAATGTTCAGAGCCCTCTTCTTTGTCAAATCAGTCAAGGACGCCGCTCTCTCCGAGAACCGGGGCACAAACCGGCGGTAGTACCCCGCTAATCCGAGAAAGGCTTAGACCAGCTGCTTGGTTCGCGGACGGGGCCATTTCCAGAATGGCGTCTATCTTGGAGCACTGTGGCCTTACGGTACCCCCGACCCACCAAGTAGCCTAAATATTTGGCCTCGGTTAATCCGAAGAAGCATTTCTTGGGATTAATCCGGAGCCCGGCCTCACCAAGTGTCCGCAATACCGCTTGGACATGCTGTAGGTGTTCCTTCCAGGTGCTGGAATAGATGACCACGTCATCTGGGTAGGCAGCACTGTATGAATTATGAGGACGGAGCACTTTGTCCACCAGACGTTGGAAGGTCGCTGGTGCCCCCGTGTAACCCAAATGGAAGGACACGATACTGCCAGTGTCCATTAGGGTACTAAACGCCGTTTTTTCCTTCGCGGAGTCCGTTAAAGGAATCTGCCAATACCCTTTTGTCATGTCAAGTGTGGTCAAATAACGAGCCAGTCCAAGCCTCTCGAGGAGGTCGTCCACTCGTGGCATTGGATAGGCATCAAATTGGGAGACTTGATTAAGCCGACGGAAGTCATTGCAAAACCTCCAACTCCCGTCAGGCTTTCCGACCAACACAATGGGACTGGACCAGGGACTATAACTTTCCTCAATCACACCTAGTTCCAGCATGCGCTTGATCTCAAGCTCCACTTCAGCCCTTTTTGCCTCGGGAAGATGATACGGGCGTTCTCGGACAATAACCCCAGGCTCTGTCACAATGTTGTGCTCAATCAGAGAGGTCCGTCCGGGGTTCTCACTGACTACCTCCCGAGCGGCCCGGATGGCTGTTTCCAGCTCCTGCCGCTGTCTGGGACTTAAGTTCGCCCCGAAGTTAAGGCTGTGGGTGTGAGCGAAGAGTGAGCGGGCTGGCCGGAGGAGGGATCGAGATCCCTGTCCTTCCACGGTTTCAGCAGATTCACATGATAAACCCGCTCCTTTGGACGACGATTTGGTTGATTCACCAAATAATCGACCAATCCCTTCCTCTCCTTAACTTCATAGGGGCCTTGCCAATGGGCAAGTAACTTCGAGTGGGAGGTAGGCACTAGGACCATGACCCGATCTCCCGGGTGGAACTCCCGGAAAGACGTGCCGCGGTTATAGTAACGGGCCTGTGCTGCTTGAGCCTCTTCCATGTGACTTTTAACACTAGAATTACCAGAGCCTACGAAAAAACTCGTAAATCCGTCCCACCTTAAATCGCGTCTTAAATCCGTTTGCACCTTTCCGCCAGAATCCTTTGTCATCTAAATGTGCTGATAAAGCTACTAGCAGCCAGCTATTCCATCCCCCCACCGACTTAGAATGAACTTCTCTCCTAGCTCAAGCCTTGCCTTGATTTGATTACCTGGAATTGAAGTGGAGTTTTACAGTGGAAATAATTCTAGCGTTATTTGGAATACACGCATTTCATGTGTGTTCCATTTCTATAGTTGGCTGTGCAAACACATTTTTAAAACAGAAACGTTTTTCATATTCTAATAGTAAATGACAAAATGTAGGCATAAACTATATAACGTATGAAGCCTGAAGTCCATATATCAAAGAAACACTTTCACAAAAGGTACAAATAAAAGAACACGTGCGCCTTCATGCAAAAAAAAAAAAAAAAAAAAAAAAAAAGCCGCGTTAGCATGCCACATTGACTTTCTTACTACAACCGCCGTGGTGGCGTAATGGTATCAGCCCCTGACTGGGAATCAGAGGGTGGCGAGTTCGATTCCGCACGGCTCCACTTCGAAAAATTAACTGCTCTTATTCTTACAATTTTAGAATAACAATATAAATTTGATTTCAGTCTGTAACAGGCGGTGTAACTTATGATACTGGTAAAGGTTAGCTTTTTTTTTTTTTTTTTTTTTTAATTCACTTTTCATTCTCGCAGTCACATTCAGAATCAATCCATACAACCCCATCTGACACAGCTGGTTTCACATAAATAAAAGTGCACTTTTATTCAAGACTATAACCGAAGAATAAAGAAAGCAAGTTACAGTTGGTGGTTGATACAACAGCTTGCGTGGTGCAATGTTAAGAACTGCTGATTTCCGATCCGTGCTATATAAAATCATCACATTCAAATATTAACAGTTCCCACACACCCAAGGTCCGCCATTCCTACATTTACAACATGTGTACTTGTTGCAGTGTACACACCTCTCTGTGCTATGGTTCCTATTACAGTGAATGAGCACCTGACACTGTACTTTCTTCCCTGGGGGAAGCTGAGGTCTTAGAACGGAAGTTTGTTGACGCTGTATCATCTTTTCTTTTTCCATCGCCTTTTCCTGTAAGAAGCGACGACGAAGTTCCTCTGCAAGGTGAGCCATGAACACTCTTCTTTCCTCAGCGGACCCCGTGCATGCCTTATACAGTACGTGTGCGTTCATCGCTGCTAGGTCAAGGATGTTGTACAACACAGCAACCGGCCACCTGCGTGTTCCTGTGCGCACTGAACAAGCACGCGCCGTCTGGTCCATGATGTCAACGCCACGCTGGGGAAAAAAGAAAGACAAATATATGTGACATTTTGAAGAAATCATTTTATCACCAGAAGAGCACCAGAATACTTCGTCACACTAATATTTTTTTCATTAGCATACCTTCATGTGGTTGTAGTCTGTGACCGTGTTTGTTTTTTTTTTTTTTTATCTTGCCCAATCTCCACATCATGGTGCATTGTGCTGAGAATGCAGACAGACTTCATCTTTTTGGGCACATACACTGTCAGCATGGCACTGGGAGATCTAAACACCAGCGTGGAGAATTGTTCGTGTACTGAACTGTATTCTGGTGCTCTTCTGGTGATAAAATGATTTCTTCAAAATGTCACATATATTTGTCTTTCTTTTTTCCCCAGCGTGGCGTTGACATCATGGACCAGACGGCGCGTGCTTGTTCAGTGCGCACAGGAACACGCAGGTGGCCGGTTGCTGTGTTGTACAACATCCTTGACCTAGCAGCGATGAACGCACACGTACTGTATAAGGCATGCACGGGGTCCGCTGAGGAAAGAAGAGTGTTCATGGCTCACCTTGCAGAGGAACTTCGTCGTCGCTTCTTACAGGAAAAGGCGATGGAAAAAGAAAAGATGATACAGCGTCAACAAACTTCCGTTCTAAGACCTCAGCTTCCCCCAGGGAAGAAAGTACAGTGTCAGGTGCTCATTCACTGTAATAGGAACCATAAGCACAGAGAGGTGTGTACACTGCAACAAGTACACAAGTTGTAAATGTAGGAATGGCGGACCTTGGGTGTGTGGGAACTGTTAATATTTGAATGTGATGATTTTATATAGCACGGATCGGAAATCAGCAGTTCTTAACATTGCACCACGCAAGCTGTTGTATCAACCACCAACTTAACTTGCTTTCTTTATCTTCGGTTATAGTCTTGAATAAAAGTGCACTTTTATTTATGTGAAACCAGCTGTGTCAGATGGGGTTGTATGGATTGATTCTGAATGTGACTGCGAGAATGAAAAGTGAATTAAAAAAAAAAAAAAAAAAAAAAGCTAACCTTTACCAGTATCATAAGTTACACCGCCTGTTACAGACTGAAATCAAATTTATATTGTTATTCTAAAATTGTAAGAATAAGAGCAGTTAATTTTTCGAAGTGGAGCCGTGCGGATCGAACTCGCCACCCTCTGATTCCCAGTCAGGGGCTGATACCATTACGCCACCACGGCGGTTGTAGTAAGAAAGTCAATGTGGCATGCTAACGCGGCTTTTTTTTTTTTTTTTTTTTTTTTTTTTGCAATGAAGGCGGCACGTGTTCTTTTATTTGTACCTTTTGTGAAAGTGTTTCTTTGATATATGGACTTCAGGCTTCATACATTATATAGTTTATGCCTACATTTTGTCATTTACTATAGAAATATGAAAAACGTTTCTGTTTTAAAATGTGTTTGCACAGCCAACTATAGAAATGGAACACACATGAATGCGTGTATTCCAATAACGCTAGAATTATTTCCACTGTAAAACTCCACTTCAATTCCAGGTAATCAAATCAAGGCAAGGCTTGAGCTAGGAGAGAAGTTCATTCTAAGTCGGTGGGGGGATGGAATAGCTGGCTGCTAGTAGCTTTATCAGCACATTTAGATGACAAAGGATTCTGGCGGAGAGGTGCAAACGGATTTAAGACGCGATTTAAGGTGGGACGGATTTACGAGTTTTTTCGTAGGCTCTGGTAATTCTAGTGTTAAGGAGGGGCCGAATTTTTCCAAACCTATCGCGTAATTGCGCGATATACTCTAATATGTTTGTAGAGGGAAGAGCCTCTTCTTCCCATCCTTCTTTTAGAATATCTAATATGCCCCAGGGTTGTCGCCCATATAGTAATTCAAAAGGGGAGAACCCCGTGGAGGCTTGTGGGACTTCCCGATAGGCAAAAAGGACGAGGGGGAGGAGCTGATCCCAGTTCCTTCCATCCTCGCTGACCACCTACGCAGCATTTGTTTGAGAGTCTGATTAAATCTCTCCACTAAACCGTCGGTTTGAGGATGATACACTGCGGTCTTTAAATGCTTTATTTTCAGTAATCTGGCAGTCTCCTTGAACATCTCCGAGGTGAAAGGTGTCCCTGGTCCATCAAGACTTCCTTGGGGATCCCCACGCGCGAAAAGACCCCTAGTAATTCCCGTGCGATTGCTTTAGAAGTGGCTGAGCGCAACGGAACAGCTTCGGGGTATCTTGTAGCATAATCCACGAGGACTAGGATGTACTTGTGTCCTCGGGCTGAGGGCTCTAGAGGTCCAACTATATCGACCCCAATACGGTGGAAAGGAATGTCAAATCAGGGGAATGGGAATGAGAGGAGCACGGTCCTTTCTTGGAATTTGTCGCAATTGACACTCCAGGCAAGAAGCGCAAAAGCGACGAACCTCCTCATTGATTCCCGGCCAGTAGAAACGGAGTTTGATCCGCTCCAGGGTTTTTTCGGTGCCCAAGTGGCCACCTAGGAGGTGGGCGTGTGCTAACTCGCAGACCTGCCGCCGGAAGGCTCGCGGGATTAGCAGTAGCCTTCTCTCCTGCCCGTCATGCACTGCTACACGATAGAGAAGGTCGTTTTCCAACACAAAGTGAGGGCCCTGTGGCATGGACTGATTTGTGCGCTGGCCGTTGACTAGGACCACTGCATTTTTTGCAAATTTCAGGGAGTCGTCACTCCACTGCTCCCTTTTAAAGGAAGCCAGCGTCTCTCTAAATTGAAATCGTAACAGGCAGAGAGGGTCGGCGCCGACCTCAAGGGGCGTGGTTTCCTCCTGATCTGCCGCGGCCCTGGTGGATGACGTGTCGGCACGCGACAGTCCGGGAGTAGCCACGTCACTCATGATGTCTGCTTCATCTCTCTCTGCCGGCTGATTACACGCCGTGAAAGCAGCTGGAGACGGCTCATTCCCGTCCATGACTAGGCCCAAGTTATCCCCAGGAGTGGTAGGTGTCTCACCGCTTTTTATTTTAGACCAGTCCCGCCCTAGTATCACCGTGTGTGGAGGATCAGGAAGGATTGCCACAGTTACTTTTTGAACTGAACCTCCGTAACTAATGACACAAGCGGCGGTCCTGTACCAGCGGGTTTCCCCGTGGACACAGGTTATACCGGTCTTAACTTTCAACCACTGTTGCGGTAACACAAATCGGCGGACAACAATGGAAATGTTGCTGCCGGTATCGAACAGTACAGACATTTTATACCCGTTAACGATCGCCATGCCTGTGTGTGGGACCATCAACGGGTTTGTCAGAGCACACCAACCCCTCCTCCCCCTCCACCTGCATTCCTCCTTATTCCCAAGCAGTTTGCGCACCCGCGGCCTCGGGGACGTCGGCACAAGCTCTGGGTTGTACAGGGAGAGGCTAGGGTTTGGGACGTACTTCGTTTGAGTTCGGCCAAGGGACGGTTCAGCTCCCCCAGATGGGGAGGCCCCCCTTTGTTTTTCAATGAGCTCGATGAGCTCTGCCATGTTTTTAAACTGTCTTCCCCAGACCGGCTGGGTGAAACACTGGGGAAGTGACTCCAGTAGCAGGTAGCATGCCACCTGCTCTATTATGTGGTGGGGCCTATTTTTGTGTGGCCGTAGCCACTGCCCTACCTTTGCCCATAGGGACCAGGCTTGTTGAGAGGTCGGCCTCTGGGTCGAACCTCCATCTTTTCAGGTTATTCACCTGCCAGTCTGGGGCACCCCTAGGTGGAAATCGGGGCTCTGGCTTCACAGGGAGGCGGGCACTCTCCTCTGAGAGAGCACAAACAGCCCTCTTTGCCTTCCCAGTCCGAAGCAGCCCAATTCTGTGAGCCCCTCCTGCACACTCCCTGGCCTGCCTAGGCTGTCTAGTGGAGCATGCCGGGGGCAGAGCCTGTACCGGGCCACTCCGAAACACGGGACACCCTCCCCGCCTGGAAACTCGGCCCTGGTACGCTCCCACCTGGATGTGTTGCAGGTCCTGTCCTCTTCTCTGCCAGGATTTCTCCATCCTGCCGACTACGCCAATGTCACAAAACGAGTCTGAGACAGAAAAAGGTTTGGGGCAGCCACCCATATAATCTCAAAGTCCTCGGCTGCAAAGTCGTTGAAAGCCAATGAACAGCACTGATGTGCATACAGTTGAGTCCAGGATAAGACTGAGGAATTAGGAAAGAGGGCAGGGTTTTAAAGGGGAAGACAGGAAGTGAGGTCATAAGGATCAGGGATGTGTTCGTTCTCCATTGGACCGAGCCCGGACATGACGTCAGAGGGGCCGAAGCCAGTCAGGTCTCCTTCCATTGGCTCGGTCCTGGAAATGATGTCACGAGAGCCAGGTGGAATCCCCCGGGGACGGTCTGCAGGCAAGAGAGAAAAAGAGTCAGTGCACTCTGCCACCTCCTGGCATGTATCAGAACTGCCGTCCCTCAAGCCCTTTAGCTGCCTCCCATGCGCATGTGTGTGACAATTGGCTATTATTTCCTGTTTCACTGGGGTATAAATATAAGGGGACACACAGGCCAGTGACCCGAGAATACAGTAATGATGTGTGACAAAAGATTGCACTATGAAAATAGCTAAAAAGTTAAAAATGCCCATGCCCAGTATCAGGGCAATAATTAAGACCTATAAAAGCAATTGGAGATTTTAAGAATGGGCTTGGAAGAGAACTTGTGTCTATATTGACCTCATGCACATTGAGCCTAATGGTTTGAGTAGCCAAAGGATTAGAGTTCAAGAATTCTGGACATTAGTTGGGTCTTCTGGTCAGAAAGTCTCCAAACTATGATCAGATGCCTCCTGCATAACCAAAACTCTGCTGTAATCAAAGAACAAACTCAAATGCTTATAGTTTGCCAAATGTTACTGGAACCTTTTAATGGAGCCAAGTTCTTTGGTCAGATGATAAAAAATAGAGCTTTTTACCAACAAACACTAGAAGTTGGTTTAATGTAGGAATGCAGAAAAGTTCCTCATTCTCACTGTAATGTAGGAATGCAAAAATTGTATATTTGTTTAACGATAATTTATTTTTCCTTTTAATTATTTAGTACAATCAAAGGATAGATTTTGTTAATATTTTAAATGAAAGGTCATAGCCCATTTTGCTTTTATTTACCAAGGGTGTCAATGTAAGTGGAGGACACTGTAAGTACTGTAGCAGGAACATGACACATAGCTTTGGTGGTTTAAGTAAACTTCATTTTCTGTTCCTTCTTATATTTTACCTACTTGTAACTTAAGTAAAATTTACTTATGTTGCCTTTCCCTGAGCAAATTAAAAAGAAACAAAACAAAAGAGTAGTCACTTACTAATAGAGAAATTACTAACATATATTCATATTAACTACCTGATTGGAAATTACATTGGAGGAAGTCAGAATAACTTAAGATGTATAGTAAAAACATAAAATATAACATATTTTGTAATAGGAACTGTGGTTTATCCAAGCTCTCCTCCTCTAACTCACAGAAGCAGAGAAGTAACTAAGTTCTCTGTGCAGTCTCGCATATCTCTGTTTCAATTAATGCAGTAGTATTATCATGTTTACACACATGCTTGCCTTATGCAAAATAACAATTGTCCCGATTTCCATAAGTAACAAAAATATTAATATTATTTTTAAACAGTGGCGTTTTTTTTAATTGTATAAGGCTAAGGTTTTTTCATTGTTTTGTTTCAAATAGGGCGATGAAAACAGTGACTTATACTGCAGGACATGCAGCCAGTACTTCAGTTCCCTACATAATAAAAGAGAACATCTCTTAGGAAAGCAGCACTTGCAGAAAATGACAGGTAATTTCATCTGTATATTGCTGCTGCAAATCCAGTCTCTTTATGGAAAGTACTTTCTGTATAATGTATATATCTGTAATATACCCTGCCATAATTATTTTTATTATAAATTTTAGTGCAGTTTTTTTCTTCATCATTACATGATAGACATTTTATAATCTGTTTAAAGCTGAGTTCATTTGCAGTGCTTCTGGAAATTAATTTGTTACATTAATGGATTTACAAGGGCATATTAAGGCCTGGCATTTTAATATACAGTATTAGAGAATTTTTCCAATTCCTTAATATATAGCACTCATAATGAGCAACCACCTTTACAAGCTACTTTCAGTCAGCCTGCCTGGGGTTCGTTTTAAGTAAGCTAAAAGTATATTTGATTCTATAAAATGTTAAGTTTATACATTTTAAATTAAATTCAGTTTATTCTTGTACAGTACTCCTTAATGAGTAAGTTCACAGCACTTACAGTATACATATTTGGAAAAATTATACAATTAATAAACATTATTTACATAGAAAAATGTATCATTTTAGATAGACCCTAAAACAGACATGAATCTGAGTGATTAATGATTAAACAAAACAAGTTATGTTAATACAAAGTCCTTATATAGCCATTTGACAATGGAGGAGATGAAAACTAAAACTCCAGCAGTGTTCTTGAATAAAGTAAACCTTAGGGGATTTTCAGTGTGGTTATGAAAGGTAGAGTCACAAATGTGATACTCGGGCCAGCAGGCCATTCTTTTCTTCCTGAAAATTTTGTGATACTGTATAATAAATTCAATCTGAAATGTACAAGCATGGTACACAATGAGAAAGTCTAGTGTTGTCACAGTGGCCACTGAATCCCGAGGCTCCCAATAGCTGTGATGTCTCATTTTATGTGTAAGAGTAGCAGCTTGGCAATGTATCGATAGCACCAAATTCTTTAACTGTGGAAACAAATAAGAGATTCAGTAACAGTTTATAAAGATTTGCAGGGTTTTATTTTTGTGCAGATTACTAAAAAATAGAACTGCAATGTGAATGTAACATTTTTATAAGTAAAAATGGTAAAAAAAATATTAAAATGTTTTGGTACATTTTTATATGTACTTTAATTATAAAAATTACACATTTTGTAATTATTAATCTGTTATTGTAAAAATTACATATATTTTGCAATTATTAATCTGTTATTGTTGTTTAAGTTGACAGCTATTACCTATTTTCACCCATGATTTCAAAAGTTAATTTGCCTTCCAAATACTGTGGTAGCTACTGTAAATCTCTACTGCAAGAAGGAAATTGCTAATATCGATGGCTGGAATCATATTTATTTAGTCTAGTGCGATAGTATGATAGTGTGGGAATGGTGGTTGGGAAAATCAGGACGTCACTTTTGCACCCTTCAAAACAGTAGCTGTAGTCAAGTTAAATTTGGTATAATGTAAAAACTCCTAACTGAACTGAAAAAGACGTAACCCAGTCAACTCAGTTTGCAATACATCTTGAGACTATGTCCCACAACTGTAACTTTTAACTTCCATATACAATCACATATTTATTTGTCATACAGCTTCATTTATTATTACTCAAACAACAGGTATTGACTACACACATAGCATTTAATAAATTTGCCATTATTCTGTTTACATCTGATGTTTGCTTACGAAGAGTGCCACTATCAAGTTTTTTCATCATCTGTTTCTTTAGAACTCTACGTAGTGAGTTCTTATTGCCTTAGAAGTCAAGTCTGCCCATTTTTATAAAATGCATTGTGAAGCAGACAGCCTTCCAAGGCTAATATTTTGGAAAGTGTTGAGTTTCAATGCTCAGTGGAGTGCTAATGCAAAAGGGACTTTGAATTTATTTTGTTTTACATTCCTTTTATCGTTTAATTACTGATAGTCATTAAGAATGTATTATGTGATCATTTCCACCATGGTTACTGAAGAGATAAGGTTCAGTATGTCCTGCATTCAATAAAGAACACAATCCCAGGGAGCAAGTGCCCCCTGCTGGAGACAATGATTAAAGCAGATAGATATAAAGGTTAATGTTAGGTAGAAAATGGTTCTTTATATTTTGCATATATAAATATATCAGAAAAAAAACAACTTATTGATGGCTCCTTTTCCATTATTTTTTGGTAAGAAGCTTTATATTTAAAAAAAAGTTCATCATTTCCATTCATATTATTCAACTGAAGATATTTTGCAAAAAACACAAGAATTAAGATGTCTCATTCAAAGTTCTTTACTCCTGTTCCTGTAAGTGTCTGGTCCCCACATATCCAGATAAACTGGATATTAATTATGATGATGTAATTTGGGAGAAGCCTCTATAATTTGTTAACTTTACATCTTCATTTTCTCAGTTTGGATTTATTTATTGTAAGATTTTACATAAGACCAATTTATATAAATCCAAACCCTGTTCATTTCCAATGTCTGTGGCCATTCAGTTCCTCTGCCTTTTAAATGCCATATCTATGGCCTTTTACCATTTGACAACCTTTTTAAATTTTATTAATAAAATAGTAGACATATTTTCTTTACTTATTTCTTTGAGTTTAATTTGCTGTGTAGATGTGCAAAATCTTGTTCCCACCTCTCATATTTTTCTATGCAGCTGAGAGCTACTCTAAGCAAGCAAAAAACTTTATAAATAGCAAAAAAACGTGATGAATAGCAAAACTTTATAAAACTGTATTGTATATATAAATATAAAACTTTACAAACAGCAAAGCTAGAAGGAAATTATTACATATATAGTGCCAAATGGGTATACCCCAACTATCCAAAATAAGAATTAGAATTTTTTTAAATGGGTATCGTTTGAAAATATTTGTAAATTGTGATCTTTTACAGAAAATCCATTTTATTGGAAAAGTTAGGTTATAAAAAAAAGAGGTCTTCGAGGAAGAACAGAATTTTTTATGACAGTTACATTATTGGGTGCTTGTATATTGTAATGTATACCATATATGTATGCATAGTCTTGCAGTAAAAGAGACACCTTTGTAGTGATCATCCACATGCTATACAGTTAGGTCCATAAATATTTGGACAGAAGCAACTTTTTTCTAATTTTGGTTCTGTACATTACCACAATGAATTTTAAATGAAACAACTCAGATGCAGTTGAAGTGCAGACTTTCAGCTTCATTTCAGTGGGGTGAAGAGATAATGACATAACGATGGACTTGCCCACACTTTCCCATGAAATAGCCTTTGAGTCAATTGTCCAATTACTTTTGAGCCTCTGAAATGAAGGGATTGTGTTCAAAAAATGCTTTAGTTGCCTCACATTTTTATGCAATCGTTTTGTTCACCCCACTGAATTAAAGTTGAAAGTCTGTATTTCAACTGCATCTGAGTTGTTTCATTTAAAATTCATTGTGGTAATGTACAGAACCAAAATTAGAAAAACGTTGTCTCTGTCCAAATATTTATGGGCCTAACTGTATATTATTTGAAATTTTGTTGTGCTTGTAAAGTCTTTGGCAAATTTACATCACACAAAAAATTGACAGCATTTGCATGTACAGTGCATCCGGAAAGTATTCACAGCGCATCACTTTTGCCACATTTTGTTATGTTACAGCCTTATTCCAAAATGGATTAAATTAATTTTTTCCTCAGAATTCTACACACAACACCCCATAATGACAACGTGAAAAAGTTTACTTGAGATTTTTGCAAATTTATTAAAAATAAAAAAATTGAGAAAGCACATGTACATAAGTAGTCACAGCCTTTGCCATGAAACTCAAAATTTAGCTCAGGTGCATCCTGTTTCCCCTGATCATCGTTGAGATGTTTCTGAAGCTTAATTGGAGTCCACCTGTGGTAAATTCAGTTGATTGGACATGATTTGGAAAGGCACACACCTGTCTATATAAGGTCCCACAGTTGACAGTTCATGTCAGAGCACAAACCAAGCACGAAGTCAAAGGAATTGTCTGTAGACCTCCGAGACAGGATTGTCTCGAGGCACAAATCTGGGGAAGGTTACAGAAAAAATTCTGCTGCCTTGAAGGTCCCAATGAGCACAGTGGCTTCCATCATCCGTAAGTGGAAGGAGTTCGAAACCACCAGGACTCTTCCTAGAGCTGGCCGGCCATCTAAACTGAGCGATTGGGGGAGAAGGGCCTTAGTCAGGGAGATGACCAAGAACCCGATGGTCACTCTGTCAGAGCTCCAGAGGTCTTCTGTGGAGAGAGGAGAATCTTCCAGAAGGACAACCATCTCTGCAGCAATCCACCAATCAGGCCTGTATGGTAGAGTGGCCAGACGGAAGCCACTCCTTAGTGAAATGCACATGGCAGCCCACCTGGAGTTTGCCAAAAGGCACCTGAAGGACTCTCAGACCATGAGAAACAAAATTCTCTGGTCTGATAAGACAAAGATTGAACTCTTTGGTGTGAATGCCAGGCGTCACGTTTGGAGGAAACCAGGCACCGCTCATCACCAGGCCAATACCATCCCTACAGTGAAGCATGGTGGTGGCAGCATCATGCTGTGGGGATGTTTTTCAGCAGCAGGGACTGGGAGACTAGTCAGGATAAAGGGAAAGATGACTGCAGCAATGTACAGAGACATCCTGGATGAAAACCTGCTCCAGAGCGCTCTTGACCTCAGACTGGGGCGATGGTTCATCTTTCAGCAGAACAACGACCCTAAGCACACAGCCAAGATATCAAAGGAGTGGCTTCAGGACAACTGAATGTCCTTGAGTGGACCAGCCAGAGCCCAGACTTGAATCCAATTGAACATCTCTGGAGAAACCTTAAAAATGGCTGTGCACCGACGCTTCCTGTCCATCCTGATGGAGCTTGAGAGGTGCTGCAAAGAGGAATGGGTGAAACTGGCCAAGGATAGGTGTGCCAAGCTTGTGGCATCATATTCAAAAAGACTTGAGGCTGTAATTGCTGCCAAAGGTGCATCGACAAAGTATTGAGCAAAGGCTATGAATACTTACTTACATGTGATTTCTTAGTTTTTTTATTTTTAATAAATTTGCAAAAACCACAAGTAAACTTTTTTCACGTTGTCATTATGGGGTGTTGTGTGTAGAATTCTGAGGAAAAAAATTAATTTAATCCATTTTGGAATAAGGCTGTAACATAACAAAATGTGGAAAAAGTGATGTGCTATGAATACTTTCTGGATGCACTGTATATACAGTATATGTGTGGTTTTCAGTGAATCTTCTGTGTAATATAGGAAAACATTTTTGTGATTTATGATTGGGCAGAGATCACCATATTTAAGTTTTTTTTTTTCTATTTGCATTGCTGCTATTACTTGTGATGGGGTTTTAGTTCTACTAAGTATGTTTCAACAGTGCCTTTAGTTGTCTGTTCACATGGGGAAATAATACCAGATACGCCACAGTTGTCAGACTAAGTACATTTATATTACAAACATAGTTGACGGATGACTTGAGGAAGAAAGAAAAAAAATAAAAAAATAAATAAAAAACTGACATATGGCAACAAAACAAATAAACTAAAAGATGTAATTAAAACAGAGTTCTGCTGCCTATGCAGCCCTTCTTTAACATATTTTGGTCTTGTCTGCCTTATGGACTGCTTATGTCCAAAGAACTATAAAACATTTTTCATCTCCTCTAAAATCTCCTTTTTGTTCTCTCTCAAGATCTTGAAATCCCTTTGTCTAGTAATTCGCCCTTCACACTAAGTTGTACAACCAACTCCAAACCCAATCATTTTCTAGTTAATGCTGGTTTTTAAACCTCATCTTGGGGTCATTGTCTTCCAGGATCAGTTCCAGGGTCAAGGGCAGGCTTTTAAAAGATTCAGCAACAACAGACTAGAACTCCATCTGGAAGTCCCTGGTGTGTTTTTATGCCTGAAGATGAGGTAACACTTAAGGAGTGGGGCTTGCAAAGTTGCTGTTATAGTTTCTCCTATAAAAGTACAACACTGCCCCAAGTCATTCCTACTAGGAAATGTTTGGTGCAATTTAACATACTGCAAGGAAAGGATTGACCGCCTATAAGTCATCCCTAGCATTTCTCTATAAGGTCAAGCTTTACTGGCAAGAGCACAGACTCACACTTATTAGTCAGGAGGTGGTCTGGTTTGCTCCTAGCCCTCCATAGTTTTACTGTCAATCACTGGTTCTCTTTCATTTTGGCTAGTCTCCTCTGTTTCATTCTATTTCCCACTCTAGTTGTGTGAAAGTTATATTTCCAAATAGTTACTGCTGTCTCATTGCAGCTTCTGTAGTGATCTAATGCATTCATGATATTGTCATGGTATGGTGAATATTTGCTGGGTCAGGAACTTTGTGGTGTGAAGGAATCATGAATTCTGCTTTGCCTTTATGGGTTCTTAATAGCATTATAAGACTGCTGTCTGTGATCTAAAGTTGAAACACAACTGAAGAAAAACAAATGTGCAGTTTTTAGATATCCTAGAAAAAGTCCAAGCCTAAAGCCTAGTAAGATGTGGCAAAATATGAAACAAGAAATTCATACTTAAAAAAACCACACCACTTTTTTAAAATTGAAGCAGTTACTGTATACAATAAAAGGAGGCAAGTCAAAATATTCCCATAGAGCTGTGAGTGACACAGTTTAATCATTAATTACAGGAAATGTTTGGTTGTAGGTAGTTGTTACTATTTCTCACAGTTATGGCATACATTCCTGTACCCTGGAAACTTGTGGTCTTAAGTGAAATATTATTTGTAAATTTAAAAAATAAGTGTCTTACATGGCAGCTTACAGTGGCAGTCTATGGGGCACCAGAAAAAATATGAAACAAAAGCTTTAAACTTACAGAATTCATCCACTTCAATTCACTTCAACACTTCAGTTAATTTACATTTTTAGATTTTACATATTTTAGAAACATCTATTTTTTCCTCGCATCAAGATATACTGCACTTTTGTTAGGCTCCAGCAGCCCAACTGTTTTCTTCATTTCATTCCTTTCTCCATACGTGCAACCTTTTACCCATGGGGGCATTGTTTTGAATGGTGCAGTTATTTTGACAGAGATTTAAATGCTCAGATTACCAACTTTTCCTGAGAAACGTTTAAGTTTTCTAAGCATTTAGAAAAATAAACCCTCAATTTATTCCATCAAAGTGTCTGGTTATGAAAATGTAGAAATGTTTAGCCTTGGCAGAATCATATATATATGAGGTAGAATATGCCTATGGGGAGCTACAGCAAACTGAAGAAATGGGGGTAAAAAGGGTGTGAGGAAATTAGAAAGAAAGACAGAAAAGATTATAGCCTGAAGCTACAGCAAAGCTCAGGACAATTGACAATTGGTAATGCTTATTCAGAAAATGTAAACATTTCTACCAAGGACTAAAGATTTTGTTGCAGATAGTGGGATTTACTGCCACCACAACTGGAAAAACATTGGCATGTTCGGGGACTAGTCCATTTTGTCCTTTGAAGGCATCATATGTATTACTAATGGGGATGATTTTCAGCAGTCATCAGTTATGCAGTTCTGGGGACATTTGAACATTTTCTGAAATTAAGCTGGAAAAGGAGTAAAGTTAGTAAAGACCAAACAAACAGCTTTTGTCAAAGTAAGATTATTCATTCATGTTGTTAGCATCACATTGCTTAGTGATGATGTCACAAAGCCCCATACGACTGACTGGATTTTGCATGTTCTGCAATGTTTGGGTGGCATTTGCTCTTGTTTCTCCAGTTTGCCTCCTACACCCTAAAGATGTGTGTTACAGTGTGGCCACTCCATTATTTTTTTTTAATTTTATATCTTAAGTATGCTAATTTTCAAAGCAATTTACCTGAATGGCAATGTCTTTTTAAACAGCTACATACACTTAACTTAACATAGTGATATTTTACTCAGGCAGTTCTTATTTGCCCTTGTAGCTTCCGTAATACTGGCCATTGTTTACATGTCATTTCCATCCATGCCAGTCACTGAGAAGCAATCATGTTAACTGAGGAAAGGTACTGACAAGAATCCATGATAAAAGTTAAATAACATATTAACTTAATGTTGTAGTCATTACTTTGGAATATGGAATGCATGTTTTCTGAAACACAATTAATAATATTTTTGTGATAACAATATGGTGTGGACGCTAGAGGCGCTATTGCCCAGTTGAACCCACCAGACAGACGTTCAGGACACACGTTTAAAAGCACCAAGAAGATTCTTTAATATTTTCTTCAATAATAGTGCACAAAGCACCACACACTCCACAATTCTCAATAATAATACAAATCAATAATCAATTACAAAATACCAATCCTCCACTCCCAGCAGCTCCGTCACACTCCCATCCAAATCCGGCTCCAACTGCTGGGCCTCCCACAATCCTTTTAAAGTCCATGACCAGGAAGTATGCCTTCTCCGGGTCAATCGCCTTCTTCAAGTATCCCGGAAGTACTGCGGGTTTCCGTCCTCGTGACTCCGAAGTACTTCCAGGTTAGCGTCACGGTAATATTCCCTGGGTCCTTGGTGAGCTCCCCCTGGCGGCACCCACGGCACCCAACAGGGCTGAAGAGATGGACTTCATGTCCCATACTGCCCTGCGGGAATCCGAGGAACCATTTCCATTCAGGGGAGCTGCCATCTAGCGACCCGGGGAATGTAGTGCCCTGAAAAGGCTGGTTTCTTCCGTTGAGGGATGTCCCGGCCGGACTGAAAGCCGGCCGGCCATCCATCACAATGGATACATACATTCCCAATATATCTTCACGGTCAAACCATCAGTCAACATTCCTAGGTCTCAAAACAGCCAGTGTAAGCCAGTGGGGAGAGGCATTTTTTTCTACATTTATAATATGTCAGTTCAGAACTTGTTTTTGGGGCAGTGAATATGAGGCACAGTTGAAGAATAATTGACTTCAAGAGCAGCAAACGTATTCTTTGAAAGTAGTGCAGCCAGTTATTGAGCCCATAGAAGCCCAAAGGAAAATAAATAAATGTTTAGTTTGGTTTTGTATATTGCTGTTCACGGAGCATTAATATTAAAGGACTTACACATATTTTGATATAAACAGTAACAGAAATCTACATAAATCTTCAGAGTTTATACTGTATATACTGGCACATAACTATTTTAATTTATGTAATGTTACAAATTTCATTTCCAAAAAAGTTGAAACACTTTCTAAAAATGCAATCAAAGCTAAAATCTGTAATTTGGTAATTCACTTGAACCTTTATTTAACAGGCAAAAGGACAAAAAAATTATGTTTTTTAAACTTAATTCTATATGTTAAACATAAACAAATTTAGAAATTGATGCTTGCAACACACTCCAAAAAAGTTGGCGCAGAGGCAAGTTTACCATTGGATCACATGCCCTTTGCTTTTAATTACACTTCTTATTCATTTGGGAACTGAAGAAGCAAATATTTTGCAGTTTTTCCAAATGGAATTTTTGTCCATTCTTGCTGTATACAATACTTGAGCTGCTCACTAGTCTGTGGTTGCCGTTGTCTGATTCTCCTCTTCATGATGTGCCAGACATTTTCAATAGGAGACAGATCTGGACTGCAGGCAGTTTCCTTTGTCAACTCAGTCAAAATGCATTATGCTGGTTCTCTGTTAATTAGTCCTTCCACTCAAAACATCTACTTATTAGTTCATTGCTTTATTCATTCTATGCAAAAATGATGAACTAGTTGTCATAATCTGTCTAGCATATTTACTTATGTACAGTAATCCCTCCTCCATCGTGGGGGTTGCGTTCCAGAACCCCCCGTGAAAGGTGAAAATCCACGAAGTAGAAACCATATGTTCATATGGTCCTTTTTATATATTTTAAGCCCTTATAAACTCTCCCACACTATTGTAAACATTTCCCGCACAATTGTACAGCATAAACCCTTTGTATTCTCTTAGATATTAGGTAAGATTTGTTGAAATTATGTATGTAAACACAGTTTACATACAGTAAAACCTAAATATTATTTTAAAGATATCGAGCGTCTCCGATATCACATATGTTACAGCCATTACGACAGACAGGCCACCAGCAATAAATACGTACAATGCAAGAAAAATTGTATACAGTAAAATGTGTGTACAGTGACACTAAACTATGTACATGTAATAAGTACTGTACATTGATAATTAATTATGGTTACTCACCAACAATGACACGACGACTTGTCCGATAACGATGAGTTTAATTTTACTGCACAACAAAGGAGAGCATTACAGCTCTTCTAAAGGAGCCTCTTCAGGTGATTGTGTAGCATTGCCGTTGTTCTTCTTCTGGCAGTCTTCAATCCAAATCCCTAAAGCAGATTCCATCCAGACTACTGCCTTATCACGTCCACTTGCAACTCGTTTTGCGCCCTGGTTAAAGTACATTGTGGTTGTAGATCTTATATGCTTTTCCTCCTTTTTAAATAAAAAGAATCGTGGACTCATGCTGTAATGGTGTCCTTCCTTCAACATATCCAAAACTTTTACCTTTTCTGCAATCATTTGCATCTTCTGTTGGCGCTTGGACACGGCCCCTGCAGCAGTAGCAGGAGCACGTTAATGCTGAATGAGTGAGATGAGACTTCCTGGTTAATGCAGCACTCCGTCACTGAGCCAATCAGCACACAGGAACTTTAACTGTGTGCTCTGATTAGGTAGCTTCTCAGTCATCCGCCAATAGCGTCCCTTGTATCAAATCAACTGGGCAGACCAACTGAGGAAGCATGTACCAGAAGTAAAAAGACCCATTGTCCGCAGAAACCCGCGAAGAAGCGAAAAATCCGCGTTATACATTTAGATATGCTTTCATATAAAATCCGCGATAGAGTGAAGCCGCGAAAGTCGAAGCGCGATGTAGCGAGGGATTACTGTATTTGGCAAATCTGAAATTTATAACCGTATTGGGTAATTGGTCTTAGGTGACTGTTAACCTATAATCATGAGGCATTAGCTGAACCAACGATCAACCAGTTCTCTACAATTGTTCAGAGGTGAATTCAATGAACCTTCAGTTATTTATATATATATATATATATATATATATATATATATATATACATACACCAAGCATAATACAGATTACTGAAACATTTTCCTACATGATAATGGACCAACCACAAGCTAATGAACAAGCACAACAGCCTGGAAGAAGGCGAGTTAGGATGCAGGGTGGAAGAGTAAGGACACAAAATATAGGTAGAGTAAGAGTAGGCCGAGTACACAGGGTTGTTCCAGATGAAATAAGGGCCACCATATTTATTTGCATACTGTAATCTACAGTAAACAGTACAACTTTAGTTATATTTCTGCATAGTACAATAAAGTAAGTAAAATCTGAACACGTGTCAATTTGTTGAAATATGTTGTCCCAAAATATTGTAAAATAAAAAAAAAAATAACAATCTACAGTACAGTATGTACTATCATTTTTTTTTTCTGTTGGATGTATAGCGTATAATGGATCTGGACTCAAGGGAACCACTTCATAATTTCATATATATTGATGAGGCAGGCTTCAATCTGGCTAAAGGCAGAAGGTGTGGAAGGAATCTCATTGGTCACAGAGCTACTGTTGATATTCCAGGTCAGCGGGAATGAAATATCACCATGTGTGCTTACTCATATTCACCTTCTAAGCCCGTACAACACACACCATCTTTTTAGACACCCTGTACAGAGATCTTATACCTGAAAACGAGAGGTGTCTAATCCAGAGTGATCTCCCAAAATATATGATCATTTGGGATAATGTGAGTTTCCACTGCTCACACACCATCAGAGTGATTTACTAATCATGACAGGATGATCATGGAATTTCTCCCACCCTATTCCCCTTTCCTTAATCCAATTGAGGAATTTTTTTCTGCTTGGAGGTGGAAGGTTTATGATCATCAGTACCATACCCAGCTGAGCTTGTTGGATGCCATGAATGCAGCATGTGAACAGAAAAATATGGACTCTTGCAGAGGATGAATCCGTCATCCAAGAAGGTATTTCCCACACTGTATTGCTAGAGAGAATATCCACTGTGATGTGGATGAAAATCTGTGGCCTGACAGACAAGAACAGCAGGATGTATAAAAAATGTACAGCTATGCCCATACTACCATGTTCTATGGAGTATTTCCTCTGTTCCTTTATGCAATTTGTTGCTGTAAAAGGCATTCTTTTCTTTATAACTATGTTACTGTGACAAATTTCTGTACAATACAGTAAAGAACAGTACCTGTATATAAAATACTATCATATCCAGTCTCTGGCAATCAGTTCCCTCTAGACTGTTTGCACTTTGTAATATACCAAAACTGATTCTAATATGTTTTACTGTAGTATTGACACTGAAGATATTGAAAAAATGTTACAGTCACTTTTCAAAGAATTTTCCAAAACTCCTACTTACAGTATATCCAGTCTCTTGCAACCAATCCCTGAACAGTAAACACAAGTGATTTGAAACTTTCTAGTACAGAAATTGTTATACCACACAGAAAATATGTTGCCTTATGGATTTTCAGACAGTATTGCCAAAATCCTTGTCAAAATTTTCAATACAGATCACGCATTTTGACCATCTTGTTCATAGGCAATGGTGCAAGGATTTGACATTCTGATGGCATGACAGTTTCGCTGACACAAATATTTGCTTTTGGGGCATAGACTAAGTATTTTGAGCAAGTTACTTGCTTTTGCAGGTAATGTGTTTTGAGGTTTGTACATATTGTTCTGAGAAATGCACATACAAGAAATGCGCCAAAGCGATTGAGAAAAATACATACATAAGTACATACGTATTTTAAAAATAAGTATAATTTGTTTTCATATAAAATTATTTATTATATTTAATAACACATGTAGGTTACATCCTTGTAAATTTCTAGTTAATGATTTTTTACTTCTAATTTTAATAAAATTATTTTAAAAAAATTAAAGAAAAGAATACAATAATACATCTTTCATCCATTTATTGTGTTTTTTAACCTTATTCTTCAATTACAGTGCTTCATGGTGCTTGTCTTAGCAGCACTGGATGCATGTCTTAATCCAGAGCTGGGTGGGATTCTGGGGAACACTTTCACAAATGTACATGCATTTACATTCTGTGTCGGCTAATTGGATCATATGTATTAAAACTTACGTAGATATAGACTTCTACACACAGAGTGATCAGATCAGAAATTTAAATCCAATTCTCTGAAGTAAACAAGTTTATTAGTATTTGCATAATGCATGGACAAATTATGTTGCTTTTAGCTGATTAAAAAAATAAGTTGAACCTTTATTAGTTTTAGCTCGTTGCTCTTTTGATGTATTAAGTACTTATCAGCAAACTGTGTTCTGCTGAAAAGTATTTTAAGAAAATTTGTCTGACTGCTCATATGTAAATGAATGAATCGAGTAGATAAAGGATAAAAGATAAATAGGAGGAAGATGGAATATATGAGGTTTAATGATAATCAGGATTCAGATGTTAGCCTTGCAGGAAGAGCTATTGAAAGGTGTGGATGAGTTTAAATATCTAGGATCCGTGGTAGCCCCAAGTGGAGAACTGGATGCAGAAATAACCAACTGAGTGCAGTGTGGATGGAACAATTGGAAGAAGGTATCAGAAGTATTGTGTGATCTAAGAATTATGGCAAAGGTTAAACGTAAGATTTTTAAGACAGTGGAAGAGTTAAGTTTGATCTTGCGGAAATGAGAATAATAGGATGGGTGTTTGGAGTTGCAAAAAAGGACAGAATAAGAAATGAGACAATCAAAGGTAGAACAGAAGTAGGAGAGATATCTAAAAAAGTTGACCCATTCTGTGAAGCGTTAAAATTATTTTTAATTGAAATTGTGGCCCAAGTTCCATATGCCATCTGAAGCCTGTGTGTCATTGCAGAAACAGTCCATAGCAATCACATAACATATTCCAGTTAATCTTAAAAAATAATAATTAGTACATATCAGATTAGATTTTTGCAAAGCTCATTGACATTTCTCATTTTTGTCTGAACTTTAAATTCACTACTCTCTGTAAGCTATAAACATTAAGGGTCACAGGGCACTGGAGCCTATCTCAGCAGCCTTGGGCACAAACCAAAAACCAGTGAGGGAAATGGAGATCCCTGATGTGTCACACCACCAATTTTGATACTGACAATCAAACAGTTTTCCCTGCGGATTTAAAAAAATGTGTTTTAAAATTCAACTGTATTTCAGTTTGATTGAACACCATTAAATTCCTCATTTAGGTTCTTATTGATGATTTAGCCATATATTGTTCACTGGAAAAGAAAAAAGCCTTTCTCAAGGTTATTAACGTAAACTCATCAGAATTGTGTGTTCCCTCTGCCACACTTGATTTACTTGCAGAAAATGATGTTCCTTTACTCACACAAATAGTTTAATTGCCTGGATGCTTAGCTTAGATGTCAGCAGACTTTCTGCAGCTGAACATCAATAAAACTGTAGTATATCTTCTGTGGTTCCAGCACAGTTCCAACACTTTTGTTCAGCTGTTTTAAATGTCTGTCTCATTTATAATGTAATTTGCAGAATATATAGAGGCTATTCTAGATGCAGAAATACTTTCCTGTGACTTCATTGACTCTAGGTAAGATTATTGTTTAACTGGGCAGTCAACAACCACTGACTTAAAATTATGATACCAACAGTGCTGGCATGTACCAAATATTATCTCATAACCCCTCACCTGGCAAATTTCACTACCTCCAGTTTGTTTCAGGATACTCACTGCTATTACTCACTGATAAAGGTTTGAAATCAAACAAGCCAGAAAAGCTGTCTACACTTATAAATCATTTAAGAAGCCTTTATTCGTAGAGCAGTTTTAAGAGTGAGGTCCACCAATATGAAATTTAAAAAGTAGATTTCATGTCATGGTGACATTTACAGTGCATCCGGAAAGTATTCACAGCGCATAACTTTTTCCACGTTTTGTTATGTTACAGCCTTATTCCAAAATGGATTAAATTCATTTTTTTCCTCAGAATTCTGCTCACAACACCCCATAATGACAACATGAAAAAAGTTTACTTGAGGTTTTTGCAAATTTATTAAAAATAAAAAAACTGAGAAATCACATGTACATAAGTATTCACAGCCTTTTCTCAATACTTTGTCAATGCACCTTTGGCAGCAATTACAGCCTCAAGTCTTTTTGAAAATGATGCCACAAGCTTGGCACACCTATCCTTGGCCAGTTTCGCCCATTCCTCTTTGCAGCACCTCTTAAGCTCCATCAGGTTGGATTGGAAGTGTCGGTGCACAGCCATTTTAAGATCTCTCCAGAGATGTTCAATCGGATTCAGGTCTGGGCTCTGGCTGGGCCACTCAAGGACATTCACAGAGTTGTCCTGAAGCCACTCCTTTGAATTCTTGGCTGTGTGCTTAGGGTCGTTGTCCTGCTGAAAGATGAACCGTCGCCCCAGTCTGAGGTCAAAAGCACTCTAGAGCAGGTTTTCATCCAGGATGTCTCTGTACATTGCTGCAGTCATCTTTCCCATTATCCTGACTAGTCTCCAGTCCCTGCCGCTGAAAAACATCCCCACAGCATGATGCTGCCACCACCATGCTTCACTGTAGGGATAGTATTGGCCTGGTGATGAGCAGTGCCTGATTTCCTCCAAACGTGACGCCTGGCATTCACACCAAAAAGTTCAATCTTTGTCTCATCAGACCAGAGAATTTTCTTTCTCATGGTCTGAGAGTCCTTCAGGTGCCTTTTGGCAAACTCCAGGCGGGCTGCCATGTGCCTTTTACTAAGGAGTGGCTTCCGTCTGGCCACTCTACCATACAGGCCTGATTGGTGAATTGCTGCAGAGATGGTTGTCCTTCTGGAAGGTTCTCCTCTCTCCACAGAGGACCTCTGGAGCTCTGACAGAGTGACCATCGGGTTCTTGGTCACCTCCCTGACTAAGGCCCTTCTTCCCCGATCACTCAGTTTAGATGGCCGGCCAGCTCTAGGAAGAGTCCTGGTGGTTTCAAACTTCTTCCACTTACGGATGATGGAGGCCACTGTGCTCACTGGGACCTTCAAAGCAGCAGAAATTTTTCTGTAACCTTCCCCAGATTTGTGCCTCGAGACAATCCTGTCTCGGAGGTCTACAGACAATTCCTTTGACTTCATGCTTGGTTTGTGCTCTGACATGAACTGTCAACTGTGGGACCTTATATAGACAGGTGTGTGCCTTTCCAAATCATGTCCAGTCAACTGAATTTACCACAGGTGGACTCCAATTAAGCTGCAGAAACATCTCAAGGATGATCAGGGGAAACAAGATGCACCTGAGCTCAATTTCGAGCTTCATGGCAAAGGCTGTGACTACTTATGTACATGTGCTTTCTCAATTTTTTTATTTTTAATAAATTTGCAAAAATCTCAAGTAAACTTTTTTCACGTTGTCATTATGGGGTGTTGTGTGTAGAATTCTGAGGAAAAAAATGAATTTAATCCATTTTGGAATAAGGCTGTAACATAACAAAATGTGGAAAAAGTGATGCGCTGTGAATACTTTCTGGATGCACTGTACTTGTGTGTGCAAGGTATGCTTGTAGTTATATATAGATTTATAGTGTAAATAGTTACACAAGGGCACTCACCTTAAGCATTGTGAGGTGGTGTGAGAGAGAAATGGCAAGGCAGGTATGCACTGTCTCTGGCAGTGCATTGGGGATGTTGCATTACATAACTGGTGATGGGCAATTTGTGAACAGTTTATTCTTTTTTTTAAATGACTCTTTTCATTGAATCATATGAATTGGTTCGTGAGTATGAACGAAACTGTTCAGTGAAGCTCAACAGGCATGCTAAAGTGAATGCGTGTCCTGCATGATGTCGTCATCATCATCTTTCATTTTGCTGCCGCTGACTGTTTTTGCACATGTATAATGCACATGCACAAGAACTGCCTGACTCTTGTCTCAATTCATCTGATTCATGAACAAGTTTCTACCATTAAATCAATCTAATGATTTTTGTCCATTTGTTTTGCGAACAAATCACTATGTGAGATTCAATCTAATGATTCTCATTCTTTTGGTTTGTGAATGGATCATAATGAGTTGCACAGTTTTGTGATTCTGTAACAAAACATCTTATTTTAATTCTTCATTTTAAATGTGTTATCATACTTTGTGTACGGAAAAAGGAAAGTGGCTGAAGTGAATTATCATGTTACATATATAATGAATTAAATATGAATCAACCAGTAAAAATATCAGTTATATATTTATATACATGTATAAAAATGTACAAATTATTAAATTATATATTTGTAATGCGATCAGAGGGGACAGTATCTCATATTTGCAAGATTATAGACAAATGAATCAAAAGAATCGATTCACTTAAACAGATAGTTCAATAAAATTGAAATGGTAAAGTGAGTGAAATGCCCATCTCTATGTGCTGTGCAAGTCATGCACATCCAAGCGTGGGGTAACAAGCTGCTAGGGAAACAGATTAGAAGTTACCTAAGCTGTTTCAGAATGAATAAAGGAGGTGAGAAAGATTAAAGTGATTACTTGCTAGATGGTAATTAAGAGTTTGATGCGTCTGTCGCTGTTCACATGCATGTGTGAGCATGGGCACAGATTTGTAGAGTCCCTTCTAGGTTATGGTTCATAGATTAGACTATGTAAGGTGTGCTTGGTAATTGGGGGAAGCTGGGTGAGACGTCCTTTGGGATTGAGGAATCTCAGTGTTGTATAAGAAGAGGTAGATGGACAATAGTGGTTGTGTTCGTTGGCAGTGGAGTTTGTCATAATGGAGGGTGCATCATGGAACTCCTGAAATGCCTAAGTATGTAAAGGAGGGGATGCACGTCTTTTATTTGTCCCCTAGAGCAATGAGAGGAGTGATGATAAATGTGGTGAGCTAAATATTTGTTTTATTTGAGTTTTGGGAAGAAGTCTTTTGTTCCTGAAGCAGCCTGAGGAGATGGTGAAATGGAAAAGGACTGAGTCCTGTAATATTGGTATATTTTTTATTTTTCACTCTCCAGTAGAGTATCCTGGACAAGGGAGAGGAGAGTAGGATTAGAATTGTTAGTGGGATTTGAGTTGCATTTTTGTTTTTTGACTTGGAAGCTCCATGATGGTCTGTTTGAACAGCCTGAACAAAGGAGGAGGAAACGGGGCATGAGTCATGGAGTTGTTTTTGTCTTTTTTTATTTTTATTAAATCTCCCCATAAATATTTACATACATATACTGTACATTTTTGATGACTGACTTGTATGATTTTTCACTTACTTTCAACATTTTGATAAGTAGTAATATTTTCATATCACCTTGTTTTTAATAAAGGACTGTTTAATTTTTGCAACATCTTTACAGTGCCGCTCTCACTTACTCTGGTTTATCTTTGGTATGATTACTCAATATCCCATGCGCAAGGTATGTAGTGAGTACAGGATGCCACAGGGTAGGCCTGCAATTTTTTTTGTAAACTTCTCTTTTTTATTTCAAGAACAAATTGCAATAATAAAATGCAATCCAATCAAAAAAATTAAGAAAAAGTACAATAACATGTTCTGAAGACAGTGTATAAAACAGAACAGAACAGAGCATATAACCCTCATACGAGTCAGTGGGCTTTATAACAAGAAGGCATTAAAACAAATGCAGAACAAAGATTGAGGAAAAAAGGAAAATATAAACAATAAAACAAAATATATACAGTAAAACCTCGATTATCTGTCAGGGGTCAGGACCGAGGCCATTAAGGATGAAAGAAAAGACGGAACCGCCACCTTATCGTGGTGGAGGGACTTGCATGTCCCAATGATCCTAGGAGCTCTGTTGTCCGGGTCTTTATGCCCCTGGTAGGGCCACCCAAGGCAATCTGGTCCTAGGTGAGGGATGAGACAAAGAGCGGTTCAACAAATCTTCAATGATGAATCAAAATTTTGGACAACGTTTTCCCTGGCCCGGATGCTGGTCACCAGGGCCCCCCTCTGGAGCCAGGCCTGGAGGTGGGGCTCGATGGTGACTGCCTGGTGGCCGGGCCTGAACCCATGGGGCTTAGCTGGGCACAGCCCGAAGAGGCAACGTGGGTCCACCTTCTAATGGGCTCACCACCTATGGGAGGGGCCAAGGAGGTCAGGTGCAGTGTGAGTTGGGTGGTGGCCGAAGGCGGGGTCTTTGGTGGTCTGATCCTCAGCTACAGAAGCTGGCTCTTGGGACGTGGAATGTCACCTCTCTGAAGGGGAAGGAGCCTGAGCTAGTGCGTGAGGTCGAGAAGTTCTGGCTAGATATAGTCGGACTCACCTCGACGCAAAGCTTGGACTCTGGAATCAATCTCATTGAGAGGGGCTGGACTCTCTACTACTCTGGAGTTACCCCCGGTGAGAGGCGCAGAGCGCGTGTGGGCATACTTATTGCCCCCCAACTTGGAGCCTGTTCATTGGGGTTTACCCCGGTGGACGAGAGGGTAGCCTCCCTCCGCCTTCGGGTGGGGGGACAGGTCCTAACTGTTGTTTGCATGTATGCGCCGAACAGCAGTTTGGAGTACCCACCCTTTTTGGAGTCCCTGGAGGGGGTGCTAGAGGGTATACCTTCTGGGGACTCCTTCATTCTGCTGGGAGACTTCAATGCTTACGTGGGCAATGACAGTGAGACCTGGAAGGGCGTGATTATGAGGAATGGGCCTCCCGATCTGAACCCGAGCGGTGTTTTGTTATTGGACTTCTGTGCTCGTCATGGATTGTCCATAACGAACACCATGTTCAAGTATAAGGGTGTTCATATGTGCACTTGGCACCAGGACACCCTAGGCCTCAGTTCGATGATCGACTTTGTGGTCGTGTCATCGGACCTGCGGCCGCATGTCTTGGACAGTCAGGTGAAGAGAGGGGCGGAGCTGTCAACTGATCACCACCTGGTGGTGAGTAGGCTTCGGTGGTGGGAGAGGATGCCAGTCAGGCCTGGTAGGCCCAAATGTGTTGTGAGGGTCTGCTGGGAACGTCTGGCAGAGTCCCCTGTCAGAAGTAGCTTCAACTCCCACCTCTGGCAGAACTTCGACCACATTTCAAGGGAGGTGGGGGACATTGAATCCGAATGGGCAATGTTCCGTGCCTCTATTGTTGTGGCCATAAGGTGGTCGTTGCCTGTCGTGGCAGCAATCCCCGAACCCGTTGGTGGACACCGGCGGTGAGGGATGCTGTCATACTGGAGAAGGAGTCCTACAGGACCTTTTTTTCCTGTGGGACCCTGGAGGCAGCTGATAGGTACTGGCAGGCCAAGTGCAATGTGGCTTTGGTGGTTTCTGAGGCAAAAACTCGGGCGTGGGAGGAGTTTGGGGAGGCCATGGAGAACGACTTTCGGACGGCTTCGAGGAGATTCTGGTCCACCATCCGGCGTCTCAGGAAGGGGAAGCAGTGCAGTGTCAACACTGTGTATGGTGGAGATGGTGCACTGCTGACCTTGACTCGGGACGTTGTGGGTCGGTGGGGGGAGTACTTCGAAGACCTCCTCAATCCCACTAACATGCCTTCCAATGAGGAAGCAGAGCCTGGGGATTCGGAGGTGGGCTCCCCCATCTCTGGAACTGTGGTCACCAAGGTGGTCAAAAAACTCCTTGGTGGCAGGGCCCCGGGGGTGAATAAGATATGCCCAGAGTTCCTCAAGGCTCTGGATGTTGTAGGACTGTCTTGGTTGACATGCCTCTGCAACATCGCATGGACATCAGGGACAGTGCCTCTGGATTGGCAGACCAGGGTGGTGGTCCCCCTCTTTAAGAAGGGGGACCGGATGGTGTGTTCCAACTACAGAGGGATCACACTCCTCAGCCTACCTGGAAAAGTCTATATGGGGGTCCTGGAGAGGAGGGTCCATCGGATAGTCGAACCTCGGATTCAGGAGGAACAGTGTGGTTTTCGTCCTGGTCGTGGAACAGTGGACCAGCTCTACACCCGTAGCAGGGTCCTGGAGGGTGCATGGGAGTTTGCCCAACCAGTCTACATGTGTTTTGTGGACTTGGAAAAGGAGTTTGACTGTGCCCCTCGGGGAATCCTGTGGGGGGGTACTCCAAGAGTATGGGGTACCAGACCCCCTGATAAGGGCTGTTCGGTCCCTGTACGATCAGTGTCAGAGCTTGGTCTGCATTGCCTACAGTAAGTCGAACCCATTTCCAGTGAGAGTTGGACTCAGCCAGGGCTGCCCTTTGTCACCTATTCTGTTCATAACTTTTATGGACAGAATTTCTAGGTGCAGCCAGGGCATTGAGGGGGTCCGGTTTGGTGAACTCAGGATTGGGTCACTGCTTTTTGCAGATGATGTTGTCCTGTTTGCTTCATCAGGCCATGATCTTCAGCTCTTTCTGGATCGGTTCGCAGCTGAGTGTGAAGCGGCTGGGATGGGAATCAGCACCTCCAAATCCGAGACCATGGTCCTCAGCCGAAAAAGGGTGGAATGCCCTCTCAGGGTTGAGAGCGAGATCCTGCCCCAAGTAGAGAAGTTTAAGTGTCTCGGGATCTTGTTCACGAGTGAGGGAAGGATGGAGAGTGAGATCGACAGGCGGATCGGTGCGGCATCCACAGTGATGCGGGCTCTGCATCGGTCTGTCGTGCTGAAAAAGGAGCTGAGCCGCAAGGCAAAGCTCTCAATTTACCAGTCGATCTATGCTCCTACCCTCACCTATGGTCATGAGCTATGGGTAGTGACCGAAAGAACAAGATCGCGAATACAAGCGGCTGAAATGAGTTTCCTCTGCAGAGTGTCTGGGCTTTCCGTTAAAGATAGAGTGAGAAGCTCAGTCATCCGGGAGGGACTCAGTGTAGAGCCGCTGCTCCACCGCATAGAGAGGAGTCAGATGAGGTGGCTCGGGCATCTGATCAGGATGCCTCCTCGACGCCTCCCTGGTGAGGTGTTCTGGGCACGTCTAACCCGGGAGGAGGCCCCGGGGAAGACCCAGGACACGCTGGAGGGACTATGTCTCTCGGCTGGTTTGGGAACGCCTTGGGATTCTCCCGGAAGAGCTATAAGAAGTGGCCGGGGAGAGGGAAGTCTGGGTATCTCTGCTCAAGCTGCTGCCCCCGCGACCCGATCTCGGATAAGTGGAAAAGGATGGATGGATAGATGGAAAAGACGAATAACAGAACAGTAGGTTAGTTTAGCAAATAGTCTTATTTACAAAAAATCTGTGTTTACAAAAGATAGTATTACCAAAATTAATTTATATAGTATTGCAATAACCAGCGTAATGAGCAAGTATAACTCTGTGGTACAGGAGTTTTCCACATTTTTACTTAGCGTGTTTATTCTGTAACAAACGGTCTCCTATCTTATACTCCATTATCTGGGTTATAGGGCACATCTCCAAAATAAAAGAAGAAAGTTTTCTCTACAAATAATAATCTCCTGCCACCCAAGTTCTGTCTTTTTCTATACTGCAAACATTCCTGCTTATTGTCTCCTGACTCCCTACTCAAAACGTCCTTCCTCCACACCTTTCTTTTTCTTCTAATTTCTCCTATAACTCACTTCCTAAGAGGCGTGTCTGCCCCTCACAGAACAGTAGCCCTTCATCCAGTCCCATCACTTACACAGCATTCTGCCCTTTCAGCTCAGGTATTTGAGATTTGCATATTTAATATGGGAATGAAAATACATCTCATAAAAAGTAAATGCACAAAAGGGAAACTGTTAGTAAGGAGAGTCAGTCACAAAAATACAACACTAAATCAGACTTACAGAATAAAATGGCATACTTAATATGCTTTTCTTAAATTGTTAAGGTCCTTGTAAGAGCAAAAACTCTTTTTTCTTTAATAGGGTAATTTCTTTCTCATCTTTCTAAATTGCCTTTTCAAATAGGATGCAAGCACACATTCCTATTGTGACCCCACACATTATTTGGGGAAGAGCAGAAATTACTCCTTTGACAAAGGCTTTTGACATTCCTATCTGCTGTGGGATTCTGTGGGATTCTGGAGGGATGCTCCCGCACACAACTGAAGTGCATTTAAACCAGTAATGAGGTCAGGTGTTGGAAAACTAAATTTATTTTTTATTTTTAATGCGACTAAAGTCACATAAAGCCACTCAAATGTGAAAGTGTACGTTCTGATTACTCTATAAAAGTAAATTACAGTCGTAAAACAGCTTGGAAAGTACTTACATGCTCCTGGACACTTAAAATGTCTCCGGTCTGATAGGAACAAAGAAAGTGAATATTTTAAAAGCTTAATCACTTCAGTTTTAAATGCAACATTTAAAAAACTTGCATACTTTTCTTTTGCAAAAACTAAAACAACAATAAAAATACTGCTCTGCACACTACCAGCCTACAAACAAGTCTGTAAGCTGAAAAGGCAGGCCAGCTGCAAGCAACACTATCTATGCTTGTAATTGTTAAAGCAGTAAGTGCTTTTTGTACTCTGTTGTGTCTTAACCCTCAACTACTCGCACCATTTCTCATCTCATAAGTACTTACTATTTATATGCACGCTATGAGGCTGTAATGTTAAATATTGCAATCATATTAATTGTACATGCTTTTGTGTAATTTAACACCATATTACTGTATCACACAGTCTAGGACTATCTGAAAATAAACCTGATCCGCTTCTCCAGTGCTTATTCATCACTGGTCACACTTTCATGCACTGCACGATTTGCACATGTATCTCATTTCACTTCAGTTGTTCTTTGCAGACAAAGTAATTGCAAGAAAAACATCTCATCGTTGTCATACATATGTAAGTACCCCTTGTGGTGTGCCAAATGCACCATATTGAACTTGAGACTGTGCATCCACTCATAAAACTGGCTGGGGGACACTGGAGGGAAACCAGTGCGACACTGTACTTGTAGTGAATCAAGCTGAGGGTAGATGGTGGATGCTGATGGTAGGTTCAAGTAAAAAGACGTTGAACAAAAATATCTGTGATTGGTGTACAAAATACACCAGTTAAGGGTTAAATCCTAGAACATCGTGACATTTCTAGTGGTGCCCATACTATACACTGTGGTTTCTCATTTTCAATAAAGTGTCCTTTCTCTCTGTTTTGTTTGTTTGCTGCTTGACTGTTACCTCACTGTGGATACCATGCCTATGCTTTAATAGGTATTAGGGGCAGGAACACTTGTATTTATAAATTCACACTGTACATAACGTTTTGGTCAGAAAGGGTTGCACAACCGTTTTTCTTGCCACTGTCAGATGTCACTTTGTTCTATTAATTTGATTCTTCAAATCAGTGAAATATATTTTTATTCACAGCCCTTAACTGTACTGTTCTGGTGAATGGCAAAGGCAGAAATTTAATTCCGATGCAAGACTTCAAACTTATATTAAAAATTATGTCTATATTAGAATTAGTGCTACATACAAAAGTTGTCTAAATCTAAAATGAAAAGTTCATATTCATTGAAGTCTTTTTACACTTCTCTAAAATGGTCAGACATCTGTCGCATATGACTGAAATATTGTCATTGCGAATGTAGCCATAATCCCTCCAGCGTGTCCTCGGTCTAACCTGGGTATTCTCTTTGAGGGCCATGTTTGCTACACCTTCTAAGGAAGGTGCCCAGGGAACATAAGAACAACTTGCCTAAGCCACTTCACTCCTCTCGATCCTGTTAAGCTATGATTGAACTGTAGGGTCCTCCATTGCTGAGTTCTTCACCTTACTACAGAGAGTTAGTCCAGCAGAAACCTTGTTTTGGTCACTATTCATAACTTTTGACCTTGGGGCTGTAGACTGAGCAGTAAATTGAATGCTTTGCTCAAGGACTTATCTCAGTCTTCACTACCTCCATTCTGCTGTAACAACTGATCGGTCAATCTTCTGATCATTGCTACCCTCATTTGTGAAAAAGACATCAAGGTACTTAAACTCCTGCACTTGGGACAGCTGCTCACCCCTTAACTTAAGGACAAAAAACAGCTTTTTTAAGCAGAGGACTGGGGTTGATAATTCTCATCCCAGCTGCTCCCATTTAGGTGCAAACCATGTGTGTACTAGAGATCACATTCTGATGAGGCCAAATGAACAACAACATGTCTGTGTCAGACATAAACAATCCTAATGACCATCAGAGCTAGGATATGGTTACCTTTGGAAAAACTGGTCTAAGAGGCAGGGTCAGACAAAGAACAGTTCATATATGACCTTCATGGTTCTAGCGGGGCTACATAATGGTAATAGTGTTGTCAATGTTTGTGCTAAGTGCGTTTTGTTTCCATCATCCCGTTTGCTGTTTAATGTGTGCATCAGTGAATGTCGTCCCTGTAAATAAAAGAAGGGACGGATGATGGAGGGAGACTACAGCCCCAAAATGGAAAGGACCTGTTTTTAATCAATCATTTACATCGGCACAGGACTATATAAACAATCAGGAGGGAACAGAGAGGGAGGAGAGGAGATAGACGGAGATCACATTTCACCACGACACATCAACTTACCACATCATGCCTTTGCAACCAGTTTGTTTTTCATTCCGCCAGACTGACTTCAATTCCCTCATCACCAGAGACCCCGGGGTCAGATTACATCATCCACCACGCGTCGAGGATTCACGGTGAGGTTGCTCCATTTATTCCGGGAAATACAAACGCATCTCTTATCTGTTGACCAGTCATCCGCATTCAGGACAGTTGTACACATTGGACTCAAGTTCACGATTATTCATTCCGTATTTCATTTATTGTTGTTATTCGTGTTGTTTGTTATATGTTACAGGGGCAAGGGAGGGTTTGTTATTGTGTGTGTGTATATACGTGGTGGAGGGATATACGTGTATATTTTTTCTACGTTGGGAATGTGCAGTAGCGTTTTGTTTTCTATTTAATCACTTATTTGACATACCGGTTTTTGCGTGCTTGTGTAAACCGTCGATTGATGGGAAAATTTCATTTGTTAGAGGTACGACTTGATATATAAGATTCAGTCTCAGTAATCTATCCATGCCACAGGTCTTGGAGGTATAGCTTCCGGTTGGGTAAGGGGTCGGCTGTTACATGGCAGTTCTGAACAAATCAAAAACAACCTTTCTTACTCTTGGAGCCAGGCATGGGAGTGGTATTTGCTGGCATGGGCTTAGTTTGAAAAAGCTACTCTGAGCTATCACACAGTGACAGATGGAAGTAGGGTATAATCCAAGTCGGGCTGTAACAAATAGATGGAAGGATCCCTCTTAATAATAATATAGGTGAGCACAGTCAATATATCAATTAACATCTACACAACTGGAAATGTGTACAAGTAACAGGTAGTTCTATTAGTGCCTATGTGCTTTAATGACAGGAGCAATCAAATGCAAAAATAGGCATTATTCAAAAACATTAAAAAACGTTTTCTAAATAAGTTCCAGAGGAAGCATGCAGTTTACCCTTCATTGGAAAATCCAGTAACTTAATTCAAGACAAAAATATTGTATGTTATATGATTTTGTCTGGTTCATTATGTATTCAGTTAAACATCACTATGTTATGTCATCTAAGTTAAGAAAGATTAGCCATAATCATACAGATATCACAATTCAATCTTATTGTCTGAAGAAGTAGTGCTTTACACTTTAATACTGTTTCTAATACAGTTCTAATGCATTTAATACTTTTTGGTTAGATAAAGTAACTTTTTTACTGAAAATATTTTTTACTTTTCTATGGTAATTTAACTTTCTTAATAATGTCCATGTGCTTCTTGTAGAAGAATTTGAAAAAGAGACTGCAGCCCACTCCAAAGATCATCAGGTTGAAGAGGTGGAATATTTGGAAGCATGTGATGAAGATTCAGATATGACTCAGCTGTGTAACTTTCTCTCAAAACACAGTTGTGCTACATTAGACCTCTGTTTCATTCAAGAATTAATTGTTAAACAAATGAAAGGTTTGTTTATTACATACATTTTGTCCTGCTATTGTGTTTATTTTTAATGAAAATGTTTATATACACTGTTTTTCTAAGGAGTAATGTGTTATAATAATATAATAATTAACAGTTTTACTTCTTCACAAGTTAATTAAAAAAATAAGCTTTGGTTTCATTAAAAATGTTAAGTAACTTTAATCACTGACTAATAAAATACTAGCCATCCATAATAAAAATCAAGTTTTATGGCTTAAATTCAACAGGATCCATATAAACCAGTTGGAAGTATGCATACTTTTATTTAGCCAAATCAGAAATTGGGGGAAAGGTGAGTCATGCATTAAACATAAGGGTTTTAATTATATCATTATCATGAATCACTGCTTTTCATTAATGTGTTCTTCTTGAAAGATCAGGTCTGTACATTACTTAAAGGATGTTAACCTAGTCATCTCTCTTAAATATTTAACTAGCATTTTGCGATACGTTGTTAAATTTGGGATTCTTATCTTTATACTGTATATCACATTTACTAATTTCAGTTCTGAAGTGTTTTTCTATATTTAACAGTTACATCATACTTTTTACAATTTCTACCATCATTAGTGTGTCTGTGATAATTCCAGAACTTTAATTAATACACATAAAATAATTACAAATATTAAGACTAATTTTTAAATAGAGGCAAAGTTTAGATATTGTTTTCTTTCATTGAGTACTAGTCATTTAAAATATAAAGTTGTATAATTAAAGTTTCCTTTAAAAATGTAGCATTTTATGCATGGATGCTCATGCTGCCTGTGTGTAACCAGCAATAAAAAAAATAGCACTAGGGTTAAAACATTTATTTTTGGATGTTTCTTGTTCAGTTTGTTTCTGTCACTGTGGTTAATAAACTAGTTTTTAAACAAAAACTGTGCGGTCAGGCTCTGGGCAGGCATACATGCACATGATAGCATGTCAGAGCATCACTGAGGGACAGGGGGAATTGACAACCCTGCATTCATCTATAGACATGCATAGTTTAGTCAATTTCCTCACTAGTGCTGTGGAGTCTATAATTAAGGCACCTGCACTCTCAGGGATGAGAGTTAGTTTAGACAAGTTAGAGAATGATTGAAAAAAAGAAGGGTTAAAAGAGAAAGAGAAAAAATAAAGAGGCAGGATCATGGTGGAGCCATTTTCTATGAAAGGGAGGCAAGTAGTCAGTAGTGGCGCAGAGAGGATTGAGAAGAGTAGGAGCGACTAACAGCTCTGAGTGGGCTCCTGTGGAATGTCAGTGAGGGAAAAGGAGTACAGCTTGCCGGGGTCCCCACTGAAGGCTGAGGGATGGCAGTGAGGAACATGAACTGATTTAAGGGATGACTGCACCTGTCCGGGGATATCTCCTCATACTGACGAGAATGTAAGGGTAGAGAGGAGGAGAAGTCAGTTTTGAAAGAAGACACAAGAGGGTTATGTTGGTTTTAGACACACAAATCTTTTGTGTTCTAACCTTGAATTGTGACCTGTTTGGGTTTATTTATTAGTATTTTACCCTCCTACAATGACAGTGTTTTTATTGACAATTATTTATTGACTTATTTATTGGAAGACAGCACTTTATTTGATTTATGGAACACTTGCGTTCTGTGTCTTCATTGCCCAGCTAATCCTCGGACGTGATTATAGACAATCTGAGTTCAAAAGATGTTATGGCATCTGCACCCAGCAGTCTCATATTTAAACAGCAGTATACAAAAGAGCAGATTGTTAAGTTATCATCTTTGGTTATGTGTATGTGTGTGTGTTTATTTTTTCCTGCAACTTTATTCATTGTTTTCTTAAGTGATTTTTTTTCTTGTCTTTTTCATATATTATGATTACTTTCACAGTAAGAGAGTTTGAATTTGGTGAATTGAATACTAGCCTGGAAATGTCAATGGAGAAACATGAAAAATTAAAAACTGAACTGGAAGTTTTACAGGTAAGTCTTGAGCTGCCTTAGTGTGACATTTTAAACTGTAGTAAATAACATGTATATTGACCTGGGGTCTCATTTCTAAAACATTGTGTAAAGTGTGAAAATATGTGTGCATCAAAAAACAGGAAAATGCATATGATTTATTAAATCTGGCATATACACATTTTGTACATAATTTACCCTTTATAAATCACAATCATTTTGTAAATGTGTGTATATGAATGCGCCTGGTTGCCACCCTGGAACAACTACATATGGATCATGATAATCAACTTAATGCATATGCAGTCAAAATGCTGCAGACATTCACTGGCTGATTACACAGCCTCCCGCCTGATGTATTATATTACAGTAAACATATTGTACCATGCAAGTCTTTTAAATGTGCTTTGAAATATAATGGAATATGTTATCCAGTTTTGTAACTAACATATTAATAAGCAGGGGTCAAGTTTAAAAGTTTAAGAGCAGACTTTGCTTAGAGAGTTGAGTGCATTTGCATTCAGAATTGTAAGTGTATACAGTATAAGTAAGTAAACATAATGCATTTGGAATCTTTTTTTTTTTGTTCTTTATTTCGCCTTATACAATTTCTTGTATTAGGAATTTGTTAGTTTTCGCATACCCTTTGGGGTCAGAGCACAGGGTCAGCCATTGTACAGCGCCCCTGGAGCAATTACAGGTTAAGGGTCTTGCTCAAGGGCCCAGCAGAGTAGGATCTCTTTTGGCAGTGATGGGGATTCGAACCGGCAACCTTCTGGATACCAGCACAGATCCTTAGTCTCAGAGCCACCACCCTTTATTTTGCATTAAATGATTAGACAAATAGGGTAATGATGTTTTGCAATATTTTGAAGGATCAGGATTTCCAATAAGTTGTACTAAAATTGATAATAAAAGGAACATCTATATGTTTGATTCTGAATATAATTTCTGCCACCTTGTAGTACGAGATGTCCTGGATTTCTCAAGACATTGCTCAAAATCTGAAGATGGTTGCTTAACACCTAATATTTGTTCTTTTTCTCCCATTTGATATATTGGAAAATTCTGGCTGCAAAGAAAAATAAGAAATATGATGGCCACAAATCGTTTATTATTTGCAGTTTTTTAATTTGTAACAGAAGGTTATAATGTTTCATCTTTATGCACAGTACAGTAGTAGTAATCCTTTATATTGTTTTTCTGCTAGCAACAAAAGTTAAACCTTGAAACTGATCTGGGAAGACTTAAGGTCTTTGGACAGTCCCTGGAGGCAAAGCTTGATAACTTAAAGAGAGTTCCTATGTTGCTCCAGTTCCAAATTCAGATAGTTGACACTGGTAAGTGATGGCAAAGGTATGTCTGTTAAGGAAAGCTATTGAATAATATCTGAAGTATATCGGAAACAGCTAATCCACTGCATTTCCATTGTATATCAGTCTTTAATTAAAAGGGTGTTGTGAGTGTAATATACTTCAAAAGAGTTATATTTGTAAGATTATACAATGTGTAAATAACATCTCAGTCAATGACATAATCCTTAGATGAGACAGTGCTGTTTTAAACATGGTAATGTCATGGCTTTGGTCAAAATCTACCATGCAAATTTCAAAAACACGTTACTGAGGAACATGGCTTAAAGTGTATTCACTGTGTACTCAGCTTTAATAAAGACATTTTATATCTTGTTAGTTGAAGAAAATTATCTGCATACAGTTTTTCTTTTTTATTTTATTACTAGCTGATTACCCAGTGGCTTCGCTCACTGAGTGCAAGGGGAAAAAAACTAAAATGTAGTATTTATAAAATAAGTTTGTTAATTACCAGTGTTATTTTTGAACAAATAAAGAGCATTTACAATAAATAGAAATTATATAAATATTAATTATTAAGTAGTAAAACATTTTGATAAAAGAATGTGAAGAAGATATAAGAAGCGTATAAATTATTAAACAGTCAAACATTAACATTTAAGAAGTAAAGATACATTGAGTACTACTGAAGTGGTTTTGGGCAAACTACCTGCTTGACAACCTTGCACTATGTGCCTGTGATTTAAGCGAAAAATTATTCTGAGAAATGTGGACGCTGCCTTTCCGTGCTTAATGGGCAGAAGGTCCAAACAATTCCCAAGTCTAATACTTAACATGATGTGGTCGGTACATCTTTGTAGATGTAAACCCTCCATTTTCTTAAAAGAATTCATCACAAAAGCAACTTTGAATGTTGCGGGGTTTTAGTGACCCGAATTCATCTTAAGGAACAGTAAGTAGCCGTGCACCGCAATTTACCAAGAGAGTCCCGCTTCGATAGCGCCAATTACACTTATTCGCAAAGATTTCCACTGTCCCAGGAGCCGACGGGGCACTTGAAGTGTGACAAACAGTGCAAGAAGAGAGGACGCTGCCCGAAACTGCGAAGCTGCTGACCAGGAGGAAAAGCCCGTATACTTTTCCCGTAGCCCCGGAGCCTGCGAAGCTGCTGACCAGGAGGAAAAGCCCGTATACTTTTCCCGTAGCCCCGGAGCCTGCGAAGCTGCTGACCAGGAGGAAAAGCCCGTATACTTTTCCCGGAGCCCGTAAAGCCTCCCAGAGTCCACTTTGTTCTTACGACCCCTCCACACTGAAGGTGGTCTCGTCTTCACATTGTTTACAGCTCGGCGCAGTTAAAAAGTAGAAAGACGCAAAACTGTTTTCTTCATCTCTTTTACTATCAAGGTGTAGCGCGTTCCTCTTAAGTTGAATGTGGAGCCCAGCACACACACAAATCTCCTACTCTTAGGAAAATTAATTCTATTAAGTACGGAACTAAATGAACCTTAGCCCCAATTTGATATCCTCATCTGGAGTTGTCTTTTATGAATTTATACAAAGGAAATAATTACCCCAACAATTCTTTAAACAATCAAAAAAGAATATATTATAAATCAAACAAAACAATAAACACCCTTTAAATCCTTGTCAAATCTATAATAACTACACAAACCCTAATTAATATGCCACTGCCTTAAACACTCTATAATATACTCCCCAGAAAACTGCAAAACAGCAAAGAAAGAAAGAAAGCAAGGAAAAGAAATGGAAAATTACCCTATTTACAAACAGCACAAATATATTCACAGTACTTAAACCTATATTACATCTATATAGAAATATAAATTAGACACACACACAATCCCCACACGTTCCCCAGTCTCTTTTATATCAACTTTGTTTTAAAGTCTAAATTCACACGGCCTGGGAAATCTGCAATGAATCCAGTGATCAAGTCAGATACTGTACGTTCCGCTGACTCGTATACTGAATTTAAATGTAAAAGAAGCGATCTCACCAGCCTGACGACGATTCCTTTGTTGAAGGAAGAAGTCCGTCTCACCCGGGTGTCTCAGTGTTCTGTCAATGGCCGACGCCCGCACCATAAAAGCAAAGTAAAGCCGTGTGCTCCGAAGTTCCTTCGAGGTTAGCCGGCACTCCTTCTCCATGCACCCAACCGCCCTTATTACAGAGTCTCACTTGCTTTACCGCTGGCTTCTTCTTTACATTCACCTTCCCAGCTCCTTATTTAAACAGTCTTTTTTCTTCTTTTCAATATCAGTAAAATAACTCTAACACAAATAATAAGTTCCTATATTATAATATGTTCTATGGTCATACGTCATTTCCGTTACCCGTGGTCATACGTCATTTCCGTTTCAAACACGAAAAGAATTTTATATATATATAGATGTATTTTACATCTTTAAAGTCTGATACTGTCTAGTTGATAAGTCTTAAGTATTTTGGATGTTTCCAAGGAAAAATAAATCGCAGGACTTTGTGTATTTATTTAAAGTAATGTAAATGTTTGTAGCTTTTTTGCACTGTAGTTACAGTAGAGCAGAGTAGTCCACTTTTGCTTTGTCTTGAGCTTAAATAGTGTGCTAGTTGTTACTTGCTTTTAGCTCTTAAGGGATGCACCTTTTAACACTTTAAACTGTAATGTATTATAGAATATTTGAAGTTGAGGTAACATCACCTAAGCTTATTTATCAGTGGAAGAGATGGAGAAAAAAGATCCAGTATTTTTCTACTGATTCTAGGAAAAACAAAAACTCTGGTCCTACCTGGGCATTCTACATTATATCACAGTGCAAGATGTTATATATTGTCATGATTGTAATCATTTTGTAATTTTTTCATGGGTTTAATACATTTTCCCTCTGTTCTTATTCATTTTTATGAAGGTTTTCATTTACAGAGAGCTTAGTTTCACTAATTTTTTACTGTTGTTTTGCATTTTTATTTTTTAATCGTTTTAAATTTACTTTAGTGGCATCTTGTTTTTAGTGGGTAGTGCCATTTTGAGCACTCATTGATAGGAAATGTGTTCCCAGAGTAGCCGACACGTTACATCTTTGGCAAAACATTATTTAAGTTGGCATTCACGTATATGTATTTTTATTTGTGCAAGTTTTTGGATACTTAATGAAAACACTTTTTGGAAATGTGTACTTTAAATATCCTGGTTACTGACTTTCGTCTAAGGGACTCTTGACTTGAATTTTTGTCTTGCAATTGGGGTTTGACACACGATTGTTTGTTTTCTGGTACTGAACACCTGCCTTTTTTGCTTTTTTTTATTATTTGTACACATTTCATCAGCTGGATCTTTTCTGTTGCTCTGGTGCCTTCTACTTTTTCATCCCATGGCGTTACGTGTGGTTTTGGTGGTATCATATTGTGGGTTTGATACTGGATCCTTAACTGATTTAATTCTAATGTCTTCCACCTACTCTGAGACAGCATTTCAAAGCCAGCACGAGTAGGCTTTATTGTACATTTTTTTATTAATATTTAGAAACATTTTGATAGGTTTATATTTCCAAGCGCCAGTGAGTCCCATCATTGTATCAGTTAATTGCCTCTTAGTTTGTTTTTTGCTTATTGTATTATTCACTGCATATTCTTCAGCAGTTTCTTGGATTGGGTGTTATGTTTAAAATATGCACTATGTTGGTAGTATTGCAATATACCATAATAATATTGTTTATAGTGCTGTTCTTATTAAAAAATATTTCCTATTTTTAAAAAACGTAGAAGGAAGTGGATTTCTGCAGAAATAAAGCTTGACATCGGATTCTCAATTAAAATGAATATGAATGAAGGTAATTATGAAATTATGTTAATCAAATAGTTATACAGGAGATCTTACAGGACAACTGCTGAGTTTAAAAGGAAATGCAAATGGTCTAGCTTTGTTAATGTAAAGTTAGTAGCCCTGACAAATGACATATTCACAAAAAAGCTGTAATTAAATGTAAATTTTCTTCTCTGGCTGCAGTGAAATTATGCCTATCCAAATTGTACTATACTTGAACATTGTGCCATATGGCACCAGGCCAAATTAGAAAGCATTATACAAGCACAGTGAGCTTTGTCAGCTATTGAAGACTTTATAACATATTCTGAAATGCTTTTTATAATACTTGTTTTTAATGAATGCCATTTCATTTCTCATCTTTTATACAAGTCTTTACACACAATAGTTTGTAGGGAAAATATAAAGAAAACATACCTTTTAAATGAAAAAATGTATACCTTTGTCATCTGCGGTGAGTTGGCACCCTGCCCAGGATTGGTTCGTGCCTTGCGCCCTGTGTTGGCTGGGATTGGCTCCAGCAGACCCCCGTGACCCTGTGTTTGGATTCAGCGGGTTGGAAAATGGATGGATGGATACCTTTGTCATCCACAGGGGAAAAGGAAGTATTGGAAAGCGCATATATATCAATAACTTGATTTGAAAAACTGTTAAGTCTTTACATGATTTGTTCCACAACAAGTTGTAGCAAGTAGTTATAAAAATGGGAGCTTTATTAAACACAACTACATGCAATTAATACACTGAGAACACAGAAAAAATAATAAATAGAATGAGATAAAACTCTATTCCCCAAAAAATTATTATTATAGAATACTGAACCGTTTCTTATTCTTCTAGTAGTTCTTGTTGTGGCCTTCATCTGGAACAACTTAGTGGTTTTGCTCCTGGTCACATCTTTTCATTTAAGCCATCCCTTACAATCCTCATTCTTGCCTCATTTTACACGTCACTATATTTAAAGCACATCAATTCAGCAATTCAGTGGATGTGTTTGTGTGAATAGGTCCTGCGATGTACTTTTGTCCTGCTCATGATGGTTTGCTAGTCTGTCATGACCTTGACCTGGATTTAGTGGGTTTGAGTATGTTATATTGATTATCTGAGATTTTTATTATCAAGATGAGGTATTCAATGGAATCTTAACAGGATTTATTTTTTTTCCTACCACAAATATCACAGGGTTTTTTTCAGTTTACTATTAGATTTTTTATTTTTAGGTTTATTAATTTTTAATGTGTTTTTCTCAATTTTTATTATTTTACAGTATTCAGTATCTTCTCAATTGCTACTAAATACTGTACAGGAATATAATGATGGTGGTTAATGATTAAAAGACTTCATCAGGTGCAATCACCTTTTTACTACAGACATATCAAAACTCATCTTGGCCTCTTTCGCTTTATATAAAACACTGAAATGCTGTATGAAATTTTAATGTCAGTCAGATTAATATTATGCAAAAAGTATATAAATCTTTTGAAGTATATATAACACAGTTGTTTCCATTGTTTTGTCTAGATTTACTGTAGAAGTACTGAAGAATTGGGTTTTACAGTACACGAAGCATGAATACAACTACAAAAGGACAAAAGGACTAGGGAAACTGTAAACAATGCTGCTTGTATCCATGTTAGAAATTATGAAGATAGCTCTTTTCAGGAACACAAATCTGTTTATATTTTGTTTTTAGTATTTAAGATATTCTAAAATTATGTTTACTTTGTCACTTTCACTGGTCAGAAGAAAAGTGAGTTGTATTCCAGTCCTGTATTATATTTAGTCATGCATAATAAACTAGTACACACACGTTGGTCCCAAAGTGCACTTGTCACAATTATGTTTTTACTGCCTTTATAACTTATTATTCATTGAGCTGACTGGCTTAAAACATCAGAGGATGCATTAGGAAATGTTGGAGTAACTTTTTACTGAATGGAATTGATGAAAATTCATATACAGTTTTTAACTAGGTAAACAACACTATTGGTAGCATGCTGAGGGATCTGTTTCCTTTCAGTGGCAAGCTTTTTTTATGTTACAAAATAGAAATGTAAAAACTTTGTATAATTTATTCAAATATAACAGTATTATTTTATTTTTTTACTCAGTAAATGCAAATACTGTACATTAGTTAGTTTTACCAATAAAGTATTTGTTTCAAACAGTGTTATGTTAATTTTATTTAATTCAAATTAGTAACATCATTTATCTAATTTGGCTTGGCATTCCATGTATGGAATGTGTCTGACTCTCCACTCTTTAACTTCACGCTGTTAAACTGATTTTGTAAAATAAATTGAATAAATACTTTTTCAAGCATATCAGTACCAATACATATTTTTAAATTCTACAGTCATACTTGTTTATTTTCTGTCTGCCTCTCTTGATGATATATACAGCTGTGACAGGTTTGGCAGATCATTGCAGACAATTTTGTCAGTTAGAGAGATACAGTCTGCCTAACATTGTAAATTTTCTCCCAAGAAGCTATGCCAGGCGTACCTCTCACAAGCAGTGCCCAGGAGCATCCTTACTAAATGCCTAAACAACCTTGGCTCTTTCCTCTCAGTCTAGAATAACAGCAATTCAGTTCATGACTTCACTGCACAAAAACCTATATATATCTTATACAGTATATGAGATAGTATATATATATAATATAATATGTCTAATTTGAGATTTCATGTTTTAATTTTCTACCCAAAGCAGGTGAGAATGTACCTTTACTTGGAAAACCAAGATCTTTGTTCCATCTTCGCTGTTTATGCAATGCCTGCATTTCTGCTGCTCCTGTCTCAGTTTCTCAGTCTTATGGCTGCCTTCACTCTCGCTTGTTAATATGATTCCAAAGTACTTAAATTGTTCCAATGTTCCTTCACCTGTAGGAAGCAAACAGATCTTTTTCAGGAATGAATTATGAGTTTAAATTTGGAAGTGCCAGTTCTCATGCTGATTATGGCAAACTTGTGGTGTGCTTAAAAGGTCAGTCACATAAGGCCAGGGAGACGACCCTCACATTCTGAATACCACACTATATACTTTCCAATCCTTAGTTGCCTTCTAAAATCCTGCCCATTTAAAATAAACATAAAAATGCTCTTGGTTGAATACTGCACCTCTTAAATGGATTTGAGCGAATGCAGACACAGTTCACATAATGCAAATACAAGCACTGACTGGCATGCACCAATGATCTGAACACCTTAAACCCTCACAGCACCTTCTCCAGGATCACATGGGTGACACAGGCATTTTAACTCCTACAATCTCACTGATATTTGTGTAAGTGCAAAGAGCAGTAAGAACAGAATCTGTATTGCTCTCCTGATGTCAGCCTAAGTCTTAATTCCAGCCTCCCACAAATAGGCTTTCCTAAGGAGGATGAGCAGCATGAACCTCTATTAACTCACAGACATCCTCTTGTCCTCTTTTCCAAAAAAGAGGAACCACCTGTTCAGTCTTAAGGTACCCTGTATATTTTCAGTTTCTGACAGTGTGCTACTCAAGATACCCTCACACTGTCCTGTCCTTTCAGCATTTCATGTCAGAACATATCCATTCTTGCCATTACTGAGTTTGAGGCATCAGCCAAATTCTCTTGACACTGCATTTATAGAGATTCACTCTTTCACCTGGTTTAAAAGTTCATCAAAGTGTTTCTTCAACAGTTAAGGTCAATTTTCCCCTACTCCCTCAATAAAGTTCGTTCACACTCACTGCCCAAAAATATTCCCAAGATGCAGCACATCTTCCATAAGTAAGAGGATACCTAATTTCAAATTAAAGCATTCATTAGTTGTTCCATGATAACCTTGATACTCAGTTTGGTCTCTAGTACTTCACAGATGATGCTTCAGCTTTCCAACCCAGGTTGCCACCAGTTTCTGATTAGTTGGCATCTTAGCACTTCTTTTTGGAGTATCCAAAAGTAGATAGTTTACATTAGTCCTAAAATACAGTGGTAGCAAATTATTGTAACAAACTGTACAGTTTTGAGTACCTTCTTTTTTGTACAAGATGTTTCTTATGGACACAGTTCAAACAAATCCAGTTAAATCTAACCACTCATACTCAGATTAGGCTAGCTTTTAGTTGGATTATGCACATGCATCCTCGCTACAACCCCAAAAATCAATGTGAAGCCACTGTCTTATCCACTCCACGGCCCATGTAGGGACAGAACAGAGAAGAGAGTAATGATGTATGTAACAGTATGTTTGGCTACATCTACCCAATAATTTTCAGCCTTACACAGGGTCTCCGAGAGTGACATTACACATCACAGGAGTCAATCTGAGTCTCAATGTTTTCAGGTCAAGACTATTGGCCAACTTCATTGTGCAAGCGGTGAGCATCCTGAGCAATTCAGTGCAGCTTGGTGCTAAACCTGTGTGTGCTACGTGGGTTAGCTAGTAACCAGGTGCTCCTCAGCAAGTGCCTGCTGTTCTGGTGAAGTCCCTTTGTTCTTCATGGTGTCACTGTTTGTGTGGCACTGCCCATTAGTCTAGCTTACAAAAATCCACTTTATTCAGAACTGGATGTGTTTAAATATGATTTATATGTATCAAGTCAGTAATGGTGTGAACTTTTATTTAATTTACAAATTAACCTGGTTTAATTAAAGGTTACTGTAACACTGTATGTGAATATGCAGGATACTATTCAAAATTAGGAATTGTTTTAATCTACTGTATGTTTTTTCACAATTTTGTACTTTAAATTTATTTTTATTGTGCATTTAGCGTTCCTAATCTTGATACAAATTAAATTTAACAGAGAAAAACATGAAAATCAGTATTTAGCACCTCTAATTAATAAAGTATTGATTATATAAGTGCAGGATTTATGTTGGTGAAATGTTTTATATTTGAATTGGTTGAAAATGAGGTAAAAGCAGGTGAAATATTTCAAATTTGTTGATGGAGAAAAAACATTCAAAATCCACCATCTTTACAATTGATGTTTTTATTATTTTACTATCTTGTTAATAGTGAAGTTAAACCTTGAGCTAGTTGTAAACATTTGATTACAGTGTACACTTTGCCCCTAATTTTGATTATAATAAAGTAGGAGAAATAGTTTAGACTCTTCTGCATCTATATTTTAATTATTCCACCCACACACAAGCACATAATTGATCTATACCATCAATGCAAAATCTCTGGTGATTTTAACTGTTTTTTGTAATTTATTTTAAATTAGAGTAAATGGGAAAATAATTATGCTGTTAACAAGCCTAACTTCTTTATTAGCTAAATTGTAATTCTTTTTTGTGTGTAATTTCTGAACTGAAAAAAGTTGCCACTTCAATTCTGTACAGTTGGTAATGGCTACTTTAGTACATTTGTCCTTGGACACTATTTAAAACTCAAATTAAATGAAGCATTATAAATAATATCATCAGTTTAAACTTTTTCCCAAGTTCAATATTTTTTTTTCCTTTTTATTCTGCTACAATGAGTGATTGTTGTTACTACATGATGACTATTATACTGAACGTGAAATTAACATTTTGCTTCAGACTTATTTAATAGACTAATTTATTTATTATTTAGTATTAAGGTAGTTAAAAATATTTTAAAATGTTAATAGGTAAAATTATTTTTTATTAAACATGTTATTTCTATCATTTGTTTATGTACGATGTCTCACATGAAAGATTAAATGTTTCAACCTGAATTGTTAAAGAATACTTACTTGTTGAAGAATTTAGACACCCTGTTCTCCTTTTGTTAATTTCTGTTCACTTTTCTAATCAAGCATTTTTTTTTGTTTGTCTAGCCATTAGGGAGTAGATGCTAAAACTTTAGTTTGTTATAATGTGCTACATTTTGTATGTAAGTTGTGATTTCATACAAACAGGTGTATTGTACTGTCAGGCAAAAAAAATAAATGCCTTTTAAACTTTTATACTAAACAGAAGCAGGTTCATATTGTTTCTCTGTACGTTTTTAAGCACTGAAATTGAAACCTGTATCAATGATTTCTCTTGTTTACTGTTTTCCTGAACCCAGTTTGGCACTTTATAACTTATTTACATTGTGTGTTTGTTGATTTCTTGAATTTTCCAATTTCTACTGTTTGTAGTTGTTCTTTTATGCACTCTTAATCATTACTGTGAGGGATATGAACGTGCAAGTTGAAATAAAAAAGCTGCAATAAAAAAACATTCTGTTCAGTAATTTTTTGTCTCTTTCATTTTTACTTCTAAGTAGAAACCGCAAACCTAAGTTTACATTTGGGGCCTTGGGTTGCAAATATTGGAATGTGATTTTAGGAGAAAATGTCCAACCAAAAAAAGGTAAGGAGGTAAGCATCAAACATTAACTATGTTCATGTACTGATTAGTAAGCCAAAAATGCATTTAATTTTGTGTGTGTGTGATTTTTGTTTTTTTGTTTTTTTAGTAAGTCATGATAAAGAATCAAACATTTTTTTTCTTAAAAGATCTGTCTGAGCAATCCTGCCTTGTAGTATTTTACTAAAAATAGATTTGTTTGGAAAAACAATAAGGCATAGTGTGTTGCTGATTATAGTCTCATCTGAAGTGCCTTTTCTATAGAACTTAAAAGGTCTCTCTGCATTGTGTGGATTTTCCCTAGGAAGTATAGTTGCCTCCCTCCATCCCAGAGCATGAATTAAGTTGACTGGCAAGTCTAAATTAGTATAGTGAGTCAGTGTGGGTGGCTGCAGAAGTGTACCCTGGAATGGTTTTGCCATTCTGTTCAAGTTTGCTCGCTCACTTACACCTGTTGCAGCCTATGCTGTTGTTATGGTCCCCAGTGTCCTGTGTCAGAAAATGGATGGAACTGAATCAGTGAGCAGTATTTATTGCCTAGGTCAGCTTAACGTTTCTTTCTATATAATACAACGATGAAGACGAAACAAGTTAGTCCATCTTGCTTTTTTTTGTTAGCATAAAAGGTGGACAATAAATGATCCTATACAGGTAAAATATGTTTTGACAACTTAGGCACCATAATGGATGGTACAGTGGTTAGCACCATATGGTTGTTTAAAACTGGGTTCAAATTCCACCCAGGACACATTCAGTATGTAGCTTACACATTCTCTCAAGTTTTGGTGGTTACCTTGTGCTGAATGGTGTAGAGAGAGGCCATTGTCCTTTGATAATGGAGGACTATAATTCTAGTCCTGAGATGGTTGCTGATGTAATATTAGATTTACATTCATGACGTTTCCTCTTTAGCTTTCAGTTGTAGCAATTTTTAATTATACATACTACATACATTTATATTTTACATTTACTTCTTTGGCTGGTAATTTTATCGAAGGCAACTTACAGCATTTGAGTTTGAAAAGGTTACATTTTTTTTTTTCCCACACAGGCAGGTGAAGTGACTTTCTCATGGTCATACAGTGTCAGTAACGGCATTTGAACCCTCAGGTCTTAAAGTCCAAAATCTCCACTACTATGACACATTTACTCGGCTACAGTGCCTTATATATTTAAGGGTTTTTCTAAACATTTTTGCACCTTTTACTTTCACATTATCTTTGTCAGGTTAGTTTACTAAGACGTTGGAACATTTTAACCCTTAGTTTGCTGGTTTGGTACCCTATGCTTTTTTTCAATTTGCAATCATTGTACAGTTTGTTGTGAGCACTGCTGCACTCCTGAAAGTTTGTATCAAAGAAGAAAAAGAATTTTTTTTTTTTTTTTGTGAACAGAAGGTGTTACAGGAGCTTTAATTCCCACATGCTTATTGTCTAAGTATGAGAAAAATGCTTTCCTTTTTGATTTGTATATACAGTGCATCCAAAAAGTATTCACAGCACATCACTTCTTCCACATTTTGTTATGTTACGGCTTT